>NC_134103.1:33577039-34307039 GCF_000715075.1 Nicotiana tabacum | reverse complement strand
AGGCGCTTCTGATCACATCTCTGGTAATATATCACTTTTGTCATATATTCACAGTCTCTTCCCACTGTTACTTTAGCCAATGGATGTCAAACTAAGGCAAAAGGAGTTGGACAAGCTAATCTCTTGTCTTCTATCACCCTAGATTCCGTTCTTTATGTCCCTGACTGTCCTTTTAGTCTTGCATCTGTTAGTTGTTTGACTTGTGCCCTCCATTGTGGTATATATTTTATTGACGATTCTTTTATTATGCAGGACCGCAGTACGGGACAGACAATTGGTACAGGGCATGAATCAGAAGGCCTTTACTACCTTAACTCACTCAGTCCTTCCACAACATGTCTAGTTACAGATCCTCCAGATCTAATCCACAGACGTTTAGGACATCCGAGTTTATCCAAACTTCAGAAGATAGTGCCTAGTTTATCTAGTTTGTCTACATTAGATTGTGAGTCGTGTCAACTTAGGAAACATACCCGAGCCTCCTTTTCGCGTAGTGTTGAGAGTCATGCAGAGTCTGTCTTCTCCTTAGTTCATTCTGATATATGGGGTCCTAGTAGAGTCAGTTCATCCTTGGGATTTCGTTATTTTGTCAGTTTCATTGATGATTATTCAATATGTACTTGGCTTTTCTTAATGAAAGATCGTTCTGAGTTATTTTCTATATTCCAGAGTTTCTGTGCTGAAATCAAAAACCAATTTGGTGTTTCTATTCGCATTTTTCGCAGTGATAATGCCTTAGAATATTTATCTTCTCAATTTCAGCAGTTTATGACTTCTCAAGGAATTATTCGTCAGACATCTTGTCCTTATACCCCTCAGCAAAATGGGGTTGCTGAGAGAAAGAATAGGCACCTTATTGAGACTGCTCGCACACTTCTAATTGAATCTCGTGTTCCGTTGCGTTTTTGGGGCGATGCAGTTCTCACAGCTTGTTATTTGATTAATCGGATGCCTTCATCTCCCATCAAGAATCAGATTCCGCATTCAGTATTGTTTCCCCAGTCACCCTTATACTCTCTTCCACCTCGTGTTTTTGGGAGCACGTGTTTTGTTCATAACTTAGCCCCTGGGAAAGATAAGTTAGCTCCTCGTGCTCTCAAGTGTGTCTTCCTTGGTTATTCTCGTGTTCAGAAGGGATATCGTTGTTATTCTCCAGATCTTCGTAGGTACCTTATGTCAGCTGACGTCACATTTTTTGAGTCTAAACCTTTCTTTACCTATGCTGACCACCATGATATATCTGAGGTCTTACCTATACCGATCTTTGAGGAGTTTACTATAGCTCCTCCTCCACCTTCGACCACAGAGGTTTCATCCGTACCAACCGTTGAGGAGTCTAGTGTTGTTCCCCCTAGTTCCCCAGCCACATGAACACCACTCTTGACTTATCATCGTCGTTTGCGTCTTCCATCAGGCCCAACTGGTTCTCGTCCTGCACCTGACCCTGCTCCTGCTGCGGACCCTGCTCCTAGTACACCGATTGCACTTCGGAAAGGTATACGGACCACACTTAACCCTAATCCTCATTATGTCGGTTTGAGCTATCATCGTCTGTCATCTCCCCATTATGCTTTTATATCTTCTTTGTCCTCGGTTTCCATCCCTAAGTCTACAGGTGAAGCGTTGTCTCATCCAGGATGGCGACAAGCTATGAGTGACGAGATGTCTGCTTTACATACAAGTGGTACTTGGGAGCTTGTTCCTCTTCCCTCAGGTAAATCTACTGTTGGTTGTCGTTGGGTTTATGCAGTCAAAGTTGGTCCCGATGGACAGATTGATCGACTTAAGGCCCATCTTGTTGCCAAAGGATATACTCAGATATTTTGGCTCGATTACAGTGATACCTTCTCTCCCGTGGCTTCAGTCCGCCTTTTTCTATCCATGGTTGCGGTTCGTCATTGGCCCCTCTATCAGCTGGACATTAAAAATGCCTTTCTTCACGGTGATCTTGAGGATGAGGTTTATATGGAGCAACCACCTGGTTTTGTTGCTCAGGGGGAGTCTCGTGGCCTTGTATGTCGCTTGCGTCGGTCACTTTATGGTCTAAAGCAGTCTCCTCGAGCCTGGTTTGGTAAGTTCAGCACGGTTATCCAGGAGTTTGGCATGATTCGTAGTGAAGCTGATCACTCTGTGTTTTATCGGCACTCTGCTTCAAGTCTCTGTATTTATCTGGTAGTCTATGTTGATGATATTGTTATTACTGGCAATGATCAGGATGGTATTACCAATCTGAAGCAGCATCTCTTCCAGCACTTCCAAACTAAGGATCTAGGCAGATTGAAGTACTTTCTAGGTATTGAGGTTGCCCAGTCTAGCTCAGGTATTGTTATTTCTCAAAGAAAATATGCTTTAGACATTCTTGAGGAGACGGGGATGATAGGTTGCAGACCTGTTGACACTCCGATGGATCCGAATTCTAAACTTATGCCAGGACAGGGGGAGCCGCTTAGCGATCCTGCAAGCTATAGGCGGCTGGTTGGAAAATTAAATTATCTCACAGTGACTAGACCCGACATTTCTTATCCTGTGAGTGTTGTAAGTCAGTTTATGAATTCTCCATGTGATAGTCATTGGGATGCAGTTGTCCGCGTTATTCGATATATAAAATCGGCTCCAGGCAAAGGGTTGGTCTTTGAGGATCGAGGTCATGAGCAGATCATTGGATACTCAGATGCTGATTGGGCAGGATCACCTTCTGATAGACGTTCTACGTCTGGATATTGTGTTTTAGTAGGAGGAAATTTGGTGTCCTGGAAGAGCAAGAAACAGAATGTAGTTGCTCGGTCTAGTGCAGAAGCAGAATATCGAGCAATGGCTATGGCAACATGTGAGCTAGTCTGGACCAAACAATTGCTCAAGGAGTTGAAATTTGGTGAAATCAGTCGAATGGAACTTGTGTGCGATAATCAAGCTGCCAATCATATTGCATCAAATCCGGTGTTCCATGAGAGAACTAAACACATTGAGATTGATTGTCACTTCCTCAGAGAAAATACTTTCAGGAGAGATTGCTACAAAGTTTGTGAGGTCGAATGATCAACTTGCAGATATTTTCACCAAGTCTCTCACTGGTCCTCGTATTGGTTATATATGTAACAAGCTCGGTACATATGATTTGTATGCACCTGCTTGAGGGGGAGTGTTAGTTTACAGCATGTATATAGTGTAGTATTGTCCCACATTGGTAGAAGAATAATATGTCCTTGTATAGTATAGCTATAAATAAGGACCTCTTGTATTGTATTGTTCATCCAATATCAATAACATATTTTCTCCCGTGCCTTCTCACAGCCTTTAATTCTCTTTGCGAGATAGAGTCTTAGTTATTGCAATTTGGACCGATAGACAACAAACAAGACTAGCCACTTTTCTCCGAATTTCGACAAGAGGCATTGTGAAACTTTGTCAAGTATTTTGTTCTAGCACAAGAAGCTTCTTAGTAATCCTTACTTTGCTGCCAAAGTGATATTCATAATATATTCCCCCGGTTCCACATTAGCCTATAAAGTCAGTAAGAGTGGTATAGATCTATGGTTTGGTTTTGGTGATTTGACTTGATATCTGTAAGTTGAACCAAAGTTTGGATGAAATTCTGACACAATATCAAACCATTACACACAACCGAAAGCAGAACCCTTAAGGTTTGGTTTTGCATGTCATGTTTCCTTTGTCATATGCTGTGCATTTTTTATTTTCCAATTTTCTTTGGAACCTTAGAGAGAATTACTAAGTTCAAATTTTGATACTGCATTGTTTGTTTGGTACTTATAAACTTATGATTTTGTTTAGCTGAGTTGTCAGTTTTGCTGTTTTCATGAACTCCCTTTAAAATTGGAGTTTTTGCCAGGGACTGGCAGACTGCAGTTCTGCATATTTTCGAAGCCAACCCAAACCGATGCCATTTTAGACATTATCAGCGACCTGATGATCAATCTATAACTATGTATTCTGATCTAGCTTAGTGCTGTTTTGTCATAAATAAAGATTATTATCACTTGTCCAAAAAAAAACAAAAAAAAAACACCAAACCAAACAGTCAAGCCAAACAAAACTGATCTTTTCACTCTATAATTAAACCTTTATCTTTGATACACCCTTGATCTACAAAATCATCTTTAGGATCACAAAGATGAGAAGCATGAACGCCTTAACTCATCATACTAATAATAGTAGTAGCAGTAGTTACTAAAAGCTGATATAAGCTAATGCATATGCGTACAATTCCCAAACTCACCACCATGACTATGAAATTCAGTTTGTTCGATAAGTTTAGCCAACTTCAATTGCTTGCTACTCCAAGCCTCCATTAACTTTACCTCTTTAGCATATGCATCTCTCTCTGTAAGGCATTGAGTTGATCTCTGTGTTCCCTCTCCATCCTTTGAAGAAAAGCCATTTCCTTTTCACATAAACACCTCATCGTTTCTTCTATTTCCTTCATTTCCCTCCTTTTTCTACCCTTCCCTGACTCTAGTTGTTACTCCAGCCGGTTCAGCCTCCATGTTGTGCCTCCTTCTTATGCTGTACCCAGTTCTGTCTTCCTTCTTACATCTCTTTGCAATACTGGATTAAGGTACCCCGTTGCTGAATCGAATAGAATCAATCCTGTCAAACCCAAATTCGAGTGAACCACCTCATCCAAATGTAACACAGATTCAGTGTGTAAGGGCGAGAGTAACAGAAGGGGATATATCAGAAGATGATGAAGTATGATATCCACATCGGAGAACAGATGAAGGTGGTGGAGTAGTGGTGGAATTCACCGGTTCATTCACAGCCACTGGACTTGAAGATAGAGCTGGTGGCAGTTCAAGATTTGGCATGATATATGGCTGGCAAAAGCAAGGGGGGTTGAAATTTGAAAAGCAAAGATCTCTGGCTGCACGTATTTCTCTGCAAAAGTCTCCAATATGTGATCATACTTCCCTCAGATTCCTCCTTGCGGTGACCCACCACCAAAGACGGCAGGAACAGAAGGCGGGTCATGTATTCTTGACGTTGCTGGGATTTCTGAAGCTGCTTAAGCTATTTTTCTTTGAGAACTTCAATCCCTTGCCTAAGTTTTAGCAGTATGAGAAGGGACTTCAGTGGGAATTTTCTTACTTGTTGTCGTGCTTTGCTTGAAGGCAGATGACAAGATTTTGTTCTTCAGGATTTGAAGATCCCTTCTTGATCCCAGGTTTCAAGTAGTTTTTCCAGTGTTCAAGGCAAGATTTTGGCTCCCTGTCAGGAGTTTTTTCCATGCGTTTAGAAATGATATTCCATTCTTTGGGTTAATATTGCTTCATGTAGGCACGAAGTAGTGCAGCTTCTTCTGGCCGCCACCTTTGACTCTCCTTCATCTCCAAGCCGTAACCATGTCTGCTATGTGCCACAGTCTTCCACAAAATTTGTTGTTTATGCATTTACTTCTAAAGCTAAGGTTCATGTATAGTCTCAGTTAAAGAGTGGCACTTGTGACACCTTTATACCCCTGAAGCAGCATTGGTGCTTTGCAAATTATCTGTACCAGAACAAAATTTTATTTTTTATTTTTTTTCTTTTGCATAAGATAAAATATTGTAAAGGGCGAGGTGGTTCAGCCATATAAATCTTCTTAAGCTCTTCCAGAGGGAGTATTCACAGGTTGTGAACTGCCTCGATTACTCTATTTGTCTGCTTAGAGAAGTTTGATATTTTTCGTTTCTGACAATCCCATTTGAATTTCTGCTCCCTTTTAAACTCACTACCACAGAAAAAAATGTGGGGTGGTTCCCAAGTTTCCCTGTCAGAATTTTATTATGTCAACTGATGATGTCATGAGATAATAAGAGCTTATAATAGAAGATTCCTGAAAAAAGCCTACAATAGAAAATTATATGCGCTTATTGGTCTAATGCAGGGACATGATTCGGGCTATCCGTGCTTGCAAAACTGCAGCAGAGGAGCGTGGTGTAGTAAGAAAAGAGTGTGCTGCTATTAGAGCTGCAATCAGTGAAAATGATCAAGATTATAGACATCGTAATATTGCGAAGCTAATGTTCATTCACATGCTGGGTTACCCCACACACTTTGGTCAAATGGAATGCTTGAAGCTGATTGCTTCTCCAGGATTTCCAGAGAAAAGAATAGGATATCTTGGCCTAATGTTGTTGCTTGACGAAAGACAAGAAGTTTTAATGTTGGTTACCAATTCTATAAAGCAGTATCCTTTTCTTGTGTTTCACTATTTCCTCTTCAAAAGATGTCTCTTTATATGTACTCGAACCAGATTAAAGGGCATATATGAAGAAAGAAATACTGGTGAAGGTCTTTTTCTTTTACCTTTTCTTTTTCTTTTTTCCCCAAAGCACTTTCAGTTGATTAGGCTATTGCTCTTTGATCTGTACAACTTTTAAAGGTAATAGCTATTGTCGCTCAGTTTATTTCAAATTCACAATTACATTCAGATACCTTAACTTTTGAATAGAGATCTTAACCATACCAACCAATATATTGTTGGACTTGCTCTTTGTGCCCTGGGGAATATTGGTTCTGCAGAAATGGCTCGTGACCTTGCACCTGAAGTTGAAAGGTTGCTAAAGTTTAGAGATCCTAATATCCGAAAGAAGGTAAGTCTCTTAAGAAAAGGAGCTGCTATTAACATTTCTTCTCCTTATATCATTGTGCATTTATGTATTTCTTTCCACAATCAGCTCATTTAAAGTTTTCATGTGAACTCTATACTTGGCCCTCATTGTTGTTGTTGGCTCTGCCATTTTCTCTATGGGTATTCACTTAATCATGCATTTGTTGTTTACACCAAACTAACTTCCAAACACTCTTTTTCAACTTTAACTTCCGATACTCTTTCAGTCTTTCTTTTCTACTTCAACCAACCAAATATTGCCCAAATGCCTACAAGTCTTTTAATTTTTCTCATGCCATGAGTATTTGACTCAGTAGAAATCTGATGTTTCTTTTGTGCTCACTGGCAAATGGTTGCTTTTTATCAGTGTATTCACTCTACTTTGGTCTACTGTAGGCAGCGCTTTGCTCTATAAGAATTATAAGGAAGGTCCCCGATCTCGCTGAAAATTTTATAAACCCTGCAGCAGCCTTGTTAAGTGAGAAACACCATGGGGTTCTCATTACAGGCGTCCAGCTTTGTATAGATCTATGTAAAATTAGTACAGAGGCTCTTGAATATTTCAGAAAGGTAAGTCGACCACTCATTTAAAGGATGTAATCAAAGAGCTTCATTCCCAATGTACTTGTTCCAGCCTCCTTTTAACTAAAACAGCATTAGTGTAAGCTGCACCTACACATGCTGGAGTAGATATTTGAAATTTGATAAAATCAAGAATCAAAAACTTTATCTTCTATTTGATGTGGCATTCATATTATTTTTAATTTTCTTTTTTTCCATGTGTGGTTCTAGAAATGCACAGATGGTTTAGTCAAAATTCTGAAGGATCTCACGAACAGTCCATATGCGCCTGAGTATGACGTTTCTGGCATTACAGATCCTTTCCTCCATATAAGATTGCTTAGGCTCTTGTGTGCTTTGGGACAAGATGATGCCGATGCCAGTGATGCTATGAATGATATTCTTGCTCAGGTTTGTTGTGCCTCTTTGTGTCTTGATGTGTATCATATCATGGAGTTGTTAGATCTTGCAGTTTTTTAAATGCCTTCCTGCTAGTGATTTTTGTCAATGCTTTAGCAGTGCATCACTCAACTCTTGTCCTTAGCATAGATGAAATTTAGTTAACAGTTTACTCTATGAATACAGAAGCAAGAGTATGGTTAGTTTGTGCACTGTGTAGTTTAGGTTTGGAATTGTCTTTTTTGGTAAATAAATCTAGACTTTTTTGTTTTTCTTTTCGTATTCTTCTGCGTGCAATATTGACTGGCAGAATTATACTCCTCTCAGTTTGGGCTTAGCCTCACTTCTTTTGAAACTTTGCCACGGCAAAGGCTTCATGTGGTCCTTGGCCCGAAAATATCTGAATACATTTAGGTGCCGTTTGCTCCCCCCCCCCCCAAACTTTTTGTTAAAACTGTGTTCAACCAAACACCAAGAAGGAAAAAAATTGTAATTTATGCAAAAACTGAAAAACTTTTCTTTTTGGTCTTTGGTTGAAAAATAACTTTTGCCAAAAACTGTTTTGGTTGAAACTCTTCTTCAAGTTTTTGAAGCAAACGCTTACTTGCTTTGTTGTGGAGATCTAATGAAGTTTTCTCAAAGAGGCTTGTACTATTTAAAACATGCAACAAAGTGAGAAATTCTCTTTGATAGGTATGCAACAAAGTGAGAATATTCACAACAATAATAGTGTGCCTGAATGGGTCTATAAGCTTATGCAACACAATAAGGAGAATCTTTTTTTTTCCACTTCAAGTGCTTGTTCTCTGCTTACTATCACGGTACAATCATATCAGATGTATTTTATGAGTAAGTAGCAGTTTCTCTGGCCGTATTTCAACCCTTAAGAAGGTTATACTGTATGATGAAATATAGATTTCCCTAACAAGTCTGAAATCTTCTCTAGGTGGCAACAAAAACTGAATCAAACAAAAATGCAGGCAATGCTATTCTTTATGAATGTGTTGCAACTATCATGAGCGTTGAAGATAATGGCGGCTTGAGGGTACTTGCTATTAATATTTTGGGAAGATTTTTGTCCAACCGTGATAACAATATCAGGTTATTCTCAATCTTCTATTTTTGCATATTTCACCCGCAATATGCTGGGGTTATCTTATTTGGTGACTTTTTCTTGTGGGTCCTGGTGTGATGACCAGTGGTGTCATACACTTGAGAAATTGCTTAACCAAAGCAAAATTCAGTTGTTATAAACAGCCTCTACATTCAATATGCACTTCTGTGTCCAAACCCTATTGATCTCGTATGTATTTAGCAATTAAGTGGTTTATACTATGCTTCTACTTGTTGTGTGCCTTCAATCTATAGGGTATTCTTGTACTATAGTTTTCCAGGTGTTAATGGTGATTAGAAATTCTATTGTCTCTTTGAACCCCTTGTTTAGTGTGATTGTGATATACAGGTTTTTCTTTTGGATGAGAAAATACACGTGGCTGTTCACTGCTTATATTTGCAGAATTTGGTGCTGTGACAGATCTTTGGCATGCCCCTAAGTCTGCACCACATGCTAAATACAGTCGCCTGTTTATTTCTTTGTTTTTGCCTTTTTCTTTTGAGGCGATAGAAAGGAGGGGTTTCTTTCCTAGTCACTTCTCTATATGATTCTTGTACTGTTAGATATATCTGTGTGATAGTCTGTTGCTATTTGTCTTGCTAGCATGGGTTCTTTTTTAAACTTAGTGAGTGAGGTCCAATTATTTCAGATATGTTGCACTGAACATGTTGATGAAAGCTCTGGCTGTAGATAGTCAAGCAGTGCAGAGGCATCGGGCAACAATTTTGGAATGTGTGAAGGTATTTGACCTTTGCAGTCTATTCTTTCTAATAGTTTTTCCACTTCTTCGTACTCTGTGTTCTTTCCCTTTGACATGTGAACTACCTCTGTTCAAATATTTCTAGAGCATAAATTGTAAATGATACCCCGACTAGCCGGATCATGTATAGCATGTGCTTCCACAGATTGATAATGGCATTTCTACTTGTCAGATTATGTGGCTTTTAAACTAGCATATTAGGAAATACTATTTGCTGATGTTCCGCTTATATCAAACATACAGCAACTTGTGGCTTGTTCAATTTTCAGGATACCGATCCATCGATTCGTAAAAGAGCCGTTGAACTTGTGTATCTCTTAGTAAACGAAAGCAATGTGAAGCCTATGACGAAGGAGTTAATTGAATATCTAGAAGCAAGTGATCCGGAGTTTAGGGGAGATCTCACTGCCAAAATATGTTCGATTGTGGAAAAGTAAGTGAACACTGAAAATGTTTGTGGGAACTATGATTTTGATTCTGAGAATTCACAGAATGCTTCTGCTTTTACTATTAGTGAGGGACGATAGACATGTTTTTTTGTTCCTTCTCTTCCAAGACATCTTCAAATGCATTTCCAACTTACAACTGCTTATGGTACTCCAGGTTCTCACCAGAGAAAATTTGGTACATTGATCAGATGCTCAAAGTTCTCCCTAAGGTATGCATACGCTGATAGATTTCATTGTATTATGATCTTTCTGTTTGAGTTTAAGACTATTTGTAGGCCATATGGTCTTTCTGTTAATTAGGCAACATAAGTTTTATTTAAAACTCTACAACTCCCACTCACATGAGGGCCTAATCTTTTCTTGGGGCAAGCACTGGAAATACCTTTTGCATGGGTAGCAGCAACTAGACTTGAATTGAGATATATACTTACTTGAATCACATGTTGAATAGTGACTGCCTCGTCTAAAAGCTTGAGTTGTTATTGGGGGGGAACATTTTTTGGGTTCAATTTAGGTCTGCAACATCCTCTAGATCATGATTCTCTATACTCAAATATCATGTAATGTTACTTGAAATGCTTATCAGCTGTATCCTCACACCAAGATCCAACATTTTATGTTTATCCCTATACCCTAACTTTAAAGGCTTTGAGAAATACAACAACAACAACAAACTCAGTATAATCCCACATAGTGGGATATGGGAAATCTGACTAACAATTCAAAGAAGAAGAAAAAAAGGAAGAAGTTTTCAGAAAATATGACTAACCATTCAATTCAATTTAAGAAGCTTCGGACAATCTGACTGACCATCCCAAGAAAAAGGCTTTGGAAAATCTGACCTTAGACGCACCCATGTCTTGCACTATGTCCTGGTAGTGTAGGAGAAGCTTACACTTCTAGAAATGTTTATAGTTGTACTAGTATTCATCCCAAGTGTAGACGATTATGTGCAAGGTGATCTATTCTTTTCCTTTTTATTTATGAAATTCAATCTTTTCTGCACAAATCTGCAATCTTTGCACAAAGGTATGACAAAATTATGTTACTGTAAAGTGAAAAGGTTGCGTGTTGTCTTGGTGCTTGGTAGTTATCCAGCTAATCTGTTTGGTTGGTAGACTGTCTTCGTTTAAAATGTGCGAGTATTCTTTTTGGTTGGTAAACCGTATTCACATAAAATGCATCAGTATCCTTTTGGTTGGTAGACTGCCTTCACATAAAATGCCTCAGCATGTAGGAATAGTAATTCATCAGTATATAGGTTATGTTGCATTACAGTTAGGATATTTCGCATGGAAGGGTAATGTTTAAGATACTCTTTATAAATGCATATCTTTATTGCGGTGAAACCATAGTAGTTACAATTTTTAATCAGTTACAGCCTACTTTCAAATACCCACATATGGCCAAGGTGTATCTTTCACTTAAATTATGAGAAATATCATCTTGGTCCTAATGGCTATAATCATTCTGCATTAAGCTTTTATAGAACCAAACTCAAAATCAAAGGGATGTAAATACAATTGCTCATTAATGTGTTTATACTCCTGACTGTAGTTTGGTCACAACATGTTTGGAGGTTCTCATTGTAAAAGTTTGTGATGTATCAGACTTATGCGTGTCAAAGAGCCACATTTGATCCCTGTTCCGATTTTGATGGATGTACTCTTTCTTTTGTTTTTTCTTAAAGAGTCCTAATATGTCTTCTATCCAATAGGCTGGAAATTATGTTAAGGATGAGGTGTGGCATTCTCTGATTGTGGTGATAACAAATGCTTCTAACCTCCATGGTTATGCAGTACGGTTGTTATACAGAGCAGTGCAAGCAGCAGGGGAACAGGTACTTCAACAATTGCCTAGATCTCCTATTTCCTTTTTTTCCCTTTTGTTCCTTATTGTTTCTTACAAATTGATGATCTTTTCTTGTTAGGAAACTCTCGTTCGAGTTGCAGTTTGGTGCATTGGAGAATATGGTGACATTTTAGTAAATAACGCTGGAAGGCTTGATATAGAAGAACCACTGACAGTGAGTTCATGCTTTCGAACAATTACTCTTTTAAGTACTAATTTTGATCTCTGTATTTCCATTACATTTTTGTCCTTGATAATTCTGCATCATATTCCTTGGGCTGCAAGCCTCTGATTTATTTTCCTGCATGATCTAAATGAAGTGTCTCACATTATGAGATGTGTGGTAGGCACGCGTGACGAGTTCGATTCTTGACGGATGAACCAAGTTTGGTTTTTCTACCAAGTACTGAAGTCGGAACAACAAACTTCTTGGTTATGGAAAGAAAAAAAGTATTATATGAAGCTTCCTTCTCCTACAAACCCCTCACTCAAAAATAACACCCCCTCAAAAGAAAGGACAAGCTCTCAAACCTAACATTTTTTTCATTTGCTTAAGGTGTTTCTTCGGGATTCTACAACTTCCACAAATTCCAGTATTGTTTCATTCTCTTAATGAACTATAACACATAAATTCTAATCGTATATCTACATAATGTGGTGCTATTAATGCAATTATAAACCTTGGAAAAACTCGACTCCATGCATGTTGACGCGAAGCTAAGGTTGATTAACTATGAAGAATATTTTTTGCTGTGTGGAGATTCAGATGCACTCAACAAAGTAAAGACGTGATTCCGAAAATGAAATGATAGATGCTACTAAACAAGTTAGCTAGTTTATAGTTTGATTTGAGCTGTAAACAACAATATTATCACCTCAATCCCATAGCAGTTGGGGTCAGCTACATGAATCCTCACGGTCCATTTTGCTCCTGACTTGAACTATGTTTCATTAAAAGAAAACCATGAAGATTATTGGAGTTTGCCACATGCCATCATCAGTTTTAATCATTTCTGCATAGAAATTGTTTACTTGGTTCTCTGATATAGTTCTTTGGAGCAGGTAACAGAATCTGATGCTGTGGATGTTGTGGAGACTTCCATTAAGAGCCATTCATTTGATCTCACTACTCGGGCGATGTGTTTGATTGCTTTGTTAAAGCTGTCGAGTCGCTTTCCATCTTGTTCACAGTATGTGTTCTTAGGCGCTTGGTTACTCCGTCCCATGCATTCACAGTTACTTATACGTAGCTGACAAACTACTGTCGAAATTTAACTACATATATTCAGTTGAATATCTTTTTGCAGGTTGACTGTACTGTATTTTCTGTCATGTTACATTTTATGAAATTCTCGTTCCATTATGGACATAACACCAAGTTTGACACACTTCTATAAATAGAAAAAACCGCTAACGTAGCTAAAGGAAAAGGCTATGGTGAGAGATCCCGAAGAAGATACCCTTGCTCACACCTTAGCTGAATTCAAAACGAAAAGTCATTGCGCCTTTAGCCGTCTGGAAGGACTCCCTAGTTATTTCTTGTTTAGAGAAAGCTGTACAATCAATGAAAACATCGGAAAATACGATTACTAAGAGTGAGCAGTCTCACATACGCACAGTCCACAAGACCACAACTTGCTCTACCATTATCCCACATGTCTCCATTTTTACTTGTTTTGTTTTCAAGATGATGCATTAAGCCTCCCAAAGAGTAAGAAACTGATTAAATGAGTTCTTCAGAATAAGTGAGTAATCTGTAAATATCTGATTTGGTGTAGGCGGATAAATGACATCATTGTTCAGTACAAAGGCAGCTTTGTGCTTGAACTGCAGCAGAGAGCTATTGAATTTAACTCGGTAATTGAGAGGCATCAGAATATCAGGTTTGTTTGATTTCATTTAAAAGGTTGTTCGATGCCTCTACTTTTGTTATAGCTCACTCATAGGAGTTTCTGGATCATGGATGCATGTTTTCAGGCCTTCACTTGTCGAAAGAATGCCAGTTCTTGATGAAGCAACCTACAGTGGAAGGAAGGCTGGCTCTTTGCCAGCAGCTGGATCAACATCTCAAGGAGTATCAGTTAATCTTCCAAATGGAGTTGCCAAGCCTAGTGCTGCCCCTCTTGTTGACTTACTTGATCTTAGTTCAGATGATGTCCCTGCACCTAGTTCTTCTGGTGGAGACTTTCTTCAGGATCTTCTTGGTGTTGATCTGGCTCCAGTGTCTTCACAATCAGGTTAGTGTTGCTATGTTCCATTGCATGAATATGTTTGCCTGATTTGTTATTCTGATTTTCCTCATGTTCTCATCTTTCCCCTGTATAGCATTTAAATGTGTATCGTTTGACCATTCTTACCACAAAAAGAACCATTGTTTAAGGAAGCTGTTCGGACACCACCGTCATTTAAAAAAAAAAAAAGAAAAGAAGAAGAACCTTTGTTTAGCCACTTGAATCAGCATGTCTATGAAGAGAAATTGAAAATAAAATTATTTAATATTTTTTATTTGAGCAGGCGGAGATCTTGGATTCAATTCGCATCACCATCCATTGTTAAAAAGAATTTCCACATGCTTGGTCCTATAAAAAGAGTTGGGTCTACACGTGAGGGGGCGTGTTGAAGACCTAGTATAAATAAATAGAAGTTTTCCCACTCACACAATTTAAGCTTTCAGATGAGGTGGTCAAACAATTCAAAAGAAGGAACATGTGAGGGTTACAAATCGGCTTTTTTGGAGAACAGAATAAAAAAAAAGTTGGGTGAAGAAAAAGAGGGCCTAAGCTGAATATTTACTTGTTATAATTAACATAAAATTTACTAAAAGTTGCTCTCAAGGGAAGTGGACAATATTTGGATTGACCGAAAAGGAAAGTAGGAGTTCTTTCGGGAACAAGGGACTAACTAGCTTTTCTCAGATAGATTCTGTTGTTATCATTTAGTTGACTCAAGTTCTAGCAAGTCAAGCCCGCTAGTTTTATGTGTGAAATTTGCATTGGCATGAACTTATCCCTTTTACTTTCCCTTTTTCATTTACTTTGTTGTGCTTCGGTAAGCGGCTGCCAACCGCTAGCTTTTTGGTCCACTTGGGCTGGCTTAGTAGTGGTTTAACATACAAATGCTTTCTCTCCTTGGCGTCTTTTGCAAATACTTGGTGCCTCATTAAGTAGGCAAGTTAGAGTTGGAAACTGCACATGATTCGTGATAGATTCAACATTTACTTAGGGTTGTTGGTTGACATGTTAGTTATGTGGGAATTATATAGGCATTGTTTATGTGTGAATAATGAAGGAATTATTATTATCTTTTTTTTTAATGACCGAGAAATTGCTTTGGGTTGTTGGCTTCACATGTTAGTTATGCGGGGATTATAGTGGAGGCATTGTTTATGCGTGAATAATGAAGGAATTATTATTATCTTTTTTTAATGATCGAGAAATCCGCAGCCTTCAAAACTCGGGGATGATGGGCATGCACCTCTATCTTTCTCCACTTAAATACCTTAAGTTAGTTCACTTGGAGCTAGGGGTGAGCGTTCTAGCGGTTCAGATTGGATATGAAAATTTCTGTTTGGATTTAAAGTTTTCCGGTTCAAGAAATTACAATCCAAGTTCTATCCAAATAAGTTCAGATTGAATCGGGTTTTTTATGTTCGATTTCGGATTAATCGGTTTAGTTATTTCATATTTTCGATTTTAAGCCTATAAGTTGAGCTTCTTCTTCTTCTTCTTACAATAATGAACATCCAAATAAAGTACTCATGTTAAATTGCCTTAATAATTCCTCATTTCCGCCACAATCATACAAATAAAATATTTATGCAAGCAATAATACAATTATCAAGGAAATTCCTGGCAATAGAAGCATTAAGGCTTGAGAATTAGTAGGATATTGGACTTAGCATTGGGTAGGGGCTAAATGTTCGGATTTTCGGATCCCAAATCTAAAATCCGAAGGTTTCAAAAATTAAATCCGAATTCCAATCGTAATCCGAAAATCCAAAAAATTTGGATTTCAGTTATGCCCAAACTTCCTACCCCTACTTGGCACAGGGCTCAAACATATGACCGAAGACACAAGTCCCTCAATCTTTGCCAATTGATTTAACCCCCGGGGGCTATAATGAAGGGATTATTGTGCGGTGATTAATATTATGGGGGTTGTTATTTGGTAATTAATAATGAAGGGATTATTATGCAAGGATTACTTACTTTAAGGACAGTTTTGTCTTTAATGAATTTAATCCCCATATTGCTAATAAACATATTCTATTCCATATTAAATTATACATAGATTTGCACCCGCATAACTTAATGCAATATTATTTAATACAAAATAATACACTCAACCAAAAACTGCATATAAATTATGCAGGAACTATTTTTCCTTATACAACCAACCAAACTCTGCATAAGTTATGTGGAGATTGTTCTTATCCTTTTAACCAAACCTAATATTATCTTATGGAGGATTTTATGTTGGTATTATTTTTTATATCCTTCCAACCAAGCAACCCCTTAATGTTTCTTATAAATTGATTGCTTGGGCTTGTGGGAACTAGAAAAATATTTTTGTCCTTGGGAACTAGAAAAAGTAGTTTTGGTCCTTCCTCATGTACTAGTGATTTTCATGTAATATCCTAAGGGCATAGATGATTTTGGAAGACCGCAGACAGTGAAGGATTAGAGTGGCTTACTAGGTTGTTCAATGTCATTTTTAAGACGACCAAGATGCCTGATGAATGGAGGTGGAGTACGATGATTCCGGTGTACAAGAATAAGGAGGATATCCAAAATTGCAACAACTATAGGGGCATCAAGCTGCTAAGTCACACCATGAAAGTTTGGGATAGGGTGGTGGAAGTTAGGGTGAGGGGTAGTGTGTCTATTTTTGAGAATCAATTTGGGTTTATGCTAGGGAGATCGACTACTGAAGCCATTCACCTTATTAGGAGATTGGTGGAGCAGTATAGGGATAGGAAGCTTATGACAAAGTCCCAAGGGAGGTTCTTTGGAGGTGTTTGGAGGTTAGAGGTGTGCCCGTAGCTTATACTAGGGTGATCCGGGATATGTATGATGGCGTTAAGACCCGGGTTAGGACGGTGGGAGGCGACTCGGAACACTTCCCTGTCGGGATGGGCTTACGTCATGGATCCGTGCTTAGCCCATTTTTATTTGCCTTGGTGATGGATGTTCTGACGCGGCACATTCAAGAGTAGGTGCCATGGTGCATGTTATTTGCGTATGATATAGTACTAATTGGCGAGATGCGAGGTGGTGTTAACGCGAGGCTGGAGGTTTGGAGACAAATCCTGGAGTCAAAAGGTTTCAAGATGAGCAGGACTAAAACAAAGTACTTGGAATGCAAGTTCAGCGACGCGACCCATGATGCGGACGTGGAAGTGAGGCTGGATTCACAAGTCATCCTTAAGAAGGGGAGTTTCAAGTACCTCGGATCTATTATTCAAGATAATGGTGAGATAGACGAAGATGTCACACATCGTATTGGAGCAGGATGGATGAGATGCAGGTTCGCTTCGGGGTTTTTGTGTGATAAGAAGGTGCCACCGAGAATTAAGGGTAAGTTCTACAGAGTGGTGGTTAGACCTACTATGTTAGGGCGGAGTGTTGGCCTGTCAAGAACACCCATGTCCAGAAGATGAAAGTAGCGGAAATGAAGATGCTGAGATGGGTGTATGAGCATACCCGGTTGGATAAGATAAGAAATGTTGATATTCAGGAAAAGGTGGAGTGGCACCTGTAGAGGACAAGATGAGGGAAGCTAGATTGAGATGGTACGGACATGCGAAGAGGAGGTGCATAGATGCCCCAGTGAGGAGATGTGAGAGGTTGGCAATGGGGGGGGGCTGAGAAGAGGTAGAGGGAGGCCTAAGAAGTATTGGGGAGAGGTGATTAGGCATGACATGGTGCAAAATCATATGGATACGATTCTCATTTTGTATCTTGATTAATTGGATCGCGCTACTTCAACTTACTGCGGACATGGCCCTTGATAGAAAGATATGGAGGTTGAGAATTAGGGTAGAAGGGTAGTGGTTAAGCGGGCATGTCTTATTTTTATGTCTTATTAGTGTTACTCTCATACTTTCATTTTTTCGTATCCGTATATTTCTTTTACTATATGTCGTTTCTTTCGCTCCGGCTATTTTATCACCTTTGCTTGCTATGGTTACTAGTTATTTCTGCTTCCTTTTAGTTTTTTCTTCTTGAGCCGGGGTCTATCGAAAATAGTCTCTCTACCTTCGTAAGGTAGGGGTAAGGTCTGCGTACATTTTACCCTCCCCAAACCCTACTTTGTGGGATTTCACTGGATTTGTTGTTGTTGTTGTTATCCTAAGGGCATAGATGCAAATGTTTAATGAACATATAACAGTAACATGCACTTGGAATTACTGTTTACGAAGTCAAATTATGTCGTGGAAAAGCTTTGCTAGTAAATTGTAGAACAAAAGCACAATAATTTGGATCACTGAATGTTAATGTTTAGTAAGTCGATTTGTGTGAGTTTTTGCTAGTAAATTGTGGAACAGGAGCACAATTCTTGAGTTTAGATTCCAGATTTGGGATGCTTTGTGTTTCAGACTGTACTTCCTACACGATATCTTTGATCAAAAGTTAGGGTAGTATTAAAGTTCTACTTTAAGATTTTTATTCTACCCTAAAACTAGATTTAGGCAACCCCACCAACTTGTTTTGCCCAAGAACATCACCAGTAAAAAAGGAAAGAAAAGGGGAGAACGGAAAGGTGAATGGATTTGCACGAGCTTGAAATTATTCTCATTTTGCTCTTTGAATTTCAGGTACAAATCAGGCTCAAAAGAGTGGCACCGATGTTTTACTGGATCTTCTGTCAATTGGAACACCACCTGCTAATAGCAGCCCATCTACAACTCAGGTGTCGCCCTCCAATGTTGACGTTAGAAGTCCGGTGGATCTATTAGATAGATTGTCTTCACCTTCGGCTCCTTCAGTTCAAGTCTCGTCTACAGCTGGAAGTTCTCCTATGTTGGATTTATTGAATGGGTTCCCTTCCAGTCCATCAATTCCTGGTATGGTCTCTGTTCTATGCTTTAAACTTGGGTACAGTCTAATGCTTCTTCTAAGTTGACTCTTTTTTACTTTTCTCAGTTACAGAAGGCAATTGTCCAGCATATCCATCAATAGTTGCATTTGATAGCAGCTCTTTAAAATTAATGTTCAACTTCTCAAAGCAGCCTGGAAACCCTCAGACAATACTTATTGAAGCTAGTTTTACAAACAAGTCACAAGAAGTTCTCACAAACTTTATTTTCCAAGCTGCAGTACCAAAGGTAATTGTATTTTTTTAAAATAAAAAATTCTTTCTTTCACTTGGGAGCGGGAGTTGGCATAGAAGGATTGGTTTATGATTAACCAATAATTTCCCCTCCTGAGCTTGCATCTTCTGTGATGATTCTAAATCATTTGTTTGGCAAAAATCATTTTAAAAGCCGGTTTGGCCAAGCTTCTTTTTGGGCAAGTGCTTTTACTTTTTCAAAGTTAAGGTATTTGGCCAAGCTTTTAAAAAGTGCTTTTGAGTAGAAGCAGAAGCAATTTTTTAGAAGCAGAAAAAAGCAACTTCTTCCCAAAAGCACTTTTGAGAAAAATACATTTAGAAGCACTTTTTGAAAGCTTGACCAAACATTAACTGCTGCTCAAAAGTATTTTTTGGATTAATTAGTCAAACACAAACTGCTTCTCACAAAAAATACTTTTTGGGAAAAGTGCTTTTCAAAATAAGCTGATTTTAGAAGCTTGTCCAAACAGGCTTTGTCATTCATAGAGTAATTTTCTGAGTTTTACTTACCTATTACTTCATCTATTGCAACTGTCACATATAATTATTTACTTGTTAAAACTTTATTCGGTCTAATTTTAAATCATGTACCATGTTCATCATCTGTCAACTATGCTTATTTCGTCATTTTGCTGTAGTTTCTTCAACTGCACTTGGATCCAGCAAGTGGTAATACGCTACCTGCAAATGGTAATGGATCAATCACGCAAAAGTTGAAAATCACAAACAGCCAACGTGGCAAGGTATGTGATATCTGATTCCTTTTAATGGATATCTTCCATGCATTCGATGACTGATCACCTTCTAGCAATTTGCATGATCATTCTTTTCCAAAACCTGACTATAAAATAAGCACTTTTTCCACATGCTCTTATTATTATTGCAATATGTATGCACATCCATCGTCCACAGCTTTTTGGAGCACTGTAAGACATTTTTCAAGTGCAGGTTTATAGCCGACCTTACTATTTATAGCCTGTGAACATTGTCAACCTTATTGCAGTTTTAGCTTTTCTAATATTTTCCTCTTTCCCCAGAAATCCCTTGTCATGCGCATACGGATAGCTTATAAGGTGAATAATAAAGACGTATTAGAGGAAGGCCAAATCAACAATTTTCCTCGTGATTTGTGAGGTCGAATGGCCTTATAAGAGGATGATTTGCGAGATCTTACATTGTTAATCAGTACGCGGAAGCTTCAGCTCATTGTTTGTATTGTTGTGGGAGATGTAGCATGTGCTAGTCGGATTCAAGTGGCTTCACTCCTCAAGTCATCCTTCTCTCCTTCCTTCAAAGATAGCCAGTGTACATTATTGATCTGAGAAACCCAAGTATGCCATTGTGTAAGTCAAATTTTGCCTTTGTTGAGGCACATACACAGGAGACCTTGTTGGACTCCTTGTTAAAAGTTTTGATATATGTAAGTCTCATTTTTTTCTAGATTTTTGAGTAATCACATTCAAGAATTGTAATATAGGTTGAGTTGGGACCTTGGCTATATTTTAGACATTTCTTTTTTGAGTTATATAAAATGCGCTGTTTTTACTTTATCCACCATCAAAGATCTGCTGCTCACATGTAATTGGGATACAACGTAAACAACAAAGTTTACCTATGATTTTCATGGCAAATTATGTTGCTTGGATCTGCCAAAAATATTATTGCACCTGTGTAGGATGCTCCAAACATTATAACAATTTTGAAGATCCGTGGAAAATGGGAGTAGGAAAGATTAGAGTGAAAGTCTATCAAGTTATTATGTTGGAGAAATTTCAATTGATTCTCAGAAAAGAAAAGCATATCAATTATTGATTCCACTATCTGGTGGGTACGATAACATATAAGTCTTCTAATAATTCAACGGTAAAACTTACAGAAAGAAATTAAATGAAGGAGCTAGTGGTTAGGATTCGAACTCATGCAAAACGGTTAGATTTGTAATATCTTGGTCTGGCACTCTTTTGACATTTATAATGTCATTTTATGCTAAATAACTTTTTTCATTATTTCGATCTGTTAAATGAAGTTTTTCATTTGGTTTCTTTCTTTATTTAAACAAGCCTTGAATGAACTGTTCATTTGGTAGTTCCATTCGTTATTTGTAGTTTATGATCTGTCCTACCTACAATTATTTATAAGTTCAAAACACTGTTAAGTTGTCAACTTTGAACTTATATATGTCTTAAAATACAACCCTGTCCTATTACAAAATATGCATTAAAAAGTAAAAACAGTGGAGTGGGTAGCTTAGTCGACAAAATAATTAGAAGTGTGTTCATATTTTTCAATAGGTCAGCACCCCACATAGTTTCTTGTAATTTAGTGCAACAGCAATATAAGCTAAGAGTATAAGGAAGACTTCAATGTCCCCACAGCTTGGAAACCATCCAATTCATAACTAAAGTCTCCCACATCACTTTTCACCATTATCAGACTGAAGAATATATTTTGTGGGGCTACTACCATTTTCTATAAATTTAATCAATTGGGAGAGGGAAATTGTCATTTACTAGAGCATTAGTAGGTCCTACTACTGCTTTTGTATTCCTCCTTTTTTTTGGGAGGCAAGATTTATAAGTTAAAGGATAATATCACAAGATTTATAAGTTAAAAGATTATATCACACAATACGAGTGAGACTTACTCAAACGTAAAATACCTCGCTCATCAGTAACTTTGCTGATAATAAGTGAGAATATTACTGACCTCTGGATGTAGGGTAATAAATTAATTAAAAAAGAAAACAAGAGGTAAGTGTACACCAATCTTGATTACTAGTGGGTGTACAAATTGATCATAGATCAAGAATCCTACACTTCAATCATGTTTAAGTGGAAGGAGCTTGACATTAATAGAGTTTATGCTCTTCACTTTTTCAGCCATAGGTTAATGAAGTAGAATTTAGTAGCCTAAGGGTCAGATTTAATCAGCAATTTGTTGTCCTTGTGGCATTGTTCAAACACCATAGAGCTTCAAAAGAGACAAAACAGGATAATAGGGGCAATTGGATTTGAAACTGTGGAGAATATTTTGGGAGACACAAACAGGATTATTAAAATAGGAAGGAAGAGTCCCAAGAGTTGATCTAGGTTTATTTTTTCTTGAGATTGCAGCATTTAAATGAGTTTGAAAAATGTCACTGCAGGAATTATATTAATCAAATATTTAAACTTTTCAGCAACCCCAAGTGGTCCCTTGAAGCATAAGAAGTCTTAGAGGTAATATTTTCAAACCATAAGTTAGCAGGAAAAAGAACTTTCTCAAATCTTGGGTGAATTTTATGGGATTCTAATAGAAAAAAGATAAAAGTGGAACATGTTATCCTTCTTCCACAAAAGTGGAAATTGGAAAGAAGCATCATTCAAAGCAGAAAAGTGAAAAAAGAGAAAAGCAAAAGCACCAAAAGAACTTATGACAACTGAATAATCAAATAAATTTAATTAACCAAACTACAAGGCAATTGAAGAAAGGAAAAAGAAAAAGATTGTATACTAGTTGCCTCAGGTTGACCAGGATGAGGTCACGAGTTCATGATGCGGAAAGAGTCTCTTGTAAGAATTTGGGGCGTACATCATGCACAATGTAGTCCGGCCTTTCCCCGAACCCGGCATAAGCTTAGTCTCTGGCTACCCTCTTATACTATCTTCAAACAGGTGGAGCTCTATGATGATCCGTCCATGGCAAACTTACATTGTCAGCAGAATTATGAAATTTATCCTTCTTGGACCAGAGCCAGATCTTGGAAACAGAAAAACTCTCCCCTCTATTTCCAAGATTTATCCTTTTCCCATAATTATCCCCATCATTTGCGGAATTTCCATTTTGTCCACTTTTCCCTTTCACATTTCCCCTCAATTGATGACCACCACCATCTACACCATTACTTTTAGCACTATTGGGACACAATGCCACTTGCAATTCTGAATCAGCCACCACATATTGGAAAGACCCCATTGAAAAACACCTTCTTGAATCCAAATTACTATTACTAGTCTCTCCCATTTCCCTTTTCTCAATTTCAAGAATACCATTGTTTGTGTTCTTGAATTTGCCAAGTCTAACAGAAAACACCCTTCTTGAACTGATCTTACTATCAATATCCTCATGTAATTTTGGACCAACAATAACACTTCCATTTTCTGAAACCCCACCACCACAACATTCATCTCTTGTTGTATCATCAAAGTAAAAGATTGGATTTTCAATACAAAAACCAGGTGTAAAAAGGCTCCCTCTACAAAGTGGGCAAGTAGAATTTGACAAAAGCCATGTGTCTATACAACTTATATGAAAAGCATGACTACATAAAGGGAGCAGCCTTAACTTGTCTTGTTCTGAGAATTCACAAAGACAAACAGCACAATCAAATGGTTCTTTTAAACCCATTATATCTTTGTAAAGAAACACAGGGAGTGCATCAATAAAGGACTGATCTAAACCTGAATCATGTAGATTAAAAAGTTGTTGTAATTGCCTTTGATAGGAACCAGAATCAGACATTTCAGGGTCTCTAGCAGATTGTGAAGAGAACCTATGTTTCATTAAATACCTAACTAACAAATGGAGAATACCAGAAATAAAGAATATGATAGCTAATATTACTATGATAAAAAGAACAGCTGGGCTAATTTTATTTCCAGATGAAGATGATGACATCTTTTTTTTGGCACTTGAACATAGGTGTACTAAAAAGACAGTATTTTGCTCATACCTTATTTTCTTGAATCAGACAGTATTTTCATTTGTTGAAGAAAAGCATATAGTACTACTTACTTGTGCTGCCGATGGCACAAAGACAAAGCCAGCTAATATATTTGAGGAGTACAAGAAATAGACCCACCCCCCATTTCTTTACATTTACAAGAAACCCAATACCCAAAAGTGCTCAAGAAAGAGAGAAAATCATAAATTCTTGAGCTGGGTTTGTTAGAAAATACACCTCTTTGCAGAAATTGAATTGAAGAGGATTTGATTTTTTTTTTACGTTACCTTATTCTAGTAGCAGAAGCTAATTTGTTAATTTTGTCAGATGGCCAGATGCTGCAAAAAGGAAAAAGAAACTGGAGTAATTAAATGGGATGATGGTACTTTGAGAGTACTAAGTAGCTTCCAAAAATAGGTCAAAAGCTTCAAAGAACACCCTAGACTAGACCCCTTAGGGGATTTATTTAATTTTGAACAAATTAAATAAAACAGAGAAGCAAAAGATTTAGAGTATCCTTTTCTGAAAATACGCTTTTACCCTCCCTATTAGGTTTTTGGGCTAGGGGGGAATCTGTTGTATTTCTTCTTCTCAATGAATGTTGTTTGGCAATTAAGCTTAAAAAAATATATATGTTTTGAATTTTTTTTGTATATATATACATTCTATATGTTATTTATAAAGATTATACATATTTTATATATTTTTTTAACTACCAAATATAAATAATTTCTAAAGCGCATTAAAAGCGATTTTTTTTCTTCTCGATGAATGTTGTTTGGTAATTAAGCTTGAAAACTGGATTAGTTATGCAATACTTGGTGGGTGCTGCATGGGCCCAATAAGGAATTGTAGAATTAAACTTCATCGCGGGGAAAGAATCAAGACTTTGGAATTACGTATACACACGCGCATGCACCCCTCATCACAAATGACAATGTTAGAGCTGTACATCGACCTACTAATGCTAAAATAAGCTCAGGTACATATAATTTAACTATTAAATTATTTGCAATAACATTGTGACGATCAGAAAGTATTATAGTCGTTGAGGGCCAGTGGTTTGAGGTAGTTGAGACATGATTTTCATTAAGGTGTGTCAAAATTTAAAGAAGTAAATACAAGAAAAGACAATGAGATGTAGTACATAGAATATATACATAAAAGAATAATTTTTACCTACCTAAATAGTGTATTTTTGAGAGCGAAGGAGTGTCAGTTGACATCCCTTGGAGTTACGTAGCTCCGCCACTCCGGCGGAGGTAAAATGGTGACCTGGGAAAGTAGTTGAGGTTCCATAGCCATTTGCATCGATTTGTGTGTTCATTTTGTAAGTATAATGAGAACGAGAAATTGTGGTAGAGTAAAGGTGGCTTTCAAGTGGTAGTTTTTAGAGTGAAAAATCAATTGTCATGGTGGTGATGATCGATTTAAAGACATGGGGATGATGATTGAGTAAAATGGTTGTAAATCTGGATTAGTTCGCAAAATTAATGACAAATCTAGTCCATTTCACACAGTTAAAGGAAAATTTTAATTATTTTTACCGGTGAAGAGATGTTCGTGTTGAAAAGCTTGTACTCTTTAGTCAAAAAGAGTAAATTTAGCTCACTTTTATAGCAATAACACTAGATATGACTCCAACCATTAACCGAGTACAATGTGAACCATATTGCAAAGTTTAGGGACACACAAAATTCATCTTATTTTGAGACCGGTGACTCTTATCCTGCTAATTAATCATAGTTTAAAAGTATTAAATGTTCACATTCGTCGATCATTGAGCTTATTCCAATGTGTTTTGCCAGGGTTGATACTATAGTAAATAGAAATAAAAACTTTTGGATATATATATATATATATATATATATATATATATATATATATATATATATATATATATATATATATATATATGTGTGTGTGTGTGTGTGGACCCAAAATCCAACTAGCCGTAATGGCACCTAACTTCACCCGCTAGGTAAGCCAAATAAAAAAAAATAATTCGATTAAATTAATATTTAACTGACTCTAATACACTCCCCAAGGACTGGTAGTACAAATCACGAGCTTCTAAGATTAGAATTTACAAAACTGGTGTGGAATAAAAATACGGCATATGTCTGAAATATACATGAACAGATTAAAAATTCTAAAGCTACCATGAACAAGAGCCAGCAATGACTGGAACGCATGTACATCTTCAGATCCAACTCCTGCTGTACGCAGTTACATCAGCATCAGAAATCTGCACACAAGGTGCAGAATTGTAGTATGAGTACAACCGACCCCATGTACTCAATAAGTAACAAACCTAACCTTAGGCTGAAAGTAGTGACGAGTTGGGATAAGAGTCAGAGTCCAACTTCAATAACCAGCAACAGTTCATAATAATATAATTTAAAGCAGCACAAGTAATAACTCAATAATAAAATGCTCAGCTCGTATAAAATTCTTGAAAATAAATATTTTCTTTTCAATATAACAGTAAAACTCAAATCCTTTGCCGAAAGTCACCGAAAATATGAGTAAGTCTGAAACCTGTAATTTTTCTCAAAACTTTAATGACAGATAAGAAATCTCATTATCAGATGGCATGCGGAAAAATACTTCTCTATGCATACATATCAAGTATGCAAGTCTAATGCAATGCAGCACAATGATGAACTCATGTACTCTCAATTTCACAGTACTGTATATGGCCAATCCAGCCTAGGGAAGATCCATCTCAAATATATATACATAATAACTATCATTCAGTCATTCAGTACTGTACATGGCCAATCTAGCACAGGGAACTCCATCCCAAATATAAATAAATAAGGCAACTCCATGCCTAGGGAACTCCATCCCAAATGTAAATAAATGAGGTAACTCCATGCCCAGGGAACTCCATCCCAAATATAAATAAATGAGGCAACTCCATACCCAGGGAACTCCATCCCAAATATAAATAAATGAGGCAACTCCATGCCCAGGGAACTCCATCTTAAATATAAATAAATAAGGCAACTCCATGCCCAGGGAACTCCATCCCAGAAGTGAATATATATGACAACTCCATGCCCAGGGAACTCCATCCCAAATATAATATCCATTGCGCTCACTGTGGGGGGTGCAGACTCCAGAGGGGATCCTTCAGTCCAAGCATTATAGTAAGACAGGTCCATGGCCTGCTGCGGTGTGCAGCCCGATCCCCATAATAATAAAGTATATAAAGTCAATATGGCCTGCTGCGGCGAGCAGCCCGATCCCATAAATATCCTCACAATCAGGCCCTCGGCCTCACTAAGTCATCAATCTCTCCAGTCTCTCGGGCTCAAAATATCATAAAAATTAGCCCAAAAATAATAATATGATGTATCAATAATTAGCAACAGAGACTGAGATATGATATGAAATGAATAAACATGACTGAGTATGAAATTACAATTTAAACAAATAATTCAACAATAATATGACCTCTGTTGGTCTCAATAATAACGGCATATAGCCTCAGCATGATATTTAACATGATTCTCAGCTCAATTATTTTAACACATGAAAGTACATGGATAGCGCCAAGATTATTTGATTACAAAATTCTACGGAATCAATTACGTCACAAATTTTTACGGTGCACACCCACACGCCCGTCACCTAGCATGTGCGTCACCTCCAAACAATTCATATAACACGTAATTCAGGGATTCATACCCTCAGATCCAAGTTTAGAAATATTACTTACCTCGAACAAGCTGAATCCAATGACGAGCAAGATAAGCAATACTCCGAAAATTCCATTCCGCACGTATCAACCTCCGAACGTCTTTATATCTCCTCAATTCCAAGTTAAACGATTCGAAACTAGTCAAACAACGTACAAATTAATCAAAATATACTCCAATGCTTACAATTTAACAATTTACAAAACTTTTCAACTCCGCTCGAAAGGTCGGCAGTGTGGCCCACGTCTCGAAATCCGACGAAACTCACTAAATCCGACAACCCGTTCAATTACGAGTCTAACCATACTAGTTTCACTCAAATCTGACTCTGAATCAACATTCAAATCCCAAAAATTCATTTTATGAATTTTCTATAATTTTTCCCAAATTTTTATCTCAAAATACTGATTAAATGATCAAAACAATGATATATTCATGTTTATTAACCAAATCCGAGTTAGAATCACTTACCCCGATGAAATTTCTTGAAAATCCCACGAAAAATCGCCACAAACCGAGCTCCCAAGGACCAAATATGAAATATGAGATGAAACCCTCATTTATATGATACCAATCTGATCTCCCCATGTGCTGACCGCACATTTTTTTGTGCGGTCCGCACATTTTAAGTTCTGCGGCCGCAATCCAAATTGTGCGGTCGCACCTCAGCGGTGACTGCACCACCAGGCTTCAGTAAATTGGCCATAACTTTCTGTACAAATATTCAAATGATAAATGGTTTAATTTTCTGAAAACTAAATTCAAAGAGCTACAACTTTCGTTTTTGGATCATCTTCAAATATCTTGTAGATTAAAAGATATAAGCTTCCGAAATCGGACCATCAAATCTGCATAATCTTCTTTCTGCGGTCCGCACATTTCCTCTACGGTCCGCACTTTTCCTCTGCGGTCCGCACCTGAAACTTTGCCTCATCACTCCAAAATGTGCCCCCCGCACTTCAAAAGCTTCAGAACAACATTAGAGTGCCGAAATGCCCAGACTCGCTCAAAACTCACCCCAAAACACACCCGAGCCACTCGGGACCCCGTACGAATGTACCAACAAGTCTCAAAATATATTACGGACTTATTCGAGACCTCAAATCACATATAAAAACATTGAAGCGACGAATCGTACCATAATTCAAACTTAGAAATTTTTAAACCTTTCGATTTCCAAAACTCGTGTCGAACCATATCAATTCAACTCGGAATGAACTCAAATTTTGCGTACAAGTCATAAATGACGTAACAAAGCTACTGAGATTTTTAGAACTACAATCCAAACCCGATATCATCAAAGTCAACTTGCGGTCAAACTTATGAACATTCCAAACCTTCAAGTTTTCAACTTTCACCAATTGGTATCGAAACCTTCTAGAAATATCCAAATGAAATTTCGGGCATACGCCCAAGTACAAAATCACCATACAGACCTAACGGAATCATCAAAACTCCGATCTAAGGTCAAATACTAAAAAGTCAAACTTGGTCAACTCTTCCTAAAGCTTCAAACATGAGATTCATTCTTCCGAACTAATTCCGAAATACCTGAAACCCAAAACTGACAATTCACACACGTCATAATACAAGATATGAAGCTATTCAAGCCTTCAAATAGTTAAAAGGAGTGTAAATATTTAAAATGACAAGTCGGGTCGTTACAATATATATTTATTATCGTCTTCTACTAGTAGTACTTTAGACTCTTCTTCTATTTTGCAACACGTATCTTTATTTTTACATTCTTCACAACATTCTTTTTGTTCTTTTTGCAGGTCTTTCTGGTTTGATTTCAGGCGTGTTCTTATTTTAGTTTCAGCATTTATTGTTTATACAGGTGTATGAGTAATATTACTCTGTCTATACTTAGCAGACAACTATCATTATTATGTAAAATAAAACTTAATCCTAATATAAAATCTGCATTTATATTTAAATCTCTTACCCATATTTTGTCTACCTTGTAGCTAGGCTTGTAAAAATCTAGACATGTATTTACAAAATTAATTTGTGATTTATCTTCATAATGTCTATACATATTATGTGTTCCGTCCATTTGCATTGCTGCTATTGGTTTATCTAAAGTCTTAATTAGATTTGGTGGGACTATTCTTTTATTTATTATATAGCTTGCACATCCAGAATCTACTAAGGCTGTTGTTTCTATTTCATAATCTTCTATTTTGATTCTCGCAAGTATTTTTATTGTACTTAATTTTTTATCTTCATTACATATCAATGCATCATAATTGTCTACGCTCATTAGTTCTTTATCGTGTATGAGTGCTATTATATTTTCTTCCAATTTTTCTTTTCCTTTTTCGAATTTCTGTATTCTCTTTTCTAATTTATTTATTCTCATTTCTAATGTCATTATCTTTAAATTGAGTGTGTAATCTTTTATTTCTTTACATTCTTCTTTATTTAATTTTATTTCACATTCTTTTTCTATGCATATAATACATCCTTCTAAGTAACATAATCTGCACTTAGCTTTATTATTTTTCTAGGATACCATATACATATAAAACATTGATTACTGTCTAGTATTTATTTCTTTCAAACTTATGATTACACTTTTCATATATATTTACTAATGTGGTTGCATGTATTTCTTCTAAATCCATATTTTCTGTTCCTATTTCATTTATTAATTCTTCTTCTTCTGATTCCGAGGAGTCTGGTTTATTTCGTTCTTCTATATCTATACTTACTATAGAGTATATGCTTTCGTTATTTGACATATATTCGTTGACATTTATTAACGTTTCCTGAAAATCTTCTATTAATTGTGAGTTTCTTATCTTGCTATTAATCCTTTTTTGGTATGTATTTGCTAAGTGTTCTATGCTTCCACAAGTAAAACATTCTAATTTATTCTTATAGTTTCTCTCTATCCTATATTTTCTAACATGTCTATTTCTATCTAAGTAAGGTTTTCTAGCTGATGATTTTCTTAGATAATAGTTTTTCTAGTATATCCCTATTATATTGAGGCTTATATTTTTTATATTTTATCTTTTTGTAATTGTCATAACTTTGAGTTGTATATATTACACTCTTAGAGAAACTCATATCATTTTATTTTAGTTATTTTTGTATTTGTATATGTGTATATTGTTCATGTAATATTTCCATTATATGCTGTATTTTGTGTCCTATAGACCATTTTGCATTCGAATTTTGTATTACTCCTTCTCTTTTGTACCATCTTTCTTCTATTTCTCTGCCTAAAACTCTTGGTAATTTATTGAATAAATTTTTACCTAAGTCTTGGTCAAACGCATTTTCACTAATAGTACAATAATAGAAATAATCGTTTAAGAATTTTTTTATAGAGTGCCAACTACTTATGCTTAATTGTTCTAGTCTTATTAATGCATTCTTTTGTAATATGACTAATCCACTATTTGAATCTTCTCATGTTATTAGATTATGTATTTTGTTTGTAAAATTATAAGGATTTGGTCCCATTGCTGTTATTAGACTATGTATTTTGTTTGTAAAATTATAAAGATTTGGTCCCATTGCTATTAAGGCTTAAAATTCTTGTGGGAATTCAGACTTGTATGCTTCCCATAATCCTTTTTTTGATTCTCCTAAGAAAGTTTCCATGTATTTATACATTATTTCTGCATTTGTCTCATGATAGATTTTTATATAGTCTGCTACTACTATACCTTTGTAACGACCCGGTCAGTCGTTTTCAAAGTTATAGCCACGTTCCCTTATTTATTGCTCATTATGTGCTTTAAAACTGTTATGTAACTTGCCGGGGTAGTCGGTTCGGGTCCGAAAAGATTTTAGAATGAATTGGAATACTTAGTTCCAAAGTTTAAAACTTAAGTTGAAAAGGTTGGCTGGATGTCGACCTATGAGCAAACGACCTTGGAATAGAATTTTGATAATTCCAACAGCTCCGTATGGTGATTTTTGACTTAGGAGCGTGTTCAAAATTTTATTTGAAAGTCCGTAATTAAATTAGGTTTGAAATGGCTAAAATAATAATTTAAGTTTGAAAGTTTGACCGGGGAGTTGACTTTTTAATATCGGGGTCGAAATCCAGTTTCAAAAATTTTCATAGTTTCGTTACGTTATTTATGACTTGTGTGCAAAATTTGAGGTCAATCGGACTTGATTTGATAGGTTCCGGCATCGAATGTAGAAATTAGAAATTCTTAAGTTTCATTAAGCTTGAATTGGGATGTGAATTGTAATTTTAGTATTGTTGGATGTGATTTGAAGACTCGACTAAGTTCGTATGTTGTATTAAGATTTGTTGGTATATTTGGTTGAAGTCCCGAGGGGCTCGGGCATGTTTCAGATGGTATTCGAATTATTTTCCTTCATTTTGGCACTGCTGGTAGCTGCTGTTTGCTGGTGTTTCAAACCTTCTTCGTGATCGTGAAGATTGGGACACGATCGCGTAGGCTTAGTTGAGGCAGTGTTGATTTTGTTCTTCGCGATCGCGTGAGGTCAATTGCGATCGTGTAGGTTGGGCCAGTCTGTGCATCGCGATCGCGTGGCATTGTTTGCGACCGCGTAGGGGAAAACTTGAGAGGAAGCTGGGCCACGCGTTTGCTCTATGAGATCGCGTGAAGAGGGATGCAATCGCACAGAGATGGAATCTTGTGCATCGCGATCGTGTGGCATTGTTTGCGATCACGTAGGGTTAAACCTGGGCAGTGGAAAACTGTGCTTCGCGATCGCGTAGAGCAAATGTCTGGGCAGAGAGTTTAAGTTCTGAAAATGGGACTTCATCCCATTTTTCATTTTTGACGGATTGGAGCTCGGGAAGAGGCTATTTTTGGGAGATTTTCAGAGAAAACATCGGGGTAAGTATTCTTAACTCAATTTTGGTTAGATTATCCGAATCCATCACTGTTTTAATATTTAATTGGTGATTTAAGTTGGAAAAAAACTTGAAAACCCTCTTGGATAGATTTGAAGATTTAAGGGTCGAATTGTTATCGGAATATAGTCATTTTGGTATGGTTAGACTCGCGGTTGAATGTGCGTTCATATTTTGTAACTGTTACATCTCGCGTTTTCATACGTTAAAGTTTCATCTTCAGTTAATCGACGTAGACGCGGGGATGAGATTATTTTGAGTTTAACGTATTTATTCTATTTATAACAAACGATAAGTAAGTGCCATGAAGGATAAAGGGTATACGAATTAAAGTAAACGAGTTTCGTTAAAGGTTATTGATTTGGGATAAAATACGGTTCGAGCTATAATACCCGATATTTATGGACTAGTACCATACAAGGTACCATATGACCATAATAGCATGATGTATAAGGTGTATTAAAAAATGAATAAAATTTTAAGTAATTCGAGACAATTCTTAATTATGCGGATAATTAGTTAATTACCGGGTAACAAAATATTACCCAATTAGTTAATAAATTATAAGATAAGATTAACCCCCCCCCCCCAAACGTGGCAGCAAGCCACTTTCCAAATAAATGACTCATAGTCACTTTGGATTATGTGGCAACCTAGTATGTTAGTTACAAGACATCTCATGCCCAATATTTTTATTTTCTAACAACACTTTAATTCTAAGACTTTTAACAAAAACTTTCCATAACTTCAGTAACTCACTTCTCTTAACGTTTCTGTTAAGCATAGTCATAATCTCTAACCTTTTCATTTATAACAATCAGACGTGATTTCTCCATTTCTAACACCACAATGTTATTTCACATGATTCATTTCTAACACTACAACGTGAGATTTTGTGATTCTAAGGGAATACGGTGCAACCTTTTCCAAGAATATCATACGGATTTTTCCCTACTCCATGTATGTTAAGGCTATCCCTTCTTTTCTTTTGGCGTGATCCAAATAATACAAATGAAACGAGCAAAATACGCAACTTTCATAAATGACTCTATTCATAGAAATACTAAGGGTGTCTATATTCCTCGTGTGAATTATTATTATATCTTCTGTTCATGGGTCTCAGAAAAATATGTATTTGATAAAGTATCCGAAAGGCATATTGATTTTTATGACATTCCGAGAAATCTTATTAACGTAATTTTTATGGATTTCATGCATTTATACATGTACATTAACCCATGAACAGATGGCGTTATATACGCGTATATTATATGTATATGGGATATGGGAAAAGGTTATGGCGTTATATACGCACCACCACCTGATCAGTTGGTATATGTTGATGATGTTTCCCACAGTGGCCGAGACGATATGATGGGATGCCCTCAGAGGCTTGATGATGATATATATACACCTATACCTATGCATGACACGACATTTATATGCACGTGCATGACACTATAAATGTTTCAAAATTTACAAAGTTATCCAGACTTACAGGTAGATTTCTTCATTCCATGTTTTATTTATGTCTTTTATGTACTGATTTTCATGCCTTACATACTCAGTACATTATTCGTACTGACGCCCTATTTCCCGGGGCCTGCATTTTATGCCCGCAGGTACAGGTAGGCAAGCTGACGGTCCCCCTTCTTAGGATCCTTGATCAACGAGAGTTGGCGTGCTCCACTTGATCAGTAGCTGCTTTTGATTTTGGTACGATATGCTTGTATACATATATGGGTATGACGTGGCTCAGTCCCGTCTTTGTACAGTTTTATTTCTATTAGAGGTCTGTAGACAGTTATGTATAGTTGGGGTAGTATTTGGCCTTGTCGATTTCCAGTTTTGGGTATATAGCTATCTATAGCAGCCTTGACGGCTCGCCCACTGTATTCCGCATGTATATGTACATATGTTTTTTGGACAGGTTTCCCTCGCGTATGTTATACATGTTTATATCTTAGACGCATGTTTAAGGGTGTTCGACAGGTAGGACTCGGGCACCCGATGCGGCCCATCGGTTTGGGGTCGTGACGAAAGTGGTATCGGAGCAGTTCTGTCCTAGGGTTGTCTACAGACCGTGTCTAGTAAAATCTTATTTATGGGTGTGTTGTGCACCACACTTATAGACATAAGGCTACAGGACATATAGGATGTTATCCTCTCTTCTTATCTTAGATTGTGCGATATAAGAATTCATGTTCCTAATGATATGTTGCGTTTTTAGTGATGCCTCCGAAGACTACAACTGCTAGCACGGGTCAGAAGGATACGAAGGTGTTATAAGGAGATATAAGTTACACTATGGAGTCAGATCCATCAGAGATCATGGTTCTATCGAGGAGGATCCATCCGAGGATCCATATGAGTCATCCGTTCGAGTAGTTTCGATTTCGCCGGCAGCAGATGAGGTGAGGGAAGTTTCGACCTCACCAAGGCCCTTAGTTTCATTATCAGGGTCCACTGATCAGGGTATAAGGGGAGTGGTTCATGGATTGGCACAACCGGGTTCCCCTCAGGCTCAAAACTATGTCAAAGTATTTGCGGACACCAACTCTTCTGAGGTTCCAGATAGTCCATAGTCTTGGGAGTCCGTCAATCAAGGTTTGTTAGTGTATGTTATGGGATATGCAGAGGAAGAGGATAATAGTAAGGCCAAGAGGAGGAAGGTAACTAATAAGGATATGAATATTCCACTTCGAAGTGTGTTTGATCGAGACTCTCATATAGGACGAGGCAAGGATCCTCTACTGTAGACTTCCTCCAAATGTCAGCTTTTGGTTGGTGAGCTCCACTTCTTCTTGGAGTATTACCAATTCAGGGTTCTGAATATGTTAGGTTGTTTTTTAGGATGTAGGGAGTCCTGTCCCGACTTGCATATATTATGGTTATGTTTACTTAGAGTTTTTGCAAACAGTATCCTGTATATAGTTTTGGGTATGATATGTCTACGGCCTTGTCGACCCCTATGTATATAAACCTTTTTCTAAATTAGTTATGTGAGTTAAGTCTTAATATTGTTACTTATATATATGGATGTTGCCCATAATGGCCCGTGATAGATTTGATAATAAACAAGGATAAGGTACGTGTTGTTCGGTTGGGTAGAATTTGATATTATAATGGGTATGGCTTGGTTGGATTTTTGTTATACTAACATCAAGTGTTGATCAAAGATGGTTCCTTGCGGATGCGTATTGATTATAGACAGTTGAATAAGATGACAATCAAGAATAAGTACCCCCTCCAGAGGATTGATGATTTATTTGGTCAGTTGCAAAGTGCCAAGTATTTCTAGAAGATAAATGTGAGGTCCGGTTACCCTCAAGTAAGGGATAAGGAGAAAGATATCCCGCAGATAGCATTCAGGACCAGATATGGGCACTTGAGTTTCGTATCATGTCATTCAGTTTGACTAATGCCCCAGCAGTATTCATGGACTTGATAAACCGAGTGTTCAGACCCTTTCTAGATCTATTCGTGATTGTATTATTTGATGATATATTGGTGTACTCTCATTAAGAGACTGAGCACGTAGATCATTTGCATATTGTGCTCAAAGTTCTACAAAAAGGGAAGTTGTATACAAAATTCTCTAAATGTGAATTCTATAGCTTTTCTTGGGCATACTATTTCAAGTGAAGGTATTCCGGTTAATACACAAAAGATTTAGGAAGTAAAGACTTGTCCCACGACACCGACGGAGGTTCGTAGCTTTCTCGGTTTGGGTCATTTCTCGGTTTGGCAGACTATTATAGGAAACTTGTAAAGGGATTTTCTTCTCTTTCAGCACCTTTGACAAAAGTAGTGTGATGACGTGATGTCTCGCTTGATATTACAGAATAACATAAGGAAATCTATGGTGAAAACAAGTTGAAGGAAGGTTGTGAATAAGTATAAATAGATATGTGTATCGCAAGCTAAAGTATGGTAGAGCGACAAGGTTTTAGGAATACATGAATAAGGATAAGAAAAGGTGAGTGAGAAGGTGACAAGAATGGATAAGTCCTTGGGATTAAGCCCATGAAAATAAGAGAGCTGATGGTTTCTCTAAGTCATAGAAAGTTAAGTATAGCCTGAGTGAACTCAAAGGAGTCTAAGACCAGTAGCATTTAGAAGAGATGAAATGCTGCCCTGGTAGTGGAATAAGGGCGTAATTATGATAGATAAAGGATAACGTTTGGGCCTTTAAAAGGAGGAATTTCATGAATTGTAAAAGATTAGAATACCCGTGTAAGTTAACTCAAAAGGGAGCTAAGTTGGACTGATGCTTGCGAACGGAGTTTTCAGGCATTGAAGGACAAATTAACTTCAGCATTGGTTCTAACGCTCCCAGAAGGGACCGATGGTTATGTTATCTATTGTGATGCTTCAGGTATTGGATTGGGTTACATGCTGATGCATCATGATAAGGTTGTAGCTTATGCTTCTAGACAACTAAGAAAGCGCGAGAAGAATTACCCGACCCACGATTTAGAGTTAGCCGTAGTAATTCATGCACTAAAGATGTGGAGGCACTACTTGTATGGCATTCATGTTGATATCTATACGGATCATAAGAGCCTCCAGTATATCTTAAAGCAAAAGGAATTGAATTTACTTTAAAGGAGATCGTAGGAGCTACTTAAAGACTATGATGTTGATATTTTATACCATCCGGGGAAGGCGAACGTAGTAGCCGACGCCCTCAGCTGTAGATCTATGGGTAGCCTGTCTTATTTACAGCCAGAAAAGAGGGGAATAGCCCATGAGATTCATCAGCTAGATAGTCTTGGAGTTCGGTTACTGGACTCAGGTGATATTGTAATTACTATTCAGGATACGGCAACATCCTCTTTAGTAACTGAAGTAAAGGAATGCCAGTACGAGGATCCTGTGTTAGTTCATTATAGGGATACCACCCCTCAGAAGGAGAAGACACCATTTGAAATTACAGAAGATGGGGTCCTCAGATATCGAGGACGATTATGTGTCCCTAATGTCGCAGGGCTGTGTCGGCAGGTTATGGGAGAAACTCACTATTCTCATTATTCTATCCATCCAGAAGCAACAAAGATGTATCATGATATCAGGGAAGTATATTGGTGGGACGGAATGAAAAAGGATATAGCGAAGTTTGTTGCTCAGTACCCTAACTGTCAGCGGGTCAAGATTGAGCATCAAAAACCCGGTGGATTATTGCAGGCTATAGAGATTCCAACTTGGAAGTGGGAAGTAATCAATATGGATTTCATCGTAGGCTTACCTCGTACCCAGCGTAAGTTCGATTCGATATGGATGATTGTTGATAGGCTTACAAAGTTAGTCCATTTTCTGCCCGTTAGGACTACATATTCCGCAGAGGATTATGCAAGGCTTTATATTAAGGAGATAGTACGACTGCATGGTGTCCCTGTATCTATTATCTCGGATAGAGGAGCTCAATTTACAGCTAACTTCTGGAGGTCCTTCCAAAAAGGATTAGGGACTCAAGTAAATCTTAGTACAACATTTCATCCCCAGACAGACGGACGGGCTGAGCGTATTATTCAGACACTTGAGGATATGTTACGAGCTTGTGTGATAGACTTCAAAGGTAGCTAGGATGATCATCTGCCGCTTATTGATTTCGCATATAATAATAGCTACCATTCTAGTATTCAGATGGCTCCATACGAAGCTCTTTACGGACGGAAGTGTAGGTCGCCTATAGGGTGGTTCGATGTTGGGGAAACTATATTAGTAGGACCAGAATTTGTACAGCAGGCAATCGAGAAAATTAAGCTTATACAGGAAAGGCTATTAGCAGCTCAAAGCCGTCAGAAGTCTTATGCGGATAATCGACGGCGAGACTTGGAGTTTCAGGTTTACCACTGGGTATTCCTAAAGGTATCACCGATGAAAGGTGTTATGAGGTTCGATAGGAAGGGAAAACTTAGCCCTCGGTACATTAGACCATATAGGGTCATACGCAAGGTAGGCCAGGTAGCATGTGAGTTGGACTTGCCTTCGGACTTGGAATACGTACATCCAGTCTTTCATGTGTCCATGCTCCATAAATGTATCGGAGATCCTTCTAGAATCGTGTCAGTTGACGACATTCAGGTCACAAAACAGTTATCATATGAAGAAACCCCCATTGCTATACTAGACAGATAGGTTCGGAGATTGAGAACTAAAGACATAACTTCGGTGAAAGTACTTTGAAGAAACAACAATGTGGAAGAAATAACTTGGGAGGCCGAGGAAGACATGAAGTCTAAATATCCTCACTTATTTCCTCTTCCAGAGAAGGGTCCGACTGAGACATCACAACCTTAAGGTACGTGTATAGATTCTTGTGTTAGTTATTGTCATTGGTCGTGTGAGGCCATTGTCTTTATTGATAATTGTGGTCCTATATGGCGTTGAATTATTGAGTTTCTACAGGAAGAGTTGGTAGTAATATTGTTACAAAGGCAACTCTACCAAAGTTATATAGATCCCGGGACTTAAACATTCGAGGACGAATGTTTCTAAGGGGGGAATGATGTTACATCTCGCATTTTCATACGTTAAAGTTTCGTCTTTAGTTAATCGACGTAGATGCAGGGATGAGATTATTTTTAGGTTAACGTATTTATTCTATTTATAACAAACGATAAGTAAGTGCCATGAAGGACAAAGGGTATACGAATTAAAGTAAACGAGTTTCGTTGAAGGTTGTCAATTTGGGATAAAATACGGTCCGAGCTATAATACCCGATATTTATGGACTAGTACCATACAAGGTACCATATGACCATGATAGTATGATGTATAAGGTGTATTAAAAAATGAATAAAATTTTAAGTAATTCGAGACAATTCTTAATTATGCGGATAATTAGGTTAATTATCGGGTAACGAAATATTACCCAATTAGTTAATAAATTATAAGATAAGATTAACCCCCCCCCCCCCCCCAAACGTGGAAGCAAGCCACTTTCCAAATAAATGACTCATAGTCACTTTGGATTATGTGGCAACCTAGTATGTTAGTTACAAGACATCTCATGCCCAATGTTTTCATTTTCTAACAACACTTTAATTCTAAGACTTTTAAAAAAAACTTCCCATAACTTCAGTAACTCACTTCTCTTAACGTTTCTGTTAAGCATAGTCATAATCTCTTCAAACTTCACTAAGACTTTCCTAACTCTTTTCATAGTTAAGAATACAAGACATTTCATTTCTAACCTTTTTATTTCTAACAATCAGACTTGATTTCTCCATTTCTAACACCACAATGTTATTTCACATGATTCATTTCTAACACTACAATGTGAGAATTTGTGATTCTAAGGGAGTATGGTGCAACCTTTTCCAAGAATATCATACGAATTTTTTCCTACTCCAGGTATGTTAAAGCTATCCCTTCTTTCCTTTTGGCGTGATCCAAATAATACAAATGAAACGAGCAAAATACGCAACTTTCATAAATGACTCTATTCATAGAAATACTAGGGGTGTCTATATTCCTCGTGTGAATTATTATTATATCTTCTGTTCATGGGTCTCAGAAAAATATGTATTTGATAAAGTATCCGAAAGGCATATTGATTTTTATGACATTCTGAGAAATCTTATTAACGTAATTCTTATGCATTTCATGCATTTATACATGTACATTGACCCATGACCAGATGGCATTATATACGCGTATATTATATGTATATGGGATATGGGAAAAGGATTACGGCGTTATATACGCACCACCACCTGATCAGCTGGTATACGTTGATGATTTTGCCCACAGTGGCCGAGATGATATGATGGGATGCCCTCAAAGGCTTGATGATGTTATGAACTCATATATGCACGTGCATGACACTATAAATGTTTCAAAATTTACAAAGCTATCCAGACTTACATGTGGATTTCTTTATTCCATGTTTCATCTATGTCTTTTATGTACTGATTTTCATGCCTTACATACTCCGTACATTATTCGTACTGACGCCCTATTTCCCGGGCCCTGCGTTTCATGCCGGCAGGTGCAGGTAGGCAAGCTGATGGTCGCCCTTCTTAGGATCCTTGATGAGCGAGAGTTGGCGAGCTCCACTTGATCCAGACCTGCTTTTGATTTTGGTACGATATGCTTAGCGAGAGTTGGCGAGCTCCACTTGATCCAGACCTGCTTTTGATTTTGGTACGATATGCTTGTATACATATATGGGTATGACGTGGCTCAGTCCCATCTTTGTACAGTTGTATTTCTATTAGAGGTCTGTAGACAGTTATGTATAGTTGGGGTAGTATGTTGCCTTGTCGGCTTCCAGTTTTGGGTATATAGCTGTCTATAGCAGCCTTGCCGGCTTGCCCACTGTATTCCGCATGTATATATACATATGTCTTTCAGACAGGTTTCTCTCGCATATCTTATACATGTTTATATCTTAGACGCATGTTTAAGGGTGTTCGACATGTAGGACTCGGGCACCCATCGTGGCCCATCGGTTTAGGGTCATGACAGTAACTTTCGTCGTATTCCGAGACGTGAGCCCCACATGCGATTTTTGAGTTAATTTCGGATTTTTATTGAAAAATGTAGTATTTTCTCATGGAATTGATTCTATAATTTTTGTTTACTGTATCAAATTAATTATGACTAGATTCGAGTCGATCGGAGTCGGAAAATCGAGGAACATGCATATTACTCGATTAAATTGGAGCAAGTCGAGGTAAGTGACTTGTCTAACCTTGTGTGGGAAAATTTTTTCCTAAGATTGGTATTGATGTGATAATTGTAATGTGATAAAAGTCGTGTACACGAGGTGACGAGTGTGTACACGGGCTAAATGTGAAAGATTATATTTTTAAATTATGTAGATCACTGTTGTATATTAATTAAATTATTTTATCTTGTTATATTCTTTATCATTGATCTGATTTATATACTTTAAATTTGCTTGACCTTCTTCTGCTAATTGTTTTTACTTGTTTAGTTGAAACTTGATTTCTTTTATTCTTTGCATTATTTGAAGGTAAAATTTTCTTTAATTTAAATAGTATTAATATGAAGTATTTGATATTTTAAATTTGGAACTTAGGCAACGTATTAAAAAAAATTTAAATATTATTTTTGCTTAGTTATTTATTTCCGAATATTTTTGTGAGATTTTGTACTCGTTGTGATTGAGCCGTGAGCTCCGTGTTGTGGAAAGTATTGCTGATGTTGTTTATTTTGGCAAATTGAGTTGTTTGGGCACTTGAGGTCCAAGTTGTGATATATTGTGATATTGATACACATGCGGTGGTATAAGGTCTGGGTGTTGAAACACATGCAGTGAGATAAGGGTGGCTTGATATGCGTGGCTAGTAGGGAAACTACTAGAAGTCATGCGGTGTGATAAGGGTGGATAAAACGCGGGATGCTATTTCGGAAAAAATGTTTTCTTTAAAATTAAATGTGAAGGCTCTCGCGGTGATATAAGGAAATGAGTTATTGTGAATTTATTTATGATTTGGGACTACGAGGCGGTACCTTGGGAGTGCCCGTGTTGATATTTATTTATGGCCGATGTTGCCTTTGATTATTGTCGTGATTTTACTTGAAGTTGTAAATTTCTATTTTCTTTCCACGAGGTATTATCTGCCCTTATTATGTGCAATTTAATGGTGACATCCTACTTACGTGATTCATTTTTGTTGTCATTTATTGTTATTATATTGTTAAACATGTCACCATGTCTTTTATTATTCTAGTAGGGCCTGACCTAACCTCGTCACTACTCTACCGAGATTAGGTTTGGCACTTATTGGGTACCGCTGTGGTGTACTCATACTACGTTTCTGCACATGTTTTTGTGCAGATCCAGGTACATCCTTCCAGTCCAGACATCAGTGAGCTACCGTGTACGGAGACTTCGAGGTATATCTGCCAGCGTCCGCGGATTCCTGAGTCCCATTCTATCCTTGTTATGTTGTTTTCTTATTTTCTTTAGATTCTGATGTATGAAGATATTCGTGATACTTCTTAGAAGCTTGTGACTTATTTCTACCGGATTTTGAGAGTTATAATTATGTGAGTTTGCAAATTTATTTACTTCATATTTCTATTGTTATTCCACATTGATAGGCTTATCTAGTCTTAGAGACTAGGTGCCATCACGACATCCTATGGAGTAAAATTTGGGGTCGTGACAAGTTGGTATCAGAGCTCTAGGTTCATAGGTGTTATGAGTCACAAGCGGGTTTAGTAGAGTCTTGCGGATCGGTACGGAGACGTCTGTACTTATCTTTGGGAGGCTATGGAACTGTTAGGAAAATATTCACTTTTTTGATTCCTTATCGTGCGCATTTGTTTACTTCAAAGTTCTAAACTATTATCTTTCTATTTTCTCACAGATGGTGAGGACACGCACAACTGGATCCGATGATCAGACACCCGTGCCTCCTGTTGGAGCCGCAAGAGGCCAGGGTCGGGACAGAGGCTAGCCAGAGGCCGGGGTCGGGGCAGAGTCCAGCTAGAGGCCGATGAAGACCGCGTGGTGTGGCCAGAGCACCTGCACGAGCTGCTGCAGCAGAGCCACCAGTAGCTCTAGTTGGAGAGCAGGCACCTGAGACCTGTTACTACTCCTGCACTCCAGGAGACCCTTACCTAGTTTTTGAGCATGTTTGGAACTTTAGCTCAGGCAGGGTCGATTCCACTTGCTCCTGCCACATCTCAGGCCGGGGGAAGAGCATAGACTCCCGTTGCCCCTACTCCCGAGCCATGGGCCCAAGTTGACCATGCCCCAGAGGTTATACCAGTGCAACCAGTTGTCCCAATTTAGCATGAGGTTAGGACATCAGTTTTAGAGGTTGAGCAGCTCAGGCCCGAGAGGTAAAAAAAATACCACCCTCCCACATTCAACGGTTTATCTTCAGAGGACGCTCAGGGATTTTCTGGAGGAATGTCACTGTATCCTTCGTACTATGGGTATTGTGGATTCCAGTGGGATTTCTTTCATGGCATTCCATCTTAGAAGAGCAGCCTACCAGTGGTGGCGGGCATTTGAGTTGGATAGTCCGATTGAGGCAGCTTTACTTACTTGGACTCAATTTTCAGATATATTCTTAAGGGAGTATGTTCCTCAGAGTCTTAGAGATACATGGCGTACAGAGTTTGAGCAGCTGCGCTAGGGTTCTATGACCGTGTCGGAATATACGGTCTGATTCAGTGAATTGGCTAGGCATGCACCAGCCTTAGTTGCTACTATTCGAGAGCGGGTTCACAGATTTATTGTGGGGCTCCACCCTAGTATCAGATTCAGTATAGGCCGAGATCTAGAGATGGACATCACATACCAATAGGTGGTGTCAATTGCTAGGAGATTGTAGGGTATGCGAACTCGGGAGAGAGAAGAGAGGGAAACTAAGAGACCCCAAGATTCTGGCACATATAATGATTCTCGTGCCCCAATTGCAGCCCGTCATGGTAGAGATTATGTGAGCCGTCCTATTCATTCAGCACCTCCAGCTTCCAGTGGTATTCCGGCTACTCCCAGACCTCAGGTTCTGCATTATGAACCGCCAGTGTCTTCTGTACCTCCTGTACGAGGTGCCTTTAGCGGGTAGTCTAGTCGATCAGGCCCGAGCCAGTCCCAGCAGCCACATCCTCTGAGATTTTGTTTTGAGTGTGGTGGCACTCGTCATATCATGAAGGATTGCCCCATACTTAGGAGGGGTGCACCTCCATAGATTTCTCAGGCCCCACCTATTCCACAGGGCCCTCAGGCTTCTCAGGCCATGATTACTGCACCAGTTACCACTCCACCTGCACAGTCAGTTAGAGATGGAGGTCGGACAGGTAAAGGTCGCCCTAGAGGGGAAGTCCATGCCAGATATTATGCCCTTCCTGGTAGGACAGAGGCCGTTGCATCTGATTTTATTATCACATGTATTATTCCGTTCTATCATAGAGATGCATCAGTCTTATTTGATCAAGGCTCCACTTATTCTCATGTGTCATCTTATTTTGCCCCATATTTGGGTGTATCCCGTGATTCCTTGAGTTCTTCTATTTATATATCTACACCCGTGGGTGAATCTATTATTGTGGACTGCGTGTATCGGTCGTGTTTAATTGTTATCAGTGGTTTTGAGACCAGAGCTGATTTATTATTGATTAGTATAGTGAATTTCGATATTATTTTGGGTATGGACTGGTTGTCACCCTATCACGCTATTCTTGATTGTTACACCAAGATGGTGACGTTGGCTATGCTAGGTCTACCGCGGCTAGAGTGGAGAGGTACCTCGGATTATGTTCCTAGCAGGGTTGTTTCATTTCTTAAGGCTCAACGAATGGTTGAGAAGGGGTGTGATGCATATCTGGCCTATGTGAGAGATATTAGTGTTGACACTCCTACCGTGGAGTCAGTTCCTATAGTAAGGGATTTTCCTAATGTATTTCCAGCGGATCTTCCGGGCATGCCACCCGACAAGGATATTGACTTTGGCATTGATTTGTTACCGGGCACTCAGCCCATTTCTATTCCACCATATCGTATGGCCCCAGCAGAATTGAAACAGTTAAAAGAACAATTACAGGAGTTGTTTGATAAGGGCTTCATTCGGCCCAATGTATTGCCTTGGGGTGCTCTTGTCTTATTTGTGAAGAAGAAGGATGATTCTATGCGGATGTGTATTGATTACCGTCAGCTGAACAAGGTTACAGTGAAGAATATATATCCATTGCCACGTATTGATGACCTATTTGATCAGTTTCAGGGTGCCAGAGTGTTCTCTAAGATCGACTTGCATTCAGGTTATCATCAGTTGAAGATTCGGGAGCCAGATATCCCGAAGACTGCTTTTAGGACTCGGTATGGTCATTATGAGTTTCTTGTAAGGTCATTTGGGCTGACAAACGCCCCAGCAATATTTATGCATTTGATAAACAATGTATTTCAACCCTATATTGAATCCTTTCTCATTGTATTTATTAATGACATTCTGGTGTATTCCTGGAGTCGGGAAGATCATGAGCAGCACTTGAGGATTGTGCTTCAGACTTTGAGAGAAAAGAAGTTATATGCAACATTTTCAAAGTGTGAATTATGGCTTGATTCAGTGGGATTTTTGGGTCATATAGTTTTGTGCAAGGGGATCAAGGTAGATCCGAAGAAGATTGAGGCAGTGCAGAGTTGGTCCAGACCGTCCTCAGCTACGGAGATCCGGAGTTTCCTTAGTTTGGTAGGATATTATCGCCGATTTGTAGAGGGTTTCTCTTCTATTGCTGCACCTATGACTAAATTGACCCAGAAGGGTGCTCCGTTCAGGTAGACCGAGGAATGTGAGGAGAGCTTCCAGAAGCTCAAGACAGCTTTGACTACAACCCCAGTGTTGGTATTACCTACGGGTTCAGGGTCTTATACTGTGTATTGTGATATGTCATGTATTGGTCTCGGCGCAGTGTTGATTCAAGACGGTAGGGTGATTGCCTACGCGTCCAGACAGTTAAAGGTAAATGAGAAGAATTATCCGGTCCACGACCTTGAGTTAGCAGCTATTGTTCATGCCTTGAAGATTTGGCGGCATTATTTATACGGTGTCCATTGTGAGTTCTACACCGATCACCAGAGTCTACAGCATCTGTTTAAATAGAAGGATCTTAATTTGCGACAGCGGAAATGGTTGGAGTTGCTTAAGGATTATGATATCACCATTCTCTATCATCCCGGAAAGGCCAATGTAGTGGCCGATTCCTTGAGTCGTAAGGCGGAGAGTTTGGGAAGCTTAGCATATCTACCAGTAGCAGAGAGGCCTTTAGCCTTGGATGTTCAGGCCTTGGCCAACCAGTTTGTTAGATTGGATGTTTCCGAGCCAAGCCGAGTTTTGGCTTGTGTGGTTTTCCAGTCTTCTCTGTATGATCGTATCAGGGAGCGTTAGTATGATGACCCATATCTGATTGTCCTTAAGGACACAGTTAAGCACGGTGATGACAAGGAAGTCACTATTGGAGTTGACGATGTGTTACGGATGCAGGGTAGGCTATGTGTGCCTAATGTAGATGGTTTGCATGAGTTGATTCTCCAGGAGGCTCACAGTTTGCGGTACTCCATTCATCCAGGTGCTACAAAGATGTATCAGGACTTGAGACAACACTATTGGTGGAGATGAATGAAGAAAGATATAGTGGAATATGTAGACCGGTGCCTAAATTGCCAACAGGTGAAGTATGAGCATCAACGACCGGGTGGATTGCTTCAGAAGTTAGAGATTCCAGAATAGAAATGGGAGCGAATCACTATGGATTTCGTTGTTGGGCTCCCACGGACTCAAAGGAAGTTCGATGTAGTTTGGCTGATTGTGGATAGATTGACCACGTGAGCTCATTTCATTCCTGTAGTTACTACTTACTCTTTGGAGCAGCTGGCTCAGGTCTATATTGGCGAGATTGTCAGACTTCATGGTGTACCGGCTTCTATCATCTCTGACCGGGGTACACAGTTTACATCACGATTCTGGAGGGCTGTATAGCGAGAGTTGGGTACTCGTGTGGAGTTTATTACAGCATTTCACCCTCAGACGGACGGACAGTCTGAGCGCACTGTCCAGATACTGGAGGATATGCTTCGTGCGTGTGTGATAGATTTTGGGGGTGCTTGGGATTGGTTCTTGCCACTTGCAGAGTTTGCTTACCAAACAGAAAATAAACATGCAATCATTGTATTATATTGTCAAAAGCTGTCACGGCCCAAACTCTAACCATGGTCGTGATGGCGCCTATCGTGTTACAAGGCAAGCCTACTTTCCAAAATATTACTACTAAACCGATTATAATTTTTTATAAACTAAATCAACTCTAAATATAATATAGAAAATACGGAAACGAGCCCCAAACATCGGTGTGTCACTAAGTCATGAGCATCTAAATCTATAAACTAAGAAATGAAACTGTCTAACTGTCAATACAATCCAAAAGAAGAAATGATAAAAGGAGTGACAAGGTCCTGCGGACGCTAGTAGCTACCTTGCAATCTCCACAGATAGTCAGCCTGAACTTAACGATCGCCGCGCTGTAACTCACCTGGATCTGCACATAAAGTGCAGGGTGTAGCATGAGTACAACTACCTCAGCAAGTAACAGAAATAACTAAGGAACTGAGCAATAGTGACGAGCTAAGTAAAACAGTCCAATTATTTATATTTCACAATTTAAAAATAAACAAGTAAATTCCATAACTCAGTAAATGCCACAAGGAAGTTTAACAGATAAATGCAGCAACAACACAAATAAATACAACCTCACAGCAGTGTCACTCCATCACTCATCACTCGCACTCAACACTCAATACTCAAAACACTCAACACTCTGCGCTCATTGGGGGTGTGTACAGACTCCGGAGGGGCTCCTAAAGCCCAAGCGCTAAGCACGGACAACTCACATGCCGTCATATCAATACTTGGTTCTGCATGGTCAACTCACGTGCTACGCGGACAACTCACGCGCTATGGTATCAATACCTGGACCCGCACGGTCAACTCACATGCTACACGGATAACGCACGTGCTATGGTATGAATATCCTCACAACCAGGCCCTAGGCCTCACTCAATCATGTACCTCACTAGCCTCACTATCACCAACAATAAGGGAATACAGCCCACATCAAGTATCACCGCATATTAGCAATTAATAGAGATTGAGGTAAACATGTACAATAATTTCCATGACTGAGTACAATTAATGTGAGCATAAATAAAGCCTAAGCATGATCTCTAACATGAAGGCAAACAAGTTTAACAACAAATAAACACATAACCACAGATAATAGCCATTAGGCCTCACAGCCTCATGGGACGGACCAAGTCTTAATCCCTCGCAGTGCACACCCACACGCTCGTCACCTAGCATGGGTTTCACTTCCAAACAATCACGTGATGTCAAATCTCCTGGTTTATACCCTCAAAGCCAGAGTTAAAACTGTTACTTACCTTAACAACGTAAAATCCTACTCCGGGATGCCCTCGTCTATGGACTCGGTCTCCAAATTCTCTGAATCTATTCACAATCAGTACAATACCATCAATATACGCTAATGGAATGAATTCCACAAGAAAAACTACTCAAATTAGACCAAAACCCGAAATTGGCTCAAACCCGGTCCCCGAGCCCACGTCTCGAAATCTGACAAAATTTACAAAACTAGAAAGTTCATTCACTCACAAGGATAACCATACCAAATTCATCAAAATACGACACCGTTTGGTCCCTCAAATCATTAAATTAAACTCTTAAAATTCCAAGCCCTAACCCCTCATTTTCACTAATTACAATGATTAAACAACGGAGAATCACCATATATACAAGTATTAGGGCTCAAGTAACTTACCTCAACGAAACCCCGTTGATTCCCTCTTCAAATCTCTCCCAAAAGCTCCAAAACCGAATAGAAATGGTGAAGAATGCACCAAAATTCGTGAAGTGTGCAATATGTACCCTCTACCCAGGCTTCTCGCACCTGCGGCCATTTTCTCGCACCCTTACGACCGCACCTGCGGTCCAAGGAGCCGCACCTGCGTAACTCACTTAACTCCCCAAATTTTGCACCTGTGGACATCTTTCTCGCACCTGCGGACTCGCATCTGCGGTCCCAGGTGCGCATCTGCGAAAGTCACTTAGACGCCATGCTTCGCACCTGCGGCTGCTTCTTCGCACCTACGGGCTCTCAGGTGCGATCCTCTCTTCCGCACCTGCACTCAATGCCAGGCCTCTATGTTTCACATCTGCTACATGCCATCTGCACCTGCGGTCATCGCACCTACGGTTCCCAATCCGCAGGTGCAGATACACCAGAAACAGCAGCTCCAGCTGCATTTTCCAACTTCCAAAATCCCCGATACCCATCCGAAATCATCCCGAGCCCCTCGGGACCTCAACCAAAAATACCAACAAGTTGTATATCAACATACCAACTTAGTCGAACCTTCGAATCACTCAAAACAACATCAAATCATCAAATTACCCTCGGATTCAAGCCTAAGAACTTTTAAATTTCCAAATTCGGCAACCGATGCCGAAACCAAACAAACCATGCCCGAATGACCTCAAATTTTGCACACACATTACAAATAACACTACAAACCTACTCCAACTTTCAGAATTCCATTCCGACCCCGATATCAAATTTTCCACTGCCGACCAAAATCGCCAAATTTCCAATTTTGCCAATTCAAGCCTAATTCTACCTCGGACCACCAAATCACATTTCGGACGCACTCCTAAGTCCAAAATCACCTAACGGAGCTAACAGAACTATCATAATTCAAATCCGAGATCGTTTATATATAGGTCAATATCCGGTTGATGTTTCCAACTTAAGTTTCTACTTAAGAGACTAAGTGTCTCAATTCACTCTGAAACTACTCCGGACCCAAACCTACCAACTCGATACAACTCAACACCACTGAACAACACATAAAGAAGTAGGAATTGGGGAAACATGGCTATAACTCTCGGAATGACTGGCCGGGTCGTTGCAGGTAGGCGGTGCCGGTCTCCAGAGGGTTGGTTCGAATTGGGCGAGGCTAGGCTATTAGGTACAGACTTGATTCAGGATGCCTTGGAAAAAGTTAAATTGATTCAGGATCGACTTCGTACAGCCCAATCTAGATAGAAGAGTTATATGGATCGGAAGGTTCATGATGTTGCATTCATGGTTGGTAAGCGGGTCTTGCTCCGGGTTTCGCCTATCAAGGGTGTTATGAGGTCCAGAAAGAAGGGCAAGTTGAGCCCTAGGTCTATTGGGCCTTTTGAGATTCTTGAAAGAGTTGGAGAGGTGGATTACAGACTTGCACTACCGCCTAGTCTCTTTGTAGTTCATCCGGTATTCCATATTTCTATGCTCCGGAAGTATCACGTTGATCCGTGTCATGTGTTAGACTTCAGTTAAGTTCTGTTGGACAAGGGTCTATCTTATTTTGAGGAACCAGTGGCTATTTTGAACAGGCAGGTTCGAAAGCGGAGGTTAAAGAACATTGCTTCCGTGAAGGTTCAGTGGAGGGGTCATCCGGTCGAGGAGGCGACTTGGGAGACCGAGCACGATATGCACAGCCGTTATCCTCATCTTTTCACCACTTCAGGTATGTCTCTATGCTTGTTCGAGGACGAACAATTATTTTAAGAGGGAGAGGATGTAACGACCCGGCCAGTCATTCCAAAAGTTGTAGCCTCGTTCCCCTATTTACTGCTCATTCTGTGCTTTAAAACTGTTATGTAACTTTCTGGGGTAGTCAGTTCGGGTCCGGAAAGATTTTAGAATGAATTGGAACACTTAGTTCTAAAGTTTAAAACTTAAGTTGAAAAGGTTGGCTAGATGTCGACCTATGTGCAAACGACCCCGGAATAGAATTTTGATGATTCCAACAGCTCCGTATGGTAATTTTGGACTTAGGAGCGTGTTCGGAATTTTATTTGGAAGTCCGTAGTTAAATTAGGATTGAAATGGCTAAAATAGTAATTTAAGTTTGGAAGTTCGAATAGGGAGTTGACTTTTTGATATCGGGGTCGGAATCCAGTTCCGAAAATTTTCATAGTTTCGTTATATCATTTATGACTTGTGTTTAAAATTTGAGGTCAATCGGACTTGATTTAATAGGTTCCGGCATCGAATGTAGAAGTTAAAAATTCTTAAGTTTCATTAAGCTTGAATTGGGGTGTGAATTGTGATTTTATTGTTGTTGGATATGATTTGAAGACTCGACTAAGTTCGTATGATGTATTAGGACTTGTTGGTATATTTGATTGAGGTCCCGAGGGACTCGGGCGTGTTTCGGATGGTATTCAGATTATTTTCCTTCATTTTGGCATTGCTGGTAGCTACTGTTTGCTAGTGTTTTAAACCTTCTTCGCGATAGCGAAGATTGGGATGCGATCGCGTAGGCTTAGTTGAGGCAGTGTTGATTTTGTTCTTCACGATCATGTGAGGTTAATTGCGGTCGTGTAGGTTGGGCCAGTCTGTGCATCGCGATCGCGTGGCATTGTTTGCGATCGCATAGGGGGAAACTTGAGAGGAAGCTGGGCCACGCGTTTGCTCTATGTGATCGCGTGAAGAGGGATGCGATCACGTAGAGTTGGAATCTTGTGCATCGCGATCGCATGGCATTGTTTGCGATCGCGTAGGGTTAAACTTGGGCAGTGGAAAACTGTGCTTCGCGATCGCGTAGAGCAAATGTCTGGGCAGAGAGTTTAAGTTCTGAAAATGGGACTTCATCCCATTTTTCATTTTTGACGGATTGGAGCTCGGGAAGAGGCTAGTTTTGGGAGATTTTCAGAGAAAACATCGGGGTAAGTATTTTTAACTCAATTTTGGTTAGCTTACCGGAATCCATCACTGTTTTAGCATTTAATTGGTGATTTAAGTTGGAAACAAACTTGAAAACCCTCTTGGATAGATTTGAGGATTTGAGGGTCGAATTGTTATCATAATTTAGGCATTTTAGTATGGTTAGACTCGTGGTTGAATGTGCGTTCATATTTCGTAACTTCCGTCGGATTCCGAGACGTGGGCCCCATGGGCGCTTTTTTAGTTAATTTCGAATTTTTATTGAAAAATATAGTATTTTCTCATAGAATTGATTCTATAATTTTTGTTGACTGTATCGAATTAATTATGACTAGATTCGAGTCGATCGGAGTTGGAAAATCAAGGAAAAGGCATACTACTTGATTAAATTGGAACAAGTCGAGGTAAGTGACTTGTCTAACCTTATGTGGGGAAAATTTCCCCTAGGATTGGTATTGATGTGATAGTTGTAATGGGATGAAAGTCATGTACACGAGGTGACGAGTGTGTACACGGGCTAAATATGAAAGATTATGTTTTTAAATTGTATAGATCACTGTTGCATATTAATTAAATTATTTTATCTTGTTATATTCTTCATCATTGATCTGATTTATATACTTTAAATTTGCTTGACCTTCTCCTGCTAATTATTTTTACCTGTTTAGCTGAAACTTGGTTTATTTTATTCTTTACATTATTTGAAGGTGAAATTTTCTTTAATTTAAATAATATTAATATGAAGTATTTGATATTTTAAATTTGGAACTGAGGCAACATATTAATGTTTTTTTAAAATATTATATTTGCTGAGTTATTTATTTCCGAATATTTTTGTGAGATTTTGTACTCGTTGTGATTGAGCCATGAGCTCCCTGTTGTGGAAAGTATTGTTGATGTTACTTATTTTGGCAAATTGAATTATTTGGGCACTTGAGGTGCAAATTGTGATATATTGTGATATTAATACGCATGCGGTGGTATAAGGTCTGGGTGTTGAAATGCATGCGGTGAGATAAGGGTGGCTTGATATGCGTGGCTAGTAGGAGAACTACTAGAAGTCATGCGGTGTGATAAGGGTGGCTGAAACGCGGGATGCTATTTCGAAAAAAAATATTTTCTTTAAAATTAAATGTGAAGGCTCCCACGGTGATATAAAGAAATGAGTTATTGCGAATTTATTTATGATTTGGGACTACGAGGTGGTACCTCGGGAGTGCCCTTGTTGATATTTATTTGTGTCCGTGGTTGCCTTTGATTATTGTCGTGATTTTACTTGAAGTTGTAAATTTCTATTTTTTTTTTCACGAGGTATTATCTGTCCTTATTCTGTGCAATTTAATGGTGACATCCTACTTACTTGATTCATTTTCATTGTCATTTATTGTTATTATATTGTTAAACATGTCACCATATCTTTTATTATTCCAGTAGGGCCTGACCTAACCTCGTCACTACTCTACCGAGGTTAGGCTTGGCACTTACTAGGTACCGTTGTGGTATATTCATACTACGCTTCTACATATTTTTGTGTGCAGATCCAGGTACCTCCTACCAGTCCAGACATCAGTGAGCTACCAGGTACGGAGACTTCGAGGTATATCTGCCAGCGTCCGCAGACTCCGGAGTCCCCTTCTATCCTTATTATGTTGTTTCCTTATTTTTTTTAGATTCTGATGTATGAAGATATTCGTACCATTCGTACTACCAGGTTTTGGGAGTTATAATAATGTGAGTTTGCAAATTTATTTACTTCATATTTCTATTGTTATACCACATTGATAGGCTTACCCAGTCTTAGAGACTAGGTGTCATCACGACATCCTATTGAGGGAAATTTGGGGTCGTGATAACCTTTCCAAATATCTATTACTGAGTTCCACATTTGTGGATCATGAGCCACTATATTTAATATTTTACCTTTACTACCTCCTTCCTGTAACCTAATAAGTTCTTCTATAGGCATTCTTTTTCCTGCTGGTCTTATATTTTCTTTTTCTACTTCTTGTCATATTCTATATACCCTTCTTCTCGGTACATTTCCCGTCTAGTATCTATAGTACTTTATTGAGTTGCCCTTTGAAATGGACTTGGGTTAGAACTGGTTGACTCCATTAATTATTTTTGGCTTATTAAGGAATATGTTTCTTCGTTATCAAAACTATCTTGCAATTCTTCTAAAATTTTATCAAAACTTTTTAATTTCTTTTGTGAGATGTTTTCTGCCTATATCCCCAATTATTTGTTCTTAATTCGCATTTCTTAAAATGTTCTTTTGTTTCTTCTAAGTTTAGTCTTCTTCGTTTACATCATTTAGTGTTATTTCTATGTTCATAAATTCAGTATTTTCTAATGTACTCTCAGTTTCGTCATCTAGCTCTTTCTACAACAACAACAACAACAACCTAGTAAAATTCCATTAATGGGGTCTGGGGAGGGTAGTGTATATGCAGACCTTACCCCTACCCCGAAGGAGTAGAGAGGCTATTTCCGAAAGACCCTCGGTTGTTTTGTCGTTTGTTGTTCTGGTCCTACTTGAAAAAAGGTCCATTTTTTAGTTTTTCTTGTTAAGTTAGGTCTATCTTTTTAGGAGTTGTTCTACTCTTTTTAGTTGTTCAATTAATTCTTCTACTTCTCTATTTTTTCGAATTTCTATTTCAATTTTAACTTCTTTGTCTTTAATAATCTTATCCAATTTTTTTATTAACTTCTAATAGTAATGCTTATAGTATTATTTTGTTTAATTCTTATCTGATCAAATCATCCTTGAGGAATGTGGTCTGTGAATCCTTCTGGGTTAGGCTAGAATTTTGTTGTAAATTTGTCACGACCCAAAAATTACCAGTCGTGATGGAACCTAACTCGACCCGCTAGGTAAGCCAACTAACAGTCAATACAATTCAATTGAAATTTGTAAGAAAAATAAGAAGAATTATCTGAACTTTTACAAATTAACCCAAGAACTGGTAGTACAAATCATGAGCTTCTAGGACTTAGAATTTACAAAGCTGATACAAATAATTACATGATCTGTTTGAAAGCTACATAAACAGATTAACAAAATCTAAAGCTACCAAGAACAAGTGGCAGCTATATCCGAAATGCACAAACATCTTCAGCGTCAACTCCCGACATCACCAGCAGCTCCGCTCCAAAAGTCTGCACGCAAGGTGCAAAAGTGTAGTATGAGTACAACCGACCCCATGTACCCAGTAAGTATTTTGTCTAACCTCGTCGAAGTAATGACGAGGCTTTTTAGTAAAAAGATGCTCACTAATAAAAATCTGTATCAAAATCTAGCAATAGAACTATACTACGGTATTACATGATAGAATATACGAAACGAATGTACAAAACAATAACAGAGTACTAGAAGAGATCACAATTCAACATTTTCCAATATCTCTACCAATCCTTTCCTTAGAGCAAAACCCAATGAACCACAGTAATCACCTCAAAACTTTCATAGTGTGAGAGAAACACTCAAGACATCAAATTCAACGGCACGGTAACACACTTCGTGCATTTATCTCCTCCTCACCAAATATGCGTAAAACAGTACCAACCGAAGGGCAGAATTACCGATAACAGAAATGACAGTAGGAAATATGCAAGTAGTAATAATGAACGAGAATGTAGTTAAGGACATCAGTAACAGACTAGGCGGAAGACATAAAGGTTATGATAACAATTAGAAAAAGGAATATAACTTCAACTAACTAGCATGGTGGAGGCATGAAGATACATATAACAAACAATAAAGGGGACACATGATCTTTATAAGTTAACAAGTAGAGACATGAATGACTAACATGGAAGAAGACCTGCACCTAAGTGCAACAAAACAGATATGTCATGGATGCAACTATAATAGCAGGAAGTAGGCATGATATTTACAAGTTAAGCAAGTAGAAGGCATGGGCAACACAACAACAATTGAGATAGAGAATAAAGACAGAACAGTGACGACAAGTCGTATAAGAACTGTAAGTACGACAGTAACAATTCAAGGTAAGGACATGAAGATATCTGCAGGAAAAGGTTATCACAACATAATGCATGTCCCTCGTCCTCACTTGCACGAAAACGCCCTTCGTGCCATGAACTCGCAATAACACAAAAACATGATAATATAAATGCAATGGCACGAAATCACCCTTCGTGCTTTTACTCACATAACATGGCATGGCATCACCCTTCATGCTTTTACTCACAAATGATATGGCACGTCATCACCCTTTTTTTTTTTGCTATCAGATAATATGGCACGACATCACCCTTCGTGCTTTTACTCTCAAATAATATGGCACGGCATCACCCTTTTGTGCTTTACACTCTTCCGTACCAAGTATATGTATATCAATGACAAACAAGGCAGGAAGCATAAATAACTTCAAGGAGAGTATTTAAACGAATATTCCAAATGAATCCCAATCACAACTTTCCAAGCCAACAATAGTTCAATAAACCCGCAAGAACCTTATTATTCAAGTATTCCAACAAATCTCACAAATGATCTACAACACAAGTGTAAAATCTAGTATCTCAAGAATATCGGCCATAGCAATGTATTACTGATTATGCATAATGATAACCGAGTTAAACACATCAATGTAATCTCAGAATTCCATCAAATTTGATCAAGTCATAATGAACTAAGTCTTAGTTTCCAACATTTAATACTATATTCTTAGTATCTAGGAATCAAGTAAAGCATGAAGCAAGAAGATCACGTAAATGTACAAGACACAATTCATAACATAATTTACCTCCGAGTATGGTTAACCCTGGCACGTGCATATATGCTCGTCACCTCATATATGTATCACCCCCGCATGTAGTAAACAATGCCAAATAGTAGAAAAAATTCCCTCAACAAAGTTAGGCAAGACACTTACCTCAATTCGGCTAATTCAATACTCAATTTAGCTTTTCTTTTACAAGATCCACCTTCGCTCAGGTCAATCTAGCCAAAGATGACTTAAATACATCACACAATGTAAGGGAAAACAATTTTAATTAATAAAGCTGTGATGTTTATTCAATTACTAAAACGTCAACAAAAGTCAACTCCCGGGCCCGTCCGGTCAAAACCCGAGTCCAAGGGTAGGTCTTGACTACTCATAGCCTCACGAGTCCAAATATGTATTTTGTTTCCAAATCCGAGTCCTATTCGACTCTCAAATCCTAAATTTCCATTTTTCAAAGTTTTGACAAAATTCCCTAATTTTCCCCTAGATTTCTAATGAATTTGATGTTAAATCTTGTGTAAAATCATGAAATGTAGTTGAGAATTGATTAGAGTCACTTACCCAATGATTTAGTATGAAAATCCCTTCACAAAATCGCCTCCCATCAAAGCCAGGGTTCAAAATATATCAAAATGAAGCTAAGTCTCGGAATTCTCAGCATTTAGTAGGTTGTAGATGTCGCATTTGTGACAAGGGGTTCGCAAATGCGACCCCCGCAAATGCGAACAAAATATCGCAATTGCGAACTGGAGACTTTCCTGCTAAGGTCGCATTTACGACCAAAAGCTCCGCAAATGCGAAAAAGGGGGTCATCGCAAATGCGAGATATTATTCGCAAAAGCAAACTCCAGCCCAACAGCACAGGTTCGCAAATGCGAGGTTGCTTCGCAAATACGATAGCCGTATTTGCGACCAAAGCATCGCAAATGCGATTAAACCAAGAACCAGCATTCAAAACTTTAACAAAAATAATCTGAAACCAATCTGAAACTCACCCGAGCCCTTGAGGCCCCAAACCAAACACCCACACAAGTCTAAAAACATCACACGAACTCGCTCGAGCGATCGAAATATCAAAATAACCTCTAGAATCACGAATCGGATGCCAAAACGCATGAAGATTAAAGAAAACTTCAAGAACTTCTAGAATCGCAACTAAACGTCCGAACCATACCAAATCAACTCCAAATGGCGCCAAATTTTATAGACAAGTTCCATGTGATGAAACAAACCTACTCGGGACTCCAACTTATGCATAACAACCTCGAGACGATGAATCGCACCTTAATTCAAAATCAATGAATTTTTGAATTTCAACTTCTACAACCGATGTCGAAACCTATCAAAACATGTCCGATTGACCTCAAATTTTGCACACACGTCACATTTGACATTACGGACATATTCAAACTTCCAAAATCAGAATCCGACCCCGATATCAAAAAGTCCACTCCCGGTCAAACTTTTCAAAAATCCAACTTCCGCCATTTCAAGACTAATTCGACTACAGACCTCCAACAAACAATCTGGATGCGCTCCTAAGTCCAAAATCACCCAACGGAGCTAACGGAACTCACAAAATTCCATTCCGAGATCCAATACTAAAAGGTCAAACTTGGTCAACTCTTCCAACGCAAAGCTTAAATCTTGATGTTCATTCTTCCAAATCAATTCCGGATAACTTGAAAACCAACATCGATGATTTACGCAAATCATAATACATCATGCGGAGATACTCGAGCCCTCAAAATACCGAGAAAAGTGCAATTGCTCAAAATGACTAGTCGGGTCATTACATCCTCCGCCACTTAAACACACGTCCGTCCTCGAACGTGCCAAGAGTCGTTCCAAAGCTGTCAAACCATGGTGTAACCTTACTATGCATATACCCGGGGGTGATCCCACGTCACCCTGCTCCATATAAGTCTGCCAACGCAACACAACTTGAGATCCTTACTTCAACTTTGGTCCTTAACCTTAGAACCCAATCTCCAATATCCAAAATTCGTTACAAGCCTCGAATATCACATCTACACACTGTATAAACCTGAAAACTGTATTAGGTCATAACCATAACCCCAAGATGAAATCGCATAATACGCAACATCACTCAGACACTCACAGCAGGGACTGTTAACCACCATTACTGCCCAACAACAAACCCGGTGCCGGTAGCAAACCTTGTATCGATTAGAGTCTCGTTCAAAACCTTCATACCCTGCCGGTGATGAAAGAAACACGCATAACCTCTTAACCTCTCATCTGGTCAAGAAGCCAAGAAACTCATTCATCCGACCAGGGCCATTGCCTAAATCCTCAGCAAAATATGGTATTATTCTCCCAAACCTTCCTTGGCCCAATACAATAGTGCAAATCTCAAGTCTTGAAACCTCATCTCAACCAATACAAGAAGCCCCACCGACAGGTATCAACAATAATCATATGGAACCCCACACAACACGGTCCCAAACACCAACAAGTAATAATGCAGACATGACAGGTAACAGTAAGAGTTAAATAACAAGACTACTAAACAAGTTAAGCAGGTAGGTTTAGCATTTTCCCTATGAACTATTTTCAACAAAGTGAAAGCAAAAATACACGAAGTAAACATCAGGAGTTACATTTCATCACAGTACCGTTGCGGCGTGCAACCCCATCCCATAATATCAGTCCACATAGGGTATCCCTCGTGCCATAATACTCGGGCTAACTGATCACATGTGCCTCAGTATCAAGCACAATAGAGTGCACAAAATTTAACTGTGGGAAAAATTATTAATAACATACAATACTGAAAAGGACAAGCACAGCTATGGTGCAATAAGCAAATCAACATCACAAATGCCATCTCGCCCATAGCGCCATGAGGCCTAAACTGAATTACAATATGCGTATGAAGAACCATGTAACCCTCACAACCCGTCATAGCATAAGAGAGGAACACATAACACAGACCAAGGCGCGAATAGCATCTATTTTGCCCGACGATATACCTGGGGTAACAGCTGCACAGAAGCACGCAAATCTGATCCGATACAGAATGCACATCCTTATTGGGCCTACCAATGGGTCCCCAAATCAACTCCGGTCATCCACAAACGGAAAAATAGTCCTCTAAAAGTCCAAAACGACATAACCATGACACACACTATCATCTGGCTAGCTTTGGCCATATTTCACAGTCCATAACCATGAAACAATCTGCTTTTGAGAACTCCCAGTCTCCAAATCCATGGAACACATGAATCACCCTGCCTGATCCCAACTCCACTGCCCAAATGCTTAACTCATCTCTCAAATACGATCATCACACGAGGAATACTTCTATAATTCTTTCGTGCCACATAACCAAATCTGAATCTCAGTAGTCGACGAACCAGGTGAGTACCACAATATCAATAATGCATCCGTAAGTCAAAACATAATGCGCCTTTTGAAATGCACACCCTTCTCAGGCAACACCAGGTAGTAATAGTATCCATCTAAACATCTGAAACCGTCCGTGCTATCTAAGAATCCATGACCTTCCCTTCAAAACTGAATTGTGGCCTTGCGTATACAAAACTCAATCCCGTTCAGCCAGAAACCTTCTATTTGATCTCATCCTGGGGGAAATCCTAATACACAACATATTCCTCACACTAGTAGGAAATATTCACCTCGAACCGTGATAGAAATCATCGAGAACCCCTTGGAATCTGTTTGCACATACCCAAACTATGAGAATTGTATCCCTATAACTCAACCAAGCCACACAGTTGCCCAAAACCCACGAGCTTTGCCATGAAACACCTGTGGAGACCCACCACATCAGAAGTACTCAAAGAACCGATCATATCATTACCGTGTTGATCCAATTTACAATCAAACTACCATGTTTCCTCAGATTTCCTTCCATATTACCCTCAAGTTAATACCCCTCATTGCAAGAACACCATGATCTTTACCCCCAAAGCTCGCCATAACAGATCCTAGCATAAAAAACACACCGCCTCAAGGCCCATAAGCTGTTGCATTCTCTCTTCACACCCAAAGCACCACAACCGAGGCACCCGCTCTGAAGAGATCTTCTGTGAATCCAAAGTCGTTTCCTCCACCACTTAGTCTTCATGTTAATGAAACGCATAATCCACAATGATATAGAAATTCGAAGAGTTACATTTCAAGATGAATCAATGTCGCACGATAAGGAAAGAAAGATGGTATGGACAAATGTTCTGTAGCCTCTCGAAGATAGGTATGGACATCATCATATCGATCCACAAGACTCTATAAGACACTTGCTCATGACTTGTAGAACCTATGAACCTAGAGCTCTGATACCACCTGTCACGACCCAAAAATCACTAGTCGTGATAGCACCTAACTCGACCCGCGAGGTAAGCCAACTATCATTCAATACAATCCAATTGAAATTTGTAGGAAAAATAAGAAGAATTATCAGAACTTTTACAAATTAACCCAAGAATTGGTAGTACAAATCATGAGCTTCTAGGACTTAGAATTTACAAAGCTGATACAAATAATTACATGATCTATTTGAAAGCTACATAAACAGATTAACAAAATCTAAAGCCACCAAGAACAAGTGGCTGCTATATCCGAAATGCACGAACATCTTCAGGGTCAGCTCCCGACATCACCAGCAGCTCCGCTCCAAAAGTCTGCACGCAAGGTGCAAAAGTGTAGTATGAGTACAACCGACCCCATGTACTCAGTAAGTATTTTGTCTAACCTCATCGAAGTAATGACGAGGCTTTTTAGTAAAAAGATGCTCACTAATAAAAATCTATACCGAAATCTAGCAATAGAACTATACTATAGTATATCATGATAGAGTATACGAAACGAATGTACAAAACAATAACAGAGTACTAGAAGAGATCACAATTCAATAGTTTCCAATATCTCGACCAATCCTTTCCTTAGAGCGAAACCCAATGAACCACAATAATCACCTCAAAACTTTCATAGTGTGAGAGAAACACTCAAGACATCAAATTCAATGGCACGGCAACACCCTTCGTGCATTTAACTCATCCTCACCAAATATGCATAAAACAGTACCAATTGAAGGGAAGAAATACCGATAACAGAAATGACAGTAGGAAATATGCAAGTAGTAATAATGAACGAGAATGTAGTTAAGGACATCAGTAACAGACTAGGCGGAAGACATAAAGGTTATGATAACAATTAGAAAAAGGAATATAACTTCAACTAACTAGCATGGTGGAGGCATGAAGATAGATATAACAAACAAGAAAGGGGACACATGATCTTTATAAGTTAACAAGTAGAGACATGAATGACTAACATGGAAGAAGACTTCTACCTAAGTGCAACAAAACAAATATGTCATGAATGCAACTATAATAGCAGGAAGTAGGCATGATATTTACAAGTTAAGCAAGTAGAAGGCATGGGCAACACAACAACAATTGAGATAGAGAATAAAGACAGAACAGTGACGACAAGTCGTATAAGAACCGTAAGTACGAAAGTAATAATTTAAGGTAAGGACATGAAGATATCTGCAGGAAAAGGATATCACAACATAATGCATGTCCCTCGTCCTCACTTGCAAGAAAACGCCCTTCGTGCCATGAACTCCCAATAACACAAAAACATGATAATACAATACAACATCACCCTTCGTGCTTTTACTCACATAACATGGCATGGCATCACCCTTCATGCTTTTACTCATAAATGATATGGCACGGCATCACCCTTCGTGCTTTTGCTCTAAGATAATATGGCACGACATCACCCTTCATGCTTTTACTCTCAGATAATATGGCACAGTATCATCCTTCGTGCTTTACACTCTCCCTCACATAATAATGTATAAACAATGGCACAGCATCATCCTTCGTGCTTTATACTCTTCCTTACCAAGCATATGTATATCAATGACAAACAAGGCAGAAAGCATAAATAACTTCAAGGAGAGTATTTAAACGAATATTCCAAATGAATCCCAATCACAACTTTCCAAGCCAACAATAGTTCAATAAATCCGCAATAACCTTATTATTCAAGTTTTCCAACAAATCTCACAAATGATCTACAACACAAGTGTAAAATCTAGTATCTCAAGAATATCGGTTGTAGCAATGTATTACTGATTATGCATAGTGATAACCGAGTTAAACACATCAATGTAATCTTAGAATTCCATCAAATTTGATCAAGTCATAATGAACTAAGTCTTAGTTTACAACATTTAATACTATATTCTTAGTATCTAGGTATCTAGTAAAGCATGAAGCAAGAAGATCACGTAAATTTACAAGATACAATTCATAACATAATTTACCCCCGAGTATGGTTAACCCTGGCACATATATATGCTCGTCACCTCATATATGTATCAGCCCCGCATGTAGTAAACAATGCTAAATAGTAGGAAAAATTCCCTCAACAAAGTTAGGCAAGACACTTACCTCAATTCGGCTAATTCAATACTCAATTTAGCTTTTATTTTACAAGATCCACCTCCGCTCGGGTCAATCTAGCCAAAGATGACTTAAATATACCACACAATGTAAGGGAAAACAATTTTAATTAATAAAGCTGTGATGTTTATTCAATTACTAAAACGTCAACAAAAGTCAACTTCCGGGCCCGTCCGGTCAAAACCCGAGTCCAAGGGTAGGTCTTGACTACCCATAGCCTCACGAGTCTAAATATGTATTTTGTTTCCAAATTCGAGTCATATTCGACTCTCAAATCCCAAATTTCTATTTTTCAAAGTTTTGACAAAATTCCCTAATTTTTCCCTAGATTTCTCATGAATTTGATGTTAAATCTTGTGTAAAATCATGAAATGTAGTTGAGAATTGATTAGAGTCACTTACCCAATGATTTGGTATGAAACTCCCTTCACAAAATTGCCTCCCATCGAAGCTAGAGTTCAAAATATATTAAAATGAAGCTAAGTCTCGGAATTCTCAGCATTTAGTAGGTTGTAGATGTCGCATTTGTGACAAGGGGTTCGCAAATGCAACCCCCGCAAATGCGAACAAAATATCACAATTGCGAACTGGAGATTTTCCTGCTAAGGTCGCATTTGTGACCAAAAGCTCCGCAAATGCGAAAAAGGGGGTCATCGCAAATGCGAGATATTATTCGCAAAAGCGAACTCTAGCCCAACAGTCTAGGTTTGCAAATGCGAGGCTGCTTCGCAAATACGATAGCTGCATTTGCGACCAAAGCATCGAAAATGCGATTAAACCAAGAACCAGCATTCAAAACTTTAACAAAAATAATCTGAAACCAATCTGAAACTCACCCGAGCCCTTGAGTCCCCAAACCAAACACCCACACAAGTCTAAAAATATCACACGAACTCGCTCGAGCGATCAAAATATCAAAATAACCTCTAGAATCACGAATCGGACGCCAAAATGCATGAAGATCAAAGGAAACTTCAAGTTGCTATGCCACTGCTTAATCTTTCTGAGTCTGAACTCATCAATGAGGCATGAGAATCAAATTCGTTCCATAATTAAACAACATGAAAACATTTCAATACACTCATAACACGAGACTATACCTCACATCAAGACAGAAATCAAGCACCCATTAGCCCTTTTTACACCTCAACCAGACTCTTCTCGTCGCCTTCAAATCATCTGAGCATAGCCCACAATCACATCCTACTCGTCATTTAGTCATCTAACCACTCGCCTCCCATAAATTCTACTCATAGGGACACTACCAGACGTATAAGTCCAAAAGCACATGCTCACACAATCGAAATCCCCGTGCTCAAGCTGCAGTCAAAACCCGGCCTCAAGTCCTCCACAAAGGAATCACATCTCGCATCTCATCCATGGACTCACAAGCCGTCGATGCACAGCCGACACCGAGCGCTCATGTGCACATACGAATGCGTGGAAGAAATTCAAAGAGTTACACTTCAAGCTGAATCAATGTTGCACGATAAGGAAAGAAAGATGGGAAGTATATCCTAAATGTCATGTAGCCTCTCGAAGATAGGTATGGACGTCATCATACCGATCCGCAAGACTCTACAAGATACTTGTTCATGACTTGTAGAACCTATGAACCTAGAGCTCTGATACCACCTGTCACGACCCAAAAATCACTAGTCGTGGTAGCAGCTAACTCGACCCGCTAGGTAAGCCAACTAACAGTCAATACAATCCAATTGAAATTTGTAGGAAAAATTAGAAGAATTATCTGAACTTTTACAAATTAACCTAAGAACTGGTAGTACAAATCATGAGCTTCTAGGATTTAGAATTTACAAAGTTGATACAAATAATTACACGATCTGTTTGAAAGCTACATAAACAGATTAACAAAATCTAAAGCCACCAAGAACAAGTGGCAGCTATATCCGAAATGCACGAACATCTTTAGGGTCAGCTCCCGACATCACCAGCAGCTCCGCTCCAAAAGTCTGCACGCAAGGTGCAAAAGTGTAGTATGAGTACAACCGACCCCATGTACCCAGTAAGTATTTTGTCTAACCTCGTCGAAGTAATGACGAGGCTTTTTAGTAAAAAGATGCTCACTAATAAAATCTGTATCGAAATCTAGCAATAGAACTATACTCTGGTATTACATGATAGAATATACGAAACGAATGTACAAAACAATAACAGAGTACTAGTAGAGATCACAATTCAACAGTTTCCAATATCTCTACGAATCATTTCCTTAGAGAAAAACCCAATGAACCACAGTAATCACCTCAAAACTTTCATAGTGTGAGAGAAACACTCAAGACATCACATTCAACGGCAAGGCAACACACTTCATGTATTTATCTCCTCCTCACCAAATATGCATAAAACAATACCAACTGAAGGGCAGAATTACCGATAACAGAAATGACAGTAGGAAATACGCAAGTAGTAATAATGAACGAGAATGTAGTTAAGGACATCAGTAACAGACTAGGCGGAAGACATAAAGGTTATGATAACAATTAGAAAAAGGAATGTAACTTCAACTAACTAGCATGGTGGAGGCATGAAGATACATATAACAAACAATAAAGGGGACACATGATCTTTATAAGTTAACAAGTAGAGACATGAATGACTAACATGGAAGAAGACCTGCACCTAAGTGCAACAAAATAGATATGTCATGGATGCAACTATAATAGCAGGAAGTAGGCATGATATTTACAAGTTAAGCAAGTAGAAGGCATGGGCAACACAACAACAATTGAGATAGAGAATAAAGACAGGACAGTGACGACAAGTCGTATAAGAACCGTAAGTACGACAGTAACAATTCAAGGTAAGGACATGAAGATATCTGCAGGAAAAGGTTATCACAACATAATGCATGTCCCTCGTCCTCACTTGCACGAAAATGCCCTTCGTGCCATGAACTCGCAATAACACAAAAACATGATAATATAAATGCAATGGCACAGCATCACCCTTCGTGCTTTTACTCACATAACATGGCACGACATCACCCTTCATGCTTTTACTCACAAATGATATGGCACGACATCACCCTTCGTGCTTTTACTCTCAGATAATATGGCACGGCATCACCCTTCGTGCTTTAAACTCTCCCTCACATGATAATGTATAAACAATGGCACGGCATCACCCTTCGTGCTTTACACTCTTCCTTACCAAGCATATGTATATCAATAACAAACAAGGCATGAAACATAAATAACGTCTAGGGGAGTATTTAAAAGAATATTCCAAATGAATCCGAGTCATAACTTTCCAAGCCAACAATAGTTCAATAAACCCGCAAGAACCTTATTATTCAAATATTCCAACAAATCTCACAAATGATCTCCAACACAAGTGTAAAATCTAGTATCTCAAGAATATCGGCCGTAGAAATGTATTAATGATTATGCATAATGATAACCGAGTTAAAGACATCAATGTAATCTCAGAATTCCATCAAATTTGATCAAGTCATAATGAACTAAGTCTTAGTTTCCAACATTTAATACTATATTCTTAGTATCTAGGAATCAAGAAAGGCATGAAGCAAGAAGATCACGTAAATGTACAAGACACAATTCATAACATAATTTACCCCCGAGCATGGTTAACCCTGGCACATGCATATATGCTCGTCACCTCATATATGTATTACCCGGATGTAGTAAACAATGTCAAATAGTAGGGAAAATTCCCTCAACAAAGTTAGGCAAGAGACTTATCTTAATTCGGCTAATTCAATACTTAATTTAGCTTTTCCTTTACAAGATCCATCTCCGCTCGGCTCAATCTAGCCAAAGACGACTTAAATACACCACACAATGCAGGGAAAAATAATTTTAATTAATAAAGCCGTGATTATTATTCAATTTCTAAAAAGTTAACTCCCGGGCCCGCCCGGTCAAAACCCGAGTCCGCCTGGTCAAAACCCGAGTCCAAGGGTAGGTCTTGACTATCCAAAGTCTCACGAGTCCAAATATGTATTTTGTTTCTTAATCTGAGTCCTACTCGACTCTCAAATCCCAAATTTCCATTTTTCAAAGTTTTGACAAAATTACCAAATATCTCCCTAGATTTCTCATGAATTTGATGTTAAATTGTGATGACCCAAAAGGTCATCTTATATTTTAGAACTCGAATCTGCACTCTTAAGCCTTAAAATCTCTTTTTTTACCCTCTTTGATTTGCGTGCGCAGTTCGAGCAAGTTTCCGGAAAGCTTTTATGTTGAAAATTGGTGAAAATAAGAATTTATGCCTTAAAAGCTGATTTTAGTTGACTTCGGTCAACATATTTGGTAAACAGGCTCGGATCCATGTTTTGATGGTCCTGGTGGGTCCGTATCGAATTATGGGACCTGGGCGTATGCCCGAAATCAATTTTGGAGGTCCTTAGCTCAAGTTATGAATTTTTGATGAAAATTAAAAGCTTGAAAATTAATTATTTTTAAGAATTGATTGATGTTTGGCATTATTAGTGTCGGGTCTGTATTCTGCTTCCAGAGCCCGGTACAGGTTCATTATGATATTTAAGACTTGTGTGTGAAATTTGGTGAAAAACGGAGTTGATTTGACGTGATTCGGACATCCAGTTGAGAATGTATGAATTTTAAAGTGTTCTTGAGAATTTCATTTGATTTGGTGCTAAATTCATAGTTCTAGGTGTTACTTTGGCGATTTGATCGCGCGAGCAAGTTCATATGATTTTTTAGACTAGTGTGCATGTTTGGTTTGAAGCCCCGAGGGCTCGGGTGAGTTTCGGGTAGGCCACGGGATGTTTTGGAATTTGAAAATCTAGTATTTTGCTGCAGCAGGTGTTCTGGCAGGTCCTTCTTCACGTTCGTGAAGGTACCCTCGCGAACACGAAGAGTAAACTCGGCAGCTAAAGTTTTCTTTTTCGCGAGAGGCTTAGTCGCGAACACGAAGCGATGGAGGCATTACCCTTTGCGAACGCGACCAGCTCCTCGCGAACGCGTAGTGTTAGGCACACCTGGGGGAGGGTTGGTCATTCCTTCATCGCGAACGCGAGCAATGTCTCGTGAACGCGAAGGCCAGGGGGGAGTAACCATCGCGAACGCGAGCAGGGTCTCACGAACGCGAAGGCTTGGCATCCAGTACCCTTCGCGAACGCGACAGTGACCTAGCGAACGCGATGCACACTGTCGCCCAGTGCATAAAACAGAATCAAACATGGGTTTAAGCCATTTCTTCAACATTTTTCAAGAACCAAACGGGTAGAGGCGATTTTCAAGAGTCATTTTCTTCCCCAAAGTGTTGGTAAGTGATTCTTAATCATTTTCTTTCAACTACCCATTATATTTCTTGAATTATCAACCTAAAATCTAGAGTTTTCATGGTAGAATTAGGGGTTAGGGTAAAAACTAGGAATTTCAAAAATTTGGGGATTTAGACCGCAATTTGAGGTCGGATTCCAAAATCAATTATATATTCGGGCTCGGGGGTGAATGGGTAAATGGATTTTGGTCCAAACCTCGGGTTTTGACCAAGCAGGCCCGGGGTCGATTTTTTGACTTTTTGGAGGAAATTTTGGGAAATTTAATTTATGCAAAATAATTGATTTCTTTAGCAATATTTGAAATTATTGAGTCATTTTTGAATAGATACGAGTGGTTTGGAGGTGAATTCAAAAGGAAAAGCTGTGATTGAGAATTAAGTGGCCTTCGGAGTGAGGTAAGTGTCGTGTCTAACTTTGGCTTGAGGGAATAGGTATTATGTGTTTAATTGCTACGTGTTGGGTTGTTAAATACGATGTATAGGTAAGGTGACGAGCATCTATGCGTTGTTGTCGAGTCATAGCATGCAAGTGAAATTCTATTCTTGTCTATTTTGTAGCCTTAAATTCTACTATCCATGCTTAGCGGGTTATTTGAAATGTTGGGTGACTTATATCTGGTTTCACTGAGATTTGGTAACTTTCGAATATTGATTCAAGGTTGAGGTTACATTGTGCTATTGATTATGGGTAAAATACTAGTTTATTTGTGATACTCCTATATATCCGTTGTTATTGATTCTGTGATTTATGAGAAGGAGTGTAAAGCACGAAGGGTGATACCGTGCATGCATTATTTATATTGTGAGGAAGAGTGTAAAGCATGAAGGGTGATGCCGTGCATGCATTATTTATATTGTGAGGAAGAGTATAAAGCACTAAGGGTGATGTCATGTATATTATGAGAGGTTTAATACACGAAGGGTGATGTCGTGCCGTTCTATTTATTTATTTGGTGAGGTTGAGAGTAAAAGCACGAAGGGTGATGCCGTGCAGTTTTCCTTTGCTGTTTTATTTGCTCAATTTGTTTAAGGATTTTCGGTTTAGTTCTGTCTTTTCATTATTCTCACTCTTTATATTGTATTCCCTCGTTGTATGTCCCCTTCCCATTATTTTTACGTTATTTCTTTATTTACTGTTGTTGCCACTAGCATGATTATACTGTTCATGTTATATATGGGTGTCTTGTCCTAGCCTCGTCACTACTTCGCCGAGATTAGGCTCGGCACTTACTAGTACATGGGGTTGGTTGTACTAATGCTGCACTCTGCACTTTCTATGCAGATTTTGGTACCCGCTCAGGTTGATCGAGATTTTACTATTGGTCCGTTGTCCGGAGACTCAAGATAGATATGTCGGCGTTCACAAACCTTGAAGTCCCCGTCTATCTTTTCTGTCCTACTATTTTCTTTCATTCAGACAGTTGTATTTCTTTCAGACTATTACTTGTAGTAAATTCTAGAATGCTCATAAATTGTGACTCCAGATCCGGGTGGTAGTAATTAATACAGTTTTATAATATTCCGCACTTATTATATTTCATCTCAGTTAATTATTGTTATTAACTGAATGGAAATAAGGAATTGGTTTAATGATTCTCTAACTTTGGCTTTCCTAGCAAGTTAAATGTTAGGCGCCATCACGGTCCCGTCGGTGGAAAATTTCGGGTCGTGATAATTGGTATCAGAGCACTAGATTACATAGGTTTCACGAGTCACGAGCAAGCTTTATAGAGTCTGAAGGATCGGTACGGAGACGTCTGTACTTATCTCTCAGAGGCTATGAAGTTTAGGAACAATATCTCTTCTTCCATTCCTTATCGTGCGGCATTGATTTAGCTTGAAACATATATCTCGTATTCCTTTGTATCCACTCGGTATCAGTTGTGCGATAACGGTTCGTGATGCCGCACATGGACTACGAGAAAACCATAGATGCTCAAACATTGCCTCAGCGTGCGGTTCCCACTGAAGATGCGGCCGCATTGAGAGACCACCCAGTGAATCATGTGGGGGGTGCAACAGACCTCGGCATCTAGTTGATTTATACGAGCTGTGAAGGTTAATATTATGGATCATCGGGCGTGGTGAACTATGACTTCGTGTCGAGTGTAGGAATCCACTATCAATGGATGAATTGCGGGGTCATGTGTTATATCAGTTTTGGCCTGAAATGTATATATGTGGTACTGAAAAGTTCCCCCATGTTTAAGGTTCCTCCTGAAAGGTTCCCCCCCAGAGATTTTGTAGAGGATAAGGTTGGGACTTGCGGTATGTCCGCCTACTTAATAATCCTATACTTCAGTACCCAAGGAGTTAGAGAAACAACTTTAAAATTTCAGAAGGTCTATTCAGCGTAGACGCCATGGTTGCGGATTTTGGAGTGCTTCGGAGGAAGTACAGTGGTTGACGAGATTCTGGACTATGTGGTTCGTGCCAAGATTTGTCTGTATGGAGCTCTACTTTTGTGATCGTTGTGTATAAATAGGGGTAAGGATTACCTCTGAGAAGAATCGAAGAGTATGTTAAGAAATGGGTCGGCTCAACAGTGTTAAGTCAGCATAACAAAATAAGAAATTGTCCTTGGAGAGATAATTCTGCACAGGTGTCCATGGCAAGCCTATGAAGAGGGCAGACCAACCAATGCAACACCGCCTACTTGGCTCAGATTGTTCCCGGACTCTCCGTAATGTGTGGAACATAGTATTTGAACTGTTGCGTCAGGTCACCATGACAGTGTCATAATATGCCATCAGGTTCAATAAGTTAGCCCGTCATATTCCTACTTTGCTTCCTACAGCTAGAGAGTAAGTCAACAGACTCATTGAAGGACCCAATTATAATCGTAAAATTTCGTACGACTCGGGAGCTACAGGCTAATACTTCATTTCCGCTAGTGGTAGGAATTGCCAAGATAAGGAGATCGAGACGTCTCGAAGTTCTAGGGGATTCAGTAGATTTTACTCTGCAGGTAAAAATCATTATGGCAGGGGCTCGGGCAGTTGGCCAGCCCAGTCCGCACATCGAATTACCCGGGGTGCTCTAGTAAGTTCTTTTAATGCACCACCTACATGAGTTCCTATAAATGGTTATTCCAGTTGTCTGGCACAGACTCAATATGAACAGCCAAACCCGCAAATGGGTTGTTATGAATACGGCGATACCAGGCACATCATGAGAAAATTGTTCCAAACTTGGGAGATATATATTTCATCAAAGCACTCAGGCTACGTGCCCCATTGCAGTTACTACACCACCCATACGATCAGTTAAGGGTGGAGGACAGGCGGGTAGAAGGCGTCTTAGAGGAGGAGACCCAGTTGTTGCTATATTTATTTTATGGTATGGCGGAGGTCGCTACATCAGATGGTGTCGTTATAGGTACGACTTCGATTGAATATAAAGGAATAATTTCCTTAACTATGAGTATCGAAACGAGTCCTCCTATTGTGCTCCACTTATGAATGAGCTTCGTCATTCTATAATCTACTTATGTGTTTACTCATGTTGGAAGGTTCTATGGAGATAACTATGCCTATAATTCTATATTGGTCACTAATAAGAGCTGTGAGGCTAAAGGTGGCTTTCTGTTACCCATTTCGGTAAGTTTTGATGTAATTTTCGGATAATTAATTACAAATTGTGAATTATATGCCCTACCGGTATGGGGTTCATTATGCGTTGTGATTTGGTGTAATTAAAATTTTTTATTTTTAAAAGAAGAAAACGGAAATTTTTGATTGGCACGATGTGCATATTACTTGTGATTCGGAACTGAGGACGAGATCCTCACACTTTAATATAAATTGATATGTTTAAACCGGGCTACGAGCTGCGGTGGAAGTTATATAAGGATGAGATCCTTGTGAGCAAAATTCTTGTGTTTAAGTTCTCCCTTGTGAAATTAAAGTTGTATTATAGCCATAATAGGGAGTCATGCCTGTTAGGACTAATTGAAAATTCTTGTATGAAATTCTATGTGCATACTTGCCAAATTCGTGTTGTAATTATTGAGTTTTAACCTACGAGATAGGTGCCCGTCCAGGTGGTGTTAAATGTGACTCGTTAATTCAGGTAAATAATTATGAGGTCTAGTTACCATCAGTTGAAGATTAGGACATCTGATATCCCTAAGACAGCTTTTCGGACTCGGTATGGGCATTACGAATCCCTAGTAATATCATTTGGGCTTACCAATACCCCAACAACACTTATGGATTTGATGAATCGGGAGTTCAAACCCTATTTGGATTCTTTTGTGGTTATATTCATTGATGATATCTTGATTTACTCCAACAATCGAGAGGAGCATGAGCAGCATCTTCGGAGTATGTTTCAGACTTTGAAGAATAATCAGTTATATGCCAAATTTTCAAAATGTGAGTTTTGGTTAGACTCGGTTGCCATTTTGGGGCAAGTTATATCGGCGGAAGGCATAAAGGTGGATCCTAAGAAGATTGAGGCTCTTCAGAATTGGCCTAGACCTACTTCAGTTACAGAGATCCGGAGTTTCCTGGGTTTAGCAGGTTATTATTGTCGGTTCGTGGAAGGGTTTTCATCTATAGCAAGCCCATTGACCAGACTGACCCAGAAAGGAGTCCCGTTCAGGTGGTCAGACGAGTGTGAGGCAAGCTTCCAGAGGCTCAAGACAGCCTTGACTACGACACCGGTATTGATGTTACCGACAGGTTCAGGATCTTATACAGTATATTATGACGCATCTCTTATTGGTTTGGGTGCGATATTGACGCAGGGTGTCGAGATTATTGCATATGCTTTGCGGCAGCTGAAGGTTCATGAGAAGAATTACCATGCTCATGATCTAGAGCTGGCAGTCATTGTTCACGCGCTGAAGATTTGGAGGCACTATCTTTACGGCGTGCCATGTGAGGTATTCACTGATCATCGTAGCCTTCAGTATTTGTTCAAACAAAAGATCACAATTTGAGGCGGAGAAGATGATTGAAGTTGATGAAAGACTATGATATCACCATTTTTGTATCACCCCGGAAAGGCCAATGTGGTGGCCGATGCTTTGAGTAGAAAGGCTACGAGTATGAGCAGCCTTGCGTATAATCCGGTTGGTGAAAGGACGTTAGATGCAGAGGTTCAGACTTTGGCTAATCAGTTTTTGAGGTTAGATGTTTCAGAACCCAGTCGGTTTCTAGCTTGCACAGTCGCTCGGTCTTCTTTATATGAGTGCATCAGAGAGCGAAAGTATGATGATCCTCATTTACTCGTCCTTAAGGACACGGTGCGGCACGGTGATGCCAAACAGGTTGTTATGGGGGAGGATGGAGTTTTGCGAATGTAGGGTCATATAAGTGTGCCAAATATGGATGAACTTCGTGAATTAATTCTGGAAGAGGCCCATAATTTCAGGTATTCTATTCATCCAGATGCCACCAAAATGTATCAAGATTCGCGACAACAATATTGGCCGAGGAGAATGAAGAAGGATATAGTTGCATATGTAGCTCGGTAACTGAATTGTCAGCAAGTTAAGTATGAGCATCAGAGACCTGGTGGTTTGCTTCAGAAAATAGAAATTCTTGAATGGAAGTGGGAGCGTATCACTATGGATTTTGTTTTTGGGCTCCCACGGACTCAGAGAATATATGATGCAGTTTGGGTCATTGTGGACAGGTTGACCAAGTGAGCGCATTTCATTCTAGTGGCAGTTACCTATTCTTCAGAGCGGTTAGCTGAAATTTACATTCGTGAGATTGTCCTCCTTCACGGTGTGCCCATGTCTATCATTTCTGATCGAGGTACGCAGTTCACTTCGCACTTCTGGAGGGCAGTACAATGCGAGTTGGGTATGCGGGTTGAGTTGAGCACAGCATTCCATCCTCAGACGGATGGGCAATCCGAGCGTACTATTCAGATCTTGGAGGATATACTTCGCGCCTGTGTCATAGACTTTGGAGGTTCTTGGGATCAGTTCTTGCACCTTGTAGAGTTCTCCTACAATAACAGTTACCAGTCGAGCATTTAGATGGCTCCTTACGAGGCATTATATGGTAGGTAGTATCGGTCGCCAGTTGGGTGGTTTGTGCTAGGAGAGGCTCGGTTGTTGGGCATAGCCTTAGTACAGGATGCCTTGAATAAGCTCAAGATTATTCAGGATCGACTTCGCATAGCTTAGTCCAGGCAGAAGAGTTATGCCGACCATAGAGTTCGTGATGTTGCATTCATGGTCGGAGAGAGAGTGTTAATTTGATTATCACCCATGAATGGTGTAATGAGGTTCGAAAAGAAGGGCAAGTTGAGCCCTAGGTATATCGGACCTTTTGAGATTCTGGAAAGAGTGGGAGAGGTGGCTTACACGCTTGCGTTGCCAGCTAGTTTAGCAGTTGTTCATTCGGTATTCCATGTGTCCATGCTTCGAAAGTATCACGGCGATCCGTCCCATGTATTAGATTTCAACTCTATCCAGTTGGACAAGGATTTTACTTATGAGGAGGAGCCGGCGGCAATTCTAGCCCGGCAAGTTCGCCAGTTGAGATCAAAGAGTTACCCTTCAGTCTGAGTGCAGTGGAGAGGTCAGCCTATTGAGGCAGCTACTTAAGAGTCTGAGTCCGATATGCGGAGTAGATATCCCCACCTTTTCACCAGCCCAGGTACTTTTCTATGTCTGTTCGAGGACGAACGGTTGTTTTAGAGGTGGAGAATGTGATGACCCAAAAGGTCATCTTATGTTTTAAAACTTGAATATGCGCTCTTAAGCCTTAAAAATCTCATTTTTTTACCCTTCTCGATTTGCGTGCGCAGTCCGGGCATATTTTCGGAAAACTTTTATGTTGAAAATTAATGAAAATAAGAATTTATGCCTTAAAAGTGATTTTAGTTGACTTCGGTCAGTATTTTTGGTAAACGGGGCCGGATCCATGTTTTAACGGTCTCGGTGGGTCCGTATCGAATTAAGGGACTTGGGCGTATGCCCGAAATCGAATTCGGAGGTCCCTAGCTCAAGTTACAAATTTTTGATTAAATGTTTGAAAATTAATTATTTTAAAAATTGATTAATGTTTGGCATTGTTAGTGAAGGGTCCGTATTTTAGTTTCGGAGTCCGGTACAGGTTCATTATGATATTTAAGACTTGTTTGTGAAATTTGGTGAAAAACGGAGTTGATTTGACGTGATTCGGACGTCTAGTGGAGAAGGTATGAATTTTAAAGTGTTCTTGAGAATTTCATTTGATTTGGTGCTAAATTCATAGTTCTAGGTGTTACTTTGGCAATTTGATCGAGCGAACAAGTTCGTATGATATTTTTAGACTAGTATGCATGTTTGGTTTGGAGCCCCGAGGGCTCGGGTGAGTTTCGGGTAGGCCACGGGATGTTTTGGACTTTGAAAATCTGGTATTTTGCTGCAGCATGTGTTCTGGCAGGTCCTTCTTCGCCTTCGCGAAGGTACCCTCGCGAATGAGAAGAGTAAACTGGGCAGCTGAAGTTTTCTTCTTCGCGAATGCGAAGCGATGGGGGTGTTACCCTTCGCGAACGCGACCAGCTCCTCGCGAACGCGTAGTGTTAGGCACACCTCGGGGAGGGTTGGTTATTCCTTCATCGTGAACGCGAGCAATATCTCGCGAACGCAAAGGCCAGGGGGAGTAACCATCGCGAACGCGAGCAGGGTCTCACGAACGCGAAGGCTTGGTAGCCAGTACCCTTCGCGAACATGACAGTGGCCTCGCGAACGTGATGCACACTATCGTCAGTGCATAAAACAGAATCAAACACGAGTTTAAGCCATTTCTTCAACATTCTTCAAGAACCAAATGGGTAGAGGCGATTTTCAAGAGTCATTTTCTTCCCCAAAGTGTTGGTAAGTGATTCTAAACCATTTCTTTTCAATTACCCATTACATTTCTTGAATTATCAACCTAAAATCTAGAGTTTTTATGGTAGAATTAGGGGTTAGGATAGAAACTAGGAATTTCGAAAATTTGGGGATTTAGACCTCAATTTGAGGTCGGATTCCAAAACCAATTATATATTCGGGATCAAGGGTGAATGGGTAAATGGATTTTGGTCCGAACCTCGGGTTTTGACCAAGCGGGCCTGGGGGCGATTTTTTGACTTTTTGGAGTAAAATTTGGAAAATTTAATTTATGCAAAATAATTGATTTCTTTAGCAATATTTGAAATTATTAAGTCATTTTTGAATAGATACGAGTGGTTTGGAGGTGAATTCCAAAGGAAAAGCTGTGATTGAGAATTAAGTGGCCTTCGGAGTGAGGTAAGTGTCGTGTCTAACTTTGGCTTGAGGGAATAGGTATTATGTATTTATTTGCTATGTGTTGGGTTGTTAAATATGATGTATAGGTGAGGTGACGAGCATCTATGCGTCGTTGTCGAGTCATAGCATGCGAGTGAAATTCTATTCTTGTCTATTTTGTAGCCTTAAATTCTACTATCCATGCTTAGCGGATTATTTGAAATGTTAGGTGACTTATATCTGGTTTTACTGAGATTTGGTAACTTTCGAATATTGATTCAAGGTTGAGGTTACATTGTGCTATTGATTATGGGTAAAATACTGGTTTCTTTGTGATACTCCTATCTATCCGTTGTTATTGATTCTGTGATTTGTGAGAAGGAGTGTAAAGCACGAAGGGTGATGCCGTGCATGCATTATTTATATTGTGAGGAAGAGTGTAAAGCACGAAGAGTGATGCCGTGCATGCATTATTTATATTGTGAGGAAGAGTGTAAAGCACTAAGGGTGATGCCGTGTATATTATGAGAGGTTTAATACACGAAGGGTGATGTCGTGTCGTTCTATTTATTTATTTGGTGAGGTTGAGAGTAAAAGCACGAAGGGTGATGCCGTGTCGTTCTATTTATTTATTTGGTGAGGTTGAGAGTAAAAGCACGAAGGGTGATGCCGTGCCGTTCTATTTATTTATTTATTTGGTGAGGTTGAGAGTAAAAGCACGAAGAGTGATGCCGTGTCGTTCTATTTATTTATTTGGTGAGGTTGAGAGTAAAAGCACGAAGGGTGATGCCGTGCAGTTTTCCTTTGTTGTTTTAATTGCTCAATTTGTTTAAGGATTTTCGGTTTAATTCTGTCTTTTCATTATTCTCACTCTTTTTATTGTATTCCCCCATTGTATGTCCCCTTTCCATTATTTCTACGTTATTTCTTTATTTACTGTTGTTGCCACTAGCATGATTATATTGTTCATGTTATATGTGGGTGTCTTGTCCTAGCCTCGTCACTACTTCACCGAGATTAGGCTCGGCACTTACCAATACATGGGGTCGGTTGTACTGATGTTGCACTCTGCACTTTCTGTGCAGATTTTGGTACCGGCTCACTATTGGTCCGCTGTCCGGAGACTCAAGGTAGATCTGTCGGCGTTCACAGACCTTGAAGTCCCCGTCTATCTTTTATGTCATATTATTTTATTTTATTCAGATAGTTGTATTTCTTTCAGACTATTACTTGTAGTAAATTTTAGAATGCTCCTGAATTGTGACTCCAGATCCGGGTGGTAGTAATTAATACAGTTTTATAATATTCGCACTTATTATATTTTATCTCAGTTAATTATTGTTATTTACTGAATAGAAATAAGGAATTGGTTTAATGATTTTTTAACGTTGGCTTGCCTAGCAAGTGAAATGTTAGGCGCCATCACGGTCCCGTCGGTAAAAAATTTCGGGTCGTGACATAAATCTTGTGTAAAATCATGAAATGTAGTTGATAATTGATTAGAGGCACTTACCCAATGATTTGGTATGAAAATCCCTTCATAAAATCGCCTCCCATCGAAGCTTGGGTTCAAAATATATCAAAATGAAGCTAAGTCTCGGAATTCTCAGCATTTAGCAGGTTGCAGATATCGCATTTGCGACAGGGGGTTCGCAAATGTGACCCCCGCAAATGCGAACAAAATATCGTAATTGCGAACTGGAGACTTTCCTGCTAAGGTCGCATTTGTGATCAAAAGCTCCGCAAATGCGAAAAAGGGGGCCATCGCAAAAGCGAACTCCAGCCCAACAGCCCAGGTTTGCAAAGGCGAGGCTGCTTCGCAAATGCGATTAAACCAGAACCAGCACTCAAAACTTTAACAAAAATAATCTGAAACTCACCCGAGCCCCCGAGCCCCAAACCAAACACCCATACGAGTCTAAAAACATCATACGAACTCGCTCGAGCGATCAAAACATCAAAATAACCTCTAGAATCACGAATCGGACGCCAAAACACATGAAGATCAAAGGAAACTTCAAGAACTTGTAGAATCGCAACCAAGCGTCCGAACCATATTAAATCAACTCCAAATGGCGCCAAATTTTGCAGACGAGTTCCATGTGACGAAACGAACCTACTCGGGACTTCAACTCATGCATAATAACTTCGAAACGACGAATCGCACCTCAAGTCAAAATCAATAAACTTTGGAACTTTAACTTCTACAACCGATGCTGAAACCTATCAAAACATGTCCGATTGACCTCAAATTTTGCACACACGTCATATTTGACATTACGGATCTATTTCAACTTCCGGAATCAAAATTCGACCCCGATATCAAAAAGTCCACTCCCGGTCAAACTTCCCAAAAATTCAACTTCCGTCATTTCAAGACTAATTCGACTACGGACTTCCAACTAACAATCCGGACGTGCTCCTATGTCTAAAATCATCCAACAGAGCTAACGAAACTCGTGAAATTTTATTCCGAGATTCAATACTAAAAGGTCAAACTTGGTCAACTCTTCCAACTCAAGGCTTAAATCTTGAAGTTCATTCTTCCATATTAATTTCGGATAACTTGAAAACCAACATCGATGATTTACGCAAATCATAATACATCATGTGGAGATATTCGAGCCCTCAAACTACCGAGAAAAGTGTAATTGCTCAAAACGACAAGTCGGGTCGTTACAAAATTGTAAAGCTCTATCGTATACTAGGTCTATATCGTTCATGAAAGAGATATTTCTTTTTGTATTTCTATTGTTTCTTTTAATGCACTTATATCGCTTTTTAAGGCTTCTACGTCATGTGTTAATTTTTTTACTAACTTACTTATAGGATTTCTAATTCTTTTGGCTTTTTTGTAAAGGTTCTAATTAATTTTTCTATTTTGTTCTTTGTAAGTATTTTTTTCTATATTAAATTTATTATTTAAAAACTATATTTTTTTTTATCTATTTCTAATTCTTGTGATTTTAAAAAGGTCAAAGTTTTGTTCTAATTTTTCTAAGATTTTTCTTTGTTTGTTTTGTAGAGATTCTATTATATCATTTATTCTTATCACAGTTTTATTATTGTCTTACGATTTTTCACTAAAATTAATTATTAGATCTACCAAAGTATTATATTGCTTGTCTTCTGTATGTAATATATGTTCTCCACTATTGAAATTACACTTTATAACTGAATCTTCTTTTAATATTCTGTATTTTTTTCTGCATATATTCTTAAATCTAAATATTCTAGATTCTTTAATTTATCTATTTTTTAATTAGCCTAATGGTATCCAATTTTTTTTATTTTTAAAGAATTGTATACTTTGCTCTTGTGAATTTATATCATCTTCCAATCCTTGTATTTCCCAATCTAAACGGATATGTTTTCGTCACTAATAATATTTTGTACTAATAGATTTTGATTTTGTGTTAGATTAATTCGTAATTCTAATACTTTAATCTGTTGAGATAATTCTAAGGTTGCTGCTAAAAGTTTTTTAACTTTTTTAAGTATTTTTATTAATTCTAGTTTTCTTGCTATATCCCTGTTTAAAATTCAATAATTAAAGGCTATTCGTTTAGTCATAGGATGTTGTCTCATAAGTATAGTCTATCCTAACGGAAAGTGATATATTTTACTTTTAAGTGTTCTAATATGTTCTTTTTCTTGTATAATATCGTTATTAACTCTTTGAATTTCTCGAGTAAGAATACTTTTATAATTAAACCTAGTATCTCTATTGATTATTCCTAAATCAATTTCTTATGGGCTACTCAGATACTCTTCTAGTTCTGTTTTATATTCTATTATACCTTGAATTCTGTCTAGATTGAGATATATTAAGTGATAGTGATAACTTATATATCTAGCGAAAATATGTTGTTTCATAAACGTGTGGTCCTAAAATCTTCCAGCTCTGGTACCAAAGTGAGAGGGGGCATATAAAATGTGGTTGATAAAAAAGGTTGATAACTTTATGTTGCTTAATCCTACTCGATACTCTATCTCTCTCTTAATCTATAAACTTGTATTGTTAATATTTTATCAAAATTATGAACTGATATTACCCCTTAATATACTTTTTTTTTAAATTAAATTTTTTCACTATGTTCATCTCTTCTCTTCAATTTTTTAAAAATTTGGATCTTTTCTTAATACCCCTTTCTTCAACCTCACCTTTATGGCAGTATTTTGGGCTTTAACTGGTCTCTCCTAGAAATTTACAGGTTAATCCATTAGAGTCATTAAGAAATTGGAAAGATAACCATATACTTAGAGTGGTTTTTTGATTATGTACAAACTAGTTATTAAGAAATTGAAAAGATAACCATATACTTAGAGTGATTTTTTGATTATTTACAAACTAGCAACTAAGAAATTAAATATATAAGACATGGACATAATATAAAGCTATAAATAAATCGGGATAATAAACAGTAACATAATTTATAGATAAAACAGTAACTTACATGTTTACAGGAGAGAGATTTCTCTTTCGGTAAACCCGAAATAGTTTACTCAACTTGAATAAAAACTTGCATACTAGAGCATAAAGCTTTATTTAATTTTACAGGTTTGAGATCAACAATACTTAGCATACATAGGGAAAATATTTTAGAAAAGGGGTTATGGATGGAAGATAGTTTGGGTGAAGGATATAGTGAAGGAGAGTGTGAGTGTGTTTTCTTCAGATGGCTCTCGTAGTTGTTTTAAGGTGTCCTTCTTCTTAATTCTTGTTCTCCTTATATAGCTGGGTCTTTGAACGGACTTTAAAACAAATTTCAAATCCTTTCAGAAACCTTTCTTTTATAGCCTTGTCGGGTACTTTATTGGGCCACATCGTCACATGGCTTGAGCAGAGATGATTCCTTTTTATTTATCACTTTGTAATTATTTTTTCCACTCAAAGACTCATATATATATATATATATATATATATATATATATATATATATATATATATATATATATATATAAAATATATATATATCTTGTTGTTTGATTTGAGAAAAGTAAAAAGAATAAGGGGATGTGCTGTCCAAAATTTCGTAGACGAGTTAGTCGCTCATTTGTGTTGAGTTCTAGCGTTCGTAAGATTAACAATGGTCACTTATTGTTGAAACATAATTATATAATTTTAAAACGGGAATAGAAAAAATAGGAATAATAAAAAATCAAAAGGATTTAGAGGATATGATAAAAATATTAGATGAAATAGAAATAATAGGAGAAAAACCTTTTAAATACTTGGAAAATAATAAAATCATGTGTAAATTAGATATAATAAATCCAGAATGTATAATCAAGACGGTCTCAATAGAAGCTACAAATCAAGATTTAGAAGATTTTAAAATTCAAATTAAAGAACTTATGAACTTATGTGTAATAAGGAGATCTACTTCTAAACATAGATCGACTGATTTTATGGTAAGAAATCACAGCAAAATAATAAGAGGAAAGACAAGAATGGTAATAAATTATAAAAGACTTAATGATAATACTAAAATAGACGGATATAAATTACCTGATAAAATAGAGTTAATCAATAAAATATAAGAAAAAAAGATATTTAGCAAATTCGATTGTAAATACGGATATTGGCAAGTAAAAATGCATGAAGAAAGTATAGAATGAATAGCATTCACTTGCCCTGAAGGACATTTCGAATGGTTGGTAATGCCATTTGGATTAAAGACAGCTCCACCTATTTTCCAAAGTAAAATGGACAACATATTTGGAGAATATAAAAGATTCATTTTAGTATATGTAGATGACATATTAGTATTTAGTAGATACATAAAAGAACATTTAGGACATTTACAAATAATTTTCCGATTATTTGTAGATAATGGAATAATAATTAGTAAAAAGAAGATGGAATTATGTAAAAGTTACATAAATTTTGTAGGAGTAGTTTTGGGGGAAGAAAAAATTAAATTACAACCCCATATAGCTAAAAAATCCTTAGAAATGCCAGACAAATTAGACAATACTAAAGAATTACAAAAGTTTCCTTGAATAGTAATGTAACGACCCGGCCGGTCGTTTTGAGTATTATAACCCCGTTTCCCAATTTACTGCTCAATTTATACCTTACAATTGATTTATGACTTATCGGGTTAGTTGGTTCGGGTCCGCAAGGATTTCGGAGTGAAATGAGACACTTAGTCTCATAATTGAAAACTTAAGTTAGAAAAGTTGACCGGATATTGACTTATGTGTAAACGGCCTCGAAATTTAATTCTGATGATTCCAATAGCTCCTTATGGTGATTTTGGACTTAGGAGTGTATCCGAAAAATTATTTGGAGGTCCGTAGTGGAATTAAGCTTGAAATGCCGAAAGTTGAATTTTTTGAAAGTTTGACCGGGGGGTTGACTTTTTGATATCGAAGTCGGAATCCGATTCTGAAAATTGGAATAGCTTCGTTATGTCATTTATGACTTGTGTGCAAAATTTGAAGTCATTCCGGATTGATTTGATGTATTCGGCACAAGATATAAAATTTGAAAGTTTAAAGTTCATTAGGCTTGAATTGAGGTGTGATTCATGATTTTAGCGTTGTTTGATGTGATTCGAGGCTTCGACTAAGTTCGTATGATGTTTTAGGACTAGTTGGTATATTTGGTTTGGGGTCCTGAGGGGCTCGTGTGAGTTTCAGAGTAGTTTCAGACCATTTCTAGGCCATTTTTAATTGTTGGTTTCTGCCTACAGAGGTGTGCATCGCGACCGCGAACATCAGGTCGCCTTCGCGAAGAGTAAACAGCAGTTTGGGGCCTTGTTAATCGCGATCGCGAAAGCTATTTCGTGATTGCATAGAACAAACCTCTGGTGCACTGACCCAATTTTGAAAGCTTATATCTCGCAATCTATGAGGAAATTGGAGATGATCCAAAAATAAAAGTTGTAGCCCTTTGTGTCTAGTTTTCAGAAAGGTAAACCATTTATCATTTGGAGTTGTATAAAAAATGTTATGGTAGATAAACTATAGGCTGTCTGGGAAGAGTTTGGAAATCTCTGTTGCACAGGGCTAACTCTGGAAGCTTATATCTAGAAATATATAAGGAATTGAGAGATGAGAAATAAATGAAAGTTATAGTCCTTGGTGTCTAGTTTTCAGAAAGTTAAACCATATGCAATTTGGAGGTCTATACAAAAAGTTATGACCATTATACTAGAGGTTGTGTGGAAGAATTGGGGAGTTTGTTCTTCGCGATCACGATTGGTTTTCCGCGATCGCGAAGAGCAATTTTGGGGCTGAAAAATTTTGTACTTCGCGATCGCGAAGAGTAAATACCTGGGCAGTAGCTATATTTCGAGATTTCAGCGATTTTTAACATATTTGGAGCTATGGAGCTCGGATTGAGGCGATTCTTTAGGCGATTTTCACCATATGAGTGATTATACTTCATGATTCTATGGTTATATTCATCATTTATTTCGGATTTAAATGGAAAAAATCAAGATTTTTGCAAAATCTTCCAAAAACGAAAACTTAAGATTTGGAGGTTGAGTTGTTATCGGAATTTGATAAAATTGGTATGGTTGAACTCGTATCGGAATGGGCGTTCGGATTTTGTAACTTTTGTCGGCTTCCGAGACATGGGCCCCACTGGCGATTTTTTAGCTAAATTTTGGATTTTTATGGAAAATTGGTATTTTCTTATGAAATTAATTCTAATAAATTTTATTGACCGAATCGAATTATTTGTGGCTAGATTCGAGGCGTTTGGAGGCCAATTCACGAGGCAAAGGCTTAGTGGAATAAGAATTTTACGGTTTGAGGTAAGTAATAGTTATAAATCTGGTCATGAGAGTATGAAACCCCGGATTTTGATATCATGTGATTACTTTGGAGGTGATGCACATGCTAGGTAACGGGCGCGTGGGCGTGCACCGAGGGGATTGTGACTTGCTCTGTCCCGTGAAAATTGTAAAGTTGAATAACTTGTTGTTAGCTATGTGCTCTCTATGTGTTGTAGAAATTTGACTGTAAGCCATGTTAGAAACCATGTTTAGGCTATATGTTGGTACTGTTGGGACCCATAGAGGTCGTGTACATGTTGAACTATCTGCTTAATTGTTGTTTTGTATTCGGTCACAGTTTACTTGATTATTTTATCCCTATCTCTATTGTTCATTATTGATGCATCATATCATTGTTATTTGGGCTGATTTCATGATTGTTGAGAGCCCGAGAGACTGTGGAGATTTATAACTAAGCGAGGCTGAGGGCCTGATTGTGAGATATTATACTATAGCACGTGAGTTATACTATAGCACGTGAGTTATCCGTGCGGATCCAGATATTATACTATAGCACGTGAGTTGTCCGTGCGGATCCAGATATTATACTATAGCACGTGAGTTGTCCATGCAGATCTAGATATTGATACTATAGCATGTGAGTTATCCGTGCAGCACGTGAGTTGTCCGTGCAAATTATAGAGCTTGGGCTGTATGAGCCCCTTCGGAGTCTATACACCCCAAGTGAGCGTGGAAACCCATTGAGTGTGAGTGCTGAGGGCTGAGAGCCGAGTGGTTGAGCTGTTGTGACGAGTTGAGTAATTGTTGCCCTGAGAGGTTGTGCTTGATTTTCATTTGTTGTTGCACTTAGTTGCTATCTGTCATTGTTGTGAAATTTTTTGAAAGATTTTATATCCGGAATACATGAACTTGAAATGTACAGAATTGATTTGACTTAAAATGCTAGATTTGATAGCATGTATATTCTTTGCTGGAATTACTGAAAATGAACTATAACTGCGTAGCTCGTCATTATCTTCAGTTCCTTATTTATTATTATTATTTGCTGAGTTGGTTGTACTCATACTACACCCTGCACTTCGTGTACAGATCTAGGTGTACCAGGACATAACGGGTGTTGATTCTCTCGCACAGTTGATTTTACGGAGATTCAGAGGTAGTTGTCATGTTTCACAGACCTTGTCTCTCCTTCCCTATCTCCTTGTTTAATGTATTTAGTCTTAGACTATTATAGACCGTATTTTTCAGACTTGTATTCGTACTAGATGCTCATCTACTCGGTGACACCGGGTTTTGGGAGTGTTATATTTGTATTTGTGAGATTTCTTCCGCTGAATTTAATTATTTTATTTTCAAACTTAAACAATATGGTGGTTTATTAAGATTGTGGGCTTGCCTAAGATTGAGATAGGTGCCATCACGACTGGTGAGATTTTGGGTCGTGACAAGTTGGTATCAGAGCTTTAGGTGACATAGGTCTCATGAGTCATGAGCAAGTTTAGTAGAATCATGCGGATCGGTATAGAGATGTCTGTACTTATCTTCGAAAGGCTACCGAACCCTTAGGAAAATTTTACTTTCTTGTATTCTATCCTGCGAAATTGATTCAGTTTGAAACATAACTCTTTGAATTCTTTCCACGTATTCGTATGCGCACATGAGCACTCTGTATCAGTTGTGCATTGCCGACTTATGATTCTATGAACGAGGTTTAAGATGTGTATTCTGTGTTTTGGTGATGGGCCAGTCTGGAGGACTTGAGGCCAGGTTTAGACCGCAGCTTAGGCTCGGTAGCTTCAGTTGTAACATGTACATTTGGACTCATATGTCTGGTAATATCCCTACGAGTGAAATTTGTGGCTCGAGAGCGGTGGAATGGCTTTGTGATGAGAGTATGATGTAACTGCGGGATGTGTTAAGACGATTTGAATATGACGAGAAGTGTTTCCATGAAATGTAAAGAAAGGCCATTGGGTGCTTTATTTTCGTTTTGATGTGACGTACAATCTCGAGTGTAAATGTTTTGAAAGATATTTCACGTGTTAAATTGTGGGACAAATTAAATTCTCATGTCTTGTCAATGAGTTTGGACTCAAGAAGAGTAAGTGATTGTGTAGTAATTGTGGTTGCGAATGGGCATTTCTAATGTTGATGGCTCGAGAAAGATGATCTTCGAAGAGGCTCAGAGTCGGTAACATTTTATTGGCTTAGGTGCGACAAAGATGCATTTCGATTCGATGCAACAATTGGGAAGCAATGTATGAGGGAAGACATGACGGGAAGTGTTTCGCGGTGGTTGAAGTACTAATAGGTCAAGTAGGAGAAGTAGAGGTTGAGAAGTTGCTTAAAGGAGATGATTTAACCAAAGTAAGAGTGGAAGATTAGCATATGGATTCTGTGGTAGAGTAGTCGCGCGCCTTGAGGAAGTGTAGAACGGTTTGGAATCGTGATAGAATGTGATTTGGCCTACGGACTTTATTTGGAGTGATGGTTACTGTACGAAGAAAGATTGAATATGGCAGAAAGGAGTTTGTTGGAAATAAAGAGGGATGTGAAGATCTGATTATCGTTTCAGGCACAATATGACTTGAGTTCGGAAGGTATTGTCGAACTTTTAGTTGATGTCAATAGGGAAAGTGCAAACTTATACAAATGGTGGGCGATCATGAACTTAGGAGAATTTACTAATTACGTGGTCATTGCACCCAGTGCAGCGTCTTCGGAAGATATCGGTAAGGAATTCCACATGTGGGTTATCTCCTATGAGCACTTAGCAGTGGTGTGATGTTGATGAAGCTTCTGTGAGGAACATTACTTGCTACCTGGTAAGAGGTTGAGTGTGTGACTGTGGCTGGTGATTCAGAATGTTCATAAAAAGCTTAACAAAAGACTTCGAGAAGTCTAGCGGGTTAACGGTGCAAGATCATGGTAACTGAGCAGGAGAAATCCTTGCGGGGTTCTAAGTTTATATAATTGAAGCTTAAAGCTAAGTAGGGGAGCCTGCTATTGACAATTTGATTTCAGGGTTATGTGTTAAATTTTAGTTTTGGTCGGAGACATACTTGTGGATCAGTAATGACTTGCAGAGATGGAAATCGAGGATGACTCGAGTAAGAAAATTCCTGAATACGGGCTATATGGCACTTTATAGAAATACGGAAATCATGGAATGATTAAATTATTATTTTGAAGAACGTAGTGTGCACGGAGTATGAATTTGATTGGTGCTGTTAAGGCAGGGTTACTACTTTGGGGGTGGTTGTGCTAATGGGGCATGTGCCCTTCGGCCCGTTTAGACGATGCATTTTGGATTTGAGCAAAGTGGGTGATTCCCGAGAAAATTCTAATGGGTTTGAGAATTATATATAGCAATTGAGAATGTTTCCGGACTTGTGTATGGATAGAATCTGAGATTTACATTTGAAGGTGTCGTGACTCGCGGTAATTTTGTATGACTATGGATTCTACATTTCAGTATAAGAAAGGAATGAGGAACAATTTTAAATTTTGCATAAGGTATTTTCAGAGTAAGTGTTGCGGTTGTGATATTTATGGGGTAATTATGATGTTGTGAGACTTTACAGAAATTTTGGTGGCTATATTCTTGGGTTTGGTGACCTGCGTGGCTTGGTCGAGTTAGAGGGATTCAGTTCTGATAGCTTGGTTATGTGCAAATAGATTTCAAAGTGTTCTTAATGATTTCTACCATGGGTTGAACCGGATATATTCTACCGGTGTAGGAAACATATTGTGTATTATGAATTCCTCCTGGAAGGAAGCAAGATGAAGGTTACTGAATGATCGGGTATGTAATTTGCTGGTTACCCAAAGTTGATAATGAGATTCTCGTGCTTGTCACATGCTGGCATGATAGATGTGGTGTGTGGCGCGAGATTAAGATTTACATGTACAAGGTGGCAGTTAATTCTTTAAAGGAAATTCACGAATTTTAGACAGAATGGTCAGTTTTAGATATTTAGATGAATGTTATAACTGCTCGATAATCCTTGAGAAGGGTGATCATTTCAAAAGGCGCATTGTGTTTTGACTTACGAATGTTCATTGGTATTGTAGTACTCACCTGGTTGATAGACTGCTAATATTCAAATTATTGCTATGTGGCACGGAAGAATTATGAAAGTATTCCTCATGGGAATATCGTGAATGGAAGATGTGTTAGTCATTCTAGTGCTGGAGATGGGATCAGTTACGGTGATTCATGTGTTTGATGAATTTGGAGACTGGGAGTTTTCAGAAGTATATTATTTCGGGTTGTGGCCTGTTTGAGGTGTGTATTTTATTTTAACTCAGTGGATGCACTAATTGCGTTAATTATTTATGATAACTACGCGCTATAAGTGTGTATATATGTGAGGTTTGAGCCAATGTGCGGGCATCGGGGCAAGTATTCATACTCGAAAGAATGCTTAGGCTATGATATTCCTAGAGTTGACTGTTAAGCGTAAAGTTATAACGTTTCTCATGTTCGTACCTTTGTTGGAAAACTATCTGGGCTACATTTGAGGTTACAAAGAGGCTAATTCCCCTGAATAAATGGGGTAGTTACAATTTCTGCGTTAAATTGCCGATTTGAAGTGTGATAGCAGACTTTGCACATGCTTACACTATGGCGTGTTATTTATACCAGTCCAGGAGCATGAGAATCTTATTTTATTATCATATACAAGTTTACTTGTTTAATTGCTCTTGTATGATATGCGGGGACTGGAGGCATGTGACCATGCCAGGCGATTCATATTGTTGACACGTGAGTCATCTGTGCCGTATGTTTGAATTTTATTTCTATCATAATTTATCTGATTTATTAATTTCCTTCCTCTACAATTGTGCATATGCGTCTACGATTATCCTTTTCACGAAATTTGAGGAGTTGGTTGTAACATTGTGGTTGTGGTGGTGTCTGTTGAACTTGCAATATGGTTCTCTTCCTTGAGACATCTCCCATATTTGGGTACACGGATTGCGCAGTGGTGGTTGGAGTTATATTAATGTGGTGTGTCTGTGGGTTAGTTGTGTTTAATAATATAAGGTCATTGGACCTAGAATGGGTACTATCAGGCTTGATTATGGTATATTTGAGAGGATTATGGTTCTGGTTGGGGCGAGAGGGCTCTATGGCTAGTTGATCTGATGAGTGGTTATGAGTTTTTGATTGTTTCTTTCATCATTGGCCGTATACGAAGGTTTTGGAATGAAGTTCTGTTGAATGTGAGGTTTTATACTAGTACTTGGTTGGTTTTGAGTAGTTACTGTAATCAGAAATGGTGTTACGAGTATGCGAGTTGTGTAGTATGTTATGCGATTGTATCTGGGATAATGGTTATGGATGGGTACAGCTTGTTCAGGCTTATACAGTGTGTAGATGTGAGATTCGGGTCTTGAAAAGAGTTCTGGATATTAGAAATTTGGGCTCCAAGGTTTTTGGGCTAAGGTTAAATTAATGATTTTCAGTAATGTTGTGTGGTCAGGACTATATAGAACAGGGTGACGTGAGATCACCCAGGGTACATGCGTGGTAAGATGGAATAGTGATGTGGTGGCTTGGAAACAACTCCTGGCACGTTCGAGGACGAACGTGTGTTTAAGTGGTGGAGAATATAACGACCCGACCGATCGTTTTGAGTATTATAACCTCGTTCCCCAATTTACTGCTCAATTTATGCCTTACAATTGATTTATGACTTATCGGGTTAGTTGGTTCGGGTCCAGAAGGATTTCGGAGTGAAATGAGATACTTAGTCTCATAATTGAAAACTTAAGTTTGAAAAGTTAATCAGATATTGACTTATGTGTAAACGACCTCGGAATTTAATTCTGATGATTCCAATAGCTCCGTATGGTAATTTTGGACTTAGGAGCATGTCCGTAAAATTATTTGGAGGTCCGTAGTGGAATTAGGCTTGAAATGCCGAAAGTTGAATTTTTGGAAAGTTTGACCGGGGGGTTGACTTTTTGATATCGGGGATATCGAGGTTGGAATCCGATTCTGAAAATTGGAATAGCTTCGTTATGTCATTTTATGACTTGTGTGCAAAATTTGAAATCATTCCGGATTGATTTGATGTATTTCGGCACAAGATATAGAATTTGAAAGTTCAAAGTTCATTAGGCTTAAAATGAGGTGCGATTCGTGGTTTTAGCGTTGTTTGATATGATTCTAGGCTTCGACTAAGTTCGTGTGATGTTTTAGGACTTGTTGGTATATTTGGTTGAGTTCCCGAGGGGCTCAGGTGAGTTTTGGGGTGATTTCGGACCATTTCCAGGCCATTTTTAATTGCTGGTTCCTGCCTACAAAGGTGTGCATCGTGATCGCGAACATCAGGTCGCGTTCGCGAAGAGTAAACAACAGTTTGGGGCCTTGTGAATCGCGATCGCGGAAGCTATTTCGCGATCAAGTAGAACAAACCTCTGGTGCACTGACCCGACTTTGGAAGCTTATATCTCGCAATCTATAAGGAATTTGGAGATGATCCAAAAATAAAATTTGTAGCCCTTTGTATCTAGTTTTCATAAAGGTAAACTATTTGTTATTTGGAATTGTGTACAAAACGTTATGGTAGATACACTATAGGCTGTCTCAGAAGAGTTTGAAAATCTCTGTTGCACAGAGCTGACTGTGGAAGCTTATATCTAGTAATATATAAGGAATTGGGAGATGAGAAACAAACTAAAGTTATAGCCCTTGGTGTCTAGTTTTCAGAAAGTTAAACCATTTGCAATTTGGAGTTTTGTACAAAAAGTTATGACCATTATACTAGAGGCTGTCTCGAAGAGTTGGGGAGTTTGTTCTTCGCGATCGCGATTGGTTTTCCGCGATCGCGAAGAACAATTTTGGGGCTGAAAAATTTTGTGCTTCGCGATCGCGAAGCATTTTCCGCGACTATATTTCAAGGTTTCAGCCATTTTTAACATATTTGGAGTTTTGGAGCTCGGATTGAAGTGATTTTTGAGGCTATTTTCACCATATGGATTGGGGTAAGTGTTTTATATCCGAAAGTAATTATACTTCATAATTCTATGGTTATATTCATCATTTATTTCAGATTTAAATGGAAAAAATCAATATTTTTGCAAAATCTTCAAAAAACGAAAATTTAAGATTTGGAGGTTGAGTTGTTATCGGAATTTGATAAAATTTATATGGTTAAACTCGTATCGGAATATGTGTTCGGATTTTGTAACTTTTATTGGGTTCCGAGACGTGGGCCACACGGGCGATGTTTTAGCTAAATTTTAGATTTTTATGGAAAATTAGCATTTTCTTATGGAATTAATTCCAATAAATTTTATTGACCGAATCAAATTATTTGTGGCTAGATTTGAGGCGTTTGGAGGCCAATTCACGAGGCAAAGGCTTAGCGGAATAAGAATTTCACGGTTTGAGGTAAGTAACAGTTATAAATCTGGTCCTGAGGGTATGAAACCCCGGATTTTGGTATCATGTGATTACTTTGGAGGTGACGCACATGCTAGGTGACGGGCGTGTGAGCGTGCTCCAAGGGGGATTGTGACTTGGTCCTTCCCGTGGAAATTGTAAAGTTGAATAATTTGTTGTTAGCTATGTGCTCTCTATGTGTTGTGAAAATTTGACTGTAAGTCATATTAGAAACCATATTTAGGCTATATGTTGGTATTGTTGGGACCCACAGAGGTCGTGTACATGTTGAACTATCTGCTTAATTGTTGGTTTATACTCAGTCACAGTTTACTTGATTATTTTATCCAGTATTTATTGTTCATTATTGATGCATCGTATCATTATTGTTCGGGCTGATTTCATGATTGTTGAGAGCCCAAGAGACTGGGGAGATTTATGACTGAGCGAGGCCGAGGCCCTGACTGTGAGATATTATACTATAGCACGTGAGTTGTCCGTGCATCATGTGAGTTGTCCGTGCAGATCAAGATATTATACTATAGCACGTGAGTTGTCCGTGCAACACGCGAGTTGTCCGTTTAGCACGTGAGTTGTCCGTGTGGATCTATATATTATACTATAGCACGTGAGTTGTCCCGTGCAGATCAAGATATTGATACTATAGCACGTGAGTTGTCCGTGCGAATTATAGCGCTTGGGCTGTATGAGCCCCTCCGGAGTCTGTACACCCCTAGTGAGCGTGGGTACCCATTGAGTGTGAGTGCTGAGGGTTGAGAGCCGAGTGGTTGAGCTGTTGTGATTAGTTGAGTGACTGTTGCCCTGAGAGGTTGTGCTTGGTTTTCATTTGTTGTTGCACTTAGTTGCTATCTGTCATTGTTGTGAAATTTTCTGAAAGATTTTATATCCGTAATACATGAACTTGAACTGTATAGAATTGATTTGACTTAAAATGCTAGATTTGAAAGCATGTCCATTCTTTGCTGGAATTACTGAAAATGAACTATAACTGTGTAACTCGTCATTATCTTCAGTTCCTTATTTATTATTATTACTTGCTGAGTTGGTTGTACTCATACTACACCCTGCACTTCGTGTGCATATCCAGGTATTTTCGGACATATATTCTCTCGCACAGTTGATTTTCTGGAGATTCAAAGGTAGCTGCCGTGTTTCGCAAACCTTGTCTCTCCTTCCCTATCTCCCTGTTTAATGTATTTGGTCTTAGACTATTATAGATCATATTTTTCAGACTTGTATTCATACTAGATGCTCATGTACTCGGTGACACCAGGTTTTGGGAGTGTTATATTTGTATTTGTGAGAGTTTTTTCTTTGTCATTGTTCACAAGGGTGTCATGTATAGGAGGAAGAAGAAGATTGAGAGAAGTGCGTCTTTAGCTCTTCAAAAAATATTTTTATATAGGTGTTGCTCCAACGACTAATTAACTGTTAGTTTTCAACGGCTAATTTTCAATAGCTAATTTAACTATAATACAATACATTATGAAACGATATGATAACAACCTTCCAAACAAGCTGTTAGGTTGGACAGTACTTTAGTCTAAATTTTTTCATTAAACTTTAAAAGTGTCATTTCTGCACAAATAGCTAAAGTGGGGACAAGAGTTAAATAGCGACGCGAAGTATCCCATTCGTGCAAATCATCCCAAGTCCAATAAAAATCATTTTGTCTTGAGCCCAACCATATACCATACCACAACTCAATGAGGCCCATTGCTTGCCCCCCACGCTACCGTCAACTAATTTTGACCCAATCCTTTTGAAAAACGGAAGCCATAACTCCTAAAACCCCAGTAATACTTCCGTCTATATGCTACTGGCTTCACGCCTCTTCACCCAATCGCTCATCCGCCGTCCTCCGCCGTGTAAACAGTTTCTCCTCCTCCGCAGTTTCTCATCAGAACCACCAATGGGAAAAACTCCGAAAGGTTCCGAAGCTAATTCCAGCGCCGCCTCCTACCCTAAAGACGAAAGTTATCTACAAAACGTTATTCCTAAACGTATCGCTCTCTTCGAATCTATTCAAAATGAGCAACGCCTTCAGCGCCTTTCGCTCTCTCCTGATCCTATCAAGTAAAACTCTAATTATTTACTAGTACTTAATTTAAAGAAGGACATTGTTACTATTTGCATAGTCGCTTAATATTTTTAATTGCGAATTTATCAGACATATTTTATTTATTGTAATAGACTCTGATTTTGTAGTACTTTTTTATGTAGTTAAATATGTAGTTTAGTTTCAAATCATTAGGATATGATGTCCCGTTTCACACTGAAAATTATTTCTGAAAAAAAGAATGGCATTGCTGCTCTTTGCATTGCCGCTTAATGTTTATTATTGCGAATTTATCAGACGTATTGTGGTTTTATAGTACCGTTCATTAGGATATGATGTTCTGTTTCACACTAAAAATTATTGCAGAAAAAAGAAAAGAAAAGAAAAGAAAAGAAAAGAAAAGAAAAGAAAAAGAATGGTATTGTTTCTATTTGTATGGTAACATAATTTTATGTAGATTACAAAGTTCTAAATTTTTTTTTGGATTTTTTAATCATAAAAGATGTGATTTATAGTGTCGTTTATTTGATTTATAGTATGTTTATGCAGTTAAAGATGTTTTCTTAAGAAGTATTAGGAAACAATACTGATAAAAATATAGGAAATAATGTTTCTATTCACCCCGAAATCTAGTTGAGGAGTATGGTATTATTGTTATTTATGGAGTCGCACAAATTTTTTAGTAGAAATATAATTTTCTCCTATGTTTTTTGAAATATTTCTTAACTAAGCAGATTGTGATGTATCCTATTTTTATATGTAATTTTTAAGTTTCTCTCTCTCTCTCTTTATATATTGGAATGATGTTTGATTTACACGGGATTGATTTATTTGGTAATAAGTTGCTATTTAAATTAAACATTTGAATGTGGGGTATGATTGTGTTTAATTAGGATCGAGTTACCAAGTGGGACAATGAAGGAGGGGAAGAAATGGAATACCACACCATTGGATATAGCAAAGGAGATATCAAAGAGCTTGGCTTCAAACGCATTGATCGCGAAGGTGAACGGGGTGCTTTGGGATTTGTTGAGGCCATTGGAAGGTGATTGTAAGCTAGAGCTCTTCACTTTTGACAGTGACGAAGGTCGCGACACATTTTGGCACTCGAGTGCTCACATTCTTGGCGAGGTTTCAACCTTTTGTCTACCACATTTTGGTTGTGTCTTCATCAAGTTATGATCTTTAGAAATTTGTACTGCTGAAATACTTTCTATGCTCATTCTTTCACTTTTGTTTATGTTCTTTTTGTGGTTTTGTTAGTCGTTGGAGAGGACATATGGATGCAAATTGTGTATTGGACCGTGTACAACAAGAGGAGAGGTATATTATGTTTGCCTAATCTTTGAATATTGAAGTTATTCTTTTGAGAGTTTAGTTGTGATCTGGAATGTGAGACAAACTATTTAGTGTTGGAATGAAATGAGCCTGAAAAGAGCAGGATGGAGATGGAGGATTTATAGTTGGCGACTTCGAGTCATACTTGATTAGTTAATCGATTAGTTCTTGGGTCTAAGTCGTGATATGGAATTTCTTATTCTACTTACATGGCTTTTGGTTAGTTGGCAAAGTTATGTCATTTCTTTCTTGGGAATAGATAAAAGTGAAAACGTCTAGCTAGCTGGCTAATGATATGCTTAAGTAGTTTCTTAAAAGTAATTTAACTAAAGCTGGTATTTATTGCCCGACTGCTTCATTTGATAGCTGATATCCTTGTCAAACCAATGGGACAATTTTTCATCCTACCATATCTTAAAGTGTGTTCCTCCTGGGCTTACCAGTAGTACTAGGACTATTTTTGTGTTATCTTATTCATGATTCTTTACTATTACATGCTGTGTCATTCGTGCCCGTTACCTTAATTTATTGTTTTTACTATTGTTTGCTACTTTTGCCTTATCTCCACTGTTCCTTGAGCCGATGGTCTATCCGAAACAGCCTCTCTATCTTTGTAAGGTAAGGGTAAGGTCTGCGTACACACTACCCTCCCCATACCCCATTTATAGGATTACACTGGGTTCGTTGTTGTTTTGTTTCTTTTACTGCAGCCACGAGCTCATGACCTGCCCTCCTCCTAGGCCATATAGCTGGCAGGGCCCTCTCTTTCATTATAGCTTATTCTTAGTCAGTTCATATTGCTTCCAACCTGTTATGACATGTCTAAACTGCCACTGCAGGGTTTCTATTATGACGCCTTTTATGGTGAACTGGGATTAAATGAGGATCATTTTAAACGGATCGAGTCGGAGGCAGCAAAAGCTGTTTCGGTACTACTCTTTTGTCTCTCAGAACTGCCTTGATCTAATGAGCATAAAAGTGCAACTGCTTGCTGCCTCTTGTATTTTACATTTCTGCTGTTTTATTTTTTTGTCTCTTGGAATTTCTCTGTTCTGGTTGTTTGTAAAAGGGATTCTATGTTTTATGGTTGAGTACATGTTTCTCTTTATTGCTACGTGATTTTTAACTTAGTAAAAAGTTTCACTTTTCTTGCTGTATGATTAGGAAGTTGATAAATGGAAAATACACATTCGACAGATTTGAATGTTTTGTGCTCGTCTCTTTTCTAGTAAATTCATGTAAGGATAGAGTGTGCTGAATTACAAGGAACTCTTTAGGTAAGAAAATCAGTGGAGCCTTTCCGACCCAGTTGTAGAATATTCACCAGATCAAGGGTCTAGACCACTATCTATTAATGTGGTGGACACAACTATACACTGTCAAATACTTGTATTGCTCTTGAATATACTCCTATCTTAAATGAAAATCTTCTTTCTTCTATGATCCTTCATACATGCCTAATCAAGAATGCAACGATAAGGTTGTAGCAAGTTGTAGGATATAGCGATATAAGACTGATAGGGGTGTTTTAGATCTTTCTCATCACTTAGTGAGTACCTCAAGAGTTTTATTTTTTTTCTAATGGTTATAAGAAATTGCTAAGGCACCATTGGCTGTTGCAAATTTTTGTTTATTTCTCCTGCATTGTATTCAACATGCAACTAATTTCCCTTTATTTCTCAGGAGAAACAACCTTTTGAACGCATCGAAGTTTCTCGGCAACAAGCTCTTGATATGTTCTCTGATAATAGGTTTAAGGTTGAATTGCTATGATCTGCAGTCTTGATCCTTCCATACTTTTTCTGTGTGCAACATTTTCAGGAATCTCGCATCTTAATTTGTTCCCCCCATCTTTTAATTAGGTGGAAATCATTAAGGATTTACCTGAAGATAAGACAATCACAGTATACAGATGTGGCCCCTTGGTTGATCTATGCCGTGGTCCGCATATACCAAATACTTCTTTTGTTAAAGCATTAGCTTGTACAAAGGTGAGTTGATGCATATCCTCATAGAAGAAAGAGTCAGCCTATGTGTGTTGATTTGATCTTTGCTGACCAATCTTATGATTCTAGGCTTCATCAGCATATTGGAGGGGAGATAAGGACCGTGAAAGCTTGCAAAGAGTTTATGGAATATCTTATCCAGATAAAAAACAGTTGAAGGTGACTTCGAAAGCTGGTTACATCATTTAGGATTTGACTTTGATCTTATGCCACTATGCGCTGATAATAATCAGAACCAAAAAAAAAGAAAATTGTTAAACTGCTTCATGAAAAGAAGAGCTTATGAAGCTGCAGACTATTTCATGTACTTCCACACCTGCCCTCCCTCTAAAAATAGAAAAAGGAAAAGAAAATGGATAGAGAAAGAAAGAGGAAATAATCCCTTATTTTGCAGGTTTAGATCTCAAAGTTGTTTTTGAGTGGTAATCTTTGAGATATGCTTTGCTCATTTTTAGAGTACCCAATGTTGCAAATTGGAATCCATCAATATGCATCAGGTCACCTCTTGTAAATCGTAATTGGTTATGTTTACCTTTACTCTTTAGCCAGTTTTTAGGCTTTTTCTTGTTTGTGTTCCCGTGTATTTACATGTCCTTTTTTAAGCATGGAGAACCTTTCTTTTTTGGATAGGTTTGTTAAGCATGGAAAACTGGCGCATTCAGCCTTTTCTGATTATATGAAATGAGAGAAATATGAGGATATATTGAGAAAGGAATTTAATAAAATCCTTTTTATTTCATCCGTATTTTTGGTGTAAAGAAATAGCTCTTTTTTTCCATAGATAGTTGAGTAGGCTTGATAGGAGATATCGAGAGTAGACCACATATCATTATATGTTATTTGAGTTCTAGCCTGATGAATTAATGAACTAATATTTGGTCTATCAGTAAAAGCATAAGATGTCGCTTTTAGTCCTGTCCTTAGGAAGGAGAAATGGTCACAGAACTGCTTCTTTTGAGGAATATTTAATAAAAGAATGTCTATTTATAGGAATACCTAGCTATGCTGGAGGAAGCAAAGAAATATGATCACAGAGAGCTGACTAAGAAGCAAGAGCTTTTCTTTTTTCATCCATTAAGGTATACCTTGAGATTATTTGCTGTTTTCACTATAGCTCAAATATTTCATTTTACTTAATGAGATTTATGCATTTCAGCCCTGGAAGTTGTTTCTTTCTTCCACATGGTGCTCGAGTTTGCAACAAATTGCTGGAGTTCATAAAGAGGCAGTATTGGAAGAGAGGCTATGAGGAGGTAATTTGCTTGTGCTTAAGTATATTGGTTGCAAGAATGTTTTGAAATGCAGATTGGAACAATGGAAGTTTAGTTCGGACTGGGCGGACTATTTGACTGGCTGGAGTTCAGTCGGGACATTTCTGTTTCTTGTTAAAACTGCATTTATTTCTTGATTCCATTTGAGATGAATAGTTTACTCCTAATTGTTTAATGGACTGAATTCCTTCTGCCCACTGGACAGAAGAGATCCTCATCTGGTGTCTTGAAATTCTTCATTAACAATCAATTCAATCCTTAGATTAGATCAAAGCAGCAAGGATACTGACATATGTGTAATGTCAGGCACAAACTTTGGTGGAAATACACCATAATTTTAAAAGAATGAAGTGGGCAAGAGCCGAGTCAAACACTATTATAAGACGTTTAATAGTATACAAGAATGCAAAAGTAATAGAGAGGGAAAAGGCAAAAGCAGCCATTAGTACAAGGCAAGGAATGTGCAAAACAGTCATAGACTGAAAAAGGACACTATAACTTTGAGAAACAACACGACGACTTAGCGGTTCTTTTCTGTATTCTATATCATATAGGCATAGTTGGTGTCTGAAATCAGGCACTCATTACTCAATCAAGGGACATTTTAATCAGAGGATACACATGTCCTAGAAATATAAAAATGCAGACACTAAAATATGTGTCGGACATGCTCCTATATCCATGTAATTTTATATTTTGGCATCCATGCATATGACCAGATATTATGTCTTCGTCCTTTTCTTTTTTCCTCTTGGCCTATGAGTTGCGTCTTCTTTTTCTCTTTTTTCCACTCCCCCTCTCCTCAACGTAGGAAGAGGGATAAAAGATTGAACTATTGGACCTCAACTGATAAAGTTTTGTGCTGGTTTATTTATGAGTGCTTGTCTTCATACATGCTTATGCAGGTTTGGAGTCCAAATATGTACAACATGCAGTTGTGGGAAACTTCTGGACATGCTGCAAATTACAAGGAGAACATGTTCGTCTTTGAGGTAAAATTTGTGCACTTGTAGCTGCTTTGATATTGTGGTGCATTTGAATAAGTTTTTCATTTGTTTAAAAGCCTAATTTCTGCAACATTGATGTTTGAAGTAGGAATATTTTATGTCAGTAAGAGGAGTTTCTCACATTTATACAGAATGAGGTGAAATTTGTGAGTAGCATAGAGCCCTAAAAATGTGTTCTGATTAAGTAATGAATTAAAAGAAAGAAATCCAGGTATTTTGGCTCCATATGATGGATCAAGTGGGTGCTATCAGATAGAGAAATGTTTCCAATGTGCACAACACTTTTGAGAATTTAATAAGAGAATAAATTTTTAATTTCTGGTCCGATTTGCTGAGCAATTTATTGAAGATGAATTATTACAGGTTTAAAACATAGGGCGAAATTCAAAAATCAAAGCAAATAGTTCGTATACTTGATTGCGAAATATGTGGTGACAAAACTTCAGCTGTTTGTGGCTTTCATACGAAAGCTTATATTTAAGGCAGATGTAATATATTTTTGATGAAGTGGTACTATAAATGGCATCAAGTAGATGCATAATACCAGCCATCTTTGTTCATAGTGGTTGGGGACTTCTCTCCTACCTACTAGGTCAAGGGTTCAAGGCTAGGTAACAGTGACAACAAAAAAAGTAGATGCATAATAGCAAAAGCACAAAAATGAGAGTTTTTTAGCTCTGTTACAGTGAGGCCTGTGCTAAAGATAGAGAGCTAACAAAGTCCAAAAGTTTGACATGAGAATCTACAGGGGACAAACTATCCCAGCTACATAAATTTAGAGGACAACTAGCCTTAAGGCAGATGTAAATATTTTTTCTGGATAAAGCTTAAAGTTTTTGTTCTCTCTGTCAATTGCTTCATGTTTATTATACTAAGCTGCATATTCAAATGTTTAAAAGAAGTTATGAAACTGTGGGACTATTTAAGAGATAATAAAGTAAATAAAAGTACTTTTTCTCTAACCACTTAAGCTTTTAGATGAGATGGTCACGCATATCAACATGATATTAGGTACTGGTTCAAGTCTCACTGCCAACCATTTTACAATAGAATTTCCACCTGCTTGGTCTATAAAAAAACATTAGGCCTGCATGTGAAGAAGCAAGTTGAAGAGATAACTACATCAATAAAAGTGTGCTCTTTTTAACAGTTTAAACTTTTAGATGGGATGATCACACACTTCAACAGACTTTTTCTGTTCTTTCTGTTTAACTTCAATCTCTTTTTGCTCCATCCATTTCATTTTATGTTACAGTGTTTTGACTGGGTATGGAATTTAAGATTTTGCTGATAATGAATGGCAACATTAGAGTAGTTGAAAAGAGAAAACATTACGTGAAAATTAAAAGCTGAATAGTCTAATGAATGTAAATTCTTGAAAGTTGTGACTTAAAAAAAATTCTTGAAAGTTATGGAAGTTACAAATGTATGAAACATTTTGGAATGTTCCAAAATGGAAAGAGTGTCATATAAACTAGAAAAGAGGAAGTACTTTCTTTTGTTAGCTAGTGATTGTTATATTGCATAGCTCTTTTTGGAGTATCCTCTTGCTTAATTCTATCATAATAGCCATTATATTGGTCCCTAATGATAGTTTACGTTCTAAGGTCATATTACATGCTTATAATATTTTGAAATCAGTTGTGCCACCGAAAGGCTCAAAGGAGTTATTGATTTATATAGGATTAGTATATAAATTCAATAAACATCAGTAGAATAATAGTATAATCAATACTATAATAGTTAATCTAGTTTAAAAAATAATAATAGTTTATTTAGAAAAATGAATGATAAGATAATTAGTAACTTTTTTAATTTGTTCCAGTGTTTTCGATATATTAAAATGTTTCATACAAAACTTTAGTAGTTCTATTGATGTCCTTACAAATTGCGAGTTGATAAGTGAGGAGACGTGTATGTTCGCAATTATCTTATCTTGCTCATAAATTGACATGCAGGTTATTTAGTTAGGACAGGAAATGCCGGATTATATAGTAGAAACATGAAATTCCTTCACTTATTTGAGATATTTAGTTCTCACAAATAATCTAGATTTGTATTGTTTCTCTTTCTTTCTTTTTGTTTAAGTATTCTGTTTATGTTAAACTTGAATAGGTTTTAGTGTCTTGTTTTGTAAGTACTGCCTCTGGGTGAACATATTTAGCTAGGAGCTATCGTTGTTGTGTAATGGTTCTTGCTTCTTCGGGCTGCAGATTGAAAAACAAGAATTTGGGCTGAAGCCAATGAATTGCCCAGGCCATTGTTTAATATTCGATCACAGAGTTCGTTCCTACAGGGGTGAGCTTTTCCAATAGTTACTTTTCTTCTCTTGCTTTATTTGCATGTTTTTGGTTTTACCATTGGTCTGGCGTGCAGTTAATTTGGAACTAATGCATGCCTGATCAGAAATTCTCATGATAACATAGAGACGCTTGACCATAAATTGTTGGTGCTACTAGTAAATGCAGAGGCGCTATTTGGTTGTCTATGATATCATGCTGAATCAGATTGTCAAATTACAAAGAATCTCAGCATAGTCCACCTTGTCAAGGGGTGAAACTTCATGTAAATTTGTTGTCTAAAAGGATGCCTGTACCTGCAACATGCTCTCCGCAAATATTCGCCTTTCATGAAAATCCGTTGGTTCTCATTATTAATACCGGCCTGTAGTCTTCTGCACCATAATTTTATACACACACACACACACACACACACACTATAACTAGTAGCATTCTCATTCATGTCATTTTAACTGTAAGCAACACCTCAGTGATTAACCAACAGTTCAATAACGCAGAGCTACCACTCCGTCTGGCTGACTTTGGAGTTCTACACAGGAATGAGGCCAGTGGTGCACTTACTGGCTTAACACGTGTCAGGAGATTTCAGCAGGTATTGTCACATTTTTTATTTCCTTTTGTCTTTTATAGATGAGCATGTAAGCTTTTTCTTAAGGAGCAATAGTGGTTTGTTTCATACACTAAGTTTTGCCATGTGTCATTCTGAAGAACCTCCTTCCTATAAAACCTTTATTACTGTCTCTTTTGTGCTAAGACAACCTCTTTTCTAACCCTATTGCTTTGCAGGATGATGCTCACATCTTTTGCAGGGAGTCACAGGTGGGTTATATGATTTATGACTGTGCAATGAACCTACAGAATTGGAAAACTAGTATGACCTAAATTATTCATGTTGCAGATTAAAGATGAAGTCAAGGGTGTCTTAGATTTCATCAGCTATGTGTATAAGATATTTGGTTTCACTTTCGACCTGAAGTTATCAACGGTACGACTTTTACCATTCCATTGTTTTTCAAATTGTTATAATTGATTTCAGCTAAATGTCGGTCCTACATGCATTCGTTATTATAGTAATGGTTACAGACAGTTGCCCTTGTTATGGAACATTTTTCGTTGTTCCATACTTTTTCTTGTCTGGAACGTGAGCTGCAAGTGCAACTGTTTTTTCCATTGTTCTTATTTCGGGATGTTTCTGTATATGGTCTAACATGCATTTTATGAGTGCTTTCCACATTTCTGTCGTACATTTCTCCATGTATATCCCACTCGTATTTCTGACTTGCAGAGGCCTGAGAAGTATCTTGGAGACTTAGAAAGCTGGAACAAGGCTGAAGATTCTCTTGCGGAAGCATTGGACGAGTTCGGAAAGCCCTGGGAGGTTTGCCATCAAATTTTCTTGGATCTGAGAATTAAAAAAATTTGGACTTTAGACATCATTTATTACAATTTCACACCTTTTTTGGTGCTTCTTTTGTCCCACTCTTCCATTTTGTATGCTACATCACTCAATGATGACACCATTCTACTATAAAGTTGTTTTATGGAGCTTTCACTTTTTTTAGGAATTCTACTTGACTTATATTTACTTTTTTACTATTTAAACTAATATTTTAAATTCCTTGCGCAATCAAATGTTGATGAGAGGTGTAGCTCTTTTTGGGTTACACAACAGGAAAATCGGGATTGTTGTTTTGGGGGGGTGGGTGGGTTACCCTCTAGCAATTTTTCTGTTTATGTCTGGAAAATCGAGGTAGTCACCCCGTTGTGTCTTCTTTTCTTGGTTGTTCTTTTTCTTAATTGCTTTAATCTTGACTTTTACTTAAAAGAGTTCTGTTCAATCAGAAAAACGAAGGAGATGGAGCATTTTATGGTCCAAAAATTGATATAAGTGTTTCTGACGCAATGAGAAGAAAATTCCAGTGTGCAACATTGCAGGTTAGATTTGGTCTTATTTTCCTTGGTTCATTCCACAAACAATTCCCCTTTGAACGTTGATTTACCTTCAAACTTTTTAGAAAGATCTATTGCACCACATTGGAAGTATCATCTGAATGCTTTCTTTTTCAGCTTGATTTCCAACTTCCTCAACGATTCAACCTTTCATACTCAGCAGAAGATGAAAATAAGAGGGAGAGACCAGTTATGATACATAGAGCTATACTTGGGTCGGTTGAGCGTATGTTTGCTATTCTTTTGGAGCATTTCAAGGGGAAATGGCCTTTCTGGCTTAGTCCACGTCAAGCAATGGTCTGCCCTGTTTCCGACAAATCTCAGTCATATGCTCTGGAGGTTAGTTTCATTTATGTACTTCATTTAACAAATAGTATTTCATGAATTATTCTTTCCTGTGTAGTTCATCCATTATGAAATTGCTTTAACCTTTTGCTTGTCTTTTATTCAGCTCCGAGAGCGAATACATGATGCTGGTTATTATGTTGATGTGGATACAAGTGACAGGACAATCCAGAAGAAGGTTTGTGTTTAATGCAGTTTATCAGATAGAATGCTCGTCTGTTTCGCGCTAATGCAGGCTCACTGAGCAATTTTTATATGAAATTACTAATTTACAGTAAATATTTAGGTCCAAGGACGAAGTAAACAAATTCCCTGTTTGTTGGTTAGAGTTTATTTTATAAAAAGGAAATAAAAGACTACTTCTATGTGGAAATCATCTATGCAGTGTCACATAAGTTAGGTCTGTTTGGAGACTCACTTGGTATAAAAGACTCAGTTCCTTCCAACAATAACCATTATGTTTTTAAAGTCCTTGTGTTGATATATCAGCTAAAGTCAATAGTGGTCACTTATTTTGTGACTGGATTGGTATTAAGGACTGGCAAGGACTGCCGTCGTGAATTTGTTAAGCTACATTTGGCTTCAGAAATGCTATTAGAGAAGTTTACTAGTGGACTGAAAAATAGAAAAAGAAGGATGTAACATACGCCCACAGAATAATGGGAAATGTAAATTTTTATTGTATATCCAATCCTGTACTCTGAAGCAAGCCATCAGAATGACATAATGCTTTCAGCTTTGAAGCTAATATGCTATGAAGATTTGATGAAGTAACTTAAATATTTCTCACGCAATACAAGTTCAGTCTCAAATCAAAATTCTTGTTGGCCTGTTAAAAAGAAATGCTTGTTTATGGCTGTTAATGTATGTGCAGGTACGAGAGGCTCAAGTGGCACAATATAACTATATTCTGGTTGTTGGAGAAGCGGAAGCCAGTAGTCGGCAGGTATCTTTATTGTCCCCGACCTGCATCGTATATATCGTTTTATGATTGCAACTGAACAAAGTGAAAAAATAGTATCCAGATTACTTTGTTCTGGCTCCATTATTTTAGTGATCTTTCTAAGTTCAGACTGATAAGTTGGTTAAAAACAATCGTTTTCCTTTAAATTTGAATAGTTGGAACATTCGGAACAGCAAGTCAGCATTCAAGTTTTCAGGGTACTAGATCTCGAATAGTTGGAACATCTAGATTTCTTTGAACATGATTTCATTTACTTTGCATTAAATAGTTGCAAGCTGCACAATAGCTCTTGCTATTGGGAATGATGTAGTTCATGGTTTATGCTTCTGTCAGTTCTTGGTTTCTTTCTGTAATCCTTCATGCATTCTCCTCCATAGGAATTTTTTCTTTTCTAATTTTAAATCTAATAGTCAATATTCAACTGCTTATTCTTGCTGAAAAATCTGATCTATGTATAAAAATGATTTCAGGTGAGCGTTCGAGTGAGAGACAAGCCTGATCATCAAGTCATGACAGTTGACGACCTCCTCGGTCACTTCAAAGATATGGTTGCATCATTTCAATAGGAGACACTGCTGCTTGTGCATTGTACTACTGAAGAAATGTAGCCTACAATCAAATTTCAATTTTCCTACATGTATGAGAATGTAATGCATGCCACTAAACTCAGTCTATTTGTTTTTCAGTAATTGAAAGCTATTCTATTACAACAATCTGATATACATTCAGTAGGAAATTTTGTATTATACTCGTATTTTCTTACAAGCTGGTTGGTAATTTGTTTCTCATTAGCTGTTTAATCTTTTCTTTCTTCTGATGTCTGAAGTGGAATCGAATTGTGATTGACAGTAGGTAGCCCAAAATGGTTTGTGAGTAGTTGTTTTTCCCAAATAGGTTAATCTACTACGTAAACAGCAAGTCAGCATTAACGTTTTCGTGGTGCTAGATGCCGTGTCTGTCTTAGTTTACAAGTGTGCTACTTTTTGACAAATACTACTGGATGGAATTTCAGTCTTGCCAGAAATTTTTTATGTTCAACAGTATATTATAGCATCTCTCGAGTTCAATTTTAGAACTCCCTGATAAAAACCATATATTGCTAGCTCCATTAACTAAACAAGAAGATGAGGGATAATACTTTTGATTTCGCTATCGGTGATGGAAATCTTAAACTTGTTAACTCTTATGGTGAATTGCTTCCCCTGACTTTTTAGAGATCCAAAGTATCCGAAAACAAGACCCTACAATGCTTTTTGTGATGAAGCATGTTCGCTGTTTCGTTAAATGAGCAAGTCATTTTGAGAAGAAGGTTCAAAAGGATAAATTCCAGGGCGTTACTCTCTTGAACCAAGAAGTTATTTTGTTACAAATGTTTACAGCTCAATGAATCTTTATAACTCGTGGCCAGAAAGCGTCATATTTTCATGCTGTAAGACATTTTACATGTAAAATGATTGCTAATGTCATATCATATGGAAGCTCTTTTGCCATTGCAATCACCTCCGCCTTGTACGGTGACCATGAATCTTTTGATCTTTTTCCCCTCCCTTTTGGTGATAAATAGTTGAAAGTGCCAATGTCAATTCTTGACAAGGGATTTTACTTGTGATTGGAAATATATCACTATTCGACTGTGGTAAAGGTTGATGCTATAAGCATGAGATATCAAAAGGCGGGAAAAGTTGTTAGTAGACGCAAGGAAAATTACCAAGGGAATATTTTCAAAATTCACCACAACACTGAGTGAAGCAAAAAAGAAGAGACTAGAATTACTTTGTTAGCTGTGGAGAAGATCAATTCTTCCTAATAATACAATCTAAACATTACATTCCAAACAATACCCTTAATTAATTACCATAATGACTTGTAATTAATATCCATTATTTGGCATGCTGCTACTTACATTCAAATCAGGATGATAACCAAAATGCTGCTGATGATTATAATGGTGATGGTGATGACTATAAGATGACATTGAACTACTACTCTCTCCACCTTGATGATCTAATTTCTCATTATTATTATTATTGTTATTCCTAATTTTTTCTTCATCATTATTGTCCTCGTCTTCATCATATTCTTCTTTAGCCACTTTCTCCGACCCCAACATTTCAACACTAGGCCTATATTGGGGTTGGTACTCACAATAGGTAGGTATTGAACTTGTCATTCCAGCAGCATCTGCTGGAACGACGGATGGCAGCTTGGAAAGTAGTGCTTCCAAGCTGCTCATTGAAGGCGTTATCTTCATGTGTTGATGATGATTGAGATGTTCGTAGAATTCAGCTGGTGCCGGAGTTGCTGCTAAATTGGCTTGTAAGTGCCACGCGTCGGGTGGCGCGCCATAACCGTCCATCTTGAAAGGATATGCTGAGGAAGATGGATGTGGCAGTAGAACTCCTGGAATGCTTTCTATGTAGCTAAACTTCTTTCTTAGTAGCACCACATAGCTCAGGTCTTCTATGACCTATATAATTAGTCGGCCCAGTAAGCTTCAACAATATGTATGACTACAAAGAAAAAAAAAAGGACCTATGTAGTCCATCATACATATTAGCTGATGTGTTTATGTTATGTGCCGGCATTATAAATAATTTCTAAACTAGCAGTGCGATCTGATAACGCTAAAACTCTTTACACCACCAGTGCACATAAAATAAACTTTTATATAGTGTTGGTTTTAAGGGTTTTTGAGTGGGGTGGGTGAGTAGGGTAGAGGGATAAAGAGATTATACCTTATGAACAGCTCCTAACTGAATGACACCTTCTCTAACAGCAATCAAGGCTATAGTCTGAAAACAACAAAGGATAAAGCAACCATTTGATCCAAGAATCCTAACTGAAATATAATGTTATAGAATGTGGTCATGACTTTTTTACCTTTATACCAGAACGGAACTGAGCTTCCCAAGTTCTTGGGTGCTGTTGGAAAAAGAAATAGAAAAATGAATAAGAGACAAAATAAAAAGTATGGAAAATTAATAAAGATATACATATATTTAAGCTTAGAATATGTACTTACAGAATCAGCAGAGTTGTGCCATGCAGATAAGAAATTGATTTCTTGTTCATTAGGTTCTTTATAGATCCATTTATGACTGTGATCTGCTGCTACTTTTCCAATTATACTGCAAAAATAAAGAAAAAAACCTTGGAATAATTGAAAGGTACAGAAGGAAATAAAATTTTGCATATTGTTATTTTGTTATATACCCTTCTCCATAGTTGTAGATTTCATGGGACATCTTGAAAAAAAGCTCAGGTTGTAATCCTTGATATTCTCCATAATTATTAGTAGAAGATCCTTGACATTCATTATTCCCATTCATCTCTGCTGTTGATGCTGCAAAATTGCAAAAACCATCTTCCCATACCAATATCCTATCATTTTATTATACCAAAAATAAAAATAAAAATAAGCTAATATTCCCATCTATCTAGCAAAAGAAGAAGAAGAATTGATATATCATATATATATGAGCAAACATTTACCAGTTTCTTCTATTCCCTCTTGACCTATCATATGCTCCTCCTTGACTATCCCACCTAATTCAAAAGAAATACAATTAGCATTATATATGTGACTTGTGTTTATGAAAATGAATTAATTGAAATAGCCGATTTCAGATATCAGATGGTTAAACAAAAAAAGGTTAATAACTGAACGAAAAGTATACTTGGGAGGAGGATAGTTTCTGGGCAAGATTCTCCAAAAGACAGCATAAACCCATTGAGAATTTTCATGAATACACAAACTTCTTAGAGAGTGTTGAAGAAGATGAGTAACTGCTAAAGAGCTAAGTTGTTCTTCCATTTGGAATTAATATTTTAACACAATTAACTTCTTTCCTTTGACACTTGAAAGAAATAGTGCTTCTCTCCTATAATAATTTGTTTGTGTTAAGAGAAGCAAAGACATAACACCCTTTATTACTTTATATAAGGACACCACCAAAGAAATAGTATCACATTTATAAATTATACCTCTTCCCTTCTTTCTCTCTCATATATAATTATTATAATTATAATGAGAGAAAAGAAGGTGTTTTCAAGATTTTACCAAAATGGACTGCAGAAGGCCCCACGCTTTTGCCTGCCCGGTTTCCAATAATCTCTTTTCCAAACCCCTCCATTCAAAAAAAGATACATATATTGATGCTGTAATAAAATTTATATCATTAATGACAGTCCGATGCACAAAGGATTTGGGGAGGTATTGTATCCAGGAGATGTGATATAAACAACTTATCATAATATAAGCATTAGTGGTTGCTTCCACGGCTCGAATCTGTAACCTATAAGTCACACGGAAATAACTCCACCGTTAATAAATTTTCATATGTTGCAATAGATAGCTTCATTTTTAGGTTGCTTTATATATAGTTACTTGTAATTATCTTTTTTTTTTTTTTTGTGCCGAGGATCTATCGAAAACAACTTCTCTATTCCCCCAGAGTAGGGGTAAGGTCTGCGTACACACTACCCTCCCCAGAACCCACTCGTCAGATTTCACTGGGTTGTTGTTGTTGTACTTGTAGTTATCTTTTAAATGACTGATTTATACTATTACCACATATAAATTAAACTCCCATTTAAATATGTCTTTAATCCTCTAAAAAAGAAAAGAAAAAGGAAGAAAAAAAAACCCCAATTATGTGTTTATTGGAAGGACCAAAAACTTTATGATTCTAAAACCATTATGAGTTTTATAAATATCTCTGAATTTCTACCTTATGCCAATTTCAATATTTTGAGAGTTGAGACCTCATTTGCTATATGCAGGAATCTCTTTTACAATAGTTCTAATGCTAGTCTTTATTTCTCAACATATTTGGCACTCACTTCAGTCCCAGGGAAAATATTTGGGTCCTCCTATTTATTTTCTACTTAGATTCCAATTTCATTTATTTATTGAATATTAATCAATGTGGAATATAGAAACTACACTTTTATTGGGTTTTCTGCATTTTATCGTTTAACTATTTTCTGCAAAAGTTTTATACCTTGGGACCTACTAAGACTGTTCACCAAGTTTTTTGGATACTACAATTTTATTTCTAACATTAGTAATATTCAATGGACCAATCCTATCTATAGTCGAGTTTCCTTCTATTTTCTTAAATGTATTTGGAGGCAATTTACATATCAACGGTGGATATCTAGTTTCAACAATACGTTATGGTTGAACTCATAATTCGTTTTAGTTGCTGGATTCATAATTAAATATTTATAAATAATGTCTAAGCAATCGTGAGAATCTATACTTAATACTCTAACTATGCCCTTGTATATGTAGTTACAGTTACACAAAATTCACGCCTTAAATGACAATAGGTGTATTGATACTCTGTATCTGATGATTTAAAATCTTGAATTTACCTCCACTAAAAGAAATGGCCTCAATCATCCTTTAAAAAATGGTCAACATAACATGAATTAATGTTAAGGTTGTCATAAAAATTAGGCCGTTCAAGTCACCAATCATATTGCCAAAAAAATTAAATATGACAGACTTTGAATGTTGCACAACTGTGAAAGTAATGCCTATCAAAATTAAGAACCAAATAAAATAGCAACACCTGTTTATAACCCACCTCAAAAATTGAACATGCCAAATTAAAGAATTATGCTCTATCACAATAAAACGTAAAAGATTTTTTACTGTCGATAGATTTTAACATGCTATAGCAGGTTGTCTGTCTTATTTTTTAGTTAGGACACTAACCTCGATTATTATGAATAAATCTATAGTTCTCTTTTTAAGTGACTTTACAGTATAGGTTTTTTTATAAATGATCGGCGCACAGAAATTAAAGTATATTACAAATCATTGTTTGTGAGATAATTTTGGAAGAAATACATGTCAAAAACAAAAAGTATAAACAAAACCTAACACAAGCTGAAGCTCGTGCATTTGCCCAAAGAAGTCAAATCTCCAAAACAAGGAAGTCGAATTTAAGAGCCTAACAAGTTATACTTGGTACCAAAAATTGATAGAAATTAAAAAGTTCAATAAATCCAATAGTCTTATGACATATGTGCCATGAATGCGTCTGTTTTCTTTGACCAATTCAATCTTCTTTTCTTTTCAGACTGTTATTACAATTAATAGCCGCATTGGTGTACATCCAAAATTAAGTTTTTGTTTTTCTGTATTTGTACGTTGTGGTCCAAACACACAAGGAGCAACAGATTCTATATATATATATATATGTAGAAATCTAATTTCATAAAAATGCATGTTTCAATATATATGTACACTACGGCCCTCACATTATGCTATACATTTTTTTTTCACAAGATACTTATCATAATTTTAATCAGTCAAAACTAGGATTTTCGTCTTAAAATTTTGAAGTAGCTAGTACTCCATCCGGTCCCAAATATTAATAATTTTGGCAGACTGAATTATCTTAAAATATTTGACGTTTAAAAAAAAAATAAGAAGTCATTTATTACACCCCCCCCCCCTTTCAGATCTACCCTTTAATTTCTATAATAAATTATTAATAAAAAGAGACGTTTAAGGAACAAATAATATGGACAAAATTTAGCGTAAGACTGTTTAGGGTTTAATTAGCACATCTTGGCTGAGATAATGTCGAGTTGAATTTGAACCCTTCGTACACTTTTTCGATCCAACAATCTGAGCAAAAGATGAAGATCTATTGATTTAAGTACCTCCTACCCGCTTAAACTAAAATAGTTGACGGATATAAAATATAAATATAATTATGTATAATATATGTATGTCCACTAGAAAATATAAATAAAGATTCGATTGGTTAAAGATAGAAAACTATATATCTGTTACTGCTTAGGGAATGAATACCTAGAGAATTCATTGGGGCAACGTAAATAGGATAACTGATTATCGTACAACACAAACAATGAAAACTCAAAACGGTTTTGCAGTTAGTGATGAATAGAAGCATTGATTACATATAATTGTAAGACAGAACAGTGTGTAGTCTTCTCAGTTTTGTACTCCTTATGTTACAGTTTACACATCGCTCTCAAACAACATTCAAAGTGTACGTGTATATATATATATATATATATATACACACAAAACTTTTATGGACTAGACGAATTTAACGAAACTGTACTTTCTTCCTCTCTCTTTTTCTTAAAAGATGAGTAAGTAATATTTAAACTAGCTCGATTGCCAATGTACAGAGCACACTCATAAAAGAATGCAGTAAATTCACTATTAGCATTAAGAATATGATGAATCTTCTGAATAAAAGATATTAATTTAGTGGGCGTTTGGACATAAGAATTGTAAAATTTCGAAAAAAATAATTTTTTTCAAGCGAAAATGATATTTGAAAATTAGAGTTGTGTTTAGACACGAATATAATTTTGGGTTGTTTTTGAATTTATGTGAGTAATCTGAGTGAAAATTTTGAAAAACAGCTTTTTTGGAGTTTTTCAAATTTTCGAAAAATTTCAAAATTCATCTATAAGTGAAAATTGAAAAATTTATGGCCAAATACTAATTTCGAAAAAAAGTAAAATTTTTTTGAAAAAGAGTGAAAAAATTTTCATGGCCAAACGGACTCTTAGTTAAGGTTAAGCTGTGAGCACGAACCTGATTCTTCTTCAAAACCAAGCAAGTGGAAATTCTATTTGTTACTGAGTGACGGGGAAACTCGAGCCCAAGATCTCACCCTGCCCTGATATCATATTGAATTATCCAATCATATCATCTAGAAGCTTAAGTTGTTGGAGAGAGAGAGTGCACGCTTTTATTACTTAATTATATTGGCTAACTTCAATTTCTTTGCTAACTGGTTATGCCTTTACCTTTACAAAACAAACTGACAGGTAAATATGTGTAGATATGTGCATACAAATACATGTGACATCTTTAGAAATTCCAAACTTCATTATTTTACTGTACTTGTATCATAAGTTGCTTTCAATTTCTACCAAGCTGACAACTATGGGAGTAAAATTTGACAGTCTTTTTCTCAGACCGTTCATTTCAGAAGTTTAGTACTTACCCTTCACTATTAAAGGAATATGAATAGTAATAGTCTTGGTAATAAAAGCATCCATTTTATAACGTTTTAAAGATAGTTGTTCTAACTTTTACTAGATTTCTGTTATTTCGGTGAAGGCATAAACAAAATGCTTTAAATTTGTAACTTTTTCAACTAATAGTTCAAGATGCCAGTTATTAACCTCTTCAAGAATTGGTATATTTTGTGAAGGTAAAACCAAAGAGTCTAATTTCTATATAATAACAGTGTCTGATCACTTAAAAGATGTAATTAAGTCCAACAAACCATATAGTAAGTTGAACTAATAACTTCAAAATAGGATGTTGAAGCTTTTGCGACAATGCGCAAGTTAAATTGTACTGATAATTCAAAAATATTATAATGTATGTGCATATAAGTGAAATCCAAAACTAAATGTACTCGCATATAATTGGTAGCTTTTCAAGATGGCTTCGGTATTTAGTTCATGATTTAGTAGACAACTTAAGCATTTGTAAGAGAACGTACCTTTGGCTGTTTTTCTTTTTTCTTTTTCTTTCTCAAGTCTATCAGTAAAATGATTACTACATAAATATAAATATATTAATACAGATTTTTGGCCATCCTTTTCTTGATAGCGACATACATTGCTATCTTTTATTAAATTTTGTTTGGCACTTTCTAAATGTGACTCATTTTTAAAAGGTGAGTGTGGGGGTGGGACGGTGCTGTAGAATGGGATTCTGTTAATTGGAGTATAAATTTGTGTTGCTTGTGCATGAATGTACGACTGATATATAAGGCAAAAAAAAAAAGAAAAAAGAATAAAGAGGCAAGTAGAGTATTGGGGACAGAGTTCTGAGAGAGTGACATAAGCAAGAGAGTGTTTGTTTGGGTTCAAGAAATTGGATGAATTTTGTATTTATTGATGGATAGTGATGGTGGTAGTGATGGCTCTAATCTAGTGGGGACTAAATTTTTGGATTTCTCTTTTGAAGAAAATATTAAAAGCTATTGCTCATTCTTTTTTTTTTTTTTAAATATTTTTATTGGGATCCGACTAAATTTAAATTAATTCGAGAAAATTCACATTGAGGGGAGGCGGGCAAGCGTGGATAAAAGCGCTTTCTAACAAAAGTGACTCTATACCTAAGGTTCGAACCAGAAACTTCTGTAATTGATACTTTTGTGCTCTTTAACTAAAAGAGTCTAATTTCTACAAGCATAAGATCACATAAAAGATAAATATTAATAACCATATATAAAAAGCGAGATTATAACATACTCCCTCTGGTTCACTTAATTTATTTAATTTTTTGACCCTTTTTTTTTTGTGGTCTACGATATTTAATTTTTTTCGAATATAAAAAAGGAGTTAACTTCTTTTTTTCAAAGTTACCCTTGGAGTAAAGAGCCTAAGAGTATTTGTTAAATTTTCAATGAACAAATTAAAGTGAATATGGATAATTTCATTGTTAATTAATGCTAAAAAGTAAATTTCTTAATATATGTGAAAACAATCAAAAAAATCAATCAAAGTGGATCGGGGAATATAAAATAAGACACTAAAATACAATGATAATTAAAAAAAATTCTAATACTATAGGTGCTTATAAGTTAAATCCTAGTAAAATACTCAAGAGATAAAAGAAGTTATCAAATTTTAGGTATGGTGGAGGAGAGAAGAGTGGCAGAGAAGACTTTGGTCAAGATAAACAAACATAGTGTGGATTGGAATGCAATGCCCCATCCCTTTTCTCCATATTAAGGAAAGTGGAATCTCTGCAATTCCCATCCTTCCCAATGTTTTATGTCTCTTATTTTATTTACTCTTTTCTTTCACCATTTGAGTGTCTAAAAAAGTTAGTGACCTCAAAAGCTTACTTCTACTTCTAAGGAAATTTCTCTATACTGTATGACCACCTTTAATTTTTTCTACCCTCTTTTTATTTTTTAATTCTAACCTCTTTTTTTTTTTTTTTTTTTTTTGGGAAAGGTTGGTTAGTCGAACATATTGTTCTTTTTAATATATTTATTGAATTGTACCTATAGTACGATACTTAAAAGCTTTCTCCGCAATTTAAATTCTGTACAAGAAATTATAAAATCTTTGTTCTTGAGAAGTTTAAGACACAATGGATATGTTAGTTTATGTTAAAAGTTAGAGAAATATCCTAGTGAACAAACAATATTCTAGGATTGAGTTGTGAGACCAATCAAATCCTTTTACTGAAATAGAAGAATATTAAATAAGAGACATTATAACATGATGATATTGATATCTCATACTGCACTGCACAAAGGAAGCAAATCTTGATTTCCTATTTTGCTTTTTTTCTTGGAATAGATTCGGAATGTTTGACATGAATGTTTTTAAATCAGTTGATACTAATTTAATAAAATTCAAACGTTTAGTTTATTAGTGCACATTAATTTTATGTTCGAATCTTCCATAATTTACAAAGAAAAGAAGCTTTATTAAATAGAGAATATATTAATAAATAAAGAGCCAGCCTAGCACTTACTTGTCGAATATATAGCAGTGGATAACAAAGAAATAAAAATAAAGATTGTTACTAACTTATGATGTCAAATATTATAAATTTCAGGGATTTCTTGGATTGATAGAACGGCGTCTATCTTAGTTAAATAAGATATCAAAGGTTTCTACAGTTTCCAATATGATCTTTGTGATTGTTTGGACCTTCCATATTCAGAAATTATAATATTTCACTTCGTTGTTCACATCTCAACCATGCAAACGTGCATGGGATGTTAATGCAATGCGCAGGCCTCTAATATTTCTTATTGCAAATCATTTTATCAATATTCAGGTCTAAAACCACTCAAAAGTCTATCACCAATTGAGGGGCCAATGTAAGTTGACTTATTACACATGTCACACGATACATGGTACAACTGTTGGAGCATGAAAATATATAATTTTAACACTATTAATATATAACATGTTACTGACCTTATTTTTCAGGTGCTTAATACGAACAACTACCTCTAGTTAGTTTTTAAATGATCAGTTAGTTTAAAATTCTTTTCACATTATCTTTGCATATAAGTTAAAATTCTATAATAATAAGGCCTAACGCGTTGTGCTATTTGTACATCATATCCCCTAAAGCTAGTACAATTGCAATGTATAACTATTTTTCCATAACATCATGGAGTATATTAAAGGACTGCTTCAAATTTCAAACTTCGCCCCACGAAGAAGTTGTTTCTTGCATTTTGGACCTAGCAAGGCTGATATTTCCTTTCTTTTTCTCTTTGGGGGAAAAGGAGAAAATAATTTCTTGTGGTCACTTACAATTTGAATAGAAGAAAGTGGTTTTTTGAGATCTCTTGTGTACATATTATTTTTAGATCTTTTATGTATAAAAAGTAAAAATCTCAAGTAAAAGAAATATATGCAAAGTCAATTCTCTCGAAGGAATCTTACGCCTAAATGATGAGACGCGTAATTAATGTAGAGCGGGTCAATTCTACTTGAAGGGGGAAGCTGAAGTTGCTACATTTTGCATGGTACTATAGTTTTGCTTTCTACGAATAGTAAACTAATAGTCAAACTTCAAATAGATTACTATTATACACCTTGATGGGAGAATAAAGATAAGTATCTAGCTGTGAGCACCAAACATGTTTTTTTTTTAGAAAAAGGAAAGAACCTGGAGAGAATATTAAATTTTTAAGCAAAAAAGGATGATTAAAGATTTAAAGTTTATAGGTTTCTACAACGATCTTTTAAGTTAATATCATAGTAATCAAATTTACTGTCAAATACTTATAAATATTTAGTAAATTTTATAATATATAAATATGCAAAGCCAGGGATAAAGTTACTGAATTCATAACCCACCCTCTAGATCTGTCCCTGTTTGTAGGTCAGGCTTGATGTTGGAGTAACATCACTTATTTTCTCAAGTCAATAGTTTGGCAAAAGTGGAAGGCAACTGGGTTGTCTGAGAAGAAATGTTAATTATAGGCCAGTGAAAATAGAGCTGGATGCCATATTTTCTAATCATAAGTCTAGCTAGCTCTCACTCAATATTATGAAAAAGCTAAGCGTAGGGTACCTGCAAAGTGGGAGATGATGAAGATCCTTATATACAACACTTCATTGCCATTGACTATTTAGTACCGCTTTTAGGCTAGGGTACCAGGTCTATATGCAAAGGTCCTATATTCACCTAACTCTATAATTTCCACTCTCGATAAACCAATATTAAAGATACACATATTACTTTTTAGAATATATATATTGTGTGTGTATTCGTTAAATTTTCTTATTGGTTGGATGATGCTCATTCACAGCTAGCTGTACAGTTAGAAAATCATATAAGCTAGACTGTTATTTTGAGTGCTTTTATGGATTACTAAAGAACTTGGTTCGTTATCTTACTCCTTAAGTGTAAGCAAACATAAACAGTAAAGTAGACACATCAATTTTTACGTAAAAAATTATCCGGCTCAAAAGGTGCAAAAATCATGACCTACCACGTAGGATTTTAGCTTCAACTTCACTAGAAAAATGAGCCAAATGTATCAATTTTAAATCTGTAACTCAATGGTCTCCGGTTCTCCTACTTCAACTATTTGACTTGCATGTAACTCCAACTTGCAAAATCAAATACCCACTCCAACTCACTATTGTATATAACACTTTGATTACGACTCGATTTCCTAAAACACATTTACTAGACTCACTTAAGAAGAAAACATAACTGGTACTTGACTTGAGTATAGAAAATACAGGTCTTCGGTTGATGTGTAAAAGTATAGTCTCAGCAGTCCAAAAAGATAGTATTTAAATTGTTTGGACTCCGAAATCTTTTAGGAGTCCTATGTGTAGTCAGCTTCTTGTTTGATAGGACTCTTACTGCTCCAAGGACTCCACAATTCTCGGTACTCTTATCTCTCGCTTATGCAGACATATCTTCTCGGACAACAACCCTTATCATATTTATTAGTCATCTTCCAACAAATTCGGACTTGGGTAGCTTTGAGATAAATTACTGTCTTGCAAGAACGTGCAATCATCAACCTTGAGGAGCTGGTTCTTAGAGTAGTTAAGAAGCAACATTGAGGACCTGGTTCTTAGAGCATTTCCTCTTAACAAACTTTGTTAATCATCAAAATCTCAATACTCAACAAATTTCATCTTTTTGATGATGACAAACTTTGTGCACGTGAAAACCAGGTAATCACCTCATATCACCACACTATGACCTAGAGTATGTATAACATATATACAATAAGCACACAAACAGGCAAATAAACACCAACCCCTAACTCTATCTTCCCCCTATTGGCATCATTGAAAAAATCCCAAAAAAGATGATAGACAGACTAAGCACAGTTAATGCAAAATTCATGGCCAAATAGGCTACATCACAAGCTCAAGAATTATCAAAGCAAAGAAACTATGCTGATGATATAACCATGTGCGAAACATTAAAACATCATAAGAGAATTCATTTAGCAGTACTAAATTAAGCCCAGGGCCTTGACTCAAAACATTAGAGCAAAATAAACTAAATATCCTGCAACCTACTCAGAACTAGAACAAAAGAAAAAGCTCCTCATTGTCTTTCTCTTTGCTTGGCATTCTTTTCAAGATCTAACTCCAAACTTTTAGTGAGCTCTGCTGCCCTGTTGCTACCAGGTAGAATAGCAGAACCAGTTGGTCCCCTAGCCTTGTTCTCCTCATAGACACACTGCTTGAGGGTAACAACATCCATAACATCATTGTGGTTTTCAAACTTAAGCTTAGGCAAGGCAATATTGATCTTGTCAAATAACTCAGTTAACATGAAGCCATAAGGCATAACATGCTTCGGCTTGGAAGTGTCTGCAGCCTTTTTCATGTGCCGAATCATCAATCTAGGGAGATTGATAGCTCTACCGGTATCAAGTAGTTCCATCACATCCATGTCCTATAGGGTAGCCTCGTACCACCTCTCATATCTCTGCAATAAGCAGGAGTTCACAAAATGAAACAACAACTTGTGAAAAAGAGTCATATCAGTCTTGTACACCTTATAGGGAGCATCTAACTCAAACTTCTGAGAGAACTTCCTTGTGACCACAATTCCCGTGTCCACATAATTATCTATGGCTGACCACTTTTTCATCAAGTAATTGTCAAAACCTAAGGAGGGAATAGTTAGTAGCATTCCAAGCTCTTCAACATCAAACTCCATCTCAAATCCCCTAACAAAGCTCTTGACTACTTTGCCATCAAATTGGAAGTTTGCATAGAACTCCACCACAACAGGCACACACATAAGAGGAAATGCCTTAATAAACATGTGTCTCCATCCCTGTAGTTCAAGGTTTTTAACTAACTGAGCCATATTTTTCTCATCAGTGTTTGCAAGAATCTTCCCATTCAACTCTTTTCTGTTCCTAAATTTAGTAAGCTTCTCACACAACATGCATAATCTTCCTTTTCTTTTCTTTACTGGCCTTCTTAGATGTGGTAGCTGCCCTGGAAGGTTTAACAACCTTTCTCTTTTGTGCTAATGTCTTTTCTTGCAGAGTAAAGTCAAACTCGTCCTCTTCATCCAACTCAACTATAGGTTCAATAACTGGAACTTGCTTTCTTAGCTTCTTGGCATCCCTAGACTTCTTAATGATCTATTCATCAACAACCTTTCTTTTGCTCCTTGTGAGAAGGGTCCTAGCAGGAGGAGCTACTTCTTTTCTTGTAGGGGAAACTGACTTTGTTGCTTTCACAAGAGCCTTCTTGCTCTTCTTCCCTATGGAAGACATGGGTAAATCTTCCTTATCACTGTTGATCTCCTCATCTCTAGTAAAAGGAGTTAATAAAGGCTCAGTTTCTTCAACTCTTTTCTCTCCACTTGCTTCTTTTGAAGCGGCTATGACAACGTTCCCAATAGCATCACTCTGCCTCACTCTTCTTTTCCTATCCAGATTCTCCCTCATTCGCACTCTTTTTCTAATCAGTATCATGAGCCATGTCCTGAGCCTGATGCTCCTCATGACTAGCCACCACTCCTCCTTCTTCCTCACCTCTATCGTCACTCTCATCCTCAGTCCAGCTGAAAGAGAGACCATTAGAAGCCTCTTTATTCACAGGTTCTTTCTCACATTCCCCCTCAACCATATATATAACATTTGTGGTATCCACCATTTTCTCCTGAGTTGCATTGTCTGTTTCTACAATAGGTTCCTCGACTCGTCGTTTGTTACTTATGGGTGGAACAGTTTCTAAGGGTGCAACTTCAATAACAGAAACTAGAACATCTAACTTTGATTGAGGTAATTTTACATGATCTGTAGTAGTTGACACAGATTCCCCCTAAGCCACAACTTCATTAACCGCTGTGTCCTCCTTAGCAGCAACACCAATCACCACCTTCTCACTCTTAATAGATTTTTTTGACGTAGCCTTGATCTTAGTGGGCATATAAGTGTTTTTCAAAGCAGACACGTGCATGAAAAGGTGATTTTGGGAGCGAAGGTCCAGTAAAAGTGGGAATAGTGGGTGCAACAGGAACATAGAACGATGGTGCAAGTACAATAGAGGGTATATGTAGAGAAGGAACATGTGTAAGTGTAGGTTTACTTGTTGGTTTTACACTTTTTTTTGATTTGGGCTTCATATTCTCGGGTTTGGCTTCAGCCTTGGATGAGGATTTTGTTTTAGAGGGAGTTTGGCTTGATTTAGGCATGGTGATGCGAGAATGAAATTGATGAAGGAACGAGAGAAATTTTTCTTGATTCTTGCTTAGGGTTTGAGAGGAACAATGAGGTATGAGAAACAGATCACATGGGGGATTTTAAAGAAGATACTCCTGATTTGACTGGAAGAAAGAAATTAATTGAATTTGAGTTCTAACGGGACTCTAATGGCGATTACTTTTGACTATTAGACTCCTAGGAGTAACTAGACTCTAATTGCTCTAGGATTCTCCCTTAATCTTTGACTAGATGACAAATATGAATGATGCTAACAAGATTAGAGAATCTGAGTATAGCAGTAATTTTAGATATTAATCCCTAATGAATTAAGATAAGATGGCACGTACCTGAGTTAAAGAACCAACTCCTTACTCATTTCTGCAATAAAGCTTCAACATAATAGATTAGTATCATACGACATAGTTATCAGCTAGACATTTTTGGGTGAGTGTGTGTGCTCAAGACAAGCACGAGACTGAATCAAACACATTATACTCAACCATCTACATCTAATCATAAAGTTTTCTAGCCAATTATTGGGGTTCAACCTAGTTGGAAGTATTAATTATACCCAGTTCCAGTTTGTTCCTTTAAAAGTGATACCTACTTAGAGCTTTAGTGAAAATATCAGCAATTTGATCTTCAGTTTTACATATGTTAATAGAGATATTTCCCTTTTCAACATTGTCTCTGAGAAAGTGATGTCTAATATCAATGTGCTTGGTTCTCTTGTGTTGGCAGGAAATTTTAGCAATGTTTATGGAACTAGTGTTGTCACAGAAAATAGGAATACAATCAATAAAAATAACATAGTCCCTTAGCTGTTGTCGTATCCACAGCAAGATGCAACTGCCACATACTCTGCTTCAGCTGTAGACAAAGCTACTGAGTTTTACTTCTTTGTTCCCCAAGACACCAGGCAAGAACCAAGAAAGTGTGATGTTCCTGAAGTACTTTTCCCGTCAACACGAAAACCTGCACAGTCAGCATCAGCATAACCAAGTAGATCAAAAGTGTACCCTCTAGGACACCACAAACACAGATCAGGAGTCCCTTTAAGATATCTGAGTATCCTTTTTGACAGCCTTCAGATGAGATTCTTTAGGTTTTGCTTGAAATCTTGCACACAGTCCCACACTCAATACAATATCAGGCTTACTTGATGTGAGATACAACAGTGATCTAATCATTCCTCTATACAGTTTTTGTTCCACACTTTTCCCTTCTTCATCAAGTTCCAACTTTGTTGCAATGGCAATGTGAGTATCTATTCACTTAGAAGAGTCCATGTTGAATTTCTTCAACAGTTCTTTGATGTATTTGTGTTGATGGATCATGGTTCCAGTAGGTATTTGCTTGATTTGCATCCCTAAGAAGAAGTTTAATTCACCCATCATGCTCATTTCAAACTCATTCCCCATCATCTCAGCAAATTCCTTGCACATTGCTTCATTAGTAGCCCCAAAAATTATATCATCCACATATACTTGCATAGTCAGAAGATTTTTTCCTTTACTCTTCAGAAACAATGTGTTGTCCACCTTTCTTCTTACAAAGTTATTGATTAAGAGAAATTTTGATAGCCTCCCATACCAAGCTTTTGGAGCTTGTTTCAGTCCATATAGGGCTTTGTCTAACTTGAACACATAGTCAAGGAATTCTTCACTCTCAAATCCAGGAGGTTGTTTAACAAATATTTTCTCCTTCAGGTAACCATTCAACAATGCACTCTTTACATCCATTTGATATAAGATGAACTCCATGTGTGCAGCAAAAACTATAAGCATTCTTATAACTTCCATTCTAACTACAGGTGCAAATGTCTCATCATAGTCAATGCCTTCTTCTTGATTGTATCCCTGAACCACAAGTCTGGCCTTGTTCCTTGTGATATTTCCTTGCTCATCCACCTTGTTTCTGAATACCCATCTGGTACCTATGATAGTTTTGTTCTTGGGTCTTTGCACCAAGTTCCAGACCTTGCTTCTTTCAAACTGATTTAAATCTTCTTGCTTGGCTATAATGCAATCTAGATCCTTTAGAGCTCTCTTTATATTCTTAGGTTCAACCTGTGAGAGGAATGCTGTAAATGCACATAGATTTCTCAAAGATGAATTGGTTTGCACTCCAGCATTAGGATCAGAGATGATGTTCTCAAGGGGTGTGAAATTTGATGTTTCCATGGTCTAATCAGTATCCCAAGAGATGGTTCGCCCAATGAGTGACCCAAAAGAGCAGTGTCAGTAGGTACAACTTCATCAGTCTGGTTAGCAGTTAGAGTAGTTCTCTCTTCTTATTGTTCCTCATGATCACTTTCAACTTCCTTAGGATCTCTTGATCCATCTTCATATTGATGTTCAGGTTCTTTAGAAGCTCCTTCATCAGTGAGTCCTATGTCATATTCTTCATTCTACAGACCTTTCTCATTCATGTTGTTAGATTCATAAAAAATAATATGAACATTTTCTTCTACGCACATAATTCTTTTATTAAAAACTTTGTAAGCATTACTATGATGTTAGGCTTACCCTCTCGAAGTAAGCCCAAGAAAATTCCTTCATCACTTCTGTCATCAAACTTACCTTGAGTTTCTTTTCCATTATTGTGCACAAAACATTTGCACCCAAAAGCTGTTAGGTGAGTGATGTTGGGCTTTCCCCCTCGAAGTAACTCATAGAGAGTTTTCTCAAGAATGGGTCTGACCATGCATTTGCTTATTAAGTGACAAGCACTATTGACTGCCCCAGCCCATAAGCTCTTAGGCAATCCACTGACAATCAACATGGTCCTCCCCATGTCTTCTAGAGATCTATTCTTTCTTTCCACAACACCATTTTGTTTTGGAGTTCTAGGTGCAGATATATTATGATCAATGCCATGTGTGCTACAGAACTCACGGAATTTAGAATTTTCAAACTCAGTTCCACGGTCTCTTTTTATACTTAAAACATCACAACCTAGTTTCTGTTGGATCATTCTGACAAACACATAGAAAACATCAAAAGTTTTATCTTTAGATGCCAAAAACAGGGTCCATGTGTACCTAGAAAAGTCATCTACAATGACAAATACATACCTCTTCCCTCCCATGCTCATTACTCTTATTGGCCCATATAGGTCCATGTAAAGGAGGCCTAGGGGCTGGAGGTGCTGACAACCTTTTTAGATTTAGAAGATGGCCTTACATGTTTCCATCTGACATAAGCATCACATACCTTGTCTTAGGTGAACTCAACTTTTGGTAGTCCAAGGACCACGTCCTTTGTTGCCAACTTGCTGAGTTGATATAGACTAGCATGTCCCAGTCTTCTATGCCATTACAGTGCATCATCTTCCACTACACTTAAGTATGTGTACTCACTATGAGGAAGAAACATAATAGATATCTTGTAGACATTGTTGTGTCTATTACCTTTTAACACAATTTCATCAATATCAAGCTTCGCGACAGTGCAGATTTTGCAATTGAATTTTACCTCATTTCCTTTATCACACATTTGAGAAATGCTGAGAAAATTATGTTTAAGACCTATTACATAATACACATCTTCTATATAATGAGAGAGTAACTTACCAACCTTACCAATACTTGTTATTTGGCCCTTTTTTCCATTTCCAAATGACACACTCCCTCCTTGGAAGGCTATCAGTGAGAGAAAATTTTTCTTTTCTTTAGTCACACGTCTTGAGCATTCACTGTCTAGATACCAGTCTTGATTGTTACCCCTCACTTTAGCATGCACCGGACACTACAAGTTAGTTTTGATAACCAGACAAGCTTGGGTCTCTTTTTATTTGAAAAAGGATGAATTAGATCTCTTCTTGCCCAGAAGGGAAGATGATTAATAGTTATTTTCTTGTTGACCTTAATCCACTTAGTTTGGACAAGAGGCTTGAATTTTATTTCTTCTTCCTTCTTCACATTTTTAGCAAAACCAAAATTGTTCTTAAACTGAGCATGAATTAAGGCAGGGCAAGTATCTCTAAAGTGTCCTACATTTTCACAATGAGTGCACTTCTTGTTATCATAAATTCCTACATACTTTGGATCAAATTAGGGTACATGTTTTATATAGACAATTCCTGCTTTGTTAGTGCAACAGTTTTCATTCAGCCAATTAAATGCATCCGAGGATCTATGCCACTTGTTTAGCCTAGAAAGTTCATATTTATCTTTTTCTAGATTTTCTTGCAATATTTTATTCCTACATTCAGCATCACAAAGATTATCTTTAACCTCTTTTAGTTCCTTTTAAAGCTTATCTTGTAGATCACTCATTTTTCCTTTACCATGTGTATGAGGTGACTTCTCATTTTTAAAAGTGAGATTAAGAACATGGTTCTTAAGGTCTTTGACCTGTCCTTCAAGATCAGCTTTGTCAGATTCAAGTTCTTTGAGGTCAAGTTTAACACATGAAATGTTTCTTATTAACTAATCATTTCCAGCACTCATCTTGTCCATCTCACTCATCTTGGTCACAATTATGGCCATCAACTGTTTTTTCGAAATAACATGAATATTTTCTTTTAAGTTAGAGATACTTACCTGATTTGTTTCATCTTCAGTCTCTAAATCACTCATGGCCATCATCTCTATCACTTATTCTTTTGTTTGGCTTTCTTCAATTTCCATCAGCGCCACTTCAAGATTTTTATCTCCAAAATCAGCTTCCAAGATCCTCCATATATCATGAGCAGAAATGCAAGAGGACACCTTGTAGAGAACATTTCTGGGCAAACTTCTGTAGAGCAAGTCTTTTGTTTTAGCATTTTCCTGGATTACCTGACAATCTTCATCATCATAATCCTCTTCTCTCTTGTTACATTTGTTTCCCTCACTATCCACTTTGGTGGGGATGATTGGTACATGAATAACAATTAGCCATAGATGAAAGTCAGTGGCCTGAAGGAACGTTTCCATATGCATCTTCCATTCATCATAGTGATGTCCATCAAATAGATGAGATCTTCCAATGTGCATTCCAAGCTGTACTGGAGGTTCAGTCTCCACTGTCTAATATGCATCAATTACATCATAGATACTGTTACGTGGCGCCTTTCTGAAGTTCCTTGGAAGGGAGACGTAAGGCTAAGCAACCGATGTCAGTGCGGTTGCTATGGGCCAACTGAGGTCCTCGCCGTACGCGAGATTAGATTGTCAGTGCCGTACGGGAAAACCAATGTCGTGAGCAATTGAGCAGTGGAAAATAAGCAACTGCTGATGAAAGCTGATGATTGTATTGATGATGATGAAAGCTATTACAAGATGCAATGCGGTGTCGGGGGGGAGAGACACCAGTACAAAGAATTGTTTGAATGCTTGAATGATTGAATGCTTTGGTCCCCCTTAATAATGCTTAAAAAAAATAAACCAAAGTTACATGAGTTGACCTAAGAAAGCTGTAGAAGCACACTGAAAATGAATGAAGTAAAACTATCTATAATTACAATGAAAAGGACTTAGTCTTCTGTGGAAGCAAGTCCGATGGCAGCAACTTTGTCGGCACTATTTGGATCTGCCAGCGGCGGGGCGCTGGTGCTTGGCATTGGGTCTGCGCGCGCGGCATTGTCGGTGCACGCGGCGCTGATGGCATTCGCCAGCTGCTGGGCGCTGGCACTGATTGTCGGTGGGGCGACAGAGGCGCATGCTCGCTTGTCACTTGGTGCGGCCGAGACCATGGGGACGACCATGGCGCTAGGCATTGAGAGGCTTGCCGGGACGCCACGGGGCGCGTCCAAGGGGTCATGGGTCGATGATGGAAAGCAGCCCATGACATTATCCCCCACTTGAGTTGGCGACGTCCTCGGAGCCTTACCTTCCGGATGATGATGATTGGTCAGGCTCTTGTTAGCTGGGAGGTCTGTTCCCCTCGGTGTTGTGAGATGACTTTCTGAATGACCTTCCATGCATTTCTGAAATGGCCTGAGGCGACTAACATGGAAGACTGGATGGATTTTCCACCAGGCTGGTGTGTTCAGCTGGTATGTGGATTTCACGATGCGCCTTTCAATGGAAAAGGACCCGATGTAGCTTGGCAATAAGCGAGGATCTTGGGCCCTCTTTGCAAACAAGTTCCGCCTCGGGGTTCTTACCATCACTTTGTCTCCTGCTTGATGTTGGGCAAAGCGACGATTTTGTTCGGCATTCCTCGTTGCCCTGTCTTGGGCATTGACAAGATAGCTCCGCACTATCTTCAAAGTTTGTTCCCATTCTATAGAGAAACTGGCAGCTCGATGAGATGATGGCATGTTTGGTGCATTCATATTTTGTGGGAGTAGCAGTTGCTTTCCGGTAATAATTTCAAAAGCGCTTTTGTTTGTATGGGCGCACTTTTGTGAATTGAAACACAGCTGAGCAGCATCCAGAAGCTTCACCCAATGTGTTTGTGACCCGGTTACAAATTGGCGGAGATATTCCTCCAGCATGTCATTGAACCGGTCTGTTTGATCATATGTTTGCTGATGTTGATGGTTTGAGTTGTAACTCAATTTGGATCCGAGGCAACTGAAGAGTTAGGTCCAAAACTTGCTAGTGAAGCGTGGGTCGCAGTCACTAATGATGTTGCTGGGCATACCCCAATGTTTGACAACATGAGAGAAGAAGAGTCGATCTGTATCTTCTGCTGATATGTTCTGTGGGGCTGCGATGAAGGTAACATACTTGGAAAACTGGTCTACTACCACCATGATGGTTGCATGATTTCCGACCTTGGGTAATCCTGTGATGAAATTCAGGGAAATGCTTTCCCAAGGTCTCTGTGGGACAAGTAGCGGCTCCAAGAGTCCCGCTTGTGCTGAGTGATCCGACTTGTCCTTTGGGAATGCTTGACAAGTCTTCACACAATGAGGGGCGACATGAGCTATTGGACCCCGATGATGTGATGTCTGTTTGATGATGTTGAGGGCAGCCAGAACCATGGGTTTAGGTCTATTGGTTCCCTCCTTAAACTGCATGGCCGTGATGTTTCCAACGGCCATCTTCTTGGATATGCACGGTATGGTGTGGGGTTTGGCCTCGTTGTCTCCCATCATTAGGAGCATGTTGGCATATGGTACCAGGATGGTGTTGGTCAGCCTGAGGAATTCCAATCCCACTATCAGTTCGAAGTCATCGATGATAGCTATGCGTAGGTCGAATATTCCCTTGCACGGGCCAAGCTGGATTGGCGCTTCTTTGGCTATTCCACTCACTTGCTGAGATGGAGAGCTGATAGCCTTGACACGACCCTTGCATTTTTGCACTGCTAGACCGAGGCGTTGCACCTGAGTTGAGGTCAGGTAGTTGTGGCGGGCACCCGTGTCTATCAATGCCCGAATAGGTCTGCCGTTTACTTTCATGTCAACAAATATTAAGGCCCTCTTTTGTGATGTGGGAAGCCTCTCGTCCGCCTTTCCTTTCCCTTTCTTGTCGATTGGGAATGCCTTCTTCTTGGGGTTGCCAGCACTGGTTCCCGCCAAGGTATCATGAATGGAGCCGACAAATGCGTTGAAGGCACCTACTGGATCGGTGCCGTCTGAGTCGTCGGTATCTGACTTGTCATCATCAACAGTTTGTTGAGCATTGATTTGTGTATTGGGGCATTGATTGTTCCAATGTTCCCGCCGCAATGACGACATTCTGATGGGGGCTTTCTCCCCTGATTGTTGTTGACTGATGCAGCAGTGTTGCTGCTTGAGGAAGGAGTCTTAGATTTGGATACACCTCGATCTCCTCCATTTCTGTTGGGGCCACCGTTGCTAGGTTGGCTCCCGTTGTATCCCCCTCGGACAGGCGGCTGGGGCCTATCCTTCTGAGTTTCCAACTGATAATCCCCAAGGCACTCAGCAGCTTGAATGGCCTTGGGTAGGGTATCTACCCGTTGTCTTTGCAGTTCCATACGAGCATGAGGTTTCAAACCTTCTATGAATGTGAACAGTTTGTCTTTGTCCCCCATATCCTGTATGTTTAACATGAGTGCGGAAAATTCACGCACGTAGTCCCACACCGACCTGGTGTTACGGAGTTCACGCAACTTTCTTCGTGCATTGTATTCCACATTTTCGGGGAAGAGCTGCAGGCGTATGGCGGCCTTTAGTTCTGCCCATGTCTGGAGAGTATCTTCACCGGCCCTGATGGCTTCGTATTTGACTCGCCACCAGAGTTTTGCATCGCCTTGAAGGTACATAGCAGCAGTTGCTACCTTCTTGGATTTCTCCAACTGTCCAACGGCATCGAAGTATTGTTCGATGTCGAAGATGAAGTTTTCCACTTCTTTAGCATCCCGCGCTCCGTTGTATGGCTTGGGCTCCAGAATTTTCAGCTTTTGTGGCATGGGGGCAATGTTCATGGCACCCCTGATGTAGTTTTCGCCTCCTTTGAGCAGGCTTTGAAGGGCAGCATTGACAACATTGAGCTGGCCTGTCAAGTTGTCTATGGTTTGCTGCATGACGGTCAGTCTATCTGCCTCTAGTTCCCGATGGGCTAAATCCCCGGTACGCTCCTGTTGGAGGTCCTCGAATTGGCCATGAATTTTGGTTGCCTCGACGGCAGCCGTTTGCCGGTCTTCCTCAGAGTCTTGACTGATGTTTGCTATGTCAACTTCGGCTGCCGCATTCTGCAGTCCAGGTCGTCCAACCTAGGCTGGTTTTTAGATCAGGCAACGTATGCACGATGGGCCGTAATGTATCAACCGTCTCTTCTAGGGTTGTGATGCGATCCCCGTAATTCACCATGGTCAGAAATGGTGATGATGATGGCAATGAGTTCCCTCGTCCGATGTCGAGCTTAGGCTCTGATACCAACTGTTACGCGGCGCCTTCCTGAAGTTCCTTGGAAGGGCGACGTAAGGCTAAGCAACCGAAGTAAGTGCGGTTGCTATGCACCAACTGAGGTCCTCGCCGTACGCTAGACTAGATTGTCAGTGCCGTACGGGAAAACCAATGTCGTTAGCAATTGAGCAACGAAAAATGAGCAACTGATGATGAAAGCTGATGATTGTGATGATGATGATGAAAGCTATTACAAGATGCAATGCGGTGTCGGGGGAGAGACACCAGTACAGAGAATTGTTTGAATGCTTGAATGTTTGAATGCTTTGGTCCCCCTTAATAATGCTTAAAAAAATAAACCAAAGTTATATGAGTTGACCTAAGAAAGCTGTAGAAGCACACTGAAAATGAATGAAGTAAAACTACTCTATAATTACAATGAAAATGACTTAGTCTTCTATGGAAGCAAGTCCGATGGCAGCAACTTTGTCTTGAGCATCAGGGTCTGCGCGCATATTGCTGTGGGCGCGCGCGGCACTATTTGGATCTGCCAGCGGCGGGGCGCTGGTGCTTGGCATTGGGTCTGCACGCGTGGCATTGTCGGTGCGCGTGACGCTGATGGCATTCGCCAGCTGCTGGGCGCTGGCACTGATTGTCGGTGGGGCGACAGAGGCGCATGCTCGCTTGTCACTTGGCGCGGCCGAGACCACGGGGCCGACCGTGGTGCTAGGCGTTGGGAGGCTTGCCGGGACGCCACAGGGCGCGTCCAAGGGGTCATGGGTCGATGATGGAAAGCAGCCCATGACATTCTCCCCCACCTGAGTTGGCGATGTCCTCGGAGCCTTACGTGCCGGATGATGATGATTGGTCAGGCTCTTATTGGCTGGGAGGTCTGTTCCCCTCGGTGTTGTGAGATGTCTTTCTGAATGATACTTAATGTCTTTCAGTCTCCACTGTCTAATGTGCATCAATTACATCATAGATACTTATGGCCTCATCCTCGTTTTCTTCCTTTTTATCACTTCTGCTATCTTCATATGCTGCTAGAAAGGCCTGCTTCATTGAATCCTTTGCCTAGGATTTTTCCTTTGTTTGGACCCTTCTCTCTCAGTTTGTCCCATTTCTCTTTTTAGCTTTTTCTTTCTTCCACTCAATTTCCCACATTGGGTTCTCTTTGACCATGTGTTCTAGCATGTTACACTTGGAGCACCCATCATAAGTGGCTTTGTCGATCTACTTAGGCTTACTACTGTTCTCTCTCTTAGATGCATTTTTGAATTCCTCATGAACTTGTTGAATTTAGCAAACATTGCTAGGTCAAGATCATCACTATCAGATTCATCTTCTTCAGATGCCTTAAGAACCAAGGCCTTATCCCTCCTTGGTTCTTCCTTGTGCATTTCTATCTTTCTCATCTCATGAGTCTTTAAGCTTCCAACCAACTCATCGAGTGAGAGCTTATCCAGCTCTTTTGCTTCCTGAGTAGCTGTGACTTTTGATTCTCATGAAGCTTGGAGAATTCATAGAACTTTGCTAACCAACTCTTATGAAGTAAACACCTTTTCAAGTGATTTCAGTTCGTTTGTTATTATAGTAAACCTAGTCATCATCTCCTGGATAGGCTCAGACTCCTACATGGAGAAGAGCTCATAATTCCTCATAAGCAATTCGATTCATGATCTCTTCACTTGGTTTGTTCCTTCATGAGCAGTTTGAAGTGCATCCTAGATCTCCTTTGCATTAGAGCAAGCTGATATCCTGTTGTACTCATCAGGACCAAGTCCACAGATACGGATTTTCTTAGCCTTTGCATTCTTCTTCATCATTATGAAATCTGCTACTACAAATTCAGAGAGGTCTTTGGGAACAGTTTCATTTTGCCTATTTTATTTAGTAGGAGTTTGTGAACCTTGATTCCACTATGGTCTATAGTTCATAGTCTTCAGCTATCAGGAAATCTTCCATTCTTGCTTTCCACCAACTGTAGTATTTTTCATTGAACAAGGGTGTTCTAGTAGTTGACTGTCCTTCGTTAATTCTAGGCGGAGCACTCATTTTGCTTCCAAGATCTCACTAGGTGTTAAACGTGTGTGATAGAACCTGCTATGATACCAATTGTTAGTTTGAGTGCCTTTATGGATTAATAAACAACGTGGTTCGTTACCTTACTCCTTAAGCGTAAGCAAACATAAACACTAAAGTAGACACATCAATTTTTACATGGAAAATCACCCGGTTCAAAAGGTGCAAAAACCATGATCTACCACGCAGGAGTTTAACTTCAACTTCACTAGAACAATGGGCCAAATGTATCAATTACAAATCTGTAACTCAATACTTTCCAGTTATCCTACTTTAACTATTTGACTTACAAGTTACTCTAACTTGCAAAATCAAACACTCATTCCAACTCACTGATTGTATATAACACTTTGATTACAACTCGATTTCCTAAAACACATTTACTAGACGGACTCAAGAAAAACACATAACTGGTACCCGACTTGAGTATAAAGAATGTAGTTCTTCAATTGATGTTTAAACGGATAATCTCAGCAGTCCAAAAAGATAGTATTTAAATTGCATGGACTACGAGATCTTTAAGGAGTCCTATGCGTAGTCAGCTTCTCGTTTGATAGGACTCCTACTGCTCCAAGGACTCCTCAATTCTTGGAACTCTTATCTCTCGCTTATGCAGACATATCTTCTTAGACAATAACCCTTATCATATTTAGCAATCCTCTTCCAATAAACTCGGATTTGGGTAACTTTGAGATAAAGTTACTGTCTTGCTAGAACGTGCAATCATCAACCTTGAGGAGCTGGTTCTTAGAGTAGTTAAGCAGCAACGTTGAAAACCAGGTTCTTAGAATATTTCCTCTGAACAAACTTTGTTAATCATTAAAATCTCAATACTCAACATAGACCATGTTAGATAAATAGATGGTGAGGTGTTTGGTCCGACTGACAATTTTTTACTAACAATACATTTCTTGTTTACGAAATCAAAATACTCCAGTTCATCATTTACCTATATATAGAAAATAAAGCCAGTATTTACTAATTTGTGAGAAGTTGATCCGATGTTGAAACTCAATTCCGAGCAACCCGACTTGATCCAGTAAACAAAAACCAAAAGTCTGTTCGGATCAACCCGGTTAAAGAAGCAAGATCTACCTATTTTTGTGACTTAATCCCTTTGTCATTCTCATATAAACATGCATGCATATAACTTAAGAAAAAAGTATTTATTTAGGTAAATGATGCAAAAATGTTCAATTACTACCCATTGTTAGTTTCCTCTACCAAAGAAAAATACAAGTCATCACGTGAAGGCATTATTAATCATGAAAATTTAGGTGTAGAAATGCTTTATGTATCTGTCCTTCCAAAGAAGGAGAAGATAAATAGGTGAAAATGAGAAAAGAAGCGGTGTGGCCTAGTAGTTACTGAAATGAGTGAAAATTATGAGGTTTTAGATTTATTCAAGATTTGGTGAACGGAGTATCCAATACATGTATCGGTGAAAGATAACAAATATCCCGTGAAATTAATTAAGATACGCACAAGCTAGTCTGGACACCACAATTATAGAAAAAGTTGGAATTCAAGATTAGATATTAGGAAATCCATCACCTAACTTATTGTAACTATTAGTCACTGTATATCAAGGCTTCTTTTGAACGTTTATCATTAAATCAAAGCACATTGCATCACATCAATCTTACTAAAATCATTGTTGTATAAGCAAGCTACTTTTCTTTCTTTCTGTTTCTCATATTCTAATAAAGAAGCGTATTACTCTGCATTCAATACTGTTTAATCAAATCTTTTTATATTTTTTTCTAAAAAGAAAAAAATTGGAGAAATTTTAGATCACACCGAATCACAGCGTAGAGATCTTGATAACATACATAAAGCTAATGATATTTCATAACTAATTGATTGATCGGCGACTGACCATAGACTACTCAAAAAGAAATATTTTATTATTTGATCCATGTCACGGCATAAGAAGTCTAACAGGAGCAATCGCATAAATCTTGATCAGTCTGACTCAAATTCCACAATTTGCTTACATCTGTTTCATGCTTGATGTTGAAAATGAAATCAAATTCTGAGCATGGATGCTTAAGAGGTAAAGAAAGATTGACTCAAAATTCATGGTTACTTAATAGGGTCAATAAGTAAGGGGAAAACGTAAATTATGAGTGTTTTGTAGTTTACCTATAAGTATTTCCTTCTTTTTAAAACATGAAAAAATTGAATGGCTCAATTTCAATTTTATTTCAAACATGCACATATTTAAGCATGTGTGGTCTCTGTCCTGATTTTACTCTAACTTTCACTATACGCACAAGTGCAAGGGGAAAGAAAGAAGTCATATCATTGTTTCGGTGGCATTTGTTTTTAATGTTTTAGTAGTACTTCTTTATGTCTTGCTCAATAAAGTTCATAAGTTTTAACACGTATTGTACCCTATTGTCAATTTTTTTGTGGGTTCAATATAAGAGAAAACGTTTCAAAAAAAGGAAGAAGAAGAGAAAATGCCCGTGAACATGAACATTGTCAATGTTAATATATAACAAAGTTTTACACACATTTTTTTAGTATAACTACATTGCTTGTTAAGATCGATATTAAATTAAGGTAATTTGTAATATCATGAGCTCACAATTTTTGACATATGTGAAAACTACTTTGCATGCCTCCTGATCGATAGCTCCTCTATACTTTATACGATACCAATGTAAGGGCTAATTTTGTAGCTTGATGTTTAGTTTTATATAGAAAGATTAGTGCGTGAACGCTTGCTTATTTAACTAGTTGAGTAAATCCCCTCCTTTTATCTCTTTCCTTTCATTCATTATACATCACTACCATAATGGATAGCTCGATTCATAGGTAACATTATAAAGAAAATCACACTGATCGAACCATAAATTTAAGGGTATAATATAATTTAGTATTTCGATTCGAATCCTATATATTATGCATCTGCGAAAGAAAATGTAAATAAATTTAAATATATATTTCAAAATCACTCTCTCAACTCAAAATTCACAATATTAAAAACTCTTGAATGACATAAAAGTCCATCCCATATATATAAAAAGACATATAAATTAAAGCTTTAATATAGTTGTTTGTGGTGAAATTATTTAGTACGACTGGGACAATAGATAAAGAAGGATCTTTACTAATCTATGGAAGCACGCACTAGTCTTAATCCACACGTCAAATAAATTTTTAAACATGTGACGTCTAAGTTCAAATCAAAATGATAAGCCTAAGTACTAAGTAGGTGGGAAGTAAATTAAATATTATTGGCTATTATGCTTGCATTATTGGGATTAGCCCTTAGATTTGCCTTGCTTTCAGCGCACAATTATTCTATCGTAATTGTGCACTCAATGTCTCCTAAAAGAGATGTCTTAATGCTATCTGTCCTTGGAGACAGAGATTAAATTAATATTAAAGCCTAAGATTCTAAATAATTAAAATTTATTAGGACATATATTATATAGGAAGAAGTAGTTGATGTTTGCTCACAAGGGCTATAAATTATTGAAGGACAGGGAGTGGGGCTTGTTGATGATGCTAATTTCTTGATCCAACAGAATAAAGATAGTGACTCTCACAATCATAGAAAGATAGAATAGGCATCTAAGATAGCTGTGATTGAAGACATGACTCAGATATGTGGGCATCCAATTGACTAAGACATTCGAGCAATCTCACTTAAAGTTGTGTCTCCTCCCTACCATGTTACGTTGAATTATTAAAAGAAGAATATAAGTTTTTTTTTTGGGGGGGTGGGGGTGGGGGGGTGGGATAATTAGAGTAATTTTTCTAATCATATATGCTATTAAGAAAAGGTCATGTCAAAAAATACATGATAGATCAAGTTTGATTCTTGTGAATACTGAGAATAGGTTTACATTAGTTCTTATGAGTGACGTTCAGAAAGTCAGTTTCTTTGAAAATCATGCTTTTAATAGTTTACAATCCAATTGATGAAGTGATAGAGAGACTACTTTTAAACAGAAGAATCAACCTAAATAGACGCTCATCTAATTATTTAAATTAAAAATAGTACATGTATAATCATATGTATAACTGTATATAATTTATGTATACCGGCTAAAAAGATAAATAGCAAATCCAGACGGTTATTTGTGTAAAGATCATTTTTTTAATAATACTGAACTAATACAGGTACATACATGGATCAAGTGACATGGTAAGAACTAGCATTCTTATTGAGACTATAACTAAGACGGCAATAATTCTTAAAGTCGACCTTAACCCGTTTTGGATCGAGGCATAATAATTCTTATTGTTGATGAAACATTTCGAGTGTCCATAGGTCATGATTGAAATTGTCTTTGTGTGACCCATAGACTATGGGTTCGAGCCGTGAAATTAGCCAATGTTTGTCAGGATAGGCTGTCTAAATTACACCATTTTGAAGTGAGGTTCTTTCCTGGATCCGTCGTAAATACGAAGGGATATTTCGTGCAACTAGCTGCCTTTGGTGTTGATGAAATATTTTTGGCATGAAATGTTTTGCCTTTGGTGTTGATGAAATATTTTTGGCATGAAATGTTTTGGTAGAAGAAATAATTACACTTTTTAACGATGATGATACTGTAAGAGATTAGGAGCAAATTAAATTGCTCTATTATGTTCTATGCCTAATTATTTGGTTCCCTTCTTTGTAAGTGTCCCTTAAATTTAATCCAACTTTCAAATGAGAAAACAAGAAGAAAAAAAGAAGAAGGAGAGAGGTGACATTTGAATGATGTCTGAAAGAAGACCATAGATATTAAATATACTTATGTCATAAGGTTCTTGTATATTCCCCCCAACTACCAACCATGAAATGTCTAGGCTTTCCCATAATATTCTAAGTGTCACTAATATAGATGTCCCCAAAACAAACGTCTTTTCATGTCATGCAATTGCAATTAAATGTACTTTGTGTATCTATAAAACTCTTTACAGAAGGGATTGCACATGGGCAGTATGACTATAAGGTGAATTGTATGATGCACTTTGATTTCCACACATATTTTTATTAGAATTAGAATTGAATATTATTCTTTTTTTCTAAAGAATTTGAAATTATTATCAATTATAATTGATGTTATTCTGTTTTGTTTCATACAATTTGGTTTTGAATTAATAAACTTTACTCTAATTAGCACCATATATGGAAACGCATGATAATAGATATAGTTAACTAAGGGTTTCAACCATGTGCTCCAATTGAAGTCGGGTCAGAATTAAGCTCACATGATTAGAGTTAGGCCATCCTAAAGTTATCCATTTAATAATTTATGGTGACCCATATATCAATTCCACACCTACCATTACTTTCCTAAGACCTGTCGTTCAAATGTTGTTAGCTATATATCACTAGTTATGTTGGTGTAACAAAATGTCTATGACTAACACCAACAACGAACACCTTCCTATTATAAGGTGAGGCTTTCCTAAAAATCCTCCCTCCTATATTTTAGTACATCTCTTACAAAATATAAATTTTGACAAAATCAGATTTAGATGTGGTTCGTTGTCGTTTCTCTTAATTCATGAATGAAATACTTTTTAAGTACAATGTCTAACATTCCCTAAAAAATAGGCAACAGAAATGGACCAAGATTTTGGAATAAAATAGGCTTAGGCTATAATAGAAATGGAAATTGGATGACCGTTAAGTGGCAAAAACAATACTCGACACCAATGACTACTGTTAGAACGAACAAAATAGTGTTCCCATCATACAACATTTACATGAGATGCTATTGTTTATTGTTCAAAGAGGAAAGAAAAAGAAAGTACCCAGGTTAGTTATTTCCGACTCTCTTTATCCAAAGGTAACCTTCAGAACAAGTAAAATGAATGTAGTATATGATAAGTGGGTATTTTGACAACTTATTAGTACTTTTTAGCTTTTGTGTTAGTCTAAAAGCGTTGGATTGTGTTCCCGAAACTGATGAAATGTGCAAAATTGCAGGAATGTTGGAAGTTGGATTCCCGAGATGAAATCCGACTCAAAAAGGAGTAATCTAAACACAAGGTAATAAAAGGTACAGAAGCTCACAAAGTGCGGACCGCTGATGGTAGGCTATAATCCCGTATTTTAGTCACTTATTGTACTCTAATTCACTGCACTTTACTTATATTGAGCTTTAATTAGGCGTGTTTTGCACTTATTGTGTGTTTTATGCCCTGTAGGAGTGATTCCGAGCTATGTAGATGTTGTGGCATGAATTCCTGTTATTTTGGAGCTTTGAAGTCTGAGTAAAAACCTAAGGATTAAGTTGGGATCGTGTTCGAGGATCAACGGATGATAGTGCACTTTAAGAACGAAACGAAGAATCGAGCAGGCGTACTGCGCATTGGCCAGTAAAATGCACATAACTTTTCGCTCAGATTATCCGTTTGGGCTCCACAATATATCGTTGGAAAGCTATTTAAAAGGGCTACAATTTTCATGTTTTACGTTTTCCCAAATTCCCAACTAATACCACCGAGGTGCGCGATCGCGCACTGAGCGCGCACTTGGGGCAGAACAATGTGCAAAATGCGCGACCAAGTGCGTGAGCAAGTCTCCAGGTGTGCGGCAGCGCATGTCCTATCCAGGAAGAGTCCTATTTCACTAAGAAAAAGGTAGTTTCGTCCGAAATTTATTTTTGGGGCGACTTAAATATACCAAAACACCATTTTTGAGCACTTTTGACATACCTTAGACCTAAGGAAGCTAAGAAAAAGAGGGAGAAGTAAGAGCACAAGAATTTCATCCTTCCTTCCTCACTCAAGATCCGGGTTTGGATTGTATTTCTATTTTCCTATACTTTTAATTCATTTATGAAGAACTTTTTCATGTCTATGGAGTAGATCCTTTTGGGTTTTGATGGATTTGGTGTATTGATGGTTGTTTGTGGATTATAACTCTATTTTTATGTATTTGAATTTTGGAAGATTTAATTATTGCATCTATATTCACTTGTTCTTGTAATCGAGAGAGGCATAACTTGTGATATATTTGCACTATATTGTTGGTTGAGTTCATAGATTCTTCTAACTAATCGAAAGAGGCTAGTTGAATCCTTGATTAAACCTAGTTAGGAGAATAATCGAAAGAGGTTCTCCTAAACACCAATCCATTACGAATTCTTGCATATCTTCACCGAGCTTAAATTGGTTCATATTGTGAGGTTGAAACTTAATCGAGAGGGGAGTTTCTACTAAATATCTGTACTGATAATTAAGTGAATTCGAGAGACTCACTTGAACATTAGAAGTGAATTATCTAGAGTTAAATCCCAAATAATTATCTTGTACTTATTCCGTCAAACCCTATTTTCTCCCATTGATAACTTTCTTACTTACCTTTTTTGCGATTATCATTAGTCAATTGTTTAGATTCTTAGTTAATTTCAATTCTTAATTGTATAAATTTTAATTGTTGATCCCCCTGGATAGAAATCGAGCTAGAACTACGAGAATACTGTTTAAATCTAATCCCTGTGGAAACGATATTATACTATACTATCTTTGACTAGCGATTACAATTTAAGTGTGCATTTTGCGAATCATTAAATGGCGCCATTGCCGGGGGTTGGCAATCAATAATGTTTGAAATAGTTTGTAGTGCTAATTCAGGAATTAGCTTTTATATTTTCTTTTTCTTTATCTTATTTTTAGTTTTGTTATGTTAACTTATCTTCAAGATATCTTTTGTTGAAGAAATCTTGAAGAACATATTCTTGATACTAAACTCTAAATGTTGTAAAGATTGAGTACAACCAGCCTAAGAAAACGGTTGAAGATTTAGCAACTGAACATTATCAGCGGTCTGCTATGTGTTTTAAATGCGGTGGAAATCATCTATGGGTTGATTGTCAAGCAGGTAGGTATTCTTGCTATGGTTCATTTTTTGAACACTCTCACTTTGTCTCTAGTCCGTACATGTATGAGGATTCATATGGGCATAATTCTGACTCTGGTTGGGATGAATACCCTTATTATGACTGGAATGCAAGCGAAGTGAGACAACCACCTCAAGCGGAGAATGTTAGTTTAGAAGAGCTTATGTATAAGTTTATTAATAAGGTGGAAGAGAGATTTACACAAGATGATAAAGCCATTGTGATGGTGAATATATGAAAGAGATACCGTGTGAAATTGGGCCTAGCCGAGATGATGAACATCTACAGAGAGAGTTTTCACTCTGCAAGAAGACTCTTTTTCAACTGAGATGATTGAAGATGAGGCTTGGGTTGATTGTGCATCAATAAAAGAAGAGTTCAAATCCCCATCCACCTATCCACAACCACAATTTTTATTAGAAGAGAATGAGGAACAAATGGTCTTGGACATACTAGAGGAACACTCACATGACCCCTCTTCTTCATTTTCTTATTCTAACCTTGATCATGTGAAATTTATTTTTGGGGATTTACAGGAATATGCAGGGATTGATCTTGTGGATGAATGCAAAAGTAAGTTGAGGATAATCCTACAAGAACAATCCACCGCACAAAATGAGGTCAAAAAATAAAGAAAAGAGCGGGTCTTTCAATTATCCTTAAAGGACTTTGGCCCGATGATCTCTATAAAGAATCTCGAGGAGCGAAATCAAAAAATGGATTCAGAATTAGGGGTAGAGTTCACAAGTTCTCGAAAACAAAAAAAAGTCCAGGGGAGTTTTCTTTACCTCTTTCTTTTTATTTGTATGTCATAGGGTCATGCCACAATTTAAAGCGTGGAGTGGGGATATAAATATATAATTAACTGTTATTTTCGTTTCTTGTGTGTGTTTTCATTTCTTATGTGTGTTTTCATTTCTTTTGATTAAAATTTTTAAAGTCGAATATATATATATATATATATATATATATATATATATATATATATATATATATATATATATATATATATATATATAATTTTCTTTAGGTAGTATAATAATTTCTCCTTAGTTTTTATTTGTGCCGCGATTCTTTTCGAAGGGTTTTGTTTGAACCGGGTGTAGTTAGTTTTATTTTTTTAGGAGTAGGAGATCTTGTGCTGTGATTTTAAATGAAAGCAATATCTCTTGACTTTATTATGCATTGAGAATAGTAAGTGCTTTAGTTGTGATGCTTAGGCTCAGTTTTTGACTCTTGTATAAGCATTTTAAATTGTATGATCTTAACTTTGCTTAACTACTTTGATCAGAGTGTCTTGATGAGTCCGATCCTAAGTGAGTTTTGTGCCATGTGTGTGCGAGATTTTGTGTATTATGTGCATTGTATTTGATATTTAGAACTTGCCTCATGTGTTTGCAAAGAGAAATAGTAGTTTAGTTCATGACTTCCATCTTGGAAGTCATATAGGCATTTCTTAGTTGAGCCAGCTATATATTTTAACCATCAAATTGTTATGTATCATAGTTAATCCCATTGAGCCTGTAATCTTGTTTCGTTGGTAAAAACCTTTACAAGCCTTACCCTTTTATTTGAATTGACCATCTATTTGAACCATTTACCTCTCGTGAGCACTTGAAATTGGTATGAACTTTATAAAAGTTGAAGTGTGGTGTGGTTAGTTTGGCTTTTGAGTGGAACTATTGAAATAAGTAGAAAGGTGCACTGTTGTGAAAAAGTATGAGCCACTTGAATCGAAAAAGAAAATGAAGAAAAAAAATAGTTTATATTCTGTAACGACCCAACCAGTCGTTTTGAGTATTTGTACTTCGCTCGGTAGTTTACGGGCATGAGTAACTCTGTATGATGTTTCATGACTTATGTGAATCGTCGGTTTTGATTTTCAGGTTATTCGGAATCGAATTGGAAGAATGGATTTCATTGTTGAAGCTTTAAATTGGGAGAGTTAATCAAGTTTGACTTTTTATGAATTTGAACCCAGAACAGAGTTTTGATGGTTCCAGTAGGTCCGTATGGTGATTTCGGACCCGGGCATATGCTCGGATTTGTATTTGGATGTTTCTTGAAGGTTTCAGCACAAATTGGCGAAAATTAGAAATTTGAAGGTTTGGAAAGTTCAAAAGTTTGACCAAGAGTTGACTTTGTGGATATCGGGATCGGATTGTGGTTTCGAGAGTTGGAATAGCTTCGTTATGTCATTTGGGACTTGTGTGAAAAATTTGAGGTCAATCGGACGTGATTTGATAGGTTTTGGCATCGGTTGTGGAAGTTTGAAGTTTCAAGTTCATCAAATTTGAATTTAGGTGTGATTCATCATTTCGATGTTGTTATGTGTGTTTTGAGGCCTCGAGTAGGTCCATGTTATGTTATGTGACTTCTTGGTATACTTGGTCGGGGTGCCGAGGGACTCGGGCATGTTTCAGATTGATTTCAGATCATTTTCTTCATGTTTTCATTGCTGGTTGCTGCTGGTTCTGGTATGACCGCACCTGCGGTTGGTTTGCGCAGGTGCGATGGTCGCAGAAGTGAAAAAGGAGTCGTAGGAGCGGAGGTGTTACTGGCAGCAGGAGTCCACAGAAGTGGAGGTTCATTCGCATCTGCGAAGGCGCAGATGCAGTGTGAAAGGGCGCAGAAGCGAACGTCAGCGCAAGAGCACAATTTGGACTCGCACCTGCGTGTGCGCAACATCGGAGTTTCTACCGCAGGTGCGAAGGCAGATCTCTAGTGCTTCTCTGCAGAAGCGTGTTTTTGGTCGCAAAAGCGACGCCGCAGAAGCGGCTAATGTGCCGCAGGTGCGAGAATGCTGGGCAGAATGCTATAAATCGAGGCTTTGGTTCTTTTATCATATTTTGAGATATGAGACTCGGATTGAGGCGATTTTTGGAGAAATCTTCATCACAAGGATTGGGGTAAATGTTCTACATTTGGTTTTGATCTTATTTCATGAATCTATCTTCATTTTTGGTATTAGTCGATGAATTTAAAGAGATATTGGGGGGTTTTTGCCTAAAGTTTCATAATGTGAATTTTTGAGTTTTAAACATCGATTTGGAGTCGGATTTGAGTGAAACTAGTATGGTTGGACTCGTAATTGACTGGGTTGTCAGATTTTGTGAGTTTTGTCGGGTTCCGAGGTGCAGGCCTGGTTGGACTTTTTGGCTGATTTTGGTCTTTTTATTAAAGATTCCACCTTTAATGATTGGGTTTATTTCCTTTGGCATTATTTGATGTATTTGAGTTGCTTTTAGCTAGTTTTGAGCCGTTCGAAGGTCGGTACGCGCGAGATGGTTTGGAGCATTACTTGACTTGCTCGGTATTGGAATTTGGCTTCTTCGAAGTAAGTAACACTTCTAAAATTAGTGTTGAGGGTATGAAATCCTGAATTACATGTTATGTGTTTGGTGTTGAGGTGACACACATGCTAGGTGACGGGCGTGTGGGCGTGCACCGTGTGAATTATGACTCTGCTTTTTTTTTGTGGTACTGTATAGTTACCAGACCTTACCTGTAATCATGAAATTTCTAAGTACGTGAGCTCTTGAGCTGTGATCCATGTTAGAAACCATGTCTAGGATACATGCTTATTCTGTTGAGACCCACCGAGGTCATTTCTGCTATTGAGCTATCTGCTTTCATTGCATTACATACTCACTCATACGCATTCATATGCATATATATCATATCTCAGTCTCTGATACCATTTATTGATACATCACATCATTATTTTTGGGCTGATTTTTCATGTCATTGAGAGCCCGGAGAGATTGATAACTGAGTGAGGCCGAGGGCCTGATTGTGAGGATATTTATGGGATCGAGCTACACGCCGTAACATGTTTCACTGATTTTATGCTATGATTGGCTTGATATAGCGCTTAGGCTGAAGGAGCCCCTCCGGAGTCTGTACACACCCCCAGTGAGCGCAAGTACCTACTGAGTATGAGTGCCGAGTGCCGAGTGATTGGGAGGCCTGAGTGACTGGGAGGACTGGGTGAAATGATACTTTTAGAGTATGCATATGGTCTTTATAACTGAATTGCATCGCATTTTGGCATGCACACTTGACATACAGGCATATAGATGCATTTTTTCTCATGCTGTATAGTATCACGTCATTTATGACTTCTCATATATTTTGACATATGGGCATAGAGAGACATCTTATACTTGCTATCTAAAAGGAAAATGAAATATCTTATTGATTGTTGAAAGGATTTTTGAGAAAAATCACAGTTTTCAAACTCACTCATATTTTTGGCAATTTCGGTAAAAGATTTGGGTTTTCACTGAGATACTTTAAAAGCATGCCTATTTTCTAGAACTGTGAACGAGCTGAGCATTTTATTTCTAAGATACTCCTTTTATTACTTGCACCATGCTGTTATGAATTATTGTGGGATACTGGTATTGGACCCGACCTTTGTTCTAGCTCGTCACTACTTTCAGCCTAAGTTTAGGTTTATTACTTATTGAGTACATGGGGTCGATTGTACTCATACTACACTTCTGCTGGCGTTGTTGTGATCGACGGGAGCCGAAATTTGAAGATGTACCTACGCTCCGGTTGTAGCTGCCTCTTGTTCATGGTAGCCTTAGATCTATAAAACTCTGTTTATGTACTCTTCAAACAGATGATATATTTACTTCATTTTAACTTTTTAAACTCTATTCTTAGAAGCTCATGATTTGTACTACCAATCTTTGAGAAATGTATAGGATTTAGATATTTTCTTTTACTTAATTATCTTATTAAATCTCATTGGGTATGGATAGTTGTTAATTGGCTTACCTAGCGGGTTGAGTTAGGTGCCATCACGACTAGTTGAATTTTGGGTCGTGACAAGTTGGTATCAGAGCTCTAGGTTCGTAGGTTCTACAAGTCATGAGCAAGTGTCTAGTAGAGTCTTGCGGATTGGTATGATGACGTCTATACCTATCTTCAAGAGGCTACAGGACATTTAGGATATACTTCCCATCTTTCTTTCCTTATCGTGCGACATTATTTCAGCTTGAAGCGTAACTCTTTGAATTCTTTCCATGCATTGGCATACGCATGTGAGCGCTCGATATCAGCTGTGCATCAACGACTAGTGATTCTATGGATGAGATGCGAGATGTAATTTTGGTATGCTGATGATGGGCCAGTCTGGAGGACTTGAGGTCGAGTTTTGACTGTAGCTTGAGCATGGAGATTTTGGTTGTGTGAGCACATACTTTTGGACTTATATGTCCGGTAGTGTCCCTATAAGCGGAATCCGTGGCTCGATGAGTGCTTGGATGGCTACGTGATGAGTATGATGTGACTGCCAGATATGTTCATATGGTTTGAGTGTGACGGGAAAAGTTTGCTTGAGATGTAGAAAGGACCATTGGGTGTTTGATTTTTGTTTTGATCTGACATATTGGTTCGAGTTATGGGGTGTTGAGGGCACCATTCATGTTGTTTAATTGTGGAGTGAAGTAGGTTCTCATGCCTTGTTGGTGAGTTTATACTCAGGGAGATTAAGTGATTGCTTAGTAATTATGGCTGTGAAAGGGTATAAAGAGATGTCAGTTTCAGGCTAAGTAGGTGAGTTATAACCTGCGAGGTAATCTATGGATGTATGATTTTTATAATGTTGTGTGGAGGTTTTCTTTTCTACCAGTGGGGTATATTTGTGCGATTTGAGTTTGGATTGGTTGTAACAGTTGACCTGACTATCACGAGGATGAATGCGAGATTTGCAGTTGATTTGAGGTATTGTAAGATTTGTGTTACATGAGCTTACGAAGGATTTAGTTGAATTTCAGTGCGTAATTTTGGCAGTAATAGAGTATGGGTATCGTGATGTTATCGACTATTTTGTTCTATGGCTTTGAGCCAAGTGGGGGAGTCTGCTATCGACTAGTTGATTGCACGATTATGTGTTGAATTGGTTTCGGTTTGAGGTATACTGGTGTATCAGTTATGACTGCAAGGGTTGAGATTGAGGATGACTCGAGTAAGGAAATTTCTGGATACGGGTTGTATTACACTCTATGGGTATATGGGAATCACAGAATGATTGAGTGGTTATTCGTGAAGGATGTAGTGTGCATGGAGTAGGAATTTGCTTGGCCGCGTTAAGGTAGGGTTACTCCTTTGGGTGTCATCGTGCCAATGGGGCACCAGTCGTTTGTCCCGTTTGGGGCGGTGCAATTGAGATTTGAGCAGAGTGGATGACTCTCGAGAATGGTTCTAATGGATTCAAGAATTATATGTAGCAATTGAGAATTTCGGATTGGTATATGGCTAGGATTTAATATTTGCATTAGATGGTGTCGAGACTTGTGACATTTTTATATCGTTGTGGATTATGCATTTCAGTATCAAGAAGGTGAAAGAAACAGTTTTAGGATCACATAAGGTCTCTTTAGAGTGAGTGTCTTGGTTGTGGTTCTTTGCGGTGCTTAAGAGGAAAGTCAGCAGCTTATGGGCCTTAGGGCGTTGTGGTTTTATACTGGGGTCTCTTGTGTGGTGAGTTTTGGTTGAGGATCGTGGTATTATGGCGAGGAGAACTATCAATTTGAAGGAAATTTGAAAAGAACTCGGACAGTTAGGACAACTTGGTGGTAGGTTGGATCAGCACAGTAATGGATATAATCGGTTCATTGGGTACTTATGATATAGAGAGTCTCTATAGGTATTTTGTGGCAATGCTCTTAGGTTTTGGCAACCTGCGTGGCTCGGAGGAGTTAGAGAGATTCAGTTTTGATGACTTGGTCATATGCAGATGGGTTTCAAAGTGTTCCCAATGGTTTTTACCACTGTTTGAGGTGTATATTTCCTACTAGTGTGAGGAACATGTTGCTTATTGTGATTTTCTCCTGGATGAGATCAAATGGAAGGTTCCTGGCTAATGGAGAATGTAGTTTGTTGGTGACTCAGAGTTGAATTATGAGACTCTTGTACTTTTCATATGATGGCATGATTGATGTAGTGTGTTGTGTGGGATCGAGATTTGCAGCCTCCTCCTCTCTATCCGAAAAATTTCAGGAAAAATAAAACCCCAACTTCTTCATCTAAATTTTTATTTCTAAGCTATGGAATTCGATGGAGCATTAGCCTAGCATAATATAGAACTTTTGATACTTTTATTTTTATTTTTATCAGGTGGGGACGACCTCGAACCTCTTTTGTGTTTATTTTCTTTTTATGTGTTTTTTTTCCTTCAATTTGAATATTTTAAAAGCCAACCTGATTATGTATGCAACCGTATTAGTTACGGGACTTAGGGAATGCCTAACACCTTCTCCCCGAGTCAAATGAACTCCCTTACTTAGAATTTCTGGTGCGGTCAGTTTTAGAGTCAAATGTGTTTTGAAAAAAAATTCTTATTTTAGAAAAACAAACGGTGACCTGGCACATCGAAATCAAATATGAGGTGGCGACTCTGAAAAATCCTTTGAAACACAAACTTTTGTCACTTTCTAATTGAAAAACCTTTTTGAGCTTTAAAATCTTTTTATTATCTTAAAAGGGTTAAGTGAGGTGAAAAAAGGGGTATGACTGCTAAGGTATCACACCCCTTTTTTTACCTTACTAACCCTCTTTAAAATAGATAAAGTGGTTTTTGAAGTTCAAAAAGGTTTTCAATTAGAAAGTGAAAAAACATTTGTTTAAAAGGAATTAACTCAGAGTCGCCACTTGATATACAATCTCGGTGTGCCAAGTCACCATTTAAAAATAAGTTTTTCTTAAAAACATATTTGACTCTAAACCAGTTTACACCAGAGATTCTAGATAAGGTGGTTCATTTGACTCGGGGAGAAGGTGTTAGGCATTCCCCAAGTCCTGTGGGAGCCGCGGTTGCATACATGATCAAGTTGGCTTTAAAGGATACTCAAATTGAGGCTAAAAACAAAAAAAGAAAATAAACACAAAGGAAAATAAATACAAAAGAGGCTCGAGGTTGTCCCCACCTAAATGAAAGAAAATTAAACGAAAAGAAAATTAAAGTAATAAATTAACCAATACTATGCTTACTCTATAATGTCCGTCACGGCCTCCAATTACATTCACCACGGGGCATTCCCCGGATAAAATATATACAAAATCTGTAGGGCATTCCCTTGAATATAAACTAAAGGGAACTACCTCTCGCCTCGAATAAAAATAAAAAGAAAAAGACCTAAAGTTTGCCTACCCAAATGTTGTCGGCTTAAACATGCTCCTAGTGGATTCAAAATAAATAGATCTATGTAAATAAGAGATTCAGAACACTAACAACTTATGTTTTACCTCAATCCCACATCACCTAATTAAAATTCCTAATTTGATTTATCATTAGTCTATTAGGCATATTTATTTATTTAAGAAGTCAAACATCATTAAACACTTAATACACTAACTCAAGAAAGCAACGTCATATGCATACAATTAGGAAGACTCAAATCAACCAGAATTCCATTCGATTTCAAAACACACAAGTAAGAATCATTAAGATAATTAAGAATCGAGTTTAGAATTAGACCTCACGGAGAGCAAATTTCCAGTATTAATAGAGAAACTTCGAGAAAATCCTACTGCTTGTCGCTGACCAGATCAGAATCCACTCCAACGACCTCGAACGGACCTCATCAACCAAAAAATAAAAAATTCACCGGTTGAACTTAAACCTCTTGAACCCAACTCGAAATTCTAGCTAAAACAGTTTAATGGCGGAGCGAAGTTGTCAGATTGTCGGACTCGGAGTAACTAGTAGGTAGCGCCAGCGAGGAGCAGCAAAGCCGTGAGGAATGAGGAATTGGGGATGGATCTGTTTTTTACTTTTAGGGATTACATTTATTTATTCCTAATTGTTGTTTTGTAGAGATTTGTCTATTCCTAAATTTTATATTATAAAGCAAGAATGAGGAATTGGGGATGTGCAGTGATATGAAATTGAAGAAGAAAGGATTGGGAAAATTCAGGGATTAGGTTCGGCATTTGGGTTATGTAAAGATTGTAACTAGATTCATGGAATGCAGGCGTGTCTGTTTTTGTGGGTGTCGATGCCTAGGATCTTCGCTTAGAGTAATCACCTAGGGTTTCCATAATTGGATATTTTATATGGAGGCGGGAAGGGATGATAGCCATTGGATTAGAAGGAAATAAATGGCTAAGATTAAATCTTGCATTTTAAGTGGAGAGTGGGCTAATGGATTGGGAAGAATGGACCTTTATCTTGCTGGGCCACTAATATCCGAAAAGGAGCTCCTAATTGACCCAAATTCAATTCTTTGTCAATGAACAAAAATAAAAATAAAAATAAAAATTCTACCAAAATATACTAATTAATCTTAGTTAATAAGAATAAAATATTAAAGTAATATATTAAAATAAAAATATTTTTGGTATTTTTTAAATGTTATAAAAAAGGTAGAGAAAACTATGTTAAAGTAATGGTAAAAATTAAAATATTATTATTATAAAATACTAATAAGCTTAAATAAATAAAAAAGGATAAAAATAAAAAGATATATAATAATAGAAGAAATATTATAAAACTATTTTTTGGTGTTTTTAAACTTATGTTTTAAAATAAAATAAAAATTAAAAGTTGATTGAAATCCTATTAAAATGAAAAATAAGTAAATATTTTAAAAATACTTCTTTTAAAAGTTGCACGGGTCAAAAATTACGTGCTTACAACTGCCCCTCTTTGCTTGGAAACACAAAGTATTTTCGGAGCAAAGAACAATAAGCAACGTAACTGATTTATGACCCGACGCTTATTCAAAAGAAAATAAAGATGGCTAAAGAGATTGTGACCGAGCCCTGGTATTGAGCTGCCTACATATCCTTGGCCATAAAGCAATCAGGCCACGTGTAGTTTAGAAATGAGAAGAGCGATGGAGTATATCGAGGTGGAGAGCCGATTGAGGTGCCGTCGAGGTTCCGGTCCGCGGTCCCTGCCATTACATCAAAATAAAAGGAAATATTACAGCGAAAATAAAAGAAAAATACAAGATCCTATGTACTTCTTGTCTCGAATCTTCCTTGAATCTCCACTTGAACCTTTAACATGAAACTGAAAATTCACCCTATTCTTCAGGTGGGCGTCCTGTTGCTGCATTTGAAATAAACTTGAACTTGGAGTAGATTTGAGCTTGCAAACCTTGTTCTTCAGGCGGCTCGTGCTACTTCTGGAATCGAAAAACTAGAGGTTAACCCTATTCTTCCGGAGGGATCCTGCTACCTCTGACTTGAACTTGAAAACTGAAAGTTGACCCTGTTCTTCAGGCGGGCTCCTGATGCTTCTCTAAATTGAACTTAAAATTGAAAGTTGACCCTGTTCTTTAGGCGGAATCCTCTTGCTTGATCTTGAAAGAAACTCAAAGTTGACCCTGTTCTTCAGGTGGGCTCCTGATGCTTCTTTAATTTGAACTTAAAACCGATTTCTGAAATGTTGACCCCCGTTCTCTAGGTGGGTGCCTGCATTAAAACAAACAAAACGAACAAAATTTTCTGCCCCAGTTTGCACTAGGAAGATTCGTGAGTTGTTAGCAAAACTGTAAATCACCTACGCTATTAATCAATGATGCAATAATGAGAGTAAAAGGACTCGACTAGGATGTGCGTCTCCTGTGAGTAAAACCAAGAAAATTTTGACTAGCGAATGCGTCTGCTAAAAATAAAACCTGAATGACCCAGATTAGGAAGTACGTCTACTAAGGGTGAAACTTGAATGAACCATACTAGGAAGTGCATCTCCTAGGGGTGAAATCTCAATTTAGGAAGTGCGTCTCCTAAAAGTATAACCTAAAAGACCCAGACTAGGAAGTGCGTCTCCTAGGGGTGAAACTTCAATGACTCAAACTAGGAAGTGCTCTCCTAGGGATGAACTTAAAAGACCCAAGCTAGGAAGTGTGTCTCCTAAGGGTGAAATCTCAATTTAGGAAGTACGTCTCCTAAAATTATATCCTGAAAGACCCAGATTAGGAAGTGCGTCTCGTACGGGTGAAACTTAAATGAACCAAACTAGGAAGTATGTCTCCTAGGGGTGAGACATGAATGAATCAAACTAGGAAGTGCGTCTCCTAGGGGTAAAATTTGAATGAACCAAACTAGGAAGTGTGTCTCCTACGGGGTGAACTTAAATGGCCCAAACTAGGAAGTGCGTCTCCTAAGGGTGAAATCTCAATTTAGGAAGTGCGTCTCCTAAAAGTATATCCTTAAAAACTGAGGCTAGGAAGTGCGTCTCCTAGAGGCGAAACTTCAATGACTCAAACTAGGAAGTGCATCTCCTAGGAATGAACTTAAATGACCCAAACTAGGAAGTGCGTCTCCTAGGGGTAAAATCTCAATTTAGAAAGTGTGTCTCCTAAAATAAAATATAACTTGAAAGACCCATACTAGGAAGTGCATCTCCTAGGGGTAAAATCTTAATTTAGGAAGTGCGCCTCCTAAACAGTATAACCTGAAAGATTTAAACTGACCCTATTCTCCAGGTGGGACCTCTAAACTCAAGGAAAGTTAATGATTACCAACCTAACAAAATTAAAAACTGGCCCTATTCTCCAGGCGGGATCCCTAAACTTTAAGAAAGCTAAAGATTAACAACTTAAAAATTAAAAACTGACCCTATTCTCCAGGCGGGACTCTTGAACTCAAGGAAAGCAAAAGATTCCTCTCAACTAGGGAAAATGCCTAGGAGGTGTGATCTTCTCAATAGCCATTGCGTAAGCAAAATTGGGGGCATTACACCTAAATAATTCAAGCTTCCAAGCTTTGGTATGGACATAGCCTTCATCCCTGTTTCAGACAAAGAAAACTTATGAGCTTAAAACATGGTGGTTAGTTTGTGGCCTTGACTACGAGGGCGATTTCTCTTGCACTTGTCACGATCAACTTGGACTTCAACTTGGAAGACAATGCCTGTTATCGGCCGACCGCTTTTCCGGATAACCTTATCACAAGAAATATTCCTGATTCATTCAATTCCAATACCTTATGCCCGATGCATTGCACTCGTGTTCTAACATTCACCAAATCTTTGCATTTTATATCAATCCCAAAGAACATCTATTATCACCAACTCAGTGCACACACTATTCTTCTGTGTCTTATGCCATTTTGATGTGCTTGCCAGACTCTGCTTTGTGTGATTAAAAGCCGTTAGCAGATTTTGAAGTCAGTTCTCACTTATTTCGACAAAAATAGACTCAAAAGGGACTCAAACAAAACAAGAGGAACAAAGTAAGGAGAAAAACGAGAAGAGACAGTATCTAACAAGAAAAGTTTTGCCTAGGAAAAATAACAAAGTAAAAAACTAATCGGATTTGAAGGCCAACTCCATTGATCATGACATACATTTTGGATTAAGCGGCCTAATCTATCAAGCGAGTCTAATCTTCAACTCTTGTTATGCCTCTAAGTTGTGAAACTGGGCTTCAACGCTCCAATTGTCCTATCTGATCCACAATCCTCAGTCGACTCGTAGTGCCCTGAAGGGTTTTCACCATCAAGCTTCTCTCATTTTGCTCTTTTTCTCAACTCACTGTCGCCTTACGGTGCCCATAGGGGTTTTCACCGCTAATACTCTCTTATTTTATTATTTTCTCTCTTTGTGCTGAGAACAAGGTATTACCCATAATGCAGGAAGATCATACTTTTACCACACACTTGATTTGGCATCCTCAAATATTGGTCGGAAGGTCTTTCTTTGGACCGTAATATAGGCTAATGAAAGGGGTTTTAACTTACAACTTTTGGAATGAGATCTATTTACAAAACTAAAACTCCTGCCCCAGTTTTTTTGAGTCTGGGAAATTTTGGATTTTTATTTTGATGTGACTGAACCTCAGAGTAAGGCTGCCTACGTATCCTTAAAAGGAAACAGGTCGAACGTAGTTCCAACCTAAAAGTTGTTTTGTTTTTGTTGTTTTTTTTCTTTCTCTTTTTTTTTTTCTTTGTCTTTCTTTTCCTTTTTTCTTTTTTTTTCTTCTTTTCTTTTTCTTTTTTTTTCTTTTTTTTTTCTTTTCTATTTCATAACTCTACTTCTGATTCCCAAAGAGGGGTATGAAAGAGAATAAATAAGGCTCAAAAGGGTAACAAATGATAAAAGTATTTGGGTAGCAGAATAAAATGCCTTCGTCATCCCAACTTTGAACATGCCAAGTATAAAATGTAATTGAGGATAAGCAGAAAAATCATACATAATATCTCTTGACTGCATCAACACAAATAAAAAGTACCAATGGGCAATACCTTTGTCCCAATGAATGACCCTTGCCAGTTCGAAGCAGACTTGACTCAATCTTATCTTGATGTGGAAGGATGCATTTCAACACTGACTGATCTATCTCAAACTGCTTGAGCGACATTTCCTTGTTGTATTCTTTTATCAACCTCTTGATTTCCCAGACTAACTGCCTCAGTTTCACTCAATTCATGCTTTAGGTTATCTTAGAATGCGTGAATCTTTACTTATTTTCTCAAATGCATATTCTTATCATATTCAAACCCGTGTTTTATTATTCCATGATTAGACTCCCTTTCAAGATCTGGCTAAAAACTCCGCATGCATGTCTTGTCACTAGAACTGGTGTGAAGAGAACTATATACAAGAAAAAGAACTAAACGAAGACTGCAAATAACAGAAAAATAAAATCTCATTTGACCAAAGGATGGAAGGGTTTGAACAGTAGAATAAAATCTATATTAATTCCCCAAAACAACCCTAAATGACAGGCTTAGAGACACAAAACTAACTAACAAGACTACTAGAGATAGGAAAAAGAGTATAGAAGGGTTTGAATCACCAAAACAAATAAGATAAAATCTAGATTACAACCCCAAAAAAACCTAGATGGCAGAAAAGATGTCAAAATAAACTGCCAAGACTCCTTCCTGGCGAGGAAATAAGGTGCTTTCTAATTACCAAGCTCGAGATCTTAGCCACTGAGTTGCACATCAAAATTACTGGGACTTTCACCAATTTCAATCACATTGTCTTCACCAAGTGGCTTATTGACTCCTTTGACCAACCCTTCCTCGTCACTGACTTCTGAATTAGCGAGTGACCACCTAAGAGATCTTGCCGTAAATGACTCACCAAAGGACTTGAAAGAACCTGCACATTCGTTTTCATTGCAAATCATCCCAAAAATTTGTGTGTTGTCAAGTACCTGTAGAGGATTCTGTTTGACACATGGGGTATTAATGCCTTGGACCACAATTATACCTTCTCGAATCATTCTTTCTACTTCCCTTTTCAAAGTACGACAATCTTCAGTGTTATTCCCTTGGACATTAGAGTGGTACATGCACCGTACTGTAGGATCAAAACCTTTTGCATATGGGTCCGAAGTATAGCCGAGGAGCAGCTCAATCAGGCCAGGATGTTTTAACTTTTCAAACAAGCTTGTGTAGGATTCCCCGATTTGCGTAAAACTATTTCTTTGCCTTTGTTCCCTTTCATGCCCCTGTTTTCTAGGGTTATTGGGTGCTCAAAAATGTTGTGAAGGCGAACGAGTATTTTGCGGTGCTCGTGCTCACCTTAAGGAGTGACCCAGTAGTTGAACAGATGATTGGAAATTATACGGAGGATAATACTGGCTAAGATTATGTGGAGCTTGGTGATAGGTTTGTTGTGGAGATTGAGTATATTGGTAAGGCGGACCCTTTGAGCCATGTCGTAATCCTGAGACAACTATGGTAACATCATCCTTTTTCTTCTGACCCGGCAAGCTTCCTATGTCGTTCTGAATTGTTTGTGTGGTTGATTTTATGGCGGAGTAACTCATGATCTTGCTTGACTTGAGTCCCTCTTCCACCATTTCTCCCATCTTTACCACATCGTTAAAGGGCTTACCTATGGCTGAGATCAAGTGGCCAAAGTAAGTAGGTTCCAAGGCTTGAAGAAAGTACTCGACCATCTCATCTTCTTCCATCGGAGGATTGACCCATGCAGCTTGCTCCCTCCATCTGAACCCGTATTCCCTAAAGCTTTCATTGGGCTTCTTTTCTACCTTGGTCATGGATAGGCGATCCAGAACAATGTCTATATTGTACTGAAATTGCCGGGAAAAAGCCTGAGCCATATCGTCCCATGTGTACCACCTGCTAGCATCTTGGCGGGTGTACCATTCCAGAGCTGCCCCACTCAGACTCTGACTGACATAGGCCATGAATAATTTGTCGTTCCCACCGGCGCCTCTCATCTTACTGCAATAGCCTCTCAAATGGGCCACGGGATCTCCATGTCCATCATACATGTCAAACTTGGGCATCTTGAACCCTGCGGGCAGTTGGACATCAGGGAATAAGCACAAGTCCTCGTAGGCAACACTTACTTGGTCTCCTATCCCTTGTATGTTTCTCAAATATTGCTCCAAACTTCTCACTTTCCTGAATATCTCATCTTGCTCTGCATTCTTAGTGGGCTTCTCGGTTTCAACAGGAGGCTCAAAGTGTGGGGTATAACAGTAAGGATCCAGAGCCTTGAAAGTTGGTTCTGGAGCATAGTATTGGGCATCTGGAGCTTTGAACGCGAGTTTACTAGATGATCGGTGGAGGGTAGCTTGTGGAGGGGCTACAAAAACAGGAGTAGATGTCGGAGCAGGGTATGAGGTAGTTTTGGCTGGTGGAGCATGAAAAGTTTGGGATGAGGTGCCAGGGTATTTGTGGTAAGGGGTAAAGCCTGGTGCATATTGAGGGAAAAGATCAACGGTAGTGGGAACCTGGGCTTGTGACAGTGGTGGGATAGAGGCAGGGTTTTTTGTATAGTATGTGGGGAATGAAGGTGGAGGATGCCCCCTGATCCAAGCCTGATACATTTCTGTCATCTGTTGTTTCAACCTTTAGACCTCCTCTTTCAATTCAGATTTTGACTCCACTATCTCCCTCGATGGGTCAACAATTGTGTCTGATTCCTTGCTAGCCATGACTGCCTTGATCTTTGATTTTGTATTGTAGGGATGACTTGTCAGAATGCCACAAACTAACCACCTTCCTTATGATAACAATGAAAGTAACAAAGAGGAGCAAAATAAAGCCAACATGTTAGCGTTAGAGCATTTATCATATAATAATATCACGTTACATGCAATGCACCTAGAAACAATTAACGGTTCTAAAATGACTTTGAGGGTCGCAAGGTCATATGACATCATCCCAATTTGCTCATTTCAATATTCTCTTTTCTTCTTTTCTAGCACTTCTTGGTTTACATCATTTTCTTTCCACTCTATTTCTTTCTGATTATCACTCTTTTCTTTCCTCTCATCCTACAACTTCATCTTTTTTTTCTTTTTTCTTTTAATTTCAAAATAATTTGATTGAACCCGATGTAGGTTGCCTACGTATCATGTTCCACATGAATCAGACCAAGCGGAGTTCTAGAAAAGTGATAGACAAAATAAACTAAAAAACAAGAATCTTTTTGGATTTTTCATTTATAACTTTGTTTTTTGGTTTTCACATACAAAATAGGAAGTATGATAACAAAAGACTCGATGAACTCAACTAGACTATGACAGACTGAGACACCACCTAAAAGAATCAATACTACTGGACAAGACATGTAAAATAAAAGATAAAATAGACTCAAAATATAAAAAGTCTCCTCAAACAGCTCCTGAAAGCAATGGTCCTGACTAACATGGCCCTGGGGCATCTATCATTCTCAAGCTCTGGTAAATGAATCCATACCTGAATGACAAAAATAAGACCAAATAGAGTTAGTGACTCGAGGCACTGTGTGAGACCATAATGCTTCCTATTGGGCTATGCAAGGCACGCGTGAGGCTATCTTTGCAAAATAACCTACGTGGCCTAAATATGGCTAGAAGTGCAAACTCAACAAGGGTGACCACCAAGCTATGGAAAAATATCTCAAAAGGCCCATATGACCCCTAAACTCTCAAGAATCGCTGTCTCTAAGATTACTTTGCACAAATGTCCCTACTTTGCAGAAATAGCCAATATGGCCAAATGCGGCTAGAGATGCAAATTCAACAAGGACGGACCTTAAAGTAATATGACACCTAATTGTGGACTCAAGATTCTAAGACATGGGTCACTGAACTACTTTCGTGAAAATGACCCCATTTTGCAAGAATGGACGATGTGGCCAAAAGTGGCTAGACATGCAAGATTTGGCTACGACCCCCGAAGCCAAGAACCTAAGACTCGCTAGGAAGACCAGACCCTATGTGGGCTGCCTACGTATCCCGCCCCGAAAGACGAGAATCAGGTATGCGTAGCTCGAGAAGATTGGATACGGAAGAAAATTAAAAAAATAATTGATTTGGAGAAATCATAATTTTTGTCTTTTTGAAAAATGATGGAAAATGTAAAATCTTTTTGGATTTTTTTTTGACTTTTGGGAAAAACTATGAAAGAAAAATGTGGATGGGCCCAACTTGTTTCATTTTATACTTCACCCTATTTTCTTTCTCACTGGTCCGCCAAATGACCCCTTCACCCTTAAAGAATATAGCATGTAGCACATAAGGATGATTAAATGTCTTTTTGGGGCATGGGCCCGTTTTGACATAATTTGGATAGGCCTCCTACAAAGGGACGGTACCTAGGACCGGCCTCGCTAGGTCACAATGACATGATGCAAATAAAAATGACTTAAAGGCTGACCTACATTTGGGGTTTACTAACAAAGCAATTCGGGGGAGCGTATGGTCGATGGTGGCTGCTCAACCTTTCCACCCACTCCATACGTCCGACGGCCCTCCCTCCTAAAATAAGGGTGACTCAACAAAGACTTCGTGTACGCAACGCGTACTACGAGTCTTGTTGCCGAGAGAATTGACCGGGTGATGCATACGATGACAGTTATAAAGCAGTAACACATAAAGAAAAAACTGTAAACACATAAAACAACTAGCAAATAAAGCGACATAAACAAAATAAAAATCAAATAAAGCAAATAAAAAAAGCATAAAAAACCTCAACCAAATATTTTAAAAAGCCAACAAGATCAAGTACCAGCTCGAACCTGCAACTGCCCAGCAGAGTCGCCAAAGCTGTCGCACCCTTTTTTTTCACCTCACTAACCCTCTTTAAAATAGATAAAGTGGTTTTTGAAGCTCAAAAAGGTTTTCAATTAGAAAGGGACAAAATATTTATTTAAAAGGGATTAACTCAAAGTCGCCACTTGACATATAATCTCAGTGTGCCAAGTCACCATTTAAATATAATTTTCCCTTAAAAACATATTTGACTCTAAACCAGTTTGCGCTAGAGATTCTAGATAAGGGGGTATATTTGACTTTGGGAGAAGGTTTTAGGCATTCCCCAAGTCCCGTGGGAGCCACGGTTATATACATGATCAAGTTGGCTTTAAAGGATACTCAAATTAAGGCTAAAAACACAAAGGAAAATAAACACAAAGGAAAATAAATACAAAAGAGGCTCGAGGTCGTCCCCACCTAAATGAAAGAAAATTAAACGAAAAGAAAATTAAAGTAATAAATTAACCTATACTATGCTTACTCTACGATGTCCGTCACGACCTCAAATTACATTCACTACGGGGCATACCCCGGATAAAATATATACAAAATCTATAGGGCATTCCCTTGAATATAAACTAAAGGGAACAACCTCTCGCCTCGAATAAAAATAAAAAGAAAAAGACCTAAAGTTGGCCTACCCAAATGTTATCGGCCTAAACATGCTCCTAGTGGATTCAAAATAAATAGATCTACGTAAATAAGAGATTCAGAACACTAACAACTTATATTTTACCTCAATCCCACATCACCTAATTAAAATTTCTAATTTGATTCATCATTAGTCTACTAGGCATATTTTTTTATTTAAGAAGTCAAACATCAGTAAACACTAACTCAAGAAAGCAGCGTCATATGCACAATTAGGCAGACTCAAATCAATCAGAATTCCATTCGATATCAAAACACACAAGTAAGAATCATTAAGATAATTAAGAATCGAGTTTAGAATTAGACCTCACGGAGAGCAAATTTCCAGTATTAACAGAGAAACTTCGAGAAAATCCTACTGCTTGCCGCTGATCGAATCAGAATCCACTCCGACGACCTCGAACGGACCTCATCAACCAAAAAAAAAAAACTTCACCGGATGAACTTAAACCTCTTGAACCCAACTCAAAATTCTAGCTAAAATAGTTTAATGGCGGAGCAGAGTTTTTAGATTGTCAGACTCGGAGTAACTAGTAGGTAGCACCGGTGAAGAGCAACAAAGCCGTGAGGAATGAAGAATTGGGGATGGATCTGTTTTTTACTTTTAGGGATTATATTTGTTTATTCCCAATTGTTATTTTGTAGAGATTTATCTATTCCTAAATTTTATATTATAAAGCAAGAATGAGGAATTGGGGATGTGCAGTGGTATGAAATCTAAGAAGAAAGGATTGGGAAAATTCAGGGATTAGGTTCGGCATTTGGGTTATGTAAAGATTGTAACTAGATTCATGGAATGCAGGCGTGTCTGTTTTTATGGGTGCCGATGCCTAGGGTCTTCGCTTAGAGGAATCCCCTAGAGTTTTCATAATTGGATATTTTATATGGAGGCAGGAAGTGATGATAGCCATTGGATTAGAGGGAAATAGATGGCTAAGATTAAATCTTATATTTTAAGTGGAGAGTGGGCTAATGGGTTGGGAAGAATGGGCCTTTGTCTTGCTGGGCCACTAATATCCGAAAATGAGCTCTTAATTGACCCAAATTCAATTCTTTCTCAATGATCAAAAAATAAAAATAAAAATAAAAATACTACCAAAATATACTAATTAATCTTAGTTAATAAGAATAAACTATTAAAGTGAACTATATATTAAAATAAAAATATTTTTTGTATTGTTTAAATGTTATAAAAAAGGTAGAGAAAACTATGTTATAGTAATGGTAAAAATTAAAATATTATCATTATAAAATACTAATAAGCTTAAATAAATAAAAAAAGTATAAAAATAAAAATATATATAATAATAGAAGAAATATTATAAAACTAATTTTGGTGTTTTTAGACTTATGTTTTAAAATAAAATAAAAATTAAAAGTTGACTGAAATCCTATTAAAATGAAAAATAAGTTACGCGGGTCAAAAATTACGTACTTACAGGTGCAAGATCACGAGTCAGTTTTGAAGGGAAGGGCATAAATTCTTAGACATCATGGACGGTTTCAGATGACTGGGTGAATGATATTACTACTTGGTATTACTTGAGAAGGGTGCGCATTTCAGAAGGCGCATTGTGTTTTGATTTAAAGATGCTTCATTGGTATTGCGGTGCTCGCCGGGTTGATCTACCACTGATATTCGGATTTGTACTATGTGGCACAGAAGAATTATAAAAGTATTCCTCGTGGGATGATCGTGTATGAGAGATGTGTTAGACATTCGGACGATGGAGTTGGGATTAGATATGGTGATTCGTGTGTTCTATGGATTTAGAGACTGGGAGTTTTGAGGAGCAGATTGTTTCGTGGTTGTGGACTGTGTAGTTGTGGCCAGAGCTAGCCAAATGATAGTAAGTGTTATGATTCAGTCATTGTGGACCTTCAGGTGGTTATTTATCTATTTGTGGATGACCAGAGTTGATTCGGGGCCCGTTGGTAGGCCAATGAGGATGTGTATTCTACACCGAGTCCGATTGGTTGACTCCGTACTGCTACTGTTGAGGGATGTGCCATTCGGTTGGTGTTGAACTTATTCGGTTGGTGTTGAACTTCGTCGTGTTATGAAATTATCCGCGAGTTACTCTTCTGTGCTACGAGGAGTTGTGATTCGTTGGTTTTAGGCACAGATGGTGAAGTTCTATTGGGGCCTTATAGCGGAATTTGAGCGAGATGAGTATTTGGATATTGCATGATCGATTGCATAAAAGTTATGTTCTTTCAGGTTTTGTGTGGCATTGTGTCATTTGCCTACCCGTGGTTATTGATTTTAATCAGGGTGGCTCGAAGTATATAATATGGACCAGCATTTGGATGGGGTCACGCGTTGCAGCAGAGTTATGTTAAGGTATGAACCTTGTGTTAGAATCATGTGTTATGGTTCTCTGGTGTGTGATGGGCTTTTAGCATTGCGTTGTGGCGGTATTTGTTGAGCTTGCAGGATGATTCTCTCGTTTGAGTCATTTTCCATGTTTGAGTACATTTGAATTATTGCGTATGGGTGCATGAATTTCACGGTTTGTGGCTCTGGGTAGTATTGGTGTTGCATGTCAGTAGAGTAGTTGGTATTTAATAAGATGAAGTGGTCGGATCTAGGATGAATGCTATCGGATTTGATTACGGTATATTTGGAAGTATATTATCGGAAGTCGGCTTAGAAATGGGCGATAGTTCTTGTTAAAGGAGAGGGAGCTCCATGACTTGTTGGTATGATGAATGGTTATGAGTTTCCACGTGTTTCTTTCATCATTGGCAGTGTACGAAGGTTTTAGAATGAGGTTTTGTTTGACATGAGATTTATTACCGGAATTGGGTAGTTTTGGGCAGCTACTGTGATTGGAGATATTGCTATGAGTATTTGAATTGTGCGGTATATCACGTGATTACATCTTAGGTTATGGTTATGGGTTGATACAGTTTGTTTAGACTTATTCAGTGTGTATATGCGAAATGCGGATCTTATAAGAAATTCCGGATATTGAAAATTGGATTCTAAGCTTTACGGGCTAAGGTTGGAGTAATGATCCTCAATATGTTGTGTTGTCGGGCCTATATGGGATAGGGTGACGTGGGATCATCCCCGGGTATGTGTATGGTAAGGTTACACGATGGTTAAATGACTTTGAGAACAACTCTGGACACGTTCGAGGACGAACGTATGTTTAAGTGTGGGAGAATGTAACGACCCAACCGGTCGTTTTGAGCATTGATACTTTGCTCGGTAGTTTACGGGCATGAGTAGCTCCGTATGATGTTTTATGACTTATGTGAATCGTCGGTTTTGGTTTTCAGGTTATTCGGAATCGAATTGGAAGAATGGATTTCATTGTTGAAGCTTTAAATTGGGAGAGTTGACCAAGTTTGACTTTTTGTGAATTTGAACCCGAAACGGAGTTTTGATGGTTCCGGTAGGTCCGTATAGTAATTTTGGACCCGAACGTATGTCCAGATTTGCATTTGGATGTTTCTACAAGGTTTCGACACAAATTGGCAAAAATTAGAAATTTGAAGGTTTGGAAAGTTTAAAAGTTTGACCGAGAATTGACTTTGCGGATATCAGGATCAGATTGTGGTTCGGGGAGTTGGAATAGCTTCGTTATGCCATTTTGGACTTGTGTGCAAAATTGGAGGTCAATCGAACGTGATTTTATAGGTTTTGGCATCGGTTGTGGAAGTTTGAAGTTTAAAGTTCATCAAGTTTGAATTTAGGTGCAATTAATTGTTTCGATGTTGTTATGTGTGTTTTGAGGCCTCAAGTAGGTCCGTGTTATGTTATGGGACTTGTTGGTATACTTGGTTGGGTTCCCGAGGGGCTCGGGCGTGTTTTAGATTGATTTCAGATCATTTTCTTCATGTTTTCATTGCTGGTTGTTGCTGGTTCTGGTGTGACCGCACGTGCGGTTGGTTTGCGCAGGTGCGATGGTCATAGAAGAGAAAAAGGAGTCGTAGGAGCGGAGGTCTTGCTGGGAGTAGGAGTCCGTAGAAGCGGAGGTCTTGCAGGGAGTAGGAGTCCGCAGAAGCGGAGGTTCATTCGCATCTGCGAAGGCGCAGATGCGGTGTGAAAGGGCGCAGAAGCGAAGTCAACGTAGGAGAGCAATTTGAAATCGCACCTGCGTGTGCGCAGCAACGGAGTTTCTACTGCAGGTGCGAAGGCAGACCTCCAGTGCTTCTCCGCAAAAGCGTGTTTTTGGTCGCAAAAGCGACGCCGCAGAAGCGGCTAATATGCCGCAGGTGCTAGAATGCTGGGCAGGATGCTATAAATGGAGGCTTTGGTTCTTTTATCATATTTTGAGATGTGGGACTCGGATTGAGGCGATATTTGGAGCAATCTTTATCACTAGGATTGGGGTAAGTGTTCTACACTTGGTTTTGATCTTATTTCATGAATCTATCTTCATTTTTGGCATTGGTTGATGAATTTTAAAGAGAAATTGGGGGTTTTAGCCTAAAGTTCCATAATTTGAATTTTTGAGTTTTAAACATTGATTTGGAGTCGGATTTGAGTGAAACTAGTATGGTTAGACTCGTAATTGACTGGGTTGTCGGATTTTACGAGTTTTGTCGGGTTCCGAGGTGCAGGCCTGGGTTGGACCTTTTGGCCGATTTTGGACTTTTGATTAAAGATTCGACCTTTATCGATTAAGTTTGTTTATTTTTGCATTATTTGATGTATTTGAGTTGCTTTTGGCTAGGGGTGGGCATTCGGTATTTCGGTTCGGTATTTAAGAATTTTGGTTCGGTATTTCGGTATTCGATTTATCAATTGTGTATACCAAATACCATACCAAAGTATTTCGGTACGGTTCGGTATTTTTTATTTTGGTTCGGTACGATTTCGGTACGGTTTCGATTTAATACATATTCATGTGTCGTACTGCCAAGTGCTAAGAGCCTAAGCATTAAGCAAAAGGCAGCAACACTAAATAATCAAATCCGCCATTATGCCTAACAAAAGGTGTGTAAGTAAGGCAGCACCACAATACTAAATAATCTGCCAACTGCCATTCTGCCTAATAAAAGGCAGCAAGGCAACAACACTAAATAATAAAATAAGCAAGCCAGAAACACTAAATAACAAAAGGCGTGTAAGAGCACATGATTATCACATTCACAACAAGTACACACCTGATTATCACATTCCCAACAAATACTTGAAAGGGAAAAGAAGTAAATAAATATCACAGCAAGCTAAGATAGTAACAACTACTAACGAGTAGCAGCAACCAACAGAATTAAACACAGTGCAACAAAAACATAAAGGGCATCCCTCTATTCAAGTTTACACTAATAATCTCAAATCAACTTAGTCTTAATTCTTAAATACAGATTTCAAGAAGACGCTCAAGACAATGCCTAATATGCTTCCTTAAACAATATGTGCCATCCCTTTTTGGATGAACATTAGGAGCACGGGTCATGATTGCACTTGAACCTAAAAAAAAAGATAAATCATAAGCTAGAATATTATTTTTTTGATGATAATAAAACAAAACTACAAAAGTATATCACCAAACAAATAGAGTATTAAACTTACCACTCAAGTTGCAAGTTGCAATTATACATCAAACAATGCTAGTAGTACTTTCATTATTTTCCATATCTAAAGATAATTCGACCAAATATGTCATACAAATAAACAAGTATGATATATTATTTTGAACTAAAATACATACAAAATATTAAAGCTTACCAAACTCGAGTTTCTCAAGATACTCCCAGTCTTCTTCAACACTGATAGGATTCTTCTCTTCTCTAAGCCAATCTTGAACACAAATAAGAGTTTGCACACATTTAGGAGTCAATGAACTCCTAAATGAATCAAGAATACGGCCACCGGTGCTAAACGCACATTTCGACGCCACATTAGAAATTGGAATGGCCAACACATCACGAGCCAACTCCGAAAGAATAGGAAATCTAGGAGTATGTGTTTTCTACCAACTTAAAATATCAAATTCTTCACTAAAAGGCTCTTGTTCTTCATTAATGTATTTATCCAACTCCGATTTAGCACCCCCACTTCCATTGTCTTCCTTTTGTTTCTTCAAGTGAAGCTTCGTCCTTATTAATGATGCAGTTAAAATACTCCCACTAGATGTATTAGATGTGTTATTAGATGAAGTAGAACTAGATGGGGATTGACGACAAGATCCAGTTGAATACTTTTTTAGATACTCTTCAAACAAAGAATTCATATAAGCATACACCTCAACATTTATTTTCTTCCCTTTTTCCTCCCCAGAAAGTTCTTCAAGTGCAAGGCTAACATATTCAAATTTGTTACGTGGATCCAAGACGGAAGCAATAAAAATCATTTTATTCATCTTTTCAGGCTCACCCCAATACTTCTTGAACTTTTCTTGCATCCGCTCAGCCATTTTTCTCAAATGCTCATCCTCACTAATTAAACACATTTTCAAATGACAATAAAGTTCAGATACATCCTCAAAATGAGAATTACAAGTGACATAACGTGAACCTGAAACTTTTTTGGTAAGCTCGTGAAATCTTGCAAGAAACGCTATCATATTCCTCACATTCACCCAATCATCAGATTTAAGAGGACCTGCACTACTACCATCTTCACAAAGATGAGAACATAGATAAGCAGAAAATCCATCATCAAAAAGATGAAACTTGTCAAAGACCTTTTCAAAGTTTTGGGCCGTATCCAACATAAAATAGGTGAAATTCCACCAAGTAGGAACATCCAAACATAATGTTTTGGTACATTCTACCTTTACATGTGCACAACATTGTTTAAACTTTAAGGTCCTTGCAGGCGAAGATCTCACATACCTCACAATATTTCTAAGACGTGTGACAGAAGCATCAATTTCTTTCAAACTATCTTGCACAATTAGATTTAGTATATGAGCCATACATCTCACATGAATATGTTTACCACTCATCATATTAGTTTTTCACATATCTAATTTTTTAGACAATTCTTTGATTGTGACATCATTTGAAGAAGCATTGTCCACGGTAATAGTGAACACCTTGTCTAATTTCCATTCAAGCAAACAATTAGAAATAGCTTTAGCCATCTCTTCACCCTTATGACTAGTGATAGGGCAAAAATTAAATATTCTTTTATGCAACTTCCAATCCCTATCAATGAAGTGGGCTGTCAAACACATATAATTTATTCTTTGCAATGAAGTCCATGTGTCTGTTGTGAGGAAAATTTTTGGTTGTGCTTCTCTAAAAGACCTTCTTAGATTTTGCTTCAATTCATCGTAAACTTCATAACAATCCCTTGTTATTGTTCTACGAGAAGGAAGACGAAATAATGGTTGAGTTATTCTCATAAATTTCATAAAACCTTTCTTTTATACAAAGCTAAATGGTAGTTCATCAATAACTATCATCTCAATTAAGGCCCTCCTAACCACTTCTTGATCAAATTTCCAAAGTGATCCTCCATCATTTTGGCAAGATTGAAAATTTATCTTTGTTTGACTATTATCTTTATCAATGTTAGGTGGGTATTCTTTTCATCTAGCCAAATAATTTTTCAATCCTGTTGTTCCATTCCTAGATGTATTAGCAGCATAAGCTTGCTTACAATATCTACACCTTGCTTTACCGACTCCATTTACCTCAAATTTATCAAAATATTGCCAAACTTCGGATCGAGGTTGCATGGATTTTCTTTTCTTAGAATCTTGAGTATCAATTGTGTTGGTGTTGCTATCTTCAGTAATAGGTAAACTTTCAGTTGAACCGGCATCACTTACTCTACTTTCATCTGTCATCTATACAAAATTAAAATAAATATAAATACAAATTGAGACTAGAGTTGAGTTTAGATAATCAAAATCTAAAATAGAGGTTGACAAGTATTTGACAAGGATGTTTACGAGTTTCTGGGCTACTGTTTCCCTAACATAATTTTGTAATCTCACTAGAGATATATTTATATGATTATATTTCACTAGAAATACTAGTAATTGAGAGCAAGAAAAAAGAATGTTATGCAAAGAGTGGAATCTGGAAGTGAGTCTTCATGTCAAAGTTAGTAACCTTCTATAAGACAATTAATGTAGACATTCAGTTTCCTTTTTTCTTTCACAAATATAGAATTTGTTTGCTGATTTCATTATTACATCAAATGAAGATAATCAAAATAAAGTACGCCACCTAACAAGAAAATGCCTCTTTACACGCCACCTAGTGAAAGATAATCACATAAATTCTTTTTCCTTGCCCACCCCTAGTTACCACTCATTCAAATCTTGTAGTTTAATAACTCTACTAAAAAACTAATCCCACTCTTTACATGTCACTGGAATCTTTAGGTTCAAAGTGGAATTTTTTAGAACTTGTTTATGAAAAGATTAGCCATTAAAAAAAAAGTGTCAAAACAAAGAGTTTTTCTTATTCCAAGAACTACCAATTAATCTACCATAAATTATTATAAAAAACTGAAGATTGAAGAATGAAAAGTTATGAACCTTTTTAAGAGTTGAAGATTGAAGAATGAAGGTAAAAAATAAGGAAACCAGCAGTCACACTTGAGAGTCGTCGGCGCTGAGGTCGTGAAGTCGCCGTGACATCGTCTGACTTGTCTCTATCACGCCGAGGTTCTCACTTTTTTGAGTTCTCTCTCACAGTCACAACTCTTTGGTTAGGTTTCTGTTTCTCCCTTTCTAATTTTCTATAGTGAAGTGAAACTAGGGAAAGACTAAAGAGGGTAAGAGTTGGGCCTTATTGGGTTGGGCTGGGCACTAGGGCAGTGTAGAGAATTAGAGATACAACATATTGGGTTGGGCTGGGCAGTATAAATCCAACATAAAATTCTTTAAAATTCGGTATTTCAGTATACCGAAATTTCAAGATCCTAATACCGAGGACCGAACCGTTATACCAAAATACCAAAAATGTAATACCGAATTACCGAAAAAACCAAAATCGAAATACCGAATTAATTCGGTCCGGTTCGGAATTCGGTTTTTTGAATTTTATGCCCACCCCTAATTTTGGCTAGTTTTGAGCCGTTCGGAGTTCAGTAGGCGCGAGATGGTTAGGAGCGTAGCTTGGCTTGCTCGGTATTGGAATCTGGCTTCTTCGAGGTAAGTAGCACTTCTAAACTTAGTGCTGAGGGTATGGAATCCCGAATTACATGTTATGTATTTGGTGTTGAGGTGACACACATGCTAGGTGATAGGCGTATGGGCGTGCACCGTGTGAATTATGAATCCGCTATTTTTTGTGGTACTGTATAGTTACCGGACCTTACCTGTAACCATGAAATTTCTAAGTACCTGGGCTCTTGAGCTGTGATCCATGTTAGAAACCATGTCTAGGCTACATGCTTATTCTGTTGAGACCCACCGAGGTCATTTCTGTTGTTGAGCTACCTGCTTTCATTGCATTACATACTCAGTCATACGCATTCATATGTATATCATATCTCAGTCTCTGATACCATTTATTGATATATCACATAATTATTTTGGGCTGAATTTTCATGTCATTGAGAGCCTGAGATACTGGAGAGATTGATGATTGAGTGAGGCCGAGGGCTTGATTGTGAGGATATTTATGGGATCGGGCTGCACGCCGCAACATGTTTCATTGATTTTATGCCATGATTGGCTTGATATAGCGCTTGGGCTGACGAGCCCCTCCGGAGTCTGTACACACCCCCAGTGAGTGCAGGTACCTACTGAGTGCGAGTGTCGAGTGATTGGGAGGACTGAGTGACTGTTAGGACTGAGTGACTGGGAGGACATATGGGCATAGAGAGACATCTTACACTCGCTATATGAAAGGAAAATGAAACATCTTATTGATTGTTGAACGGATTTTTGGGAAAAATCACAGTTTTCAAACTTACTCATATTTTTGGCAATTTCGGTAAAAGATTTGGGTTTTCACTGAGATACTTTAAAAGCATGCCTATTTTCTGGAACTGTAAACGAGATGAGCATTTTATTTCTGAGATACTCCTTTTATTACTTGTACTATGCTGTTATGAATTGTTGTGGGATACTGGTATTGGACCCGACCTTTGTTCTAGCTCGTCACTACTTTCGACCTAAGGTTAAGTTTTTTTACTTATTGAGTACATGAGGTCGGTTGTACTCATACTATACTTCTGCACCTTGAGTGCAGATATTAACTGCTGATGTTTATATGATCGACGGGAGCAGGAATTTAAAGATGTACCTGCGTTCCGGTTATAGCTGCCTCCTGTTCATGGTAGCCTTAGATCTATAAAACTCTGTTTATGTACTCTTCAAATAGATAATGTATTTACTTTATTTCAACTTTGTAAACTCTATTCTTAGAAGCTCATGATTTGTACTACCAGTCTTTGGGAAATGTATAGGATTTAGATATTTTCTTTTACTTAATTGTCTTATTAAATTTCATTGGGATTGGATAGTTGTTAATTGGCTTACCTAGCGGGTTGGGTAAGGTGCCAACACGACTAGTTGAATTTTGGGTCGTGACATATTCATTGATAGTTGTAACTCTTGATGTATTTGTGCTTAAAGAAGTTGGGAGTTGACATATACGGATGTGAAGGTGGAGTTATGGTTTGACATAGGTGAGTGGTTTAAAGGTTAAGTATATGTATTAAAAGTACTTTGGGAGGTGTAGTTACTCTTATATCTAAATGTATCTTACCCGTCCCGCAACCTACATTACAACCAATTTTAAGTCCTACTTGATCCTTAACTGAATAAGTTCAATTAGTAGAGTAGTACACTACGGGCAAGCTTATGGTACATCTTTTGTTACATATTAATGCTATTCTTAGAGTGAACGAATTCTTCCTATCTTGAGTTCCTAATTGTTGTTAAACTTTATTGTTTGTGGAACTACTCTCTATTCTTGTGTGAGAGCACTTGATTCATGAAGGAATGGTAAAGTCATTGACCTCTGTGTTAGAGTAAGTGAGCAGATTGTGAAAAATGCGTAGTGTTGTTGAGTCAACTCTTGAGGCGAGGATGTTACGATCTTGTGCTTAATCTATTATATTATTCTTGGTATGATGAATTAGGAGAGTTGTTTAAAAAGGTCATGTCTATGTGAAGTGTAGTTTGATTGCTCGAGGACGAGCAATGGTTTAAGTGTGGGGTATTGATGGTAGGCTATAATCCCGTGTTTTAGTCACTTATTGCACTTTAATTCACTGCACTTTACTTATGTTGAGCTTTAATTTGGCGTGTTTTGCACTTATTGTGTGTTTTATGCCCTGTAGGGGTGATTTCGAGCTATGTAGATATTGTGGCATGAATTCAAGTTATTTTGTATCTTTGAAATCTGAGTAAAATTCCAAGGATTAAGTTGGTATCATGTTCGGGGATCAATGGATGATAATGCACTTTAAAAATGAAACGAAAAATCGAGAAGGCATACCGCGCATTGGCCAGTAAAATGCACATAACTTTTCGCTCAAATATCTGTTTGGGCTCCACAATATATCGTTCGAAAGCTATTTAAACGATCTACACCTTGCATGTTTTACGTTTTCCCAAATTCCCATCTGATACCACCCATGTTTTCGATCACGCACTGTGCGCGCACTTGGGGTAGAACAATGTGCAAAATACTCGACCAAGTGCGCGAGCAGGTCTCCAGGTGTGCGGCCGCGCATGTCTTATCTGGGAAGAGTCCTAATTCGCTAAGAAAAGGGTAGTTTTACTCGGTATTTGTGTTGGGGGCAACTTAAATATATCAAAACACCATATTTGAGCACGTTTGACATACCTTAGACCTAAGGTAGCTAAGAAAAAGAGGGAGAAGCAAGAACACAAGAATTTCATCCTTCCTTCCTCACTCAAGATCCGGGTTTGGATTGTATTTATATTTTTCTATACTTTTATTTCATTTATGAAAAACTTCTCCATGTCTATGGAGTAGATCCTTTTGGGTTTTGATGGATTTGGTGTATTGATGGTTGTTTGTGGATTATAACTCTATTTTTATGTATTTGAATCGTTTTGGTAGATTTAATTATTGCATCTATGTTCACTTGTTCTTGTAATCGAGAGAGGCATAACTTGTGATATATTTGCACTATATTGTTGGTTGAGTTCATAGATTCTTCTAAGTAATCGAAAGAGGCTAGTTGAATCCTTGAGTAAACCTAGTTAGGAGGATAATCGAAAGAGGTTCTCCTAAAAACCAATCCATTACGAATATTTGCATATCTTCACCGAGCTTAAATTGGTTCAGATTGTGAGGTTAAAAATTAATCGAGAGGGGAGTTTTTACTAAACATTTCTACTGATAATTAAGTGAATTCGAGAGACTCACTTGAACATTAGAAGTGAATTATCTAGAGTTAAATCCTAAACCATTATCTTGCCCTTATTCCGTCAAACCCTATTTTCTCCCATTGATAACTTCCTTACTTACCTTTGTTGCGATTGTCATTAGTCAATAGTTTAGATTCTTAGTTAATTTCAATTCTTAATTGTATAAATCTCAACTGTTGATCCCTCTGGATAGCAATCGAGCTACGAAATACGAGGGTACTGTTTAAATCCAATCGCGTGGACACGATATTATACTATATTATCTTTGACTAGCGAGAATAATTTAAGTGTGTATTTTGCGAATCGTCAAATGGCGCCGTTGTCGGAGATTAGCAATCAATAGTATTTGAAATAATTTGTAGTGCTAATTCAGGAATTAGTTTTTATATTTTCTTTTTCTTTCTCTTATTTTTAGTTTTGTTATGTTAACTTATCTTCAAGATTTCTTTTGTTGAAGAAATCTTGAAGAACATATTCTTGATACTGAACTCTAAATGTTGTAAAGATGGAGTACAACCAGCCTAAGAAAATGGTTGAAGAGTTAGCAGCTGAACATTATCAGCGGTCTGCTATGTGTTTTAAATGCGGTGAAAATCATCTATGGGTTGATTGTGAAGCAGGTAGGTATTCTTCCTATGGTTCATCTTTTGAACACTCTCACTTTGTTTCTAGTCCGTACATGTATTAGGACTCATATGGGCACAATTCTGACTCTGGTTGGGATGAATACCCTTATTATGACTGGAATGCAAGCGAAGTGAGACAACCACCTCAAGCGGAGAATGTTAGTTTAGAAGAGCTTATGTATAAGTTCATTAATAAGGTGGAAGAGAGATTTACACAAGATGATAAATCCATTAACAACCTAACAATGCAAGTGAGTCAAATAATAAGTACACTTTCAAAAAGCTCATTGCATTATGATGGTGAATATACAGAAGAGATACCGTGTGAAATTAGGCCTACCCGAGATGATGAACATCTATAGAGAGAGTTTTCTACTCTGCAAGAAGACTCTTTTTCAACTGAGATGATTGAAGATGAGGCTTGGGTTCATTGTGCATCAATAAAAGAAGAGTTCAAATCCCCATCCACCTATCCACAACCATAATTTTTATTAGAAGAGAATGAGGAACAAATGGTCTTGGACATATCAGAGGAACACTTACATGACCCTTCTTCTTCATTTTCTTATTCTAACCTTGATCATGTGAATTTTATTTTTGGGGATTTACAGGAATATGCAGGGATTGATCTTATGGATGAATGCAAAAATAAGTTGAGGATAATCCTACAAGAACAATCCACCGCTCAAAATAAGGCCAAGAAATAAATAAAAGAGCGGGTCTTTCAAATGTCATTAAAGGACTTTGGCCCGATGAGCTCCATAAAGAATCCCGAGGAGCGAAATCAAAAAATGGATTCAGAATTAGGGGTGGAGTTCACAAGTTCTCGAAAACGAAAAAAGGTTCAGGGGAGTTTTCTTTACCTCTTGCTTTTTATTTATGTGTCATAGGGACATGCCACAATTTAAAGTGTGGGGTGAGGATATAAATATGTAAATATGCAATTAACTGTTGTTTTCATTTCTTGTGTGTGTTTTCGTTTCTTTTGTTTGAAATTTTTAAAGTCAAAAAATATATATATATATATATATATATATATATATATATATATATATATATATATATATTTCTTTAGGTAGTATAATAATTTTCCCTTGGTTCTTCTTTGTGCCGCGATTCTTTTCGAAGGATTTTGTATGAACCAGGTGTAGTTAGTTTTATTTTTTTTAGGAGTAGGAGATCTTGAGCTGTGATTTTAAATGAAAGCAATATCTCTTGACTTTATTCTGCCTTGAGATTAGTAAGTGCTTTAGTTGTGACGCTTGGGCTCGGTTTTTGACTCTTGTATAAGCATTTTAAATTGTATGATTGTAACTTTGCTTAACTACTTTGATTAGAGTATCTTGATGAGTCTGATCCTGAGTGAGGTTTGTGCCATGTGTGTGTGAGATTTTGTGTATTCTGTGCATTGCATTTGATGTCTAGAACTTGCCCCGTGTGTTTGCAAAGCGAAATAGTAGTTTAGTTCAGTCTTGGAAGTGATATAGGCATTTCTTAGTTGAGCTAGCTATATATTTTAACCACCAAATTGTTATGTATTATAGTTAACCTCGTTGAGCCTGTAATCCTGTTTCTTTGGTAAAAACCTTTACAAGCCTTATCCTTTTGTTTGAATCGACCATTTATTTGAACCATTTACCTCTCGTGAGCACTTGAAATTGGTATGAACTTTGTAAAAGTTGAAATGTGGGGTGGTTGGTTTGTCTTTTGAGTGGAACTATTGAAACAAGTAGAAATGTGCACTGTTGTGAAAAAGTATAAGCCACTTGAATCGAAAAATAAAATGAAAAAAAATAGTTTATATTATGTAATGACCCAACCGATCGTTTTGAGCATTTGTACTTCGGTCGATAGTTTATGGCATGAGTAGCTCCGTATGATGTTTTATGACTTATGTGAATCGTCGGTTTTGGTTTTCAGGTTATTCGGAATCGAATTGGAAGAATGGATTTCATTGTTGAAGCTTTAAATTGGGAGAGTTGACCAAGTTTGACTTTTGTGAATTTGAACCCGGAACGGAGTTTTGGTGATTTCGGTAGGACCGTATAGTGATTTTGGACCCGGACGTATGCCTGTATTTGCATTTTGATGTTTCTAGAAGGTTTCAACACAAATTGGCGAAAATTAGAAATTTGAAGGTTTGGAAAGTTCAAAAGTTTGACCGAGAGTTGACTTTGCGGATATCGGAATCAGATTGTGGTTCAGGGAGTCGGAATAGCTTCGTTATGTCATTTGGTACTTGTGTGCAAAATTGGAAGTCAATCGAACGTGATTTTATAGGTTTTGGCATTGGTTGTGGAAGTTTGAAGTTTGAACTTCATCAAGTTTGAATTTAGCTGCGATTCATTGTTTCGATGTTGTTATGTGTGTTTTGAGGCCTCGAGTAGGTCCGTGTTATGTTATGGGACTTGTTGGTATACTTGGTCGGGGTCCCGAGGGGCTCGGGCGTGTTTCAGATTGATTTCAGATCATGTTCTTCATGTTTTCATTGCTGGTTGGTGTTGGTTCTGGTTTTACCGCACCTGCAGTTTGTTTCCGCAGGTGCGATGGTCGCAGAAGCAACAAAGGAGTCACAGGAGTAGAGGTGTTTCTAGGAGCGGAGGTTCATTCGCATCTACGAAGGCGCAGATGCGGTGTGAAAGGGTGCAGAAGCGAACGTCAGCACAGGAGCGCAATTTGGAGTCGCACCTGCGTGTGCGCAGCACCGGAGTTTCTACCGCAGGTGCGAAGGCAGACCTCCAGTGCTTTTCCGCAGAAGCATGTTTTTGGTCGCAAAAGCGACATCGCAGAAGCGGCTAATGTGCCGCAGGTGTGAGAATTCTGGGCAGAATGCTATAAATCGAGGCTTTGGTTCTTTTATCATATTTTGAGATGTGAGACTCGGATTGAGGCAATATTTGGAGCAATATTCATCACAAGGATTGGAGTAAGTGTTCTACACTTGGTTTTGATCTTACTTCATGAATCTATCTTCATTTTTGGCATTAGTTGATGAATTTAAAGAGATATTAGGGGTTTTAGCCTAAAGTTCCATAATGTGAATTTTTGAGATTTAAACATCAATTTGGAGTCAGATTTGAGTGAAACTAGTATGGTTGGACTCGTAATTGACTGAGTTTTCGGATTTTGCGAGTTTTGTCGGGTTCTGAGGTGCAGGCCCAAGTTGGACTTTTTGGCCGATCTTGGGTTTTTGACTAAAGATTCCACCTTTATCGATTGAGTTTGTTTTCTTTGGCATTATTTGATGTATTTGAGTTGCTTTTGGCTAGTTTTGAGCCGTTCGGAGGTTGGTACGCACGATATGGTTTAGAGCATCGCTTGGCTTGCTCGGTAAACTTAGTGTCGAGGGTATGAAATCCCGAATTACGTGTTATGTATTTGGTGTTGAGGTGATGCACATGCTAGGTGACGGGCGTGTAGGCGTGTACCGTGTGAATTATGACTCCGCTATTTTTTGTGGTACTGTATAGTTACCGGACCTTACCTGTAACCATGAAATTTCTAAGTACCTGAGCTCTTGAGCTGTGATTGGATAGTTGTTAATTGGCTTACCTAACGGGTTGGGTTAGGTGCCATCACGACTAGTTGAATTTTTGGTCGTGACATATTCATTGATAGTTGTAACTCTTGATGTATTTGTACTTAAAGAAGTTGGGAGTTGACATATACGGATATCAATGTGGAGTTATGGTTTGACATAGGTGTGGGGTTTAAAGGTTAAGTATATGTATTAAAAGTACTTTGGGAGGTATAGTTACTCTTATATCTAAATGTATCCTACCCGTCCCGCAACCTACATTACAACCAATTAAAGTCCTACTTGATCCTTGACTGAATAAGTTCAATTAGTAGAATAGTACACTATGGGCAAGCTTATGGTACATCTTTTGTTGCACATGAATGTTATTCTGAGAGTAAGTGAATTCTTCCTATCTTGAGTTCCTAATTGTTCTTAAACTTTATTGTTTGTGGAACTACTCTCTATTCTTGTGTGAGAACACTTTATTCATAAAGGAATGGTAATGTCAATGACCTCTGTGTTAGAGTAAGTGAGCAGGTTGTGAAAAATGCGTAGTGCTGTTGAGTCAACTCTTAAGGAGAGGATGTTACGATCTTGTGCTTAATCTATTCTATTATTCTTGGTATGGTGAGTTAGGAGAGTTGTTTAAAAAGGTCATGTCTATGTGAAGTATAGTTTGATTGCTCGAGGACGAGCAACGGTTTAAGTGTGGGGTGATGATGGTAGGCTATAATCCCATATTTTAGTCGCTTATTGTACTCTATAATCCCATGGTAGGCTATAATCCCATATTTTGACTGCACTTTACTTATGTTGAGCTTTAATTTGGCGTATTTTGCACTTATTGTGTGTTTTATGCCCTGTAGGAGTGATTCTGAGCTATGTAGATGTTGTGGCATGAATTCAAGTTATTTTGTAGCTTTGAAGTCTGAGTAAAATCTCAAGGATTAAGTTGGTATCGTGTTCGGAAATCAACGGATGATAGTGCACTTTAAGAACGAAACGAAGAATCGAGCAGGCATACCGCGCATTGTCTAGTAAAATGCACATAACCTTTAGCTCAAAAATCCCTTTGGGCTCCACAATATATCATTGGAAAGATATTTAAAAGAGCTACACCTTTTGTGTTTTACGTTTTCTCAAATTCCCAATTGATACCACCCATATTTGTGATCGCGCATTGGGCGCGCACTTAGGGCAGAATAATGCGCAAAATGCGCGACCAAGTGCGTGAGCAGGTCTCCAGGTGCGCGGCCGCGCATGTCCTGTCCGGGAAGAGTCCTATTTCCCGAAAAAAGGGTAGTTTTGTCTGGGGTTTATTTTCTAGGCGGCTTGAATACACCAAAACACCATGTTTGAGCACTTTTGACATACCTTAGACTTGAAGAAGCTAAGGAAAAGAGGGAGAGGCAAGAGCACAAGGATTTCATCCTTCCTTCCTCACTCAAGATCCGAGTGTGGATTGTATTTATGTTTTCCTATAATTTTATTTCATTTGTAAAGAACTTCTCCATGTCTATGGAGTAGATCCTTTTGGGTTTTGATGGATTTGGTGTATTGATGGTTGCTTGTGGATTATAACTCTATTTTTATGTATTTGAATTTTGAAAGAATTAATTATTGCATCTATATTCACTTGTTCTTGTAATCGAGAGAGGCATAACTTGTGATATATTTGCACTATATTGTTGGTTGAGTTCATAGATTCTTCTAACTAATCGAAAGAGGCTAGTTGAATCCTTGATTAAACCTAGTTAGGAGGATAATCGAAAGAGGTTCTCCTAAACACTAATCCATTACGAATTCTTGCATATCTTCATCGAGCTTAAATTGGTTCATATTGTGAGGTTGAAACTTAATCGAGAGGGGAGTTTCTACTAAACATCTGTACTGATAATTAAGTGAATTCGAGAGACTCACTTGAACATTAGAAGTGAATTATCTAGAGTTAAATCCCAAACAATTATCTTGTACTTATTCCGTCAAACCCTATTTTCTCCCATTGATAACTTCCTTACTTACCTTTGTTGTTATTGTCATTAGTCAATTGTTTAGATTCTTAGTTAATTTCAATTCTTAATTGTATAAATTTCAATTGTTGATCCCCCTGGATAGAAATCGAGCTACGAACTACGAGAATACTGTTTAAATCTAATCCCTGTGGATACGATATTATACTATACTATTTTTGACTAGCGAGTACAATTTAAGTGTGTGTTTTGCAAATCGTCAACCGCGCCGTTGCTTGTGGATTTGTTTGTGGATTATAACTCTATTTTTACTTATTTGAATCATTTTGGAAGATTTAATTGTTGCACCTATGTTCACTTGTTCTTGTAATCAAGAGAGGCATAACTTGTGATATATTTGCACTATATTGTTGGTTGAGTTCATAGATTCTTCTAAATAATCGAAAGAGGCTAGTTGAATTCTTGATTAAACCTAGTTAGGAGGATAATCGAAAGAGGTTCTCCTAAAGACCAATCCATTACGAATTTTTGCATATCTTCACCGAGCTTAAATTGGTTCAGATTGTGAGGTTGAAAATTAATCGAGAGGGAAGTTTTTACTAAACATTTCTACTGATAATTAAGTGAATTCGAGAGACTCACTTGAACATTAGAAGTGAATTATCTAGAGTTAAATCCCAAACCATTATCTTGCCCTTATTCCGTCAAACCCTATTTTCTCCCATTGATAACTTCCTTACTTACCTTTGTTGCAATTGTCATTAGTCAATTGTTTAGATTCTTAGTTAATTTCAATTCTTAATTGTATAAATTTCAATTGTTGATCCCCCTGGATAGAAATCGAGCTACGAACTACGAGAATACTGTTTAAATCTAATCCCTGTGGACACGATATTATACTATACTATCTTTGACTAGCGAGTACAATTTAAGTGTGTATTTTGCGAATCGTCAAATGGCGCCGTTGCTTGTGGATTTGTTTGTGGATTATAACTCTATTTTTACTTATTTGAATCGTTTATGAAGATTTAATTGTTGCACCTATGTTCACTTGTTCTTGTAATCAAGAGAGGCATAACTTGTGATATATTTGCACTATATTGTTGGTTGAGTTCATAGATTCTTCTAAGTAATCGAAAGAGGCTAGTTGAATTCTTGATTAAACCTAGTTAGGAGGATAATCGAAAGAGGTTCTCCTAAAGACCAATCCATTACGAATTCTTGCATATCTTCACCGAGCTTAAATTGGTTCAGATTGTGAGGTTGAAAATTAATCGAGAGGGGAGTTTTTACTAAACATTTCTACTGATAATTAAGTAAATTCGAGAGACTCACTTGAACATTAGAAGTGAATTATCTAGAGTTAAATCCCAAACCATTATCTTGCCCTTATTCCGTCAAACCCTATTTTCTCCCATTGATAACTTCCTTACTTACCTTTGTTGCGATTGTTATTAGTCAATTGTTTAGATTCTTAGTTAATTTCAATTCTTAATTGTATAAATTTCAATTGTTGATCCCCCTGGATAGAAATCGAGCTACGAACTACGAGAATACTATTTAAATCTAATCCCTGTGGACACGATATTATACTATACTATCTTTGACTAGCGAGTACAATTTAAGTGTGTGTTTTGCAAATCGTCAACCGCGGAATTCCATCTGCGGCCGCAAACAATGAAGAAACCCCTAGTAGGCTTTCTAGCAAACTGCGAATTGCACAGGAATTGTGCGGCCGCAAATGACGAGCTGGAGATCAACTTCAGAGGGTTGAAAATTTCCAAAGTCCAAGTTCCCTCAAAATTGCGGACCGCACAAGAATTGTGCGGCCGCATAAGAAGTGCCTTGCGGCCGCAGAAGACCAGATTGACCAGATTGCGGCCGCAATCTGGTAAGATGCGGACCGTAGAAGACCAAATTGTGGCCGCAGTGATAAATCTGCTGACCGTAAAAACATTGCCTCGCGACCGTAGATTCCCAGCTCCTGCAAGATGAAATATTCTGCAGACCGCACATGGAATTGTGTGGCCCGAAGGGCAGTTTTGTCCGAAATTTTCAGCCTTGTATAAATAGACAAGTTTCACAAAATTAGGTCTAAGTTTTGTCATCAGCAAGTCCTGTACCTGTTTTTCTTTGCCTCTTTTGGAAGTTTTCTATATTTTGGAGTATTTTACTATAGATTTTATCATTTTGACTTTGCAATATGAGTTTAATTAGTATTTTTTTCTTCAATTTCTTCAATTTCATACATGAGTAGCTAGATTTTTACTAGGGTTGTCACCCAACCCTAGTATGTAAACCTTACGGGTATCTAATTTAGTGCTTATTTATGATTGAGTGTTTATTATTTAGCCATGTTCATGCTTTAATTTGTGGTATTAATGGTTGCAAACATTAGTTCATGCCTATTTGACCTAGTATGATCTCGATGCATTCTCCATCCAGTACAACTTTTGGCTTAATTGAATTTGATCATGCTTCTGGAGTGAGTTTCTTATATTCTTTTCACTTTTAGTTTGTAGAGTATCTTATTGTTTAGGGTATTGATAAAGTAATTTGTTTCCCAATTATTCGTGTATTTTAATTCGAGAAAGAGAGACTTAATTTAGGAAAACTTGGCTAACAAAAAACTGGGTCAATCGAGAGATTGATTAACCCAATTAAAGGGTTCAACCTAGAGATAGTAATAACCCGACTTGAGCTATTATCAACCGTTTTGTGTGATACCCATTTGGACTTGAGAAAGAAAAATTAGGAAAAATTACTCCTTGACCGAGAAGTACTGAGTGGGTAATTGAGAGTTGATAGCTATAATACACCCCGATCAACAAAACAAGCATTAAGATTTATATCCCATTAGGCGAACACCTAGGCGATGGTCATAGCCCTAGGCTTTTTACAAACTTGAAAAACAACAAAAACAATTATCCTAGTCTTAGTTCTTTACTTTGCAATCTTATTTTTAAAATAGAAATAGAAACAAAACCAATTTGTGTATATGCAAGTTAAGATAGTTCAAATTCACGCACTAGAATATATACTCCTAACTCCCATCTAACTCCTTGTGGATTCGATCCAGACTCTTTGTTGGGTTACTATAATTGCAATCGACCGATTCATACCTTGCATTGAGGTGTGCATTGTGCGCGATAGGTCAATGTTTGGCGCCGTTGATGAATAAAGTCAACTCTATGTGCTCAAGTGTTACATTAGAACTATATGTGCATAAAGGTTTAACTTGTTGCCTTGTTGATAATACATAAGTAGTGTGGATAATTGTTGGTCCCAACTGATGTGTGAATAGCTCACCTTTGACTGGCTAAAATAACCCTTGACGTGTGGAGGTGGGAACTATTTTGTTTGCTTGAGGACAAGCAAAAACTTAAATTTGGGGGAGTTGATAAATGAGATTTTGACTACTTATTAGCACTTTTTAGCTTTAGTTTTAGTCTAAAAGCGTTGAATTGTGTTACTGAAACTAATGAAATGTGCAAAATTGTAGGAATATTGGAAGTTGGACTCCCGAGATGAAATCCGACTAAAAAATAAGTAATCTAAATACAAAGCAATAACAGGCACAAAAGCTCACAAAGTGCGGACCACATAATTTCATCTGCGGCCGCAAATAATGAAGAAACCCCCAGCAAACTTTCTAGCAAACTGCGGACCGAACAGGAATTGTGCGGCCGTAAATGACGAGCTGGAGATCAACTTCAGAGTGTTGCAAAATTTCCACAGTCCAAACTCTTAAAATTGCGGATCACATAAGAATTGTGCGGCCGCAGAAGAAGTGCCTTGTTGCTGCAGAAGACCAGATTGCGGCCGCAGAAGACCAAATTGCGGCCGCAGTGATAAATCTGAGGATCGCAAAAACATTGCCTCGCGACCGCAGTTTAGAATTGTGCGGCCGCAGATTCCAAGCTCACGCAAGATGAAATATTCTGCGGACTGCACATAGAATTATGTGGCCACAGAACCTCCCGAAGGATAGTTTTGTCCGAAATTTTTAGCCTTGTATAAATACACGAGTTTCACAAAATTTGGTCTTACTTTTGACATCAGCAAGTCCTGTAGCCGTTTTTGTTCTTGCATCTTTTGGAAGTTATCTATATTTTGGAGTAGTGTACTATAGATTTTATCATTTTAACTTTTTCAATATGAGTTTAATTAGTATTTCTTCTTCTATTTCTTCAATTTCATGCATGAGTAGCTAGATTTTTACTAGGGTTGTGACCCAACCCTAGTATGTAAACCTTATGTGTATCTAATTTAGTGCTTGTTTATGATTGGGTGTTTATTATTTAGCCTTGTTCATGCTTTAATTTGTGGAATTAATGGTTGCAAACATTAGTTCATGCCTATTTGACTTAGTCTCTACTTGAGAAAGAGAGACTTAATATAGGAAAACTTGGCTAACAATTTTTATTGGGTCAATCGAGAGATTGATTAACCCAATTAAATGGTTCAACCTAGAGATAGTAATAATTCGACTTGAGCTATTCTCAACCGTTTTGTGTGATACCCATTTGGACTTGAGAAAGACAAATTGGGCAAAACTACTCCTTGACCGAGAAGTACTGAGTGGGTAATTGAGAGTGGATAGCTATAATATACCCCGATCAACAAAACAAGCATTAAGGTTTATATCCCATTAGGCGAACACCTAAGCGATGGTCATAGCCCTAGACTTTTTACAAACTTGAAAAACAACAAAAACAATTATCCTAGTCTTAGTTCTTTACTTTGCAATCTTAATTTTAAAATAGAAGTAGAAACAAAACTAATTTTTGGAAGTGCAAATTAAGATAGTTCAAATTTGTGGAACTCCTTGACCTGACCTCGTCACTACTCCACCGAGGTTAGGCTTGGCAATTACTGGGTACCGTTGTGGTGTACTCATATTACGCTTCTGCACATGTTTTGTGCAGACCCAGGTACATCTTATCAGTCCCGGTATTAGCGCGCTGAGCTTGCTTTTGGAGACTTCAAGTTATTCTTGCCCGCATCCGCAGGCCTAGGAGTCCCATTCTATCATGTTCTTCCTTATTTCTTTTTTACTTTTATAGGCAGTTATGTATAGGATTATCCAGCACTATATCTAGAGCTTGTGACTTATATTTCACCAGTTTTTGGGGAGTTGTACGCATTGTGTTTATAGATTATATTTATGAAATTGTTGGAGTTTCGAGATTCTAAGTTTTATTTAATATTTTCGCATATTGTTAGGCTTACCTAGTCTTAAAGACTAGGTGCCGTCACGATATTTTATGTAGGAAATTTGGGGTCGTGACACAATATTAATAAATCTTGTAAATATGAACACTTTTGGTTGTGAAGATATCGCAACTCACCTCCAGAAGAGGTAATATGATTGAGATAACACATCCTTAATCTTTCGTATTTCAAATTTACCCCGGAAGTAGTAAACAATTAAAATTTTCTCATGAAGCAGGAAAATATTATAAAGTGGTGTAAATACCACAACTCACCTCCTAAAGAGGTAGAATAACAAAGGATATATAATATTCAGATGTTAATGTCCTTTCTCCCTGAAGGAGACATTTATCACAAAGTTGGTGCTAAAAATACTGAAATTCTTAATTTGTCATTTATAAATTTAGAAATGTCTTTATATTGTTCATTTGATTATGATTTTCTCTCATGATACCAGAAGTGTCTGAGAAATATATGATAGTACAGGCGCCATCACGACTTGGTCGGTTTTAGGGTTGTGACAACACACGACACCAAAAGTGTCCTAATAATATTAGATTGTGGATAATAATTAAGGCTCTAGAAGAACTTATATGCATCATATGTCATTCATATTAAATTATTGTGATCAAGACATATATTGTAATAAACCAGAAGTTTACTAATACGAATGGCTATCATACTGAGACTACAAATGATTGGAAGATTGAAAATCTTTATATTTCCACAATCATACGGAGTAAAATAATATGTATGTGAAAAGTTACCTGCCTTATTCTTCAATTTGTACTACATCATGTATCACAGTAAATCAGAAGTTTACTAATGCAAAAGCAGCTACAGTAAATCAAGAATTTACTGATACAAAAGTAGCCACAGTAAATCAGAAGTTTACTAATATAAAAGTTTGTGCAATAGTAAACTAGAAGTTCAGATAAGCATATACTGAAGAACTAGAAGATTCTTCAAGAATTTTCTTGTGTTGCTTGTTCTCATAATAAATTGATTATACCAGCTAAAGTTGGGACTAAGACCCTTGAATTATGGAATATATAAAAGGTGAATATGGGCCCATTCACCTATCATGTGAACCACTTATAGATGCATATACGAGATAATTACATGTGTGTTTATTGTCAAACTGTAGTTTGACATTTAAAATTGCTTTTCTCAATTAAGAGCATAACTTCCAGATTATGAAATCAAGACAGTTCATCTGGATAATGTTGGTTTATATCCAAGCTGGTTTAGCATTGAATACGTCCTATTAATGGCTAAACTATTACTTATGAGAACAAAGTTTCATGTGTTGGTCTAAGATTTTCTAAATTGCATACAACAACACTTGTATGCATCAGATCAACAAGATATGATAAGTCATCCCCTCACAATTGGTTCTTGATCAGAATCTAAATATTTTTACTATCTAATAATTATTGATGTGTGGTATATGATTAATTTCTCTATCACAATGCACAAAGATAGGTTCCCCAAAGAAGATTGGGGATATATGTTAGTTTTTCTAACATTTGGGGGATGGAATAAGCAGCTGGAGAATATGCTATATTAATCGAATTATCATTAATATGATCCTCACTCAGAAGATAATTCAAGTCAAATACCAGAAGTATTTGCTGATCCAAAATTAAATATCATATTTTCGCTGCAAATGCTCCTATTAAAATTAAAGTCCCGAAAGGATAAAGTTTACTGCACACATGAAGCGTAGTAAACCGATCGGTTCCAAAGCTAACAATTCTGGAAACTGATAAGAGCAAATAATCAAAATGATCATACAGAAGAAATGAGCTCTAGAAGAGCCTACGATATAACATTTTATGAAACTTCAGAAGAAGTTCAGGTACCTGAAAATAAAGAAAGTGATGAGATCTCAACAAGTTATGTCGTATGTGAACCGACACAAAATGATCGTCGACGATATATTTGATATAATACAGTGCACAATATTGTAAATGATTGTGAGGATCGGACCTGTAGTCCAGACACCTGAAGATGTCATGCCTTTTAAATGCATGTCATCACCTATATGACTCATTTGATCAAATTTATTTGAAGATACCTGAAGAATTTAAAATGCTTGAAGCATATAATTCAAAGTATCAAGAAACGTACTCTATAATTACAAAGATCTTATACGGTTTAAAGCAATCTGGACGCATGTGGTATAATCGACTTAGTGAATATTTGCTGAAAGAAGGTTACATAAATGATACTATTTGTCCATGTATTTTTATATAAAAAATGACATTAGAGTTTGTTATACTTGTTGTTTATGTTGATGATATAAATCTTGTTGGAACTCCAGAAGAGCTCCAAAAGGCAATCGAATATCTTAAGAAAGAATTTGAGATGAAAGATCTTGGAAAGACAAAACTTTGTCTTGGTCTACAAATTGAACATTTAGCAGACATGATCTTTATACATCAATCTACCTATACAGAAAGGGTATTAAAACGCTTTTACATAGACAAAGTATACCCATTGAGTACACCAATAATTGTTCGATCACTTAAAGTGAATAAGGACCCGTTCTGACCTCCAGAAGAGGATGAGGAACTCCTTAGTCCTAAACCACCCTATCTCAGTGCAATTGGTGCACTTATGGATCTTGCTAATGCTACAAGGACTGACATAGCATTTTTTATTCATTTACTAGCAAGATATAGCTCTTCTCATACATGCGACATTGGAATGGGATTAAGTATATATTGCGATATTTATAGGGAACTCTTGATATGGATTTGTTTTATGCTAATAAAGGTAGTGCAGATCTTGTTGGTTATACAGATGCATGTTATTTATCTGATCCCCATAAAGCTCAATTTCAAACCGGATACGTGTTTACATATGGAGGTACTGTCATATCATGCGCTCCACAAAACAATCTATTGTTGGTACTTCTTCAAATCATGCTGAGATAATAGCTATTCATGAAATAAGTAGGGAATACATATGGTTGAGATCAGAGATTCATTTTATTCGAGAAAAATATAATTTGGAATGTAATAAAAGATCCACAATTTTATACGAAGACAATGCTGCATGCATAGCCCAATTGAAGGAAGGATTTATAAAAGGAGATAGAACAAAGCACATTTCACAAAAATTATTCTACACATATGATCTTCAAAAAAATGTTGACATTAATGTGCAACAAATCTGTTCAAGTAACAATCTGGCAGATTTATTCACTAAATCTTTGCTAACTTCAATGTTTGAGAAGATTGTATACAATATTGGAATGCGGAGACTCAAATATTTGAAATAAGTTTTTCATTAGGGTGAGTGAAATACGCGGTTAACTCTTTTTTCCTTACTAAAGTGCACCCATTGAGTACACCAATAATTGTTCGATCACTTAAAGTGAATAAGGACCCGTTCTGACCTCCAGAAGAGGATGAGGAACTCCTTAGTCCTAAACCACCCTATCTCAGTGCAATTGGTGCACTTATGGATCTTGCTAATGCTACAAGGACTGACATAGCATTTTTTATTCATTTACTAGCAAGATATAGCTCTTCTCATACATGCGACATTGGAATGGGATTAAGTATATATTGCGATATTTATAGGGAACTCTTGATATGGATTTGTTTTATGCTAATAAAGGTAGTGCAGATCTTGTTGGTTATGCAGATGCAGGTTATTTATCTGATCGCCATAAAGCCCGATCTCAAACCGGATACATGTTTACATATGGAGGTACTGTCATATCATGCGCTCCACAAAGCAATCTATTGTTGGTACTTCTTCAAATCATGCCGAGATAATAGCTATTCATGAAGAAAGTAGGGAATGCGTATGGTTGAGATTAATGATTCATTTTATTTGGAAAAAATATGATTTGGAATGTGATAAAAGATCCACAATTTTATACGAAGACAATATTGCATGCATAGCCCAATTGAAGGAAGGATTTATAAAAAAGATATAACAAAGCACATTTCATAAAAATTATTCTACACACATGATCTTCAAAAAAATGGTGATATTGATGTGCAATAAATCCGTTCAAGTGACAATCCGATAGATTTATTCACTAAATCTTTGCCAACTTCACCGTTTGAAAAAATGCTATACAATATTGGAATGCGGAGACTCAAATATTTGAAACACCTTTTTCATTAGGGTGAGTGAAATACGCGTTGTACTCTTTTTACCTTACTAAGGTTTTTCTCATGAGGTTTTTCTTGTAAGGGTCTTAATGAGGCGACTAGAAATGCGTATTACTAAATATGTGTACTCTTTTTCATTCACTACAATTTTTTTCACTAGATTTTTTCTAGTAAGGTTTTAGCGAGGCATATTATCTTTTATGAATATCCATGGGGGAGTGTTATAAAAATATTATATTGTAGATGTTCATTTATTACTCCGCTATTGATAATCTTCCTGAAGAAGATTTTCCGTTTAGTACTCTTTATTAAAGTTTATCTACAATCAACTGATGCAAGCAGGTTGCAAGCAACTTAATGAAATAATTTGTAGCAACTTCTTATTAAACAGACAGGTTACGAGCAGCTCATGCAGACAACTTACAAGTAGCTCAAGAAAAGCCTCGCAGCTGCTTCCTAAAAAGCCTTGCAGCTTCTTCCTGAAAAGCCTCGCAGCTGCTTTCTTTCTTGGAGTTTCCAGTTCATTATATACATCAGTTTGAAGTTGAATAATATATCAATCTCTCTCTATATTTGTTTTCGATTTATTTACTTTACGGTCTTTATTTTATAACAGGCTCAAGCTCCTTAAGTTTTTTTTTTTTATTATTATTATATTTTCTCTTTGAAATATTTATTCCTTTTAATTGTCAGCCAAGAGAGAGAGAGAGACATATGTGAAAGTGGAGAGATATCTTGTTCTATACTAACAAAAAGATTATTGAGGAGCTATAAGAGGTCCTTTTTGTTGCCTTTTTTCTCCTGTAGCTCTTTGCTCGATGGATGATGAGTAATTTATATACACCTCCTTGTTTTTTCTTCCTTTCATAAGAAAATTATTTTGAAACATCACTACACACACATATAACAGAGATTAAGTGAGTGTGTGTAACAATATTTTAATTGACTTAAGATCTTGAATTCCTTTTTTTAATAATACTATTCATCATTCTTTGACTTGCGTGCGCAGTCCGTATAATTTTCCGAAAAGTTTTTATATGAAAAATTGATTAAAATATGAAATGGAGCTTCAAAACTCATTTGAGTTAACTTCGGTCAACATTTTTAGCAAACAGATCTGGATGAGTATTTTAACAGTTCCGATAGGTCCGTATCATAATTTGGGACTTGGGCGTATGCCTGAAATTTAATTTGGAGGTCCCTAACTTGAGTTATCGACATTTATTGAAAATTAGAAGTTTGAAAGCTTAAAGATTTTCAAAGTTTGACAACGGATTTGACTTTATTACTCAGATTTTGATTCTGAGTGGCGTACAGTAGATTTTCTCAGATTCAGCTATTCGCAAGAGACTTGAGGTATAACTGCATGGCGTTCTCCATTCTGAAGTTCCCTTCCACTTTATCGTAGCTGTGTATTTCTTTCAGACAACTTCATTTTCATTCAGACCTTTATTTGTATTATTCTAATAGCTCGTGCACTTATGACACCAGTTCTGGGATGTTATTTAGACATCGCTATTATTATGGATTATTCACTTTATTTCAGACTTTATTTCCGCATCTGTTTCTTTGTTATTAATTAATTTAATTTTTTTTAAAAATAACTAATATTATTCTAATGTTGGCTTGCCTAGCAAGTAAAATGTTAGGCGCCATCACGGTCCCGAAGGTGGGAATTTCGGGTCGTCACAAGTTAGTATTAGAGCACTAGGTTACTTAGGTCTCACGAGTCATGAACAAGCTTAGTAGAGTCTGAAGGATCGGTACGGAGACGTCTGTATCTCTCAGAGGCTATGAAGCTTAGGAACAATACCATTCCTTTCTTATTCTGTCTTACAATTTTATTCTATCATCGATGATTGAACCATTCTATTCTTATTCTCTCGCAGATGGTGAGAATGCGCAATACATCTACCGACGGACATGGGCTAGATCCCCCGGTGGCAACTATGACCAGGGGTAGAGGCCGAGGTAGTGCCAGAAGCCGAGGTAGAGGCAGATGTAGAGCTCAGTCTAGAGCTCGAGCGGCAGCACCTGTTGTAAAACCTCATGTGGATTTTGGAGCAGAGGTTCCAGCTCAGACTGTACCTGTTGGACCAGTTCAAGTCCCGGAAGGATTCATAGCTACTCCAATGCTTCAGGATGCTCTAGTCCGTTTGGTGAGCCTTATGGAGGGTGTGGCCCAGAATGATACATTACTAGTGGCACCAGCCGTCTCAAATGCTGGGGAATGAGCAAAAACTCCCACTACTCCCGCTCCGTGGCAGAAATCTCCCTAGTATCAGGCTCCAGTAGCCCATCCAGTTGGGGTAGTTCAGCCAGTTGTTGTATCACAGGCCGGTGATAGGCCTGCTTTGTCTTCTGAGGCTTTGTTGAGGTTGGACAAGTTTACCAAGCTATATCTGATCCATTTTAGTGGTACACCTTCTGAGGACCCACAAGATTTTCTTGACCACTGCTATGAAGTATTGCAGAACATGGGGATAGTCGAAAGTAATGGGGTTGATTTTGCCGTGTTTCAGATGACTGGTTCCGCCAAGAGGTGGTGAAAAGATTATGTATTTACTAGACTAGTTAGTTCGCATGCACTTACCTGGGAGCATTTCTCGTAGCTATTTTTGGAGAAGTTCCTTCCTATCACACTGAGGGAGAATTACTGCAAGCAGTTTGAATGTCTCCAGCAGGGCAGTATGTCAGTCACTCAGTATGAGACCTGTTTGTGAATCTAGCCCGTCATGCTCTTCTTCTGCTTCCTACCGAGAGAGAGAAAGGTTAAGAAGGTTCATTGATGGACTCGTTCAACCTATCAAGCTACAGTTGGCCAAGGAGTTCGGGAGTGAGATTTCTTTTTAGACGGCTGCTAATGTCACCAGGCAGATCGAGATGGTTCTTTCACAGGAGAGAGGGCCAGTGTCAGATAAGAGGCCCCGTCATTCCGGTAATTTCAGAGGTGCCTCATCAGGAGGCATGAGTACTTATGGTAGGGGTCATCCTCCTAGGCCATTTTATTCAGCACTTCAGGCATCTCACGGTACTTTAGGGGGTCATGGTCCTATTATGCCTTTCTATGGGCAGCCGACATTTAGTGCACATCCATCTCCTATCAATGCACCACCACTCCAGAGTCACTATGGCGGCTATCCGACCCATTCGGGTCAGCTTCAACTTCAGCAGCCACGACAGCAGGATAGGTGTTATGAGTGTGGGAACATTGGTCACATCAGAAGGTATTTCCTTAGGTTGTCAAGCAACAGATCTCAATAGGATTCTCGTGCCATCATACGAGCACCGGTTGCTCCACCGCCCGCCCAGCCAGCTAGGGGTAGGGATTAGACAGCTAGAGGTAGAGGTTAGGTTATTAGAGGTGGAGGCCAGCCAGTTAGAGGCCGTCCCAGAGATGTAGCTCTGAGTGGTGGGGCGCAGCCCCGATTTTATGCTTTTCTAGCTAGGCCTGAGGCCGAGTCATCCAATGCCGTGATCACATGTATTGTTCCAGTTTGCCATAGATATGCTTCATTTTTATTTGATCCAGGATCTACTTACTCCTATGTGTCCTACTTTGATTCATATATGGTTCTGCCTTGTGATTCTCTGAGTGCGTCTGTATATGTGTCCATGCTAGTGGGAGATTCTGTTATGGTAGATCATGTCTACCGTTCGTGCGTGGTTACTATTGGGAGTCTTGAGACTAGTATGGATCATCTACTTCTCGACATGGTAGATTTTGACGTCATAGTGGGTATGGATTGGCTGTCACCTTATCGTGCTATATTGGATTGTCATGCCAAGATGGTGACCTTAGCCATGCCAGGGTTACCTTGATTAGAGTGGAAAGGAACTCCTGGTCATTCTACTAGAAGGGTCATTTCTTATATGAAGGCTCAGCGTATGGTCGAGAAGGGGTGTCTAGCCTATTTGGCTTATATTTGCGATCCCAGTGCGGATATTCCTTCTATGGACTCAGTACAAGTAGTTCGTGAATTTTCAGAAGTATTTCCTGCATATTTACCGGGGATGCCACCCAACATAGATATTGACTTCTGTATTGATTTGGCTCCGGGCATTCAACCCATTTCTATTTCTCCAAACTATATGGCCCCGCCGAAGTTGAAAGAATTGAAGGAGCAGTTACAAGACTTGCTTGATCAGGGATTCATTAGACCTAGTATCTCGCCCTAGGGTGCACCAATATTGTTTGTGAAGAATAAAGATGGTTCAATGCAGATGTAATTAGATTATCGACAGTTGAACAAGGCTACTATCAAGAACAAGTATCCGTTGCCTAGAATTTATGTCTTATTCGATCAGCTTCAGAGTGCCAAGGTATTTTTGAAGATTGACTTGAGGTTTGACTATTATCAGTTGAAGATTAGGGTATCTGATGTCCCTAAGACATCTTTTCGGACTCGATATGGGCATTATGAATTTCTAGTGATGTCATTTGGGCTGACAAATACCCCAGCAACATTTATGGATTTGATGAACCGGGTGTTCAAGCCCTATCTGAATTCCTTTGTGGTTGTATTCGTTGATGATATCTTGATTTACTCCAGCAATCGAGAGGAGCATGAGCAACATCTTCGGACTATGCTTCAGACTTTGAAGAATAATCAGTTATATGCCAAATTTTCAAAATGCTAATTTTGGTCTGACTCTGTTGCCTTTTTGGGGCATGTTGTATTGGAAGAAGGCATAAAAGTGGATCTTAAGAAGATTGAGACAGTTTAGAATTGGCCTAGACATACTTCAGCTATAGAGATTCGGAGTTTCCTGGGTTTGGCAGGTTATTATTGCCGGTTTGTGGAGGGGTTTTCATCTATAGCATCTCCATTGACCAAATTGATCCAGAAGGGTGCCCCATTTAGATGGTCAAATGAGTGTGAGTTGAGTTTTCAGAAGCTCAAGACTGCTTTGACTACGGCGCCAATGTTGGTATTACCCACAGGTTCAAGATCTTATATGATGTATTATGATGCATCTCGTATTGGGCTTGGTGCAGTATTAATGCAAGATGGAATAGTAATTGCATATGCATCGCGACAGTTAAAAGTTCATGAGAAAAATTACCATGTTCATGACTTAGAATTGGTAGCCATTGTTCATGCGCTGAAGATTTGGAGACATTACCTTTACTGTGTCTCGTGTGAGGTATTCATCGATCATCGTAGTCTATAGTACCTGTTCAAATAAAAAGACCTCAATCTGAGGCAGAGAAGATGGTTGGAGCTGTTGAAAGACTATGATATCACCATTTTGTATCACCCCGGAAAGGCCAATGTGGTGGCCGATGCTTTGAGTAGAAAGTTTGTGAGTATGGACAGCCTTGCGTATATTCTGGTTGGAGAGAGGCCGTTAGTTGCAGATGTTCAGACGTTGGCCAATCAGTTCGTGAGGTTAGATGTTTTAGAGTCTAATCAAATTCTAGCTTGCACAGTCGTTTGGTCTTCCTTGTATGAGCGTATTAGAATGGCGATCCTCATTTGCTTTACCTTAAGGACACGGTGTAGCACGGCGGTGCCAAGCAGGTTGCTGTGGGAGATGATGGAGTTTTGCGGATGCAGAGTCATATATGTGTTCCTAATATGGATGGGCTTCGTGAATTAATCCTTGAAGAAGCCCACAGTTCCCGGTATTCTATTCATCCGGGTACCGCCAAAATGTATCAAGATTTGCGACAACATTATTGGTGGAGAAGAATGAAGAATGATATAGTTGCATATGTAGCTTAGTGTCTGAATTGTCAGCAAGTTAAGTACGAGCATCAGAGACTTAGTGGTTTGCTTCAGAAATTAGAAATTCCTGAGTGGAAGTGGGAGCGTATCACTATGGATTTTTTTGTTGGGCTCCCACGAACTCAGAGAAAGTTCGATGCAGTATGGATCATTGTGAACAGATTGACCAAGTTAGCACATTTCATTCCAGTAGCAGTTACCTATTCTTCAGAGTGGTTAGCTGAGATTTACATCCGCGAGATTTTCCGCCTTCATGGAGTGCCCGTGTCTATCATTTTTGATCGAGGTATGCAGTTCACCTCGCACTTCTGGAGGGTTGTACAGTGTGAGTTAGGCACGCGAGTTGAGTTGAGTAATGCATTTCATCCACAGACAGGCGGAAAGTCAGAGCGCACTAATCAGATATTGGAAGATATGCTCCGCGCTTGTGTTATAGATTTTGGAGGTTCTTGGGATCAGTTCTTGCCACTTGCGGAGTTTGCCTATAATAACAGCTACCAGTCAAGCATTTAATTGGCTCCGTATGAAGCATCATATGGGAGACGATGCCGTTCGCCAGTTGGCTGGTTTGAACTGGGAGAGGCTCGGTTGTTGGGTACTGATTTTGTACAGAATGCCCTGTATAAGGTCAAAATTATCCAGGATCAACTTCGCACAGTTCAGTCTAGGCAAAAGAGCTATGCTGACCGTAAGATTCATGATATTTCATTCATGGCAAGAGAAAGAGTATTGCTCCGGGTTTCACCAATGAAAGGTGTAATGAGATTCAGGAAAAAGGGCAAGTTAAGCCCTAGGTATATCAGACCCTTTGAAATTCTTGAAAGGGTGGGTGAAGTATCCTACAAGCTTGCACTACCACCTAGCTTATCAGCGGTTCATCCGGTATACCATATGTCTATGCTCCGAAAATACCATGGTGATTCGTCCCATGTGTTAGATTTCAGCTCAGTCTAATTGGACAAAGATTTGACTTATGAGGAGGAGCCGGTAGCTATTCTAGCCCGGCAGGTCCGACATTTGAGGTCTAAGAATTATCCTTCAGTTCGGGTGCAATGGAAAGGTCAGTCGATTGATGAAGCTACCTGGGAGTCCGAGTCGGACATGCGGAGTAAATATCCGCACCATTTTACCAGCTCGGGTACTTTTCTAATTCCGTTCGAGGACGAACATTTGTTTTATAGGTGGAGAATGTGATGACCCAAAATGTCATATTTAATTTAAACACTCATTTCTGTGTTCTATGACCTCGAATAGTACTATTCATCATTCTTCGACTTGCGTGCGCAATCTGTATAATTTTTCGGAAAGTTTTTGTATGAAAAATTGATAAAATGTGAAATGGAGCTTCAAGACTCATTTGAGTTGACTTCAATTAATATTTTTAGTAAACGGATTCAGATTAGTATTTTGACAGTTCCGATAGGTCCATATCGTAATTTGGGACTTTGGCGTATGCACGCAATTTAATTTGGAGGTCCATAGCTTGAGTTATCGCCATTTACTGAAAATTAGAAGTTTGGAAGCTTAAAGATTTCCAAAATTTGACCACGGATTTGAATTTATTGATATCAAACTCGGATTAAGATTCTGAAAATTGGAATAGCTCCGTTATAGCATTTATGACTTGTGTGCCAAATTTGAAGTCATTCCGGATTCATTTAATGTGTTTCGGCACGAGTTTTGTAAATTGAAAAGTTTGAAACTCATAAATCCGAATCGAGGTGTGAATTGTAATTTTGATGTTATTTGATGTGATTTGAAACCCCGAGTAAGTCCGTATTATGTTTCGGGACTTGGTGGTACATTTAGTTGAGGTCCCGAGGGCCTCAGGTGTAATTCGGATCATGATCGGCGCATTTCGGAACCATGAAACTGCTAAACCTGCTACTACTGGTTTTCTTCTATCCGATCGCGTGACTATGTCCGCAATCGCGAAGGCTTAATGGCCACTGATGAAATTTGTACTATGCGATCTCTTAGTGAGGTCCGCGATCGCACAGTTGCAGCAACTAAATCACCGCGAACGCGAGGTCCAAGCCGCGTTCGCGAAGAAGGAATGAGGCAGAAGCTGAAGCACAAAATTTGTGCTACACGATCGCACAAGGCAGTCCGCGATCGCGAAAGACTGAGAAACTGTGCTTCGCACTCACAAGAGCACTACCGCGTTCGCGAAGAGCAAAAACTGGGCATCCTAAAAATGTGCTTCGCGATCGCGAAGCATTGTCCGCTATCGCATAAGGTAAAAACCCGGACAATAGAACTTAAGTTCTGGAAATGGGATTTCGCCCCATTTTTTCATTATTCACAATTGTGAGCTCGGGTAAGGCTATTTTTGGGCTATTTTTACGAAAAAGCATTAGGGTAAGTGTTCCTTATCCTATATTGATTATATTTCATGATTCCATACTCATTTATATCATGAATCCGTAAATTTATAGAAAAAAATCAAATTTTTATAAAATATTCCAAAATTGTAAAATGAAGATTTGAAGGTCAATCCAATGTCGGAATTCGATAATTTTTGTATGGTTGAACTCGTATCGGAACGGGAATTTCGTGAGTTTTTTCAGGATTTGAGACGTGGGTCTTACTGTCGATTTTTAAAATAAATTTCAAATTTTAATCCAAAAAATTAGTAAATTCATATGGAATTAATTCTTACGATTCGTGTTGAGTATATTGAATTGTTTGTGACTAGATTTGAAGCTTTCAGACACGAATTCGCGAGGCAAAGGTTTGTTGGAATCTTGAAATTGGTTGCGAAGTGAGGTAAGTGTCGTAGACCTTGACTTGAGGGAATAGAATCCTTGAATTATTGTTATATGAATTTCATGTGTAACGGCGTATAGGCGAGGTGACGAGTGCCTATACGTCGTCAAATAATTATTTGTATAATTATTTGAAAATCATAAATTATTTTAAATCATGAATGAATTATTATATTAATTGTTTCTCTTATATTCCTTGCTCAATATTATGCTTTGAATCCATGCTATAATTGCTACATACTTATTTGATTTATGTGACTTAATTGCTACTTGACATTTAGCATACTAATTATTAAATTACTTATTTCCTCCTTAATTTCCACAACTAATTGCTACTTGTCATCACTTATTTCTAAGTAAATCATAATTATTGTATGTTTGTTGTCTTATAATTTTATATTAATTGTTGCATTTATTGGAGTAATTTTTTATAAGAATTGGTAAAATATATTATTTGAGGAGCGGATTGCACGCCGCAACTGAAATGAAAGTGAATATATTGGAGGAGCGGGTTGCACGCCGCAACAGAATTGATTGAAATGAATATATTGGAGGAGCGGGTTGTATGCCGCAATAGAATTGATTGAAAATATATATTGAGGAACGGGTTGCACGCCGCAACAGAATTGGTTGAAAAGATATATTGAGGATCGGGTTGCACGCCGCAACGGGATTAAATAAAAATCAATATATTGTGGGATCGGGTTGTACGCCGCAACGGAATTGAATATGAATATATTGTGGGATCGGGTTGTACTCCGCAACGAAAATTGATTGAAATAATAATTGGTTATGACTGCCGAGTTGGTTTCAACTGTTGAAATGAGTTACCTGTTTTATTTCTATTATTGTTGTTGTTATTATTATTATTGCGTATAGGTTAATGTAAGTGACCTGCCTTAGCCTCGTCACTACTTCGTCGAGGTTAGGCCCACCACTTACTGGGTACATGGGGTCGGTTGTACTCATACTATATTCTGCACTTCTTGTGTAGATACTGGAGTTGGTCCCAGTGGTGTACAGTAGATTTGCTCGGATTCAGCTATTCGCAGGAGACTTGAGGTATAACTGCACGACGTTCGCCGTTCTGGAGTCCCCTTCCACTTTATTGTAGCTGTGTATTTCTTTCAGACAGCTTTATTTTCATTCAGACCTTTATTTGTATTATTCTAGTAGCTCGTGCACTTGTGACGCCAGTTCTGGGATGATATTTAGACATCGCTATTATTATGGATTATTCACTTTATTTCAGACTTTATTTCTGCATTTGTTTCTTTGTTATTAATTAATTTAAAATTATTTTAAAATGGCTGATATTATTCTAACGTTGTCTTGCCTAGCAAGTGAAATGTTAGGCACCATCACAGTCCCGGAGGTGAGAATTTCGGGTCGTGACAGAAGCCACATGGTCTTAAGGGTGGCCCACTGACCACCCTTCGTCGAAATATTACACTGTATATATAGGTAAAATATTACGTTTTAAAGTTATATAACACATATTAAACACTCTTTGTCGGAATTTTTTTTCACCTCGTTTAAATTTAAACACACTTAAAAAAGTTCCTAGTTTCGTAGCTGGTTGTAGATGATAGTAACAAAAAGTTTGATTATTAGTACTAAGAGGATAAGTACGTTGGTCCTAAGAAGGTAAAGGGAGCCAATGGAAGAGTTCGACTAGTCTCTCTCTGTCTCTCCTTTTTCTTTCTTTCTTTCTTCCTGCCATCCCTTATTAACCCCATGACCCCTCCATAAAGAGTGGTGGATCTTCTCTTTTGTACTTCACCCCCACCCCTACCCCAATCCTCACCCCTACACGCCACACCATCTAATTCCTCTTCCTTACCAGTAATTTTGTACGTGTAAACTTGCTCATATTGCTAGTCGTTCTAAATTAAGATAAAAAGAAGAGGTGCGGTAAATGGTAAGTTATCAACAACGTAAAACCAATCAATTTGTGTTGGATTATCCTTTTCTAGAATATGTCACCTTAACACACGTTACATCGGCATCCAGCTAACTGAGACGTATTTAAATGATATAAGACGTATTTATATCATAAAACCCAATTTGCTTAAGATTGAGAGGTAATAGTACTTACATATAGTTGTTGCTGCTGCGTGCAAGAAGTATTAATCAAATTGTATTGTCCATAAATCTATGTAAAAGTTGTGATTCTTTATTCTCCTTTTAGATTTTTGAACGATGTAGATTATAAGAGCTAGAGAACAATTATTTTGGAAATTTTTCTTTTATTAATCATTATTATTTCCAAAGAAGAAAAATTGAACTTTTTTCTTCATACACAAACAATTATTTTGTGAATCATGTGCATTTTGACGTGTAATATGTTCTTTAAAGACTGTAGATCTCGTGGTTAAAAAAGGGGCATGCAAATGAATTCACATGAAAATTAAGGACGCTTAGCAAACTCCTCCAAATAGAAACCAAAAATAAAAAAATAAAGTTAAAATTAAAAAACAAAAAAGCGAAGGAAAAGACTTTTTACGTAAGAATGGAGTAGCAAGTCGGTGGTATTCTTACATGGCCCTAATTCTTTTCTTAACTTAGCCATGTCATTATTTCTGGTGGATCCCCAAGGTCGTACGTGTAGCTTTTCACACTTAAAATTTAAGAGAAGATTTTCTTGTTTTTTTTTTTTTAACAGAAAGAAATTTCTAACAGTTACACTTTTCTTTTTTTCTCTCCATCTTCCTTTAGTAAGAGCAGAGCACTAAACTCCTCTCTCCCCCTCTCTCTCTCTCTCTCTCTCTCTCTCTCTCTCTCTCTCTTTTTATCTCTCTCATGGCTCCTGCAACTCATCATTATTTTTTTCCACCAATTTTCTCTTTTTTTTTCTCCTCTCCTCGCTCCACATACATTAATTTTTTTTTTCTTTCTATTTTCAATTAATATCTAAAATAGAACAATTTTAATGATGAAGACAAATAGTATCTAGTGTGTCGTCTGACATGGTAATTATCAAAAAAAGATTGATATATATGAGAGAAGAAGAATATGTACATAATTTACAATAGGCTAGCTCAACTGAAAACGTAAATATTCTTTAGAAACAATAAAGTAAAGCCTTTAAATCTTATAGAATGTTGACGAGAAATGAATAGCAATGGCAGCTATGTGGCAGAAGCAAGGGTGAATGGTTTCGACTTAAGGAGCTCAACTAATAGTGCAACAAGATTAACTTGCATACATAACTTAAATATAATTTTGGGACATGTACATGATATACATGATATACAGGATATACAGGATATACAGGATATATACATATATACATATATATACATATATATATATATATATATATATATATATATATATATATATATATATATATATATATATATAAAATAATACAACTACAACTGAAATATAATTTTCGTACAACTATAATGCAACTTTAATACAATTTTAATATATATATATATATATATATATATATATATATATATATATATATATATATATATATATACAACTTTATATAAAAGAAAGTACTATCTATAACTTCATACAACTTTAATTTAATTTTAAAAATATAATCGTCAAATTTAAAAATCTAACAAAACATCGACTTTGTTAGAATCGAGTTACCGGGTAGTGCGGAATTTAGCCAAACAACATTATAATGACAATAACAAAGACAATGCAAGTTGATAATAACGACAAATAAAGAAGATAAAGAAGACACAAATTTAACATGGTTCGGTCAAGGTGACCTACGTCCACAAGCGGAGACGAGCAATTTTACTATACCAACAAGAGTACAAAAGAGAGTATAAAATTAGAGTAAATACTCTAATTACCAAATACCCCAAGAGAATAACCTCACAAGATCACTCCAAAGAAAGAGTTCACACAAGTGTTTCCCAACACTCACTCTCTTGCAAAATACTCTATAATGAAATAAAGGAGGAGAGAGAAAGACAAAAGTGAAAAGCTCTTGAATTAGGGTGTTTGCAAATGAGGAGAAGCTCCTTTATTCATAGTAAGAAATTCTTAGCCTAATAGTGGATATTATGTCATGGAAAATGTCATGATCCACAAATTTTGTTATAATGGATATTATGTCATGGCAAATGTCATAAAAATTTGGCCATATTACAAATCTCCACCTTCGCCTAATTTCAGCTTATATAGTAAATTTTCTCCACCTTCTCCGCAAAAACCCCAATGGGTAAAATCATTCCTCATAAATGCCATCAAGTCCAAGCTTGAACTTGGACACTGGAAGAGGTTTTGTGAACATGTCACCAGGAATGTCTCTTCTAAACAGAGACTTTTCTTTCAGCAATGGTTTCTCGGATGAAATGATACTTTATATCAATGTGCTTCGTCCTCTCATGATACATTTGATCTTTAGTCAAATGAATGGTACTTTGACTATCACAGAAAATGGTAATACCACTTTGGTGTAAACTGAGTTCCGCAAATCGACCCTTCAACCATAAGGCTTCTTTGATCGCCTCGATCACTGCCATATATTCTACTTCGGTAGTAGATAAAGCTACTACATGTTGTAATGTAGCTTTCCAACTAATAGCGCAACCACCGATGCAAAATACATAGCCTGTCAGTGATCTTATTTTGTCAAGATCACCTGCATAATCTGAGTCTACAAAACTAACCAAAGTGTTAGTATTTCTCCCAAACTCCAAACATGTGTTTGAAGTACCTCGCAAGTATCTGAGAATCCATTTCACAACATGCCAATGGGCTTTACTAGGGCAAGCTGTATACCGGCTTACCACACTCACTGCTTGTAAAATGTCTGGACATGTACAAACCATTGCATACATAATACTGCCGACTGCACTAGAATAAGGAACCTGTGTCATGTACCTCTCTTCTTTCTCTGATTGCAGGGACTCAGCAGCTGATAACTTAAAATGAGCAGCAAGAGGGGTACTAACTGGTTTAGCATCTTTCATGCCAAACCTCTCCAAGTGTCACGACCCGAAAGAAAACAGTAGGACATAAAAGATAGACGGGACTTCAAGGTCTGTGAACGACGACAGATCTACCTTGAGTCTCTGGACAGCGGACCAATAGCAAAAATCCCGATCAACTTAAGCTGGTACCAAAATCTGCATAGAAAGTGCAGAGTGCAACATCCGTACAACCGACCTCCATGTACTGGTAACTGTCGAGCCTAACCTCAGCGAAGTAGTGACGAGACTAGGACAAGATACCCACATATGACCTGAACAGTATAATCATGCTAGTAGCAATAATAGTAAATAAAAAAAATAATGTAGAAATAATGGGAAGGGGGCATACAGTGGGGGAATACAGTGTAAAGTGTGAGAATAATGAAAAGACAGAATTAAACCGAAAATCCTTAAACAAATTGAGCAAATAAAACAGCAAAGGAAAACTGCACGGCATCACCCTTCGTACTTTTGCTCTCAACCTCACCAAATAAATAAATAGAACGGCACGGCATCACCCTTCGTGCTTTTACTCTCAACCTCACCAAATAAATAAATAGAACGGCACGGCATCACCCTTCGTGCATTAAACCTCTCATAATATACACGGCATCACCCTTCGTGCTTTACACTCTTCCTCACAATATAAATAATGCATTTATGGCATTACCCTTCATGCTTTACACTCCTCCTCACAATATAAATAATGCATGCACGGTATCACCCTTCGTGCTTTACACTCCTCCTCACAAATCACAGAATCAATAACAACGGATAGATAGAAGTATCACAAAGAAACCAGTATTTAACCCATAATCAATAGCACAATGTAACCTCAACCTTAAATCAATATTCGAAAGTTACCAATTCTCGGTGAAACCAGATATAAGTCACCCAACATTTTAAATAATCCGCTAAGCATAGATAGTAGAATTTAAGGCTACAAAATAGACAAGAATAGAATTTCACTCACATGCTATGACTCGACAACGACGCATAGATGCTCGTCACCTCATCTATACATCGTATTTAACAACCAAACATGTAGCAAATGAACACATAATACCTATTCCCTCAAGCCAAAATTAGACACGACACTTACCTCGCTCCGAAGGCCACTTAATTCTCAATTACAGCTTTTCCTTTGGAATTCACTTCCAAACCACTCGTATCTATTAAAAATAACTCAATAATATCAAATATTGCTAAAGAAATCAACTTTAATGAATAACTACAGATTTCCCAAATTTTTCTCCAAAAAATTAAAAAATCGACCCCGGGCCCGTTTGGTCAAAATCCGAGGTTCGGACGAAAATCCATTTACCCATTCATCCCCGAGCCCGAATATATAATTGATTTTGGAATCCGATCTCAAATTGAGGTCTAAATCCCCAACTTTCTAAAATCCCTAGTTTCTACCCTAACCCCTAATTCTACCATGAAAACTCTTAGTTTTAGGTTGATAATTCAAGAAATGCAATGGGTAATTGAAAGAAAATAGTTTAGAATCACTTACCAATGCTTTGGGGAAGAAAATGACTCTTGAAAATCGCCTCTACCCGTTTGGTTCTTGAAAAATGTTGAAGAAATGGCTTAAACCCATGTTTGATTCTGTTTTATGCACTGGGCGACAGTGTGCATCGCGTTCGCAAGGCCACTGTCGCATTGGCGAAGGGTACTGGCTGCCAAGTCTTTGCGTTCGCGAGACCAAGCTCGCGTTCACGATGGTTACTCCCCCTAGCCTTCGCGTTCGCGAGCCATTGCTCGGGTTCGCGATGAAGGAACGACCAACCCCCCTCCCCCCAAGTCCCCAAATACTTCGCGTTCGCGTTGAGCCAGTAGCGTTCGTGAAGGGTAAATCCCACATCACTTCGCGTTCACGAAGAAGAAGTCTCAGCCTCATCAGTTTACTCTTCGCGTTCACGAGAGGACCTTCACGAACGCGAAAAAGGATATGCCAGACACCAGAATCTACAGAAAATCGTGGCCTATTCGAAACTCACCCGAGCCCTCGGGGCTCCAAACCAATCATGTGCACAAGTCTAAAAATATTATACGGACCTGCTCGCATGATCAAATCACCAAAATAACACCTAGAACTCTAAATTTAGCACCAAATCAAATGAAATTTTCAAGAACACTTTAAAGTTACTATTTTCTCAACCGAAGGTCTGAATCACGTCAAATCAACTCCGTTTCTCACTAAATTTCACAGACAAATCTTAAATATCATAATAAATCTGTACCGGTCTCCGAAACCAAAATACGGACCCGGTACTCACAATGCCAAACATCAATCAATTCTTAAATACAATTAATTTTAAGACTTTTCATCAAAAATTCATAACTCAAGCTAGTGACCTCCGAATTCGATTCCGAGCATACGCCTATGTCGCATAATTCGATACGAACCCACCGGGATTGTCAAAATACGGATTCAGGCCCGTTTACCAAAAATATTGACCGAAGTCAACTAAAATTAATTTTTAAGGCAAAAATTCTTATTTTCATTAGTTTTCAATATAAAAGCTTTTCGGAAACATGCCCGGACTGTGCATGTAAATCGAGAAGAGAAAAAATGAGATTTTTAAGGCTTAAGAGCGCAGATTCGAGTTCTAAAACATAGGATGACCTTTTGGGTCATCACACTAAGACTTTCTCCAAGTACTTCTTCTAGGTCAGAAATAGCCTGTTGGCTTTTCGATCTCTTTTGATCTCCATGCCAAGGATTTTCTTAGCTGCTCCCAAATCTTTCATCTAAAATTCACTTTTCAGCTGACTTTTCAAGTTGTGAATTTCTGTTAAATCCTTAGCAACAATGAGCATGTCATCAACATATAATAATAGGTACACAAATGAACCATCATTTAACTTCTGGAAGTAAACACAACTATCATTCATGCTCCTCGAATAATCATGACCCAACATAAAGGAATCAAACTTTTTATACCATTGTCTTGGAGACTGTTTTAATCCGTACAAGAATTTCTTCAACAAGCAAACATGATCTTCTTTTCCTTCAATTTCAAATCCTTCGGGTTGATGCATGTATATTTTTTCCTCAAGTTCGACATGTAAGAAAGTTGTCTTAACATCAAGTTGTTCTAATTTCAAATCATACATGGCAACGAAGGCAAGCAAGACAAGAATAGAGCTATGTTTAACAACATGTGAGAAAATTTCATTAAAATCAACTCATTGTACCTGACTATAGCCCTTTGCAACTAATCGTGCCTTATACCTCGCATCTTCAACCCCTGGAATGCCATCCTTTTTCTTGAAGACCCATTTGCAACCAACAATTCTTTTTTCCGATGGCGGCTTCACAAGAGACCAAGTACCACTTTTGTGGGGAGACTCAATTTTTTCATTCATTGCAATCAGCCACTTGGCTGAGTCAGCATCAGAAACTGCTTCTGAATATTTTGATTGTTCTCCAATTTCTTCAGTTTCCTGTACAATTGAAAAAGTAAATGCAACATAATCTCCAAACCTTAATAGTTGTTTACCTTCTCTTCTTGGTCTATATTTGGATATAGAATACGCCTCTTCTTCTGGTTCAACTTCAGGAGTCTCAACTTCAGGAATTTCAGTTTCTGGCTCAACTTCAGGAGTTTCAACTGTATTTTGCTCTGCAGTTGATGGGCTTGGCTTAGAAGGAATGCCAATCTCAATCTCCACCTGGTTCTGTGTACTCTTTCCTTTATCTGTATTATAAGAACTAGAAGACTCTTTTCTTGAATGTAACATAGAGGATTCATCAAAGGTTACATCTCTGCTAATTATAAATTTTGGTGTTGTGGGATCAGGATACCATAGTCGCTATCATTTCACCCCAGATGCACACCCAAGGAAAATACACTTTTTAGCCCTTTGCTCTAATTTTTCATCATTTACATGCATGTATGCAGGGCAACCAAATATCTTTAAATCAGAATAATTAGCAGGAGTACCTGACTACATTTCCTCTGGAGTCTTAAAGTTTAAAGGTGCAAAACGAGCTCGGTTGATAATATAACAAGTTGTAGAGATAGCTTCTGCCCAAAAGGCGTTTGTCAACCCAGCATTTGAAATCATACAACGAGCCCTTTCCAAAAGAGTTCTATTCATCCTTTCTGCCACACTATTTTGCTGATGTGTTATTTTTACAGTACGATGTCGAGTAATTCCTTCATTCTTGCAAAATTTGTTGAATTCATCATTACAAAATTCCAACCCATTATCTGTTCTAAGCCGCTTAACCTGTTTTCATGTTTGCTTCTCAATCAAAACTTTCCATTGTTTGAAATTTAAGAAAATATCACTTTTATCTTTCAGGAAATAAACCCAAACTTTTCTTGAATAATCATCAATGAAAGTTAACATATACCTGGCACCACCTTTTGATGGGGTACGCGAAGGACCTCAAAGATCTGAATGAATGTAATCCAAAGTACCTTTTGTTCTATGAATCGCTGGAGATTTGAAGCTGACTCTTTTCTGCTTCCCGAACACACAATGTTCACATAACTCCATATTTCCAGTACTTTGGCCACATAAGAGACCTCTTTTGCTGAGGATGGAAAGACCTTTTTCACTCATATATCCCAATCGCATATGCCGCAATTTGATAATGTCAGAATCTGATTTATCTGATATTGAAACTGCAGCAGCACCTGCAATAGTAGATACCAAACGAGTATACAACGTACCAGATCTGCGTGATTTCATGATCACAAGAGCACCATGAGAAATTTTCAGAACTCCACCTTCACCTGTGTACTTACACCCATGAGATTCTAGAGTGCCCAAAGAGATGAGGTATTTCTTCAAGTTAAGAACATGTCTAACATCTGTGAGAGTTCTCACCACACCATCGTGCATTTTGATTCGGACTGTACCTTTTTCAATAACTTTGCAGGCAATATTATTTTCCATCAAGACAACTCCACCTCCAATAGATTCATATGTGGTAAATAAATCCCGATTGGGACACATATGATAAGAATAACCCGAATCTAAAATTCACTCATTGTTAGATTTGAAACTATTATTAGTTGCTAAAAAAATAGTTCCCTCAATCACATCAGCAGCTACACTTGCTTCGGTAGTGTCAGTATTTTTGTGCTCATTTTTCTTTTCTGTATGCTTTTCTTTGTTTTTTCAATTTAAAGCATTCAGAAATAATGTGACCTTTCTTATGACAATATTTGCACATGATATTTCTGTATCTGGATTTTGACCTTGATTTAGGTTTCTCACTACTTGAATCTTTCTTATTGGATCTACCTCTTATTAATAAATCTTTTCCTTGGTTCCCACTAGTTTCTCCAGTAATATCTCTATCTATTTGTTCTTTTGATTTCAAAATAGATTTGATATCTTTATAAGAGATATTATCCTTTCCATAAAGCATAGTATCTCTTATATGTTTAAACGACTGGGGTAAGGAAACAAACAATAACACAGCTTGATCCTCATCTTTGGTTTCAACATTTATGTTACTTAAATCCATAAGAGGAGAATCAAAAGTATCAAGATGTGCAAGTATAGAGGTACCTTTAGCCATACGAAAAGTGTAGACTTTTTGCTTTAGGTAAAGCTTGTTTTCTACTGTTCTTTTCATATATAGGGTTTTAAGCTTTTCCCATATGCCTTTGGCTGAGCTTTCTGTTGTAATTTCACGCAAAACCTCATTTGAAAGATTTAAAATAATACATGATTTTGCCTTTTTGTCTATGACGGCAAACTCCTCGTCCGTCATTTTATCTGGCATCTTCTCCTTTCCTTGCAGTGCCAAATCTAAGCCATCCTGAATTAGGATAGCTTCCATCTTTAATTGCCACATTTCGAAGTTTGCGCTTCGGTCAAATTTCTCAACATAAGACTTTGTTAGAGTCATTTTTGGCTATTTAAACTAATCCGGTTAGATCTGGCTCTGATACCAGTTTGTTAGGATCGGGTTACCGGGTAGTGCGAAATTTAACCAAACAATATTATAATGATAATAACAAAGACAATGCAAGTTGATAATAACGGCAATTAAAGAAGATAAAGAATACACAAATTTAACGTGGTTCGATCAAGGTGACCTACGTCCACAAACAGAGATGTGCAATTTTACTATACCAACAAGAGTACAAAAAAGAGTATAAAATTAGTGTAAATACTTTAATTACCAAATACCCTAAGAGAATAACCTCACAAAATCACTCCAAAGAAAGGGTTCACACAAGTATTTTTCAACACTCACTCTCTTATAAAATACTCTATAATGAAATAAAGGAGGAGAAAGAAAGACAAGAGTGAAAAGCTCTTGAATTTGTATATTTGCAAATGAGGAGAAGCTCATCTATTTATAGCAAGAAATCCTTGGCCTAATAGTGGATATTATGTCATGGCAAATGTCATGATCTACAAATTTTGTTATAATGGATATTATGCCATGGCAAATGTCATGAAAATTTGGCCATATTACAAATCTCCACCTTGGCCACCAAACAACCTCAAGTTTGAGATGTAAACTCTAAAAGAATATTCCCAATCATTTGCAATAATAGTCAATTCAAACAAATAATAATTTGAGAAAACTCAAATTCGAAATTAAAGATTCAAACCTTTTTAATAGCAGTTAATGGTGGAGAGTCAACGACTGATCTGTTGCGACGATGTGAAATCCATTGTTGAATTTTCTGAAGAAGTTGGAAACATATTTTCTTTTTAACCCTCAACTCATAGTCTAGTATTTTAGCAGTGTACAATTTTGTGTAACCCATTGATCTTTTTATCTTTTAGGTAAGATTCGATTGATATCATTTATTGCCCTGTCTTCCAATGTAATGACCTCAAAATCTTTAGAAAATTTACTCCCTCATTGGAATTTCTAAGCGAGAGGTCCCTAATTTCTCTTGCTTAAAAGTTTTTGGGATTGTTACAAAAATAGCCGGCTAGATTCACTGCTTACTTTTTCTGGCCGGTATACATAAATTATATATTGATTATACACAGATATACGCATATTATATATGAATTTTACATATATTATACATCCGCTAGCTTTTTTTAGTTTAAGAAATTAGGTGTGCGGCTATTTGGGTTAATTCTTCACAAAAAAAAAATGGTTTGAGAGTAAAAGACTGACAAAAATTGATCCACGCCTATTGTTTACACCAATTATATATTGATTATATATGATTATAGACATATATTATACCTCCACCAATGATTTTTTAATTAAGCAATTGGATGAGCAACTATTTAAGTTAATCCTTAGTAAATATTCAGTTGTCAAACTTATGTTTTGGGCTTTGAACTTCTCGTTGGTTCACCTAGGAGGGAAAATGATACAAATAGAGTACTTTTGCGCTACTATTGGTTTTCTGACCCAATAACATAATTTTTTTAAAAAAAACATGTCCGAATTTTAAAACATGGCGGTTAGGATTTTTTAGATCGCCAGAATTCTGAAGCACGATGGATAAAATTTTAGCAATTAGGTGATCGACAGGATTTTGCCACAAATCCTGACGGATCACCAGAAATTTCAACATTCTAGCTGAAAAATCTGACGGTCGTCAAAATTTTTGGTGCTTCAAAATTCTAGCTCTGAAAATTCTAGTGATCGTCAAATTTTATAGTGCTTCAAAATTCAGGCGAGTGTGCTTTAAAATTCTGACCAGGGACAATTTTTTTCTTAACATGATCAAAATATAAGCAGTAATTTAGAAAAGGTTCATCCGGCATCATTTTGGGCACTTTGGAGTCCATGAAGCTTTGCTTTAGCTGTTGGGTTGGGTCTCGAAGTGATTATGGCCTCCATTTCGTCTAGGAAGATGAGGCCCACTTATTAGCAATTATTCCCTCAATTTCAAATTAGATGAATTACTTTTTTTTTAGTCTGTTCCAAAATAAATGACATATTTTTAAATTTGGAAATAATTCAACTTTAAATTCTTCATTTTACTTATTTTACTCTTAATGAGAAGCTTTTATAACCACACAGATGTCATGACCCTACAAAACTTTTATCCCTAAAACTTTTAAGACCATAAGTTTCATAAGTCTTCTTTTTTTTTCCTAAAACTCTGTGCCGAGTCAAACTACCTCATCTAAATTGAAACGGAGGGAGTATTATTCAGAAATGAACTTTATCAAAAGAGTAAGTTAAAGAAGGAAACGTACTTTACTACGTTTTAATTAGTTTAAAAGATTTCTTGCGAAAAGAAAAAAAAGTTTATCTATAATGGGATAATATTAACCACAGCTGAAAGGTTTCGAGTGCCGTTATAGCTCAATAGAAACAGTTAATCTAATAGTATTCACTGAATAGAAAAAACTTGCAACCTTATGAATTTCATTGGAACTTTTTGAAACTGTAATTGACTATATTCCAAGATATTATAGTCTAGGGTAGTAAAAATGTAGTAGCAACACCTAATGAACTAAAGATGCCGAAGAAAGGATAGAAGACAATCTAAGACTGATTTTAACAATGAAGTTAATCAGAGAATTGATCGATATTTATCACTGTCGATTGACAAAGGAAAAATAAAAGAGAAGATATTGGTTTAAGACTCAATGTACAAAAGTATTCCTTGAGATTTTTGAAGTAGTATTTTGTTTCCAAATATAATGGGAGTGTGAAATGACAACTCTATCCTTGAAGGGGATTATGTCACATGCTCTACAATCCAGCTGTCCATAATAGCAAAGGAAATCATCCATATCTAACAGATATTTTGCAAGAATATTCTAGAGATTCCTTAGCTGTATTTGATATTTCCTTGTATATATTTTATTAACAGTAGGACAAAATCTGTTAGAGAAATGCAAATTATATATGGACACGTATAAGGATAGTACATAGAGTAAACTGTATAAATTAGCTACATTGTACATAATATTTCGATTCAATACAAGATACACCAATTCATATTGTGTTCAATTTTTTTCTGTTTCTACATGGTATCAGAGACAAGGTGGGTTACTCTGATGGTAAGCACCCTCCACTTCCAACCAAGAGGTTGTGAGTTCGAGTCACCCCAAGAGCAAGGTGGGGAGTTCTTGGAGGGAAGGATGCCGAGGGTCTATTGGAAATAACCTCTCTACCCTAGGGTAGGGGTAAGGTCTGCGTACACACTACCCTCCCCAAACCCCACTAGTGGGATTATACTGGGTTGTTGTTGTTGTTGTTGTTGTTATCAGAGTAGGTCAAACAACCTGATATTTGAAACCCTTATTCATTTTTCAACTTTGATCTATTCCTTACAATGGGAGAAACAACAGAAGTTGTAGCTGCAGCAATAACTGATTCAACCAAGAAATGTGTGATTGATTTAACACACCCTTTATTTCTTCATCCTTTATATTACCCAGGCATGAACCTTGTTTCCTCATCTTTTGATGGAAAAAGGAATAGAGCAGTAGTCATAGTTGTTTCTGCCAAGAATTAACTAGGTTTCATAGATGGAACTCTTTCCATTCTAGATGAAAACTCTGGTCTACAAAGTGCTAGGACTAGAGGAAATGACATGGTGTTCTCTTGGCTCCTTAACTCTTTGTCAAAAGAAATTGCAGAAAGTGTTCCTTACTCACACAGCGCAAAAGATCTGTGAAATAATTTAGAAGACAGATTTGGTCAAACAAATGGGGCTAAACCTTTTCAACTGCAGAAAGAACTAAGTGTTGTGGTTCAAGGTAACTCTAGTGTTTCAAGTCATTTCACAAAAATAAAAAGTTTGTGAGATGAACTAGATACCTTGATCAATTTTTTTACTTATTCATGTGAATATGTCTGTGGAGCTAAAGGAAAAGAATCTGAAAACGCACCAAAACCAGAGACTGCTGCAATTTTTAATGGGCCTGAATGATACCTACATAGGTGTGAGAAGAAATATACTATTGACTTCCCCTTTGCCTTCTCTTGGCCAAGCTTACTATATGGTTATCCAGGATAAAAAGCAAAGAAAAATACATGATTCTCCTGTTTATCCTGGAGAATCAGCCTCCTTTATTGCTGCACAACATGGGACAGTTGGTAAGAGAAACAATGTGAGCGATTTTAATGGAAAAATAACTTGGGTATGAGGGAAAGAAAAACAACTCTACTTGTTCATATTGCAAGAAGCCAGGTCATATTGTAGAACAATTCTACAAGCTTGTTGGATTTCCCTCAAATTTCAAGTTCACAAATTAAAGAAAATACCAGGGGTCAGTTCATGGTAACAATGCTTTCTGCACTGAAGAAAATGCAGTACAGACTATGGGGATCAAGTCACTTACTCAGGAAAATATCAGGTAGATCCTACAACTCCTTCAACAAGTTTAGATGGGAAAACAGGGAACCAACTGCTCTGAAAACAATGCAGATGTAAACTGTGTTGGTATATCTTTCTCACATAATTGCACTACTTATTTTGTACATAACAACAATGAGACATATATATTAGATAGTGGTGCATCTGAACATATGACTTTTGATGAAATTACTCTCAAGTAATATAACTCCTTTACCTAAACCTTTGAATGTAAATTTACCCAATTCTAATAAGGTCAGAGACACACATTCAGGTTTAATTTTACTTTTTCCAAACCTGATTCTGCATAATGTATTGTATGTCCTTGCTTTTAGATTCAATTTTTTTGTAAGTTCATAAATTGTGCAAACAGAATAACTATCTCATATTATTCACTTATCTTTTCTGTTTTTTGCAGGCCCCTTCAATGAAGAGGCCTCTGGTGATTGGTAGGGAGAGTTGTGGTCTTTATGTTCTGGAATCAAGGCATTTGGAACTCATTTCCAAGAAGTCATTTTCATCTAGAAATTCATTTATGTTAGGAAAAAATCTATGTAATTAGAAAGTTCCTTCAGTCTTATTTTCCTTCTCTAGTAATTCTAATGTAAAGAATAAGTTGTGGCACTATCATTTAGGCCATATGCCTTTGAGTAATATGAAAAATATTTCATCTATTCCTAATTCTTCATGTGATAATTTTTCTGTGCCTTGTGTGATATGTCATATGGCTAGACAGTCGAAATTATCCTTTCCCACTAGTTCAACTACTTCTAAAGCTATGTTTAATTTAATTCACATAGATACATGGGGTCCCTACAACACAACCATTTATGATGGATATAAGTACTTCCTAACTATAGTTGATGACTATAGTAGGGGTACTTAGACATATCTTCTTAGTACAAAATCAAATATGTTTCCAGTATTGCAATCTTTTTTAGCTATACTAGAGAGACTGTTTCACAATAAAGTCAAAATCATACATTCAGATAATGCTTTTGAGCTTGGAACTGGGAATGCACATGTAGATTTTTTTTCAAAACAAGGAATTTTGCATCAGACAACTTGTGTTGGGACTCCTCAACAAAATGGAATTGTAGAGCGCAAACATAAGCATCTTCTAGAGACTTTTAGGGCTTTGCTCTATTAATCACATCTACCTATTCATTTATGGGGAGACTGTGTGTTGACTGCAACACATATAATTAACAGGTTCCCTTCAAAGATCTTAAAGCTTAAGACACCTTATGAGATCTTATTTAAAACTAAGCCTAACTATTCCTGACTTAAATATTTTGGATGTTTGTGTTTTGTTTCTACTCTTTCATCTCACAGGGCAAAATTTGATCCAAGGGCCTTACCTTGTATTTTCTTAGGATATCCATATGGTAAGAAAATGGTATAAATTCCTTAATCTTGACACAAAAAAGACTTTTATTTCTCGGGATGTGATATTTCATGAGGACATTTATCCTTTTTCTTCAATGAGCATTTCAAAGCCTCATAAATTAATTTTTCCTACTTCAAATATACCTGAAGTGAATCTTGAAGTTCCTGATTTGCAGACTACCAATTCAGTTGAACATTCTGATCATCCGAGTAATCCTTCAAATCAAGATGTTACAGAATTTCCTACACCACTTTTCAGTCCACAACCTGCAGATGGAAATCCTAGTAACTTACCAGTTGCACTCATAAAATCCATTCGAATTCACAAAACTCTCTCTTACCTAAGTGACTACATTACAAATGTAGTGCAATTAACTGATGTTAGCACACCATGTTTTCTTTTTCCTATAATACATGCTTCTTACTCTTTTTCTGCCCTCTCAACTTCAAATAAGTTATTTTTAAATTCACTTTCAAATGTTCAAGAACCACTAACCTTCAGCCAGGCAGCCTATCACCTAGGATGGTAAGAAGCAATGTAAAAGAAGATTGAGGCACTAGTCCAGAATGAGACTTGGGAAGTTGTTAAACTTCCTGCTGATAAAAAGGCCCTGCCATGCAAATGGGTATATAAAGTTAAACATCATTCAAATGGAAGTATTGAACATCGTCAAGCATCAAGACAGTGGTATTCAAAGCTTACATGTGCTCTTAGTTTCAAAGGCTATTCACATTCCCTAAATGACTACTCTTTATTCTTTAAGAAGAAAGGAACTTCAATTTCTATTTTAGCAGTTTATGTTCACGACATCGTGCTAACTGGTAATGACATGGAGGAATTGAATGCCTTGAAAATTTTTCTTGATCAAGAATTCAAGATTAAGGACTTCGGAAACTTACATTATTTTTTGGGGATGGAAGTTCTTCGAGAATCAACTGGGTTAATTCTATCTCAACACAAATTCATCTTGGATTTGCAAAAAGAGTTTGACTGCATGGATAAGCAAACAACTTCTTCACCTTTGGATCCGACACAAAAACTTCTTGCACACACTCGAGAAGTCATTCAAGATCCAACCTTATAGCGTCACTTGATTGGGAAGTTGAATTATCTTACTCATATAATACCGGGCCTTTCCTTTACAATCCAACATCTCAGTCAATATATGCAGGAGCTGCGATAACCACATCTCGAAGCTGCTCTCCGAGTACTTCGTTATCTTCTTAAAGACCAGGACTTGGGATTTTCATGACTGCATGATGGTAGGCTATAATTACATATTTTAGTCACTTATTTCACTCTAATTTACTGTACTTTAACTGAGTTTGAGCTTTAATCGCTAGTGTTTTGCACTTATTGTGTATTTTATGCCTTGTAGAAGTGATTCCGAGTGATGCAGATGTTATGGAGCTAATTCGAGAGATTTAGAGATTTGAAGTCTGAGTAAAAGCCCAAGGGATTAAGTCGGGATTGTGTTCGGGGGTCGAGGACCAAGTCTGGATGTCAAAATCGAAGCAAAATTCGTACTCTGAGAAATTTTCACTAATGCGACGCACTATGCCACGCACTGTGCGGCGTGCTAGTGCAAATTCTGCCCAGAACTCAAATTGCAAATCGTATTGGAAATATCCACTACCGTGTCGCATAGTGTGGCGCGGTAGTACAAATTTGTTAGAGTATCGTCCCATTTCCTCTAAAAAGGGTATTTTTGTTCTGGGTTTATTGGGGGGATGGCTTAAATACACGAGAAAATACCATTTTCGGGTCTTTTGACAAAAAATCGACTTAAGGAGGCCAAGGAGGCTAAAGAGGGTTGGAAGAACACAAGCACAAGTATTTCATCATTCCTTCCTCACTCAAGATCCGGGTTTGGATTGTATTTATGTTTTCCTATACTTTTGTTACATTTGTGAAGAACTTCTCCATGTCTTTGGAGTAGATCCTTTTGGGTTTTGATGAATTTGGTGTATTGATGATTGTTTGTGGATTATAACTCTATTTTTATGTAGTTGAATCGTTTTTGGAAGATTTAATTGTTGTATCTATATTCACTTGTTCTTGTAATCGGAAGAGGCATAACTTGTGATATTTTTGCACTATTTTGTTGGTTGAGTTCATAGATTCTTCAAAGTAATCGAAATAGGCTAGTTGAATCATTGATTAAATCTAGTTAGGAAAATAATCAAAAGAGGTTTTCCTAAAGACCGATCCACTACGCATTCTGGCATATCTTCACAGAGCTTAAATTGGTTCATATTGTAAGGTTGAGACTTAATTGAGAGAAGAGTTTCTACTAAATATTTGAACTGATAATTAACTGTATTTAAGAGACTTACTTGAACATTAGAAGTGAATTATCTAGAGTTAAATCCCAGACAATTATCTAGCACCTATCCTATCAAAACCCCATTTTCTCCCATTGATAACTTCTCCTTGCTTACCTTTGTTGCGATTGTCATTAGTCAATAGCTGTAGATTTTAGATTATTAATAATATAAATCTCAACTGTTGATCCTCCTGGATAGCAATCAAGCTACAAACTACGAGAATATTGTTTAAATCCAATCCCTGTGGACACGATATTATACTATACTATCTTTGACTAGCGAGCACAATTTAAGTGTGTGTTTTACGCTCGTCACTGCATCACCATCTTTTAAACTCAAGGCTTTTTGTGATTCGGATTGGGGTTCATGTATAGATTCTCGAAGATCAGTGAGTGGTTTCTACATCTCATTAGGATCTTCACCAATTTCTTGGAAATCGAAGAAACAAGCCTCAATTTCTCCCAATTCCACTGAAGCAGAGTATCGATCGATGTAGAGAGTTATGGCGGAGCTTACCTGGTTAGTCCGCCTCTTTGATGATTTTTCAGCACCCATCACACTTCTAGTTCCACTTCACTCTGACAGTCAGGCAGCTATTCATATAGATAAAAATCCTGTCTTTAATGAGAGGGCAAAATATGTTGAAATTGACTGTCATTTTGTGCGACAACAGTTCATCTCCAGTCTTATTTCTCTCTCCTTCGTCAGAATTGACTCTCAACTAGTCGATTTATTCACGAAATCACTCACCGGACCTAAGCATCACACCTTACTGAGCAAGTTGGGTGTTTTCTTAAACTCCTCCAACTTGAAAGGGAGTGTTGAAGAAAGGATAGAAGACAATCTAAGACTTGATTTCAACAATGAAGTTAATCAGAGAATTGATTGGCATTCATCACTGTCGATTGACAAAGGAAAACGTAAAAGAGAAGATATTAGTTTAGGACTCGAAGTACAAAAGCATTCCTTGAAATATCCGAAGTAGTATTTTGTTTCCAAATCTAATGGGAGTGTGAAATGACAACTCTATCCTTGAAGGAGATTATGTCACATCCTCTACAATCCAGCTGTCCATAATAGCAAAGGAAATCATCCATATCTAACAGATATTTTGCAAGAATATTCACTACTAAAAACACAGACTTTTCCCACGGAAGAATCGGTGAAAAATCTGTGTGAAATATCAATATTCCCACGACATTCCCAGGGGAGACGCTCGGTAGGAAAATGGCTGGTTGGAAAATAGTTTTCTAGGACATTCGTGGGTAATTCCCAGGGCGTTTCCCACTGAGGGTTTGACGAGAACTTGGTTGGGTCACTAATGTAATTTCCCACGAACGTCGTGGGAAAAGTAAGAAAATATAATTATTTAATTTTCTTAAGTTTCCCACCGAATTCGTGGGAATTATTAAAAATAATTTAGATATTTTTTTTATTTTACCCATAAAAGCAGTGAAAAATATTCAAAATCTGAAAATAGACATATGAACATTGCCACAAAATTCAGTGGGAAATGTTGAAATTCTGGAAAAGAATATGCACAAAATTCCCACGGAGTCGGTGGAAAATTCATGGGAAATCTCGAAAATATTTTCATGGCCAAATCTATTTTTAAAACTACACCACCTGCCAGATAGAAAGTACAACCAACAATACAAGACTAAATACAATTATGCATTCAAATACCAAATTCAACATGCAATCCAATTCATTTCACAAACAACAACTAATCAATCCATTTCATAATCAATATCCAACTAATCAGAAAGTAGAACAAAATCTCAAAAAATCCAACATTCATCTGATTGACTTGGTTGCACTGGTTGGGCTTGTTAATAGACAAGGTCATCTGATTGACTTCGTTGGCCAATGTGGCAACATGCGCTTATAATGCTGAAACAACGTCTAACTCGAGGACGCCCACAGTATTTTGCACTTTGTGTTTGCCCATCTCTCTTTGCCAATCAGGATTGCTTTTGGAGAATTTATTCAATAATACATATATCTCATAGAAGCTTTTCTCCAACACTTGACCTCCCGTTGCAACGTCCGCCACAATCTTTGTCTCTGGATATAGCCCTTCTATAAAAGTATGAGATAACACTTCATTTGTCTGATTGTGATGCGGACAGTCTCTAAGCAGCCCCTTGAACCTTTACCAAGCTAAGTATAAATACTCCCCCGATTTCTGTTTGAAGGCGACTATCTCACTTCTAATCTTTGCAGTTTTGCCTGAAGGAAAAAACCTTGTCAAAAATTTTCTCGCCAGATCATTCCATGATGTAATAGAACTAGTTGGTTCTGCCTTCAACCATCGCTTTGCTTCGCCCAATAGAGAGAACGGGAAAAGTGTGAGCCTCATATAGTTTGGAGTGACTCCGTTAGTGATATAAGTATCACTAATCTCCAAGAAGTTCAGGATGTGTTGTTGTAGATCCTCGTGTGGAAGACCCATAAATTGTCCACTCGCATGTAGTAGCTGGATCATGCTTTGTTTTAGCTCAAAGTGTCCAATGATTCTGGGCTTCACAATGCTGGAGGTTACATTAGCAATGCTGGGTATCGCCACCTACCGAACAACCATATGTTGCTCCTCTGCCATTTCCACAGGAAATTGAACAAGTGCCTGAAGATTATTTATGTCCCTTGCTTCCCTTAACCTTTTGTGAAATGTTCTGTCAGGTTTAGGGTCAAAGTCTTGAAGTCTATCCTGGTTTCTTACCCTTCGCATTCAATCAAAGTTTCTGAGACAAGCACAACTATTAAATAACGTTAGACTTGACGAAATAAACAATTAAAGATAAAACTAGAAAGTAGTCAATATTTAAGTCCACGACAACGGTGCCAAAAACTTGTTGCTCCCAAACGCACACGCAAGTATACGTGATTGTACAAGTAATAAAATGATAAGTCGAGTGTCGAACCCATAGAGACTTGTGTTAACTACCCACTAATTTCACTAAGATTATTATTCAGTCAAGTATTTTTGAGTTCAAAAGTGTGATTATACTACACAATAATTCTAACAAGTAACTAATTTAACAAGCAGCAAAATGGTTGTTGTGTTTTCAGTAGAGACAAATATTCCAGGGTTGTGATCGATTCACCAATCCTATTGTGCTATAGTTAACTCTCCCTTTCATACAATTCACTCATGGTTGCTAATTAATCGAACAATTGCTCTCGTAGCCTTCTCCCGAAATACTACTCGCCTATTCAAAATAGATTAATGCCTATATTCCTATGGAATTAATCTATTAAGAACGCATTAAGATAACAATATGTAATTAAGCACGGTGACTAGGTATATTTTTATCCTAACCACTGTCACACCTCCTTTTTCCCTAGGCATAAAATTAGGTGCTTATAGCCACAAATCCACCCCCCTCAGAGCTAAGATCATGCTCCCTTAAATTCTTCTCTAATCTAAACATGGCTTTCCCAAGCATAGCATAGATAGTAAATAGAACCTAACTGTTGGCCAGACAATTAAGCAATTAATCACAGAATTGAAGAAACAATCATATATTGGTGAATTATAATCAAGGTTAAGTCAACTTTGAACGACAATATTCATGGCTAAATCACAACCCCAGAACTATGGGTTTAGCCACTCTTGATAGTATCAAAACAAATTCACAAGTGTTGAATAATTGATAATACTAAGAAAAGATGAAGAAAACTGCGATATCCTTGCTCCCGGATGTTCCTCGTGTATATTTTTTCTTCAAAGTGGAGTCTCTCCCCCTCAAAATAGGCTTAGTCTTACTTTTATACGTGTTGGGTAGGTCTAGGGCCGAAATAACTTTGTTCCGGGTAAAGTTGGAGAAATTTCCGTCACTAGCGCCCAGGGCAGCGTGGGGCACTGGCCCTGGCGCTGGCCTCCTGAACATTCTGTAAACGACGCCACAGGTGGCGTGGGGCGCTGCCTGTAGCGTTGGAATTCAACATTTCCCCTTTTCCCTCCGTTTTGGCTCTAATCTCGCACCTTTCGCCCCCTATTGCCTCCGGATGATTCCTACATATAAAAATACTACGAATTAACATAAATCAATACCTTTTACATCCAAAATCTACGAAACACGAGTAAAACATGAGGCGATATACATATAAATATATATACTTTAAGCTAAATATCAATATTCCAATCTTTTTTCAAAATTTACTTCATGCTCAACATCAGGGATTCTTGCGTCTATCTCATGAATACAATACATCTCTTTACTTTTTTATTTTCGCTCTATTTTCATTATGTCTATTGATTTACAAGTGGGTAAATTTGTATCTGTCCGATCCAATGTCTTCTTCATCATCAATTGTCGTGGATTAATCCATATCCCTTCAATCCAACAACAAGAAATTGCACCTGAGAGCTTCACTTCTAGGCTTTTTTTCTATTTATATCTCCTCACCCTTTGGAGGTATTAAGTTTTCAACTCAAGCTTCAGCGACTAGACGAGTTGTACAAAATAGTGTAGGAAACTCATCTAGTGAGTAGGATAGCATCCTTGACTTTGCATCTAGGATGTTCGCTTATTAATAGTTTAAATTGTGATGGATCGTCTTGTTTTCTCAATTCATGTGGCAATTGAAGTTCTTTGGTACTTATAGTTAATCAAGACATATCTGCAATGGAACAATTGAATTTGTATGGTAATGATATTTTTTTAGTATATTCAAAAGTTATTGTGTTTATTCCAGCATGTCTGTGATTACAAGTGCAAGTTTAGGTGTTCAAAGGCAGGACAACATGATATATGCTTGAAGTATTGTGAGATTTGCTGTGAGGAGTGTCGTTTTCTGGGAACAAAGACAAGTGTCACTGCTACAGGGACACGAATAACTCTAAGGTAGAGCTAAGATGACCTTGAAAGTTACTTCATCTTTGACTACAAGGGGTTTTTTGTTGCCGTTCAAAAGGTAAAGGGGATATAGTTTCTAACCTTTAAAGGTTAAGCGGGTAAATTGGATTGCAAAGGGGTTATCGGTCCCATTCAAAAGTTGAAGGGGTTTAGTTACCCTACCCTTAAAGTTGAGTAAACTTGATTTTACTCTGAAAAGTTAGTATCTAGAGATGGATAGAGGAGTAGGGTTTTTTGGGCATTTAATTAGGACATGTATCATTTTTTGGGAATAAAATCAAATTTTAAAGGCTTAATTAAGCCAAATCTAAGTCCATTAGTGCGGAATAATATTTTTAGGATGATGACGTATGTGACCTCACTATTCAGGACGCACATAATTGCTCTATTTCGTATAGTATAAGAATATTTTTAGCTATTTTTCATACATTATTTATGATTGTTAAGTGTATGAATATCTCCTTGGAAAAATCTTTCAAGAATAAAAACATAATTTTCCCATTTGGTGCAAAAGAACGCACTTTGCAGTTCGTTCTAAATCTTCACTCTCCTTGATGGCTAGATCTTTCTATTCTCAGGTTTGCCAGTTATTTTATCTGCCAATTCATCCTTTTGCTTCTATCAGGAAATTATGAAGTTTTTCTTCGAAAATGATTTTCTTTACAATGCTTTTAGATTTGCTTACATGTGAATTGGCGATTTGCTTAATTAAATGGGAATAGGCAGTAGTGGAGTCAGACTTTTGGAATTAAAAATTTCTAAAAATAAATATTCGTAAAAAATCAAGAGAATTCAATATATATATATATATATATATATATATATATTATGCGACAAATTTTGCTTTTTTCTTTTTTTCCAAGCAATGATAAAAAAAGGTTTTGTCTCATAAGTTGCAATAGGGTAAAAATTTACCAGAACCGGTATTTACACCTAATGTTGTTAAGTTAACTATAGAATACAATATAAGATCTATTAGGAGTCTTATTTTAAATTTTAAAAAAAAGGAATTAAGTCATACTAACATAGGTTAAAAAGAATCAGGATTGTCGTTAGTTCTTGATTCTTTTTTCTTTTATTCCTGTCTTCTTATGGCGTTCTTTTATTTCTGATCTACTTCCGAAGTTATGCGTCATCAAGAGGAGCACCTTTAATGGTATGAGAACTTTCACTATCTCCTTCACCAAAATCAAGTTGCCCGGATTCAATGAACAACTTGAAATAAAGGAAAGATGAGTCAACTGAAAGTTTTACCCTCCATTTAGACCCTGAAATTCAGAACTGCAAGATCATATTAACCTATTATATTATGTCGATTACTCTTCTCATTATGTATGCTAAATTTCGTCTTGCTATAAAATCTATCATTAGTGGGGTAAAACTCGATCAATAAAATAATATAACTGTGCAAAGCAAAGTTCAACTTTGTAAATTTTTTTACATTTGTTAATCTTCAGATGTGTTCCGCTGAGAGTATGCTAAGGTAAATTCTTCTTATTTAAGTTTAAAATGATTAATATTTTTTTCAAAGTTAAAATATTTATATAAATAATGATACTTACCCTAGTAGAAGGAAAATTAAATTGTGTGTTAGTAATGGCCAGTGATGGCACAAAAAGTGAACAAGAAATTAATGATGTCATCCATTAATATTACAGACCACAGCTTTGCAAGACTCTATTAAGTATTTTTAATACTTGTTTTAGAGTACGCGCGTTGCGCGTGAATCCTTATCGATGGGTATAAATTTTAAAAAATCATTAAATAATATTATTTGACTTCCTATATTACTTAAATAAACATAGATTTAGACAACATGTATAAAGTTATAATTTAAATGATCTTATAAATTAGAGTACAATTTATTGTTAATTCCAATATATAAATTTAAGTATTTTATCTATGTTTCACTTGTCAAAAATTGTAATTGGGTTTGTGATTTAATATGGCCATACATTACAATATGTAAGTAAAAATTTAAAGTATGTTATATATTATTACTATGGATTATTATTATTTTTAAACGTAAGCGTGTCATTTATTTAAAGATATTTTTTTACTCGTCTTAATGTGCTTATGGTAGTTTACAATAGTAAACTTTAATGTTTAGAAATTTAAGAAATAAATTTATATAACTTAAATATTAGGAGTTTCTACATAGTTCAAATAAGAAAAGATTTAATACCAAAATTCTAATGTATTTCACTTAAATATTAGAAAAATTATTAATTTATACTTTTATCCAATATGAAATCATTCTTTAAAGAGTAAAAAAGGCGAATGATATTCCGCTAAGAGGTTTCGTGCTTTTAATATAAAATATATAGATAGATATAGATATAGATAATTTATATAAGAAAAAGTTTAATCGATTTTGATTAAATTTAATTGATATCAAAATCCTAAGTATAAGGACTTAGTTGAAATAAAGAGGATAAATTTAATAAATAAAAATTTAGTTGATCTCAAGATACTAAATATTAGGAAAAAAAACTTTAAACAAATTATACTTAATTTTAAAAATATTTATGCACAAGAACTCCTTCTACATTTGTTCTTGACAAGTAGTGGTAGTTAATGTTTAGCCTTAAGATTTTTCTAATTTTGGTATTACTAATTATAAATATTTTACATACTTTAATGAGGAAAAGAATTTATATAAGATAAATCTTAATCGATTTTAAAGTCCTAAATATTTGGACTCTATAAATATTTCAAAAAAGAAAATAATTTATAACTAAAATATAATTGATTTTAAGGCTCTAAATATTAGGAAAATAATTTAAATTACAATTTTGTCAAATATAAAATCTATTTTTAAAAGGTAATAAAGGTGAACAACATTTCGCTAAGGGTTTTCGTGCTTTTAATATAGTGTATAGATTATAGTTTAAGATGATATGGAAAATATATGGTAATTAACTATGGTTAAAGACATATACTTGTAGTTAAATAATGTGACATGTGTTATTTATTGGATGGATGCGAACACACACCCGGTGCGAGTAAGTTTTTACCGTTGCACATGTCTTTGTCGGAAAAAAATCAGTTTCAAACTTAATCTTTAGCACAGCACTTTTACCTCCCTATACTCGTATGAAATGGAACCATTACCCCCGCATATCACCTTCCACGTCATAATATTTAAAATTATTTTTAATTTTATAAGATTTCTCTACTTCATCTTCTTCCTCTCTCTCCCACCATATCTCTCCACCACCCTACCTCTCCTCTCTTCTTTTCGAAAGAAAGATTATTTAAGAATAAAAAAAAAAATAAAGAACCCATGAACTGAAACTTAGCCCAATAATTTATTGTTCATAAATTAAATGGTTTTGATGTGTATCTAATATATGTATAAGAAACCCATAATTACAATTAACATGAGAAAGAAAATCTAAACCGCTTGGAATTTTCCAGATTCATGGTATGTGTATGGGTCAAATCTGCCTCAGTGGAATTTAGCATGAAGCGGTATCGTGAAAAGCGATATGGTCGAGGTCGATTAGTAGATAACGGGGTTCGTAGCCGAATAGTCAATAACGGCCGAGGTCGATTATCAAGGGCAGTACTAACGACTAGTTTTTGTAATTGAATATTCATGAGAATATTCTATTGAATATTCTTGGTGTCTGTACTTTTAGGGTTGACTGGGGAATGTCTCATATAAATAGAAAAAGAGATAGGGGGAGATAGATATGTAATATTCTCTAATAAGAATATTCTTTGAAAAAGCATACTTTCTCTCTAGATAAAAGACAATCACTACCTTTCTAAAAAGATTTGATTATCTACTATTCCACACTTTTTCCATTAGATCCAAGAAGGGTCCCAACATTTTAGTATTTGTCTATCATTCACCATTGTCAGAAAGAAGAATCATCCACCTCATTCAATATTGGGTGAATCATTCTCCTTATTTACTTTAATGTCATTTATCGTTATTTATTGCTTGATATTCCCCCATCATTAATGATCCTAAAACATTAAATGTACATCACATTTAATCTTCTCTCAACACTGCTCTTGCGTTATTTGTGTTAATCAATTATAGATCTGAAGTTATTATCATTAACTAGGTTTAACCCTTCGTCATACAAAATTAATTAGTTTAATCAAACGTCTATATTTTTTGGTTAAACAATTTGGCGCCGTCTGTGAGGATTATCTAGCTAAATTTTTAGTTTTCTTCTAGATCTATAACTATCACAGTTCAAAAAAAAAAAAACTCCTACTTCCTTATACACACGGATCTGACACGGCAGGTAATGGAGAAGAAAGAATGAAGGCAGTAGTCGATCTCACTACCAATCTCTTAAACACCATTAATGAGATCTCCAAAACAGAAGGCGAAGACATAATGCCTAACACCTCTCCCTGGCAAAGTGGGTCACCTCTCCCTCATGGCAGTATCACAATATCCCGTGGTAAAGGAGCTTCCACGTCCACAGCAGAAGCGGAGCCACCAGCGGTGAAGAAGCTACTCAAGGCTTGTCGAGGATGCCGGTCAGCGTATTTGTCAGCCAAAAAGGCGCATGCAAGAGTGAACGATATATTTGCCATCAAACAATCACCCGGAGAGGGATTAAGGGACTTCCTCGCTCGATTCAACAGAGTAAGGATGACCTTACCGAATGTATCAGAAGGAATAGCTGTAGCAGCTTTCTAGAACAGGCTGGACAGGAATGGATCAAAGGCGACCAGAAAACTATTAAGTCGGCTTATGAAGTATACTCCAACCACTTGGGATGAAATACACAACAACTACTGTGCCGAGGTCCGTGCCGACGCAGACAACCTGAATGGGCCAACCCATCGATTGACCTCGGTACAAGCCGAAACAAGAAAAGATCAAAGAAATGATGCCAGGAGAGATCTTGCAGCTCCAATATCCAATCGAGAAAGGCATCATCCATATGTCATAAGTGCCATCATGCCCCTCTCCCGCCACGAAGAGGGCCCGTCTAGGCCAAGGACAGGGACTCATCGGAACGCGAGAGGTATGCCCCCTTTACTATCCACTCATAATTTTTGTGTCTCACCCTCAGAAATAGTCTACGCATTGGAGAAGCTCGGACCAAAAGTAAAGTAGCCACAAAAGATGAGGTCACATCCAAGCACTAGAAAAATCAAACGCCCTCTACGAGTTCCACCAAGAGCGAGATCACAAAACTGAGGACTGCATCGCCCTAAGACAGGAAGTCGTGAACATGCTCAATCAAGGACACCTCAAAAGAATTATTGAGCGACCGAGGGAGGACCAACTTTGCCCGAGGACGTGAACAACACCAGGGACCATCGAAACCACCCTCATTGACTCGCGCCATTCAAATGATCATCGGGGGCGGTGACAACGTTTCAATCAATAGCGTAAAGTTTGCCACAAACCACAAGCTCAAACGGTCAATCACTCATGAACGGTACGACGAACTCGAAGAAAGTATCATCTTCGATAAGTCAGATACCCACAGTTTAGTTTTCCCTCACTATGATGCCCTTGGTATCACTTTACGAATATTAGATACATATATAAGATGCATTATGGTGGACAATGGGAGCGGCGCGTGCATTGTCCATTCTCGAGTACTTGCACAAAAGAAACTCGAGGATAAGATAGTGTCGTGCTGCATCACGCTAACATGTTTTAACAATGCAATTGAACGAACATACGGGAAAATCACACTCCCTGTCCTGGCCGTCGGCGTCACTCTGGAAACCACATTCCACATCATAGACCAGGATACGGCGTACAACGCCGTAATAGGTCGACCTTGGATACACGCCACGAGGGCTATCCCCTCTAGCTTGTACCAAATTATCAAATTTCCAACCCCATGGGGAGTATTCAGCATACGAGGAGAATAACGCACATCTCGAGAATGCTATCGCATCGCCCTAGATTGTATATATACCCAACAAATAAAGGTCAAAGCAAAGGATGCATAGCAATTAACAGGGTCGAGGTCGAGCTTTGATGAAAAAGCGGACGTCATTAGAGATCCCGAAACAATAGATGCCACGGGATCAACCGTAGAAGAACTCTACCACGTCCAACTTGACGAAAACAACCACAGCAAGAAAGCCTACGTCGGCCGTAAGCTTCAAGAACTAGGTAAATTCTGTCAATTCTTAACTGCTAATGCGAACTTGTTTGCTTTTTCCCATGCAGACATGTCAGGTATCCCGAAGGAGGTCGCCACACACAAGTTGAACGTCGACCCGTTCTACCCTCCCTAGTAAGGCTGTTTAGGCGAAAGTTCAATTCCGCAATAAACGATGCAGTCCGCGAAGAGGTCGAACAATTGTTAGAAAATGGCTCAATCAGGGAATCAAAATACCCCCAATGGGTCGCCAATGTGGTCATGGTGAAAAAGAAGAACGAAAAATGGCAGATGTGCGTAGACTTTACGGATTTAAACAAAGCATGCCCCAAAGATTCATTCCCTCTACCTCACATTGACCCGCTCATTGACGCAACGGACGGGCATGAACTGCTGAGCTTCTTGGATGCCTACTCGGGCTACAATCAGATCCTCATGGAAGAGGAGGACCAGGAGAAGACCACCTTCATCACCCACCAAGGAATGTACTTCTACAGGGTAATGCCCTTCGTACTGAAAAACGCAGGTGGCGACATACCAAAGGTTGGTGACCAAAATGTTCAAAGACCAACTCGGCAAGACCATGGAAGTCTACATAGACAACATGTTTGTCAAGTCCAAAAGTAAAGAAGATCACATCAACCACCTGAAAGAAGCCTTCGATATACTCAGGCGGTACGAAATGAAGCTGAATCCTGAAAAATGTTCATTCGGCGTGACCTCAGGAAAATTCTTGGGCTTCCTAGTATCGCAAAGGGGTATTGAGGTCAACCCCGACCAAATAAAATCCATTGAAGGAATACCAGATTACTTAACCAGCAAAAAACATATTCAGAGGCTGACCGGCCGCATCGCCGCCCTGTCGAGATTCATCTCACGATCATCTGATAAATGCTATAAGTTTTTCGGCGTACTCAAGAAAGACAACGACCTCTAATGGACTTCCGAGTGTGTTCAATCCTTGAAGGAATTAAAGGCTTATCTGTCGTCACCTTCGTTGCTTTCCAAAGCAGAACCGGGGGAATGCCTTTTCATCCACCTCGTTGTATCTGAAGTAGCGGTGAGTGCAGTCTTGGTCTGAGAAGATAAAGGTATGCAATCCCCCATCTATTACATTAGCAGAACCTTAATCAACGCCGAGACGAGGTATCCCCTCCTCAAAACATTGGCCCTGACCTTGGTCTTAGCTTCACCAAAGCTTAGACCATACTTTCAGCACCACCCCATCTCGGTAGTCACAACTTTCCCCTTGCGAAGTATTTTGCATAAGCCTGAACTATCGGGCATGTTAGCCAAGTGGGCCATAGAATTGAGCGAGCACGATATTACATATCAACCACAGACGGCGATAAAATCACAAGTCCTTGCCGACTTCGTCGCCGACTTCAGCGCAAAAATAATGCCCGAAGTCGAAAAAGAAGCCACCCACGTTTCTCTACGAACACAAGATCTATGGATTTTGTACACCGATGGTGCTTCCAATGCGTCGGGGGCCGGACTCAGACTTGTGCTCGAAGTCCCGACAGGCGAAGTGGTTCACCAGTCCATAAGGTGCCCGGACATGACTAACAACGAGGCCGACTATGAGGCCGTGATTGCTGGGTTAAGGCTAGCTCTCAAGTACGGGGAGAGGCAGGTCATCCTACACTGCGACTCTCAACTCGTCGTCAACTAAGTCACAGGGACTTTCCATATCAAAGAGCAAAGGTTACAAAAATACCAGGTCGAGACCTACAAACTACTTCCCGAGTTCGACGAGTGCCAGCTCGACCAAATCCCTCGAGCACAAAACATCGAAGTAGACGGCCTCGCCAAATTGGAGGCAGCAACTAAAAGCATAACCAGAGAAGGAAACGTGGTTACCCTCCTCCACTCATCGATAGATCAAATTGAGGTAAGGACTATAAATCTAACTTGGGACTGGCATAACCGTATTGTTACATACCTTTAGGACGGTGTACTCCCAGATGATAAAAAGGAAGCCAAGAAGCTCCGGATGGAAGCGGCCAGGTACATCATCATTCACAATGACCTATACCAAAGGACGTATGGCGGCCCCCTAGCAAAATGCTTAGGCCCGAATCAAACACGACGCATCCTAGAAGAAGTCCACGAAGGCCACTATGGAGCTCACTCAAGCAATCGAGCTCTGGTCAGATGTCTCATACGGGCAGGTTACTACTGGCCTACCATGAAAAAAGAGGTCGCAGACTTCGTGAAAAAATGTGAACAATGCCAAAAATACACCCAAATGATCCATCAAGCGGCCGAGCATCTCCACTCGTTCACCTTCCCTTGGCGTTTTATCAAATGGGAAATGGACATCGTCGGCCCCCTCCTTGCGAGGCAAGGTAACGTACGATTTCTTTTGGTTTTAACTGACTATTTTAAAAACATGGGTAGAAGCAGGAGCATTCGCCCAAATACACAAACAGGAAGTGATTGCCTTCATATGGAAAAACATTGTGTGCCTCTTCGGCCTCCCCAAAGAGATCAGTTGCAACAACGGGCCCCAATTTACTGGAAAGAAGGTCGCCGAAATTTTTGAGAAGTGGCATATCAAAAGAATACTCTCCACACCATACCACCCCGCGGGAAACTACAAGCGGAATCTTCCAATAAATCAATACTGAACATCATGAAGAAAAAGCTTGAGGACGCCAAGGGATTATGGCAGGAGCTATTCCCATAAGTGCTTTCGACCTATCGCACAACGCAAAAGACAAGCATAGGAGACACACCCTACTCTTTAGTCTATGGGACTGATGCGGTAATATTGGTCGAAGTTGGAGAGCCCAGTTTGCGATATTCCCATGAGAGCGGGCCGAGGAACGATGAAAACAGAAGTCAAGAGCTCGACGAAGCCGAAGAACGGAGAGATATGCCCTACATAAGGATGGTCGCCCAAAAATAACAGGCAGAACGCTATTATAACAAAATGGCCAAGATCAGACCACTCAAAGTCGGGGACTACATGCTCAAGGCCAAAACACAAGCAAGTAAAGACCTGCAGGAAGGCAAACTAGGGACGAATTGGGACGGCTTGATGTGTGGCTATAATTCCATAGCTTTGTACATTATGTGCCTTGCATTTACATACTTTAATGATAAATTGTACTTTATTTGCGCATAATGAAGTCTATTTTATTTGTAGGTGAATTAGAGATGAAAGTAGAGCAAAAGGAATACTTAAACGTTGAAAGTGTGCTCGAGAACAGTGAAAAGGAGAGACCTGGCGAGGCCAGCCAAAGGCCAGGCTGGACGAGACTTAGCCTGGTGAGGCCAGCCTAAGGCCAGGATGGATCAGGCTTTAGCCTGGCGAGGCCAGCCTAATTCCAGGCATTAGGCTGGCGACGCCAGGCCTAACGCCAGGTCCAATCCGAGTTTTGAAGACTTAAGTAGTTCTGGGTTTGACTAGGACTCGGCCCACACGTTTAGGGTTTCTTCTACACATATAAATAGACCTAAAACACCACTTGGAAGGACAGTTTTTTTTTAGCAGCCAGAGGCTGGAAGCCAGAGGCAAGGAAAGCTGGTGGAATCACCTCTTGGGAGTTAGAATCATCTATTTCTACATATTTTCATCTTTACTTTATATTTTAATCATGCAAAATATTTGGGATATTGTTACTATGAGTATGAGTAGCTAACTTCCTAATCTAGGGTGTTGATGGAACCTATTGAAGGATGATTTTCTTATTACGTTAATATAGATTTGCCGTAGTATTTTCTCTATTTGTTCAACTATATTATTCTTGTGGTTGATTGAAGGGCCCTCAATTACCTGTGCTTATTTAGTATGTATTACTCGGGAGAGAGTGTATATTTAGGTAGTTGTTGAACAACATCACTCCTAAACATATATGAGGGATCAATATGGAGGTTTAAAGGTGGGTTTAGGGATAACGAAACCTTGATACGATCTGAGTGAGCTGTACTTAATGCCAGCTAGCGTAATATGGGAGAATATGCCTAGTAAATTATGGTAATTACTCGGGAGAGAGTTACGACAGTTAGAGTGCTCATGGTCGATAGAGAAGACTTAGGCAAATTTATAGAAAACGTAGCGGAAAGGATTCTGACAATTCCGAAAATCATAAATCTAGACTTCCTTAGTCTTGTCTATAATTTCATCCATGTTAGTTGATAATTTTACTGCTTTATAATATTTTCTAGCTAATTAGTAGAAATAAAAATCTAATCTTTATAACTAGAAAATTATTTGAACTTGTATTTCTTTGCAATATTGAATAGTTGTAGCTAAGCCTTAGTTCTCTGTAGGATTCAACTCCGGACTTGTAAACCGGATTATATTTGCAACGACCGCTTAAGCCTTTTTATAAGGCATAGTAGGGCGTGATCAAATTTTGAACCAAACATGGCTGATGGAATAGAAAATCCAATAAACAACAGAAACAATGAGAATGAACCAAACATTCGGGGTGTGGTGCCTCTTGTACCAGAAACATCATTATATGATTGGCATAGCCCACCGCCGACAATCTGGCAACCGTAATTGCAGTCCCTCAGATACAAGCAGAATCATTCCAAATCACAAATAACATGCTACATTTGTTGAAGAACAAGGGACTGTTCTCAGGGTCACACATTGAAGATCCTCAGCAGCACCTGAAGAATTTCCTATCAATATGTTTAACGCAAAGGCAACCTAACGTAACACCGGACGCAATAAAGCTTTTGCTGTTCCCATTCTCACTAACAGGAGAAGCTCAGACTTGGCTTAATTCACTCCCCATAAATTCCATCACTACTTGGGAGGAATTAGTCAAGCAATTTTTGAACAAATTCTACCCACCAAATAAAACTGCCCAACAGATTGATGATATATTGAGCTATAGGTAGAGACCAACAGAATCACTACAAGAAATATGGGAGAGGTTCAAGGGCATGCTGGTTAAGTGTCCACATCATGGTATTCCAGATCAGATGTTGGGGCAGAGATTCTACATGAGACTGGCTGACAGCTTAAAGGCCAATGCTGATACTTCAGCAGGTGGAGCATTTCTGAGTAAAACATTCGCAGAATGCAAGATCCTACTTGATAAGATGGCACAAAACTCAGGATGGATGACTAGAGCCTCCACGATCACTCCGGTAGTTCACTCAGTGGCGTTGGACCCAAACAACTCCATAGCTGAGAATGTGGCCACTCTAATGACACAAATGAGTATCCTCACCAAGAAGATTGATGAATCAGGCCAGAAGTAGCAGGTTCACATAGTTGATACAACTAATGGGGGCTTATGTACACCATGCATTAACCAACCATATGTTTGCTCGTGGAGTGCGGAAGGTGACAACCAGCAATATCATGAAGATATGAATTATGTAGCTAACTATGGGGGACAAAGGCAAAGTGGTCTGAATTGGGATCAACATAATCAACAATATAGACCAGCGCAGCAGTATTACAATAACAACAACAATCCTGGAGCTATGCAACTAATGGGTCAAGTTGCGCCTTACCCAAGGCAACAGGGCTACATCCAGCAAAATCAGCAGCTAACTTATCAACAATAGATTATAAGATCAGATGATGGGTTTACTAAACTTGAGGGAATGTTGGACAGCAACAACAGAATGCTACAACAATTGATTGGATCCACAGGAAAAATGCAATAGAGGGTAGACTCGCATGAATCAGCGATAAAGGGTATTGAGATTCAATTAGGACAGATTTCTATGGCCCTAAATAATCATCCCCAAGGGACGTTACCTGCAGATACACAAGTCAATCCAAAATAACAGGGCCTGAAACAGCTTATGGCAGTGAGTCTATAAAATGGTAGAGACCTAGATCTGGAGCAAGAGATGGCTCGTGAAATCCGGCCTACTGAAATACTTGTGCCTATCCCCATCGAGATAGATGACTCAACAGGGTTGACAGAGGTGACGGTACAACATGCGCAAGCCGAAACAAGCAAAGAAAAAGAAGTCGCAAAGGAAACTGAGTCAGAGCAAGAGAAGGCAGCAGAAACAGTGCCAGAGCAGGTTCAAAATCAAACCACATTAAAGAAGCGGCCTCTAGCACCTTTCCCCCAAAGATTGGCCAAATATCAAAAAGGTGAGAAATATAAGAAAATCTTAGAGATGTTGAAGCAAATTCAGGTAAACATTCCATTGATTGATGCCTTAAAGGAAATGCCTGGTTATGCAAAAATGATGAAGGACTTGATATCTCGTAAGTTTGACTTTCAAGACTTGGCCACAGTTACACTAACTCAGACATGTAGTGTTGTTGTGACAAGACCCATAGCTGAGAAGTTATCTGATCCAGGGGGTTTCACAATCCCATGCACAATAGGCAACTATGCATTTGCTAAGGCACTCTGTGATTTGGGGGCAAGCATAAACTTGATGCCCTTGATTATCTACAAAAGGTTAGGCATTGGAAGAGCTAGACCCACGTCTATGTTGTTACAGCTGGCCGATCGGACAGTGAAGAGGCCCTCTGGTATCCTTGGTGATGTATTAGTATAGGTGGGGAAGTTTGTTTTCCCAGCAGATTTTGTCATTTTAGACTGCCGGGTTGACGAGGAGATTCCTATAATTTTGGGAAGGCCATTCTTGGCCACTGGGAGAGCCCTAATTGATTATGAAACTGGAGAGCTAAAGATGAGATTGAACGATGAAGAGATAACATTTAATGTGCAGAAATCTATGCGGTGACCCAGTGAGTTTGTTAACTGCTCTCTGATAGAAGCTGTGGATGTAATCTTGGAGAAGGAAGATAAGACTCTGAATGCAAAAGACCTGATGTGTGGCTATAATTCCATAGCCTTGTACATTATGTGCCTTGCATTTTACATGCTTTAATGATAAATTACACTTTATTTGTGCATAATGGAGTCTATTTTATGTGTAGATGAATTGGAGATGAAAGTACAGCAAAAATGATACTTTAACGTTGAAAGTGTGCTCGAGAATAGTGAAAAGGAGAGACCTGGCGAGGCCAGCCAAAGGCCAGGCTAGACCAGGCTTTAGCCTGGTGAGGCCAGCCAAATTCCAGGCGTTAGGCTGGCGACGCCAGGCTTGAGGTCAGGTCCAATCCGAGTTTTGAAGACTTAATTCGTTCCGGGTTTGACTAGGACTCAGCCCACACGTTTAGGGTTTCTTTTACATATATAAATAGACCTAAAACACCACTTGGAGAAAAATGTTTTTCAGCAGCCAGAGGCACGGAGAGCTGGTGGAATCACCTCTTGGGAGTTAGAATCATCTATTTCTACATCTTTTCATCTTTACTTTGTATTTTAATTATGCAAAATATTTGGGATATTGTTACTATGAGTATGAGTAGCTAAATTTCTAATCTAGGGTTTTGATGGAACCTATTGAAGGATGATTTTCTTGTTACGTTAATATAGATTTGCCATAGTATTTTCTCTATTTGTTCAACTATATTATTCTTGTAGTTGATTGAAGGGCCCTCAATTAGCTGTGCCTATTTAGTATGTATTACTCGGGAGAGAGTGCATATTTAGGTAGTTGTTGAACAACATTACTCCTAAACGTATATGAGGGATCAATACGGAGGTTTAAAGGTGGGATTAGGGATAACGAAATCTTGGTGCGATCTGAGTGAGCTGTACTTAATGACAGCTAGGGTAATTCGGGAGAATATGTCTAGTAAATTGTGGTAATTACTCGGGAAAGAATTACAATAGTTAGAGTGCTCATGATCGGTAGAGAAGACTTAGGCAAATTTATAGGAAACGTAGCGGAAAGGATTCTGACAATTGAGAAAATCATAACTCTAGACCTCCTTAGTCTTGTCTTTAATTTCATCCATGTTAGTTGATAATTTTACTGTTTTATAATATTTCCTAGTTAATTAGTAGAAATAAAAATCAAATCTTTATAACTAGAAAATTATTTAAACTTGTGTTTCTTTGCAATATTGAAGAACTGTAGCTAAGCCTTAGTTCTCGGTGGGATTCGACTCCGGACTTGTAAACCGGATTATATTTGCAATGACCGCTTAGTTCTTTTTATAAGTCATAGTTGGGCGTGATCAAATTTTAGCGCCGTTGCCGGGGAACTAACGGTTTAGTTGTAGGTGTTTATATTGCAAAAAAATACATTGCTAGGTTGATAAAGAAACACTTATAGCTGTAGATGTATATATTGCTAGGTTGAAAGTTTGAAATTTTATTTTTGCTTTCTTGTATTTAATTTTTTTTTTTTTTTTGTTTTACTTGTTAATGTTAAAAACATGGCATCTTGGAATTATGTGAGTGTTGATGTTGGTAATTCTACCTTTGATCCTCCTTATGCATATAATGGAGGAAACCACCCTGGGCAAAATTATCAAAATATTTCCGAGAGCGAGTTATGTGCACCAACTCAATCTTATGTGTGGAATGTGTGTGATATGTGTGGTGGTCAAGATGGTCACTTTCAAGAACCCAGGGATGATGACCTGAAAGAGATCAAGAATATGTAAAAGTGTCTTATGGAACAATATGATATGTTAAAGTGCCTTGTGAAACAAAATAGTAAATGACAACTGCAAATAGAAAGGCAAGAGGAAACTATTCACAACTTAAAAGTGCAAGTGAATCAACTGGTTGAAGATCTTAATGCTCAACAAGCCAATATTCTGAATAGTATCCAAGAAGAGCATGAATTAGATGCAGAAATTAAGGTACCAATAGAGGGGTCCATAGTAGAACACTAACAATCAATCAAACTAGAATTTGAGGATGCCGATATTGTAGAAGAGATACTAGAGTCAAGCAAAGACATTGATGATACATATTTAGTTGACTCTAGTGTCATTAGTGTTGAGGATGCAGATAGTCCCAATATTCATGTAGTTGAGCGCATTGGTCTACACTCCAAGCATTTTTCCACATTGTGTTTGGATGATGATATAGAAATAGAGTCATCCGAGCCACTTGAGGAGTCAAGGAATGAGGAATAAGGTGCCTACATTCTGAAATTCTTCTTGCCAAAAAGTCGGGAATACACATCTCATCTAAAGGCCAAGAAATGCATAATACTACATTGTTTTATTGGGCCAGTCAGATTCATTCCACCACCCCAGGAGCATGATCATAGAGCAGAATCAAAACTTGGGGTCCAATTCATAAGTTCAAAGTGGAGGCAGAAAGTGATTCGTGTCATGCCGCGACATTAAATCAAGCGCTTGTTGGGAGGAAACCCAGCTTTACTACTTTATTTTATTTTTTATTTTTATTTTTGTAGTGTCAATTTTTGCTTTTCTAGGAGCATGGAAAGAAAAGCTATTGGAAGGATGCAACAGTAAACCAGATGGTTAGAACTAAGTGTGAGGTACCCGCACGAAGGACCAAGCCTGGGAGAAGTCTGAGTACCCCATGAGTTGCTAGTGCTTCGGCCTTTGGCATATCAAGGAGTTTCTTTTACCTTCTTATTAGTTATGATGTACATTGGGGATAATGCATAATTTTAAGTGTGGGGTGAGGAGATTGTCTAGGTGACTTTCTATGCTATTTTAATTGTGTTAGTTTAATTGAATATTTTTTTTTTAGAGAACAACAATAGAAAAGATTGGACTTTTCCTGACGATGGATCTATTAGACAATTTTTTTGAGGGATTTAAGTCGAAAGGAAAAGGACAAAAATATTTTCTTTTGTTAGGTAGTGTAGCAATTCCCCCTTGGTTTTTCTTTGTACCGCGGTTCTTTTTCAAGGGTTTTGTTTGAACCGGGTATAGTTAGTTTTATTTTTTTTAGGAATAGGAACCATTGTGCCATGAATTGAATTGAAGCAATATCTCTTAGCTTTGTTATGCCTTGAGAATAGTTAGTACTATGGTTGTGATGCTTAGGCTCGATTTTTGACTCTCGCATAAGTACCTTAAATCGTAGTATCCTAACTTTGCTTAACTGCTTTGACTGGAGTGTCGCGATGAAACCAATCCTGAGTGAGTTATGTGCCATGTCTGTGTGAGGTTTTGTATGTATTCTATGCATTGCATTTGATGTCTAGAACTTGCCCCGTGTGTTTGCAAAGCGAAATAGTAGTATTGTTCAGTCTAGGAAGTGATATAGGCGTTTCTTTGTTAAGCCAGATATATAAAGTTTACCCACCTAAATGTTATGTACCGTAGTTAACCCCGTTCAGCCTATAATCTTGTTTCTTTGGTAACCACATTACAAGTCGTACCCTTTTATTTTAATCGACCATATATTTGAACCTTTTCACCTCTCATGAGCACTTGAATTGTTATGAACTTTGTAAAAGTTAAAGTGTGGGGTGGTTGGTTCGGCTTTGACATGGAACTAGTGAAATAAGGAGAAAGGTGCTATGTTTTAAAAAAGTAAGAGCCACTTGAATTGAAAAAGAAAGAAAAGAAAAATTAGTTGTATTGCTGTGAAAAATATCCCTTGATAGTGGTGACTCTTGATGTAATTGTTCTTAAAGAAATATGGAGTTAATATATATTGAGGTGAAGGTGAAGTTATGGTTTGACATAAGTATGGGATGTGTGTTAAAGTATATGTATTAAAGTGCTTAAGGGAGGTGTAGTCACTCATATCCAAATGTATCCTACCCGACCCGCAGCCTACATTACAACCAATGAAAGTCCTACTTGATCTAAGACTGAATGAACTCGATTAGTAGAGTATTACACTACGAGCAAGCCAATGGTGCATCTTTTGTAGCATATGAATGTTATTTCTGAGAGCGAGTGAATTCTTCCTATCTTGAGTTCCTACGGTCTTAAAATTAATTGTGTGTGGAACTAATCTATTTTGTTGTGTGAGGGCACGTGATTCATAAAGGAAAGGTAATGTTGTTGACATCCATGTCAGAGTAAGTAAGTGAATTATGAATAAGGCATGGTATTTGTGAGTCGAATCTTGAGGCGAGGAAGTCACACTTGTGTGCTTAAACTATTTTAAAAATTCTTGGTGTAATGAGTTAGGAGAATTGCTTAAAAAGGTCGTATCTATAAGTGTAGTTTGATTGCTCGAGGACGAGCAATGTTTAAGTGTGGGGTATTGATGTGTGGCTATAATTCCATAGTTTCGTACATTATGTGCCTAGCATTTTACATGCTTTAATGATAAATTACACTTTATTTGTGCATAATGGAGTTTATTTTATGTGTAGGTGAATTGGAGATGAAAGTAGAGCAAAAGAGATACTTAAATGTTGAAAGTGTGCTCGAGAATAGTGAAAAGGAGAGACCTGGTGAGGCCAGCCAAAGGCCAGGCTGGACCAAGGTTTAGCCTGGCGAGGCTAGCCTAAGGCCAGGCTGGCCAGCCTAAGGCCAAGCTGGACCAGGCTTTAGCCTGGCGAGGCCAGCCAAATTCCAGGCGTTAGGCTGGCGACGCCAGGCCTGAGGCCAGGTCCAATCCGAGTTTTGAATACTTAATTCATTCCGGGTTTGACTAGGACTCGGCCCACACGTTTAGGGTTTCTTCTACACATATAAATAGACCTAAAACACCACTTGGAGAGGGTTTTTTTTAAGCAGCCACGTTTTGAAGAACTGGTGGAATCACCTCTTGGGAGTTAGAATCATAGATTTTTACATCTTTTCATCTTTACTCTGTATTTTAATTATGCAAAATATTTGGGATATTGTTACTATGAGTATGAGTAGCTAAATTCCTAATCTAGGGTTTTGATGGAACCTATTGAAGGATGATTTTCTTGTTACGTTAATATAGATTTGCCGTAGTATTTTCTCTATTTGTTCAACTATATTATTCTTGTAGTTGATTGAAGGGCCCTCAATTAGCTGTGCCTATTTAGTATGTATTACTCGGGAGAGAATGCATATTTAGGTAGTTGTTGAACAACATCACTCCTAAACGTATATGAGGGATCAATACGGAGGTTTAAAGGTGGGATTAGGGATAACGAAACCTTGGTGCGATCTGAATGAGCTGTACTTAATGCCAGCTAGCGTAATTCGGGAGAATATGTCTAGTAAATTGTGGTAATTACTCGGGAGAGAATTACGATAGTTAGAGTGCTCATGATCGGTAGAGAAGACTTAGGAAAATTTATAAGAAACGTAGCGGAAAGGATTCCGACAATTGGGGAAATCATAACTCTAGACCTCCTTAGTCTTGTCTATAATTTGATTCAAGTTAGTTGATAATTTTATTATTTTATAATATTTGCTAGTTAATTAGTAGGAAAAAAAATCAAATCTTTATAACTAGAAAATTATTTGAACTTGTGTTTCTTTGCAATATTGAACAGCTGTAGCTAAGCCTTAGTTCTCTGTGGGATTCGACTCCGAACTTGTAAACCGGATTATATTTGCAACGACCGCTTAGTCCTTTTTATAAGGTATAGTTGGGCGTTATCAAGACCCTCTAGCAGTATGCCTCATGAACTTAGAAGAGATGAATGTTGAAAACTTGGCAGAGTGGGTTTTGGCCCTTGAAGGGCGAGGGTACTGGAAAAGAGAGCTCGAGTTCGAGCCCTTACACTTAGAAGAAAGAAAAACACCTCCAGCTAAGCCGTCAATTGAAAAACCACCACAGTTGGAACTAAAACTGTTACCTTTTCACCTTAGGTACGTTTTCTTGGGACCTAAATCCACTTTACCTGTTATTATCTCATCCAGTTTGTTAGATGTGCAGGCAAAACAACTTTTGCAGGTGTTAATGGAATGCAAGACTGCAATTGGCTGGACCATTGCAGATATTAGGGGGATCAGCCTGACATTTTATATGCATAAGATTCTATTGGAAGAAGGGCAAAAACCTTCCAGAGAACATCAAAGAAGGCTAAACTCCAACATGAAAGAAGTGGTGAAGAAAGAAGTGATCAAGTGGTTAGATGCGGGAATCATCTTCCCAATCTCTTACAGTAACTGGGTTAGCCCAGTTCAGTGTGTGCCAAAGAAGGGTGGAATGACTGTAGTGCCCAATGAGAATAATGAGTTGATCTCAACTCGTACAGTTACGGGTTGGCAAATTTGTATGGATTATAGAAAATTAAACACAGCCACCCGGAAAAGACCATTTTCCTTTACCATTCATTGACCAAATGTTGGATAGACTGGCAGGGAGGTCTCACTTCTGCTTTTTGGATGGGTATTCGGGGTAGAATCAAATTTCCATAGCCCATGAGGATAGAGAAAAGACATCATTCACTTGCCTGTATGGCATCTTTGCCTTTCGAAGAATGTCGTTTGGCCTATGCAATGCACCGGCCACCTTTCAGAGGTGTATGTTAGCCATTTTCACTGACATGGTTGAAGATATTATGGAAGTTTTTATGGATGATTTCTCTGTGGTAGGGGATTCGTTCGAATATTGTCTGCACAATTTAAGAAGAGTGTTGAAAAGGTGTTTGGAGACAAATTTAGTGCTGAACTGGGAGAAGTGCTATTTTATGGTACAAGAAGGCATAGTGTTGGGGCATCGAGTGTCCAGCAAGGGTATTTAGGTTGACCATGCTAAGGTTGAGGTGATTGAGAAGTTTCCACCGCCCACTTCAGTTAAGGCAGTAAGAAGTTTCCTCGGGCACGCCGGGTTCTACAGGCGATTTATAAAGGATTTCTCTAAAATTGCTAACTCCTTATGTAAACTCCTTGAAAAGGATCATTCTTTTGTGTTCTCTGATGACTGTAGGTTAGCATTTAAGGAGCTGAAAAGGAGACTGGTGACTGCACCAATCATCGTCGCACCCAGCTGGGAGACACCATTTAATCTCATGTGTGAGGCGAGTGACTATGCTATAGGAGCAGTCCTGGGGCAGCAGAAGGACAAACTGGTGCACCCAATTTACTATGCAAGCAGAACCCTAAGCGGTGCACAACTCAATTATACCGTGACTGAGAAAGAGATGTTGGTTGTGGTATTTGCATTCGACAAATTCTGGTCTTATTTGATTGGTTCAAAAGTGATTGTTTATACTGACCATGCAACACTTAGGTACTTGATAGCAAAGAAGGGGTCAAAGCTACGCTTTCTCCGTTGGGTTCTTTTGCTACAAGAATTTGATTTGGAGATCCGCGATAGAAAAAGGGCAGAGAACCAACTGGCCGACCACCTTTCAAGGTTGGAGGGAGCTGAAAAGAAAGTCGAGGTAGAAGATATAACTGAGACATTCCTAGAAGAACAATTGCTAGCAGTGACATTGGAGGAAGCACCATGGTATGCAGACATTGTAAACTACCTGGCAAGCGGTATTGTCCCCTATGATCTTTCCTCTGTTCAAAAGAAAAAGTTCTTTCGTGACTGTCACGTATATTATTGGGATGAGCCTTACCTGTTCAGGATTTGTGTTGATAACATGATCCGGAGATGTATCCCCGAGATAGTTTTGCAGGCTTGTCATGCATCACCATATGGTGGCCACTTCGAAGGAGTAAGGACCGCCGCGAAAGTGCTGGAATCGGGCTTCTACTGGCCGACAGTGTTCAAAGATGCACACTTATGGGTGAAAGGTTGTGACGAATGCCAACGAACTGGGAATATTTTTTGTCGACATGAGATGCCTATGAACCCAATTCAATAGGTAGAAGTGTTTAACATGTAGGGAATCAATTTCATGGGGCCTTTCGTCAGCTCATATAGCAACAAATACATACTCGTAGCTATAGACTACGTGTCGAAATGGGTGGAGGCTGCAGCGCTCCCGACAAATGATGCTAAGGGGGTAATTGGTTTTTTAAGAAAGAATATATTCACCCGATTTATCACTCCAAGGGCGATAATCAGTGACGGAGGCACTCACTTCTGCAATCGAGCCTTCGCAAAGCTGTTAGAAAAGTATGGTGTACGTCACAAAGTTACCACCCCATATCATCCACAAACGAGTGGGCAAGTATAAGTGTCGAACAGAGAGATAAAGAGTGTTTTGACAAAGACTGTGAATACTACAAGAACGGATTGGGCAAGGAAGTTAGATGATGCACTCTGGCCTATCATACCGCTTTCAAAACTCTGATTGGTATGACGCCATATTAATTGGTATTTGGAAAGGCATATCACCTACCAATGGAGTTAGAACATAGAGCTTTATGGGCACTGCGACAGTTGAATCTTGATATAGAAGTTGCGGGCACAAGTAGAGTCATAGAGCTGCACGAGCTTGATGAATTTCGTTACCACGCTTTTGAGAGCACAAGATTATACAAGGAGAGAATGAAAATAATGCACGACAAAAATATTCTTGAGAGGAGTTTTAAACCCGGAGATAAGGTATTGCTATACAACTCGAGGTTGAGGTTATTCCCGGGTAAGTTAAAGTCATGATGGTCAGGACCATTTAGTGTGGTGGAGATTCACCCCACCGGAGCCATAGAGATTGCTGCATCAAATGACTCTCGCACGTTTAGAGTCAATGGGCACAGGTTAAAACATTATTTGGGCATGGAAGATGCGAAGGTAGTGTTGGTGACTCATTTGCTCGAGCCACCAAGGTTAAGCGAGCCTTTAAGTGCAATTATCTTCATCGTGCCACGACATTAAATCAGGCGCTTGTTGGGAGGCAACCCAATTTGTAGTTGATTTTTAGTGTAGTTTGAATTTTTCCTTTCTTTTTGGTTGTTGTTGTTTTGTTTTTAGGTACTAACAAGTTTGCAGGCGAGTTGGGCAAGTCGAACAGGGTTTAAGCATCACCTGACACACCAGGCGTTGGGGCTGGCGACGCCTGGCTAACGCCAGGGTCTGCTTGGCCTTAGGCTGGCAATGCTTGGCTAACGCCAGGGTCTGCTTGGCCTTAGTCTAGCGACGCCTGGCTAACGCCAGGGTCTGCTTGGCCTTAGGCTAGCGACGCCGGGCTAACGCCAGGTACTGGGCCAGGCAACGCCAGATAAGTTATTTCGGCCCAGATTAAGTTATTTTAGTCGAACCTCCAAACATTATACGCCCTAAACACTAAACACAATATAAACAACCCTAACCTCACTTAAACCAAAAACACATCAAGCTTTAGGAAAGAAATTCACAAGCACACACATCTTCTCATCATCGTTGCTCTCAACCAAACACACTGCATGAATTGTCCTCACCCACAAACACTCAACAACACATTGCCATAGTGGTCTCCCCCATCCCCATTGAAGTCAAGTTTAATCTTGCTATTCTTTCACACTAATCAGAAATTCTTAGGCAGCTCCCTCTTCTCAAAATCTTCAAAGGTTTGATTTAATCTCTTTCCTTGGTAATTTCAAGAGAGGTACAAGTATACAATTACACAAAACAATTAGTGGTTGTTCTTCATTGTGGTATTGAGTTTGTGTGCCCCAACCCTATGAAACCCCATAGGAATGGTGCTGCGATTATGACAACATGTGGTAGTACGGAATGCCCAAGACGATTTGGGAGGATGAGGCAATCCCTCATGTCCATAAGAAATTCCATGGCACTAATGCATGTTAAGTGTTTGATATAATGCCTCAATGACATTCCCTGTCCCCGTTAGAGCCCGAGTCTCCGGGATTAATAGACTAGTGTTATGAAGTCATACACCACGATAAAATCTTAAGTATGGGGTGGCTCGCGGGTAGCCCATGTATTGTTCTTTGATTCTAATATTAAGAAAAGACGCGGTGAGGTCTGAGTAACCTCGGAAAGTCGGGAAAAATTATGTGTGTAGTGTGTAATGCAGGTTTATCTGACTACTGCTTATTTGTGTCGGAACAACGATGCCTCCTAAAAAAGACACAGGCAAAGCCAAGGCTACTTCCACTGCGCCGGCTAAAGTAAAGGCGACCTCAGCACCTCCCCCAAAGAAGAGAAAGGGGGGGAAGCTACCTCCAATCTAAGTGGAGTACAAGTTGTAGCAGCTATAGAAGCTATGCGTCAACAACCACAAGGCCAACGGGAGTTTGGCATCAACAGCATACCACCACATACTAAGGATTGGTACAAGCGTCGTAGGCCTAAACATGTACACCCGGAAGCAGCTATCAATGAACGCAGCTTGAAAGCAAAGTATCAGGCAATTTGGAGGGGCATTCAGGATATGGGGTTGAGCTATGTATTCAAGAACACAGGGAACATTAATCTCAACTTAGTCCAAGAATTCTATGCAGGGTTTGGTCCGTAGAGTACTGAACAGTTGGTGCCGATTCGTGGGCGATTGATAGATTTTTCACCCACGGCCATATGTAACTTTTTAGGTGCTCCGGATGTTCCTGTGGAGCCATTGGACCACTTCATTTGCTGGCCTACATACAGAGAGTTGAGACACATGCTTTGTGGTGCCGATTCTACGACAGCATGGGTCCGGGATAAGATAACTAATCGGCACAAGAGGTTTCCCAAGAAGAAGATGAGGGCGGAGGCTCAAGTATGGCTTAAACTGATAAATGCACGACTCCTACCGTGCAATCATGACACACTCATTAGCCGTGAGAGGACCTGTGTACTCTACTTCCTCATGATAGGTCAAAGGGTAAATGTGGGTCATCTTATTCGCTACCAGATGTCTGTAGTCAGAACGAGTAAAAAGATTGATCGAATGCCATTTGCCAATTTTCTAACTCAGTACTTAAGACACGAGGAGGTTGAGGAGGAGCCAGAGTTTGACCACATCATTGATTAGCCCCTATGACAAACGGACATCACTAGCCTCCGACTAAAAGAAGAGACTGCCATGACATCTTTGACAAGTACCGAGCGCAACGCTCGGGATGATAGTTTTATGGCCCATCTCTATGGGATGATGGATTTGCAGCTAAGGATAGGAGGTGGACAAGCCACATCTGAGGAGAGGACTGAATTGGAGCACCGGTACCCGCTTAATGCTCATTGATCAGCCCCTACGACAAACGGACTTCACTAGCCTCCGACTGAAAGAAGAGACTGCCATGACATCTTTGAAAAGTACTGAGTGCAACGCTCGGAATGATAGTTTTATGGCCTATCTCTATGGGATGATGGATTTGCAGCTAAGGATAGGAGGTGGACAGGCCATATCTGAGGAGAGGACTGAATTGGAGCACCGGTACCCGCTCAATGCTCATGCCCAGCAGCTGGTTGGGTTAGGAGATGGGTACAGACTCCCCAATGATGAAGATATCAACACACCGGAGCAGTTTGAAGCTGAGCCAGAGCAGTCAGATGGTGAGGGAGATGATGATGAGGAGGAGGAGGACGAATATGATGACGAGTGGAGAGCGTCAGAGGATGAAGACGTTGCTTGATCAGGGAGTTTCTTTACACCCTACTCATTTTTTGTGTTTTGTCATTTTGTGCATGCACTGAGGACAATGCATGATCTAAGTGTGGGGTGAGGACTTGTACATGTTAATTTTAGTTATTTAGTATTCGTTTGCTTTTTTTTAGTATGTGTTTTAGTATTAGTTTAGTAATTATAATAATAATAATAATAATAATAATAATAATAATAATAATAAATAACGAATAAAAAAAAGTTGGACTCATCCCGACGATGGATCTCCCAGACAGTTTTCTTGAGGGAAGTAAGTCAAAAGAAAATACCAAAAAGATTTTTTGTGTGCAGGTATTGTAGTAATTCCCCCTTGGATTTTCTTTGGGCCGCGGTTCTTTTCCAGGGGCTTTTAGTTGAACCGGGCGTAATTAGTTCTAATTTTTAGGAGTAGGAACCAAAAAGCTATGCATTTAATTGTAGCAATATCTCTTAGCTTTGTTAGGCCTTGAGAATAGTTAGTACTATGGTTGTGACGCTTGGGCTCGGTTTTTGACTCTCGCATAAGTACCTTAATTCGTAGATTCCTAATTTTGCTTAACTGCTTTTACTGTATTGTCGCGATGAAACCAATCTTGAGTGAGTTATGTGCCATACGTGTGTGAGTTTTGTATGTATTTTGTGCATTGCATTTGATGTCTACAACTTGCCATGTGTGTGTGCAAAGCAAAATAGTAGTCTTGTTCAGTCTGAGAAGTGATATAGGTGTTTCTTTGTTAAGTCAGATATATAAAGTTTACCCACCTAAATGTTATGTATCGTAGTTAACCCCGTTGAGCCTATAATCCTGTTTCTTTGGTAACCATATTACAAGATGTACCCCTTTGTTTTAATCGACCATATATTTGAACCTTTTCACCTCTCATGAGCACTTGAATTGTTATGAACTTTGTAAAAGTTAAAGTGTGGGGTGGTTGGTTCGGCTTTTGTGTGGAACTAATGAAATAAGGAGAAATGTGCATTGTTTTGAAAAAGTAAGAGCCACTTGAATTGAAAAAGAAAGAAAAGAAAAAATAGCTATATTGCTGTGAAAAATATTCCTTGATAGTGGTGACTCTTGATGTAATTGTTCTTAAAGAAATATGGAGTTAATATAAATTGAAGTGAAGGTGGAATGTTTGGTTTGGCACAAGTATGGTATGTGTGTTAAAGTATATGCATTGAAGTGCTTAAGGGAGGTGTAGTCACTCATATCCAAATGTATCCTACCCGACCCGCAGCCTACATTACAACCAATGAAAGTCGTACTTGATCTTAGACTGAATGAACTCGATTAGTAGAGTATTACACTACGGGTAATCCTATGGTGCATCATTTGTGGCATATGAATGTTATTTCTGAGAGCGAGTGAATTTTGTCTATCTTGAGTTCCTATGTTCTTAAAATTCATTGTGTGTGGAACTAAGCTCTTTGATTGGGTGAGGGCATATGATTCATAAAGGAAAGGTAATGTTGTTGACATCCATGTCAGAGTAAGTAAGTGAATTGTGAATAAGGCATGGTATTTGTGAGTCGAATCTTGAGGCGAGGATGTCACACTTGTGTGCTTAAACTATTTTAAAAATTCTTGGTGTAATAAGTTAGGAGAATTGATTTAAAAGGTCGTATCTATAAGTGTAGTTTGATTACTCGAGGACGAGTAATGTTTAAGTGTGAGGTATTGATGTGTGGCTATAATTCCATAGTTTCGTACACTATGTGCCTTGCATTTACATGCTTTAATGATAAATTGCACTTTATTTGCGCATAATGAAGTCTATTTTATGTATAGGTGAATTGGAGATGAAAGTAGAGCAAAAGGGATACTTAAATGTTGAAAGTGTGCTCGAGAACAGTGAAAAGGAGAGACCTGGCGAGGCCAGCCAAAGGCCAGGCTGGACCAGGCTTTAGCCTGGCGAGGCCAGCCTAAGGCCAGGCTAGACCAGGCTTTAGCCTGGCAAGGCCAGCCTAATTCCAAGCGTTAGGCTAGCGACGCCAGGCCTAACGCCAGGTCCAATCCGAGTTTTGAAGACTTATTTCGTTCCAGGTTTGACTAGGACTCGGCCCACACGTTTAAGGTTTCTTCTACACATATAAATAGACCTAAAACACCACTTGGAAGGACGGGTTTTTTTCAGCAGCCAGAGGCAATGAAAGCTGGTGGAATCACCTATTGGGAGTTAGAATCATCTATTTCTACATCTTTTCATCATTACTCTGTATTTTAATTATGCAAAATATTTGGGATATTGTTACTATGAGTATGAGTAGCTAACTTCCTAATCTAGGGTGTTGATAGAACCTATTGAAGGATGATTTTCTTGTTACATTAATATAGATTTGCCGTAGTATTTTCTCTATTTGTTCAACTATATTATTCTTGTGGTTGATTGAAGGGCCCTCAATTAGCTGTGCCTATTTAGTATGTATTACTCGGGAGAGAATGCATATTTAGGTAGTTGTTGAACAACATCACTTCTAAACATATATGAGGGATCAATACGGAGGTTTAAAGGTGGGTTTAGGGATAACGAAACCTTGATGCGATCTGAGTGAGCTGTACTTAATGCCAGCTAGCGTAATTCGAAAGAATATGCCTAGTAAATTGTGGTAATTACTCGGGAGAGAGTTACAACAATTAGAGTGCTCATGGTCGATAGATAAGACTTAGGCAAATTTATAGGAAACGTAGCGGAAAGGATTCCGACAATTGGGGAAATCATAACTCTAGACTTTCTTAGTCTTGTCTATAATTTCATCCATGTTAGTTGATAATTTTACTGCTTAATAATATTTGCTAGTTAATTAGTAGAAATAAAAATCTAATTTTTATAACTAAAAATTATTTGAACTTGTGTTTCTTTGCAATATTTAACAGTTGTAGCTATGCTTTAGTTCTCTGTGGGATTCGACTCCGGACTTGTAAACCAGATTATATTTGCAACGACCGCTTAGGTCTTTTTATAAGGCATAGTTGAGCGTGATCACGGCCCGTACAAAATCATGGCAGCAGCAAATAAAGGGTCATTTTAACTAGAAACAATGGAAGGAAAACTACTGCCAAATAATTGGAAACGTCGCCCACCTCAAGTACTTCAACTTTTAAGAAAAAACGTCCTCCAAGTCGCACTCTTTTTTCCTCACTTGCATTTTGTCCTAATTGGGCTTTCTCGAGGAGGTTTATAACGAGGCGACAAGGGGGACACTTCCAAGTCAAAATACGAACGGAAAGAGACACTAGACGGTTAGTTCATTGCCCAACCTCTCAACACGTCTCCAGGTCACCCAATGAAGGGACTAGATAGACTGGGATTGGAATACCAGCCCGAAAAACATGTAAATTTCTCCAAGTATATGAGCAAAACAAAAATGTATGAAGTTCGCCCATTTTTTCGCCAGAACAACATCGCCTCAATATCTACCCGGCCCCCGACCACAATTAAGTAACTCATATTCGACCTCGTTCGAATCAACTCATATTCGACCTCACTTGAATTAAATCATATTCGAACTCGCTCGAATTAACTCACATTCGACCTTGTTCGAATCAACTCACATTCGACCTCGTTCGAATCAACTCACATTCGACCTCGTTCGAATCAACTCACATTCGACCTTGTTCGAATTAACTCACATTCGACCTCGCTCGAATCAACTCACATTCGACCTCGCTCGAATTAACTCACATTCGACATCGTTCGAATCAACTCACATTCAACCTTGCTCGAATTAACTCACATTCGACCTCGTTCGAATCAACTCACATTCGACCTCGTTCGAATCAACTCACATTTGACCTCATTCGAATTAACTCACATTCGACCTCGCTCGAACCAACTCAATACAGGTTACATTCGACCTTGTTCAAATTAACACCTACTAATACCCGACCATGACCAAAACCAAATTTTTATGATTAAAACGACAAAACAAAAGAAAGAAGCGTGCAAGCCCGAACAGAAAGAAATAGAATTAGATACGAAACAACGAAAATGACATTTCTTACTACAAATATATTCCTTACAAAGACTAAAACAGATGCCAGCAAAAGTATGTACAAGAATTACAACAAAAGAAAGAAAAGTAACTACGTGCTACCAAACTCAGCAGCACCATCTCCACCCATCTCTCCACCATCGCCGCCGCCGCCGGGATACTCATATTCGTACCAGGCATCCTGCTCAATCCCTTCCACGTCTTCCTCAGCATCACCAGCTTGTGGTGTAGCGGGGTCATAGCCATAAGCAAATCGAGCTTCACGTGCCTTAGCACGTGCATTCTCTAAGTTGGCTTCCGAAACACCTCCCGTCCCCATCAGATCCCTGAATATATCCAGCTGGGCCTCGGCATGAATCCATTCCTCATACAGATCCCGAGGAACATTAGGAAAAATAGTACGGGATAAGGATGGTTGCGCCAATAACTGTGCCTTTTCGGCCTCGAGGGCAACACCTCGATCACTAAGGTCTGCAACCTCTTTTTCTAACTCCCCAATCCGCTCATCAAGCCGTTCCTCTCTGAGCCTAGCCGTCTCCATGACGCAATCCCGTTCAGAACGGATAACACGGATCGTGTCCTCTAAAGCTGCAGCTTTACACACAGCTCATAACTGGGCCGACTCTGCCTTCTCCAAATCCGCTACATTCTCGGCGACCTCGCCACTCAAAACGGCAGCTCAAAGTTGACCCTCCTCCAGCTCGGCACGCAGCGAGACCACTTGGGCCTAAAGGTTGGTGCATTGGGCCTCAACCCCCCTACTCACCTCGAGCTCCTCCTCTTTGTCCTTCAACGCCCCCTCGAGCTCACTACATTTTCTGATGACCTTCACCAATTCGTCATCCTTCTCCTCTAGCTCGTTTCGGAGGGCCCGGAAGTTGCTACTACAACCAAGTTGCTAGCAAAGCTCACAGTGTTTATCACGATATTCGCTATATTTCCACTCCATCTTTTGGAAGATAGCCTTACGCCTCTCCTCTCGGCAGAAACTTTCAATCTCCAAGATCACGGTCTGAAAAGAAAGCCAGAGCGGGTAAGAACAAAGTCCGAATCAACATAAAAAAAAGACAAATATGGAAACGGAATACCAAACATACCGTAAGAGCAAGGTCGGCTATGCTCTTCGACAAAGTGGAATCCTTCAGCTTCTCGAGGGTCTTACCCTCCACATCGGAACAGAGTGGACCAAGAGAAGGGACCACGTCCTCCGTGTCAACTAACAGATCCTGGTCCAAAGGGATCGCAATAGTCCGTGTGCTCCCTTCCAACCTCACCTCAAGCCAGGTGAGTTCTTCCCCCATCATCCTAACCTCCCCGGTGTCCATATAGGTGCCCGTCTCATAATCCTATTCGACAATACTTTTGCTCTTGATATCAACCCGAGAGGAAGGGTCCTCGGTTGGTAACGAGGTTGATGTTTCATCCCCTTGTAAGGCGTCAGGGACTCGCGCCGACGACCCTTCAAAACTCGTTCCGACCTCAAGGAGCAACGTACATCCCTCGGCCCCCCCATGGCGGCGGGATTGTGGACAGCAACTCGGCATCAACTCCGAGATCTATGGTTACCATTTCTCTGATGACAAAGCCATCCATCACCGAACTTCCCACGCGGACACTTCCCTCGCCGATACCGACGGATCACCTCTTGCGGGGAAGTAGATTATCATCAGTCGGCGACGATCCTTCCTCATCATCCTCGTCAACTAGATGACGCAGAGGGGAAGTGGAAACACCCACCGTAGTAGTCGACGACCAAGCAGGTCTCACCGCAGCAATAGGAACAGAAACGACCTTCCTCTTACGGAATGCCAGAGCAAGAGCTTTCCACCTCTTCGAAGACCCTCGGCCTGCAAAAATGATTAGAACGTCGATTCTCAAAGTCATGACAAAAACGCGACCACAAGGTCAGGACGACATATGTCAAAAGTCACTATATGGACGGACAAACTCACCGGTCACTGAAAGCTTGGGCCCGAACTTCTGGAAAAAGGCCGGCCACCCACGAATCCCCGCTGTGTGGGGCAAGATCTGGCTAACCCGTTCGTGAATATACGCGACCAAAGGAAGGGGCTCGGTCTCAGCTGAATGAGAAAAAGACAGAACTGTTAAACTACGACTAGAACGAGCAAAATGAGCACTTAGTGAAAATACTTACGCGCGTAATTCCACGTCTCAGGAAATACATTTGCGTTTGCCACCACGTCCTTAGTCTTGACGTAGAAGTAACTAAACTAGAATCGACGATTTGATTTATCGTCCATCTTTACTACCAAGCTTTTGCCTCCACGGTGACGAAGGTGCAACATCGTCCCTCTATGGAAACTCGGCGCGAAGAGGTGCATCAGGTGGCGAAGAGAGACCTCACGGCCAACCAATTCTGCGTACTTCGTCAGCATGAGGATGAGCTTGTAGATATAATGAGAAAGCTGAGTCGGGCAGACGCCGTAGTTGCGGCAGAATTCCTCTGCCAATGGGAGAATGGGAAAAAAATATCCCACGTAAAATGGATATGCGTAGAACGCACAATATCCAGGGCGATGAATCTGCATCACATCGCGTCCAGTCGGGACCAGATCGATGTGGACTGGAATTTTGAACTTCGCCCTGAAATTAGTAAGGGCAGCCGCGTCCATCTCAGTCTCTACGGCCTCAGGGTTATCCTCAGGCAGCTTTGAGAAGTCAATTCTAGCCTTCTCGCTACGGGAAATTATTTCCTCCACCGTAGGAAAGGCTTCATCTTCTGCAGCAATGACACCATCACCGTCATGGGGAGGTATGCACACTGCTAAACGAACAGGGTCAGATACCCCCACCCCCACCCCACCCCCAGAACTGGAAGACACATTAACCATTTTAGTTTATGAATAGAGGGAATATAAACGCAGAAGAGTCGAGTAGCAGGAACCACCGAAATCAGTGAAGGCAGGAGTATGAAGCAAGGTCAAGAAAGTAGAGATTCTGATTGAGGAAGAAGAAGATATGAAAATCCAATTTTTAGAAAGTAAAGAGTGAATCGAAGGATCGAGTATCCCAATTTATAGGAGTTAGGGCATCAATATCGAGGAAGAAAACCACAGTTGCCCAGCTCAAAAATCGAAACGGTAGAGGCGCGGGAAACGATACAGGGTATCGGAAAAATGCGTAATAATGATGTATGATGACATGATGTCACTCTGAAACGACGTGACCCTAGGTTGTGGCTCACAAAAGGCCACGTTTCCTTCCCGTCCGAAGCGCTACTACTCGACCTACTCGCATAAAACTTCTCAACCCTAACTGACAGAGTCCGCTCATCAAGGTCGCCCAGGGTCGACATCAATAAGCGGAGGGACTAACTGTATGGGTCAAAATCTGCCTCAGTGGGATTTAGCATGAAGCGGTATCGTAGAAAGCGATATGGTCGAGGTTGATTAGTAGATAACGGGGCTCGTAACCAAGTAGTCAATAACGGCCGAGATCGAGTATCAAAGGCAGTGCTAACAGCTAGTTTTTGTTATAGAATATTCAGGAGAATATTCTATTGAATATTCTTGGTGTCTGTACTTTTAGGGTTGAATGAGGAATGTCTCATATAAATAGAAAAAGAGATATTGGGAGATAGATATGTAATATTCTCTAATAAGAACATTCTTTGAAAAAGTAGACTTTCTTTCTAGATAAAAGACAATCACTACATTTCTAAAGAGATTCGATTGTCTACTATTCCACACTTTTTCCATTAGATCCAAGAAGGGTCCAAACATTCTAGTATTTGTCTATCATTTATCATTGTCAGAAAGAAGAATCATCCACCTCATTCAATATTGTGTGAATCATTTTTCTTATTTACTTTAATGCCATTTATCGTTATTTATTGCTTGATATTCCCCATCATTAATGATCTTGAAACATTAAATGTACATCACATTTAATCTTCTCTCAATACTGCTCTTGCGTTATTTGCGTTAATCGATTATAGATCTGAAGTTATTATCATTAATTAAGTTTAGCCCTTCATCATATAAAATTAATTAGTTTAATCAAACGTCTACATATTTTGGTCAAACGGTATGGGTACTTGCATAATAATGTCCAGATAGTGATTTAGCTTCCCTAAGTCTGTGGAAAAAGGATTCACGGTAATGAAAGTGGCAGGAGAAGAAGATTTGAGTCTGTTTGTTACTACTCCCTCCGTTTCAATGAAATAATTTCCTTTTTAGTATGTTTCAAAATAAATAATATATTTTTAAATTTGAAAATAATTCAATTTTAAATTCTTCATTTTATCAATTTTACCCTTAATAAAAATCTTTTATAATCACACAAATATCATGGCCCCACAAATCTTTTACCCCTTAAATTTTTAACACCACAAATTTCAAAAATTTACTTATTTTTTTTAAATTTCATGTCGAGTTAAACTATTTCATCTAAATTCTCCCTCTCCCTCTTGAGGGAGTACTCTTGGCATCCCGCAAACCAGGCCAGTTATTCAAATTTGAGAATTGTTTCTTTGACTTTGTGCTACAAAGTAACCAATGAGAATAAAGATGGTGCAAAAGGAAAATAGTCACTACTGCAATTCAATTGAAAAACATACATACACAAAAAAGCATATGTAGAAACCCAAAAAGAATATCTCAGTGTACCAAAATTTGCATCTTTCCAACATAAAAGTATTAGCAGATTAATGCACTTGTTCGTCTTTTATTCCTACTGAACTCTAACAAAAAATATCCTCATGAAAAATTCTTAGAAGCTCTCTAATATAACTCCAAAAATAAAAGAAGGGATCTGCATACTATACTGCAACTGATCTCTACTTCTCTATTATTCCAGAGCTTCTTCAATTCGTCTAACCAGCCGCCATTGATAAAAAAAAAACTCTTTATGCAACAGTCGCCATGTGACGAATCAAGTCGATAACACGGTTACTGCAACAACAAAAAGCGTACATACAGTATGTTGTTAGAAATTTCATGAAAACAGTAAAGGTAGATGTGTCTCAAACAGGATCTAAAGTCAATGGATTCAGAATTATATATGTTTCAGATTTTTCTTTTCCAACAAAAAGTACTGTAATAGATTCAGCTAGCGTTACATAACCTTTGGTCACAAAATAACCTTATACCATATTTTCTAGTCCAATACAAAGTAAAAACTCTGGTAAACGCTTACCTGTAGCCCCATTCATTGTCATACCACGAAACAACCTTAACAAAGTTCCCATTGAGAGCAATACCAGCCTTGGCATCAAAGATGCTTGACCTGACATATGCAACATATTAGAATATTACAGTATCAGCAAATCCGGAATTTAGAGTCTAGTGAGTTCTGCTCTTTATATATATGTGAATTTCTCTCTCTTTCTCTCACACACACACATACATAGTCCGAGCTAAATATATATACGCAGTACGAGCTAAATATAGTGAGTTCTATTGAACCCGCTGCATCTAGTCTAGAGATCTGTTAGATGGTAAGTAATGTGATAGGATTATCACCTGCAATCACCCACAAAATCAGATGAGACAACATCATCTTCAGTGTAGCCAAGAATTCCCTTCATTTTACCCTCAGACTCAGCCCTGTACAGAAATAAATTAGTTCACGAAAAGTAACTACTTGCAAAATTTCTGGACCTAAGATAAACTAAAATCTTCAATTAGGACAAAATTTCAAAATGGTTAGTACTTGATAGCTGCTTTGATTTCATCATAGGTGGCTGCTTTCTGAAGCCTCGCTGTAAGATCAACGACTGAAACATCAACAGTTGGAACACGAAAAGACATCCCAGTCAACTTTCCATTCAGTGCAGGCAGAACTTTGCCGACAGCCTGCATAATCCAATGTAAAATATATACTAGTTAGTAAGTACTCAATTTCCACTGAAGCGCATACGTTTGTATAATTTTACATATAGGGAGAAAAAGGGTAAATTATGCTAGGCTTTTTGGAGCATGGACCGGTTCATAAAGCATACAGGGTATATGAAATGTACAAAGATAGTTCTATTAAGTATATTAGGGAAAAAACTTATTTTTCCACAAAACAAGATTTCCATCTCACTTCATAAGAAACGCAATTTGGCAGTTAATTATACCTTGGCAGCTCCTGTACTGCTAGGAATGATGTTATGAGCAGCAGCTCGTCCACCTCTCCAGTCTTTCATCGAAGGACCATCGACTGTCTTTTGAGTTGCTGAATAACAATACATTATAATAAATGATCCATAAAGTCAAACAGAAGAAATAATGCACTATTAAGTATACTAGCTAATCAGGGGTTTAATTTACCAGTAATAGAGTGGACTGTGGTCATAAGTCCCTCGACAATACCAAATTTGTCGTTAATAACCTTAGCCAATGGAGCAAGACAATTGGTAGTGCAACTAGCATTAGAGACAATGTTAATATCTCCATTGTATTCCTTCTCATTGACACCCATAACAAACATTGGTGCATCCTTGCTAGGGGCTGAAATGACAACCCTCTTTGCACCTCCCTAAGAAAAATAGACGGAACATCGGGATCAACATTAACATAAATTCTTAAGACTGTCAGCGTATAGATACTATGAAAACCTTCAAGTGAGCTGCAGCTTTGTCTTTATCAGTAAAAACTCCAGTGGATTCTACAACATACTCTGCTCCAGCCTCACCCCATGGAATTTCTTCGGGGTTCCTGTTCGTCACACCAAGAAAAGTAAGAAAATAAAAATGAAATAAACTCCCATTGTAATGCGAGGTTGAAATCTTGGAAATAGAATTAATTACCTAGCACCAAATACTTTGACGGGCTTATCGCCAAAGAGAAGAGTCTTTTCATCCTTAACTTTAAGTTCGTGTTTCTTCCATTGGCCATGAACAGTGTCATATTTGAACATGTAGGTCTAGAAAACACAAAAATACACATTAGTGATATAGGTATGAAAATCTAACACCGTCAATGCATATAGTACCTTAAATTCATTGAAATACATCCAAGAACAATGCACCGTCACAAAAGTGAAGTCAGTATGACAACTATATACAGAGGCAGATCCACGATTTAGATTATGTGGGTTCAACTTTTAAGGTTTTTAGCATTGAACCCATTGTATTTTCAAAGTTATGGGTTCGGACCTACTAATTGTTGCAATTCTAATGAATTTTTAGACATAAATTTATGTTATGCGTCGAAAGTACTGGGTTCAAATGAACCCGGCGACCAAACTCTACATCCACACATGACTATATACAAGCAATCAAAACATAGACTTGAAATTACTATTATAATGAAGTTTCACCATCTGTAGAGACAGTAATTAACAGAAAATTGAAAATTTAAATTTCTAGACCCAATCAAGTTTTGAATTGATAACTAGCCTCCAAAGGAAAAGCGACTAAAAGAAAATGCCGGCAGGAAAGTAATAATCATACACACCTTTGGGCATGCTACATTTCGATTCAGAAGATTTTTCTGATTATTTAGAAATGCAATACTGACAATCGATTAAGCCTCAATTAGGTTTGCCAGAATAATAGGAGTAGTTGGTAAATTATAAAAGAAGCACTAATTTCCAACTTAGAAATGATTCACATGTACAGAAACGTAAGTGCAGACTCAATGTTTTTAATTCAAAATATGTAGTAAGTAGTATTTAAATTGTTACTACAACATAGTACTAGATGCAGTAATACTTTACACCTGATTAAAATTCTGACTCGGTTGTGCACAGATCCAAGAATAGGGAATATCCCGTTTTTCTCATTTTGTGCTTATATAAGCATCTGCTTTTCAGAATTCATGATTCTAAGTTATTTAAAAATATGGGTTCAAGATTTAATATATTTAAACTACTTTTCACATATATATTCTTGGTCCATGGTGAAAATAACGGGTTTAATTGAACCCACCACCTTTGATAATGAATATGGAACATATATTCTCAAGTCATGAAAACTAATATGAACAACAAGGAATTAACATAGGGGTCGATAAATCAACAAAAGATTAGTCGGATCAGTGAATTTCAGATACTTAACCATGTAGTCAGTGGTAATGAAGGGGTCATTGACAGCGACTAGTTCAATGTCATCACTCTGCAGTGCCACCCTAGCAACCAACCTACCAATTCTTCCAAAACCTACATGCATTAAATAAAAACCAAGAAATCATTAGAAAAAGAAACCTAAATAAACAAATGAGGACACTAAATCACAATGAAAATACCATTAATTCCGATCTTGACTTTGCCCATGATGCTTATAAATAAATTAAACGAGAGAAAAGAGTTATAAGAATTGAGTATTCTTTTTTACCAGGGTAAGTGTTTGGCAGTAGAATGCAGTGAATTGATGTTGCTTATAAATACAGAATTAGAGCGGAATTCTCGAAGCTTTGAAACAAAAGGAACCACTAATTTACACAAAGTGGTTATCGGTTTTTGTGGGTAATACTTGGCCTGCCGGTTTAGAATTGGTTTACTAGTTTTGACAATTAAATGTCACTCTATAATAAAATATAATTTTATTCATATTTGGTATTTGCATAAAATTAATGAATTAAAAACATATGTCTTAACCAATAATTAAATAATATACTTTCTCCTATCCACTTTATTTGATTTTTTGAATTTTTTCTTGTGGTCCATAATATTTTATTTTTTCAGATATCAAAAAGAAATTAACTTCTTTTTTCCAAATTTATCTTTGGATTAAAGAGCCTAAAAGTATTTGTTATATATCCAATGAACAAATTAAGGTTAATATGGTCAATTTTATTATTAACTAATGCTAAAAGGTAAATTTTTTAATATACGTGAAAACAGCTAAAAATCAATTAAAGTGGACCGGAAAGAATATATTTTCAAAATCAACATTTGAAAGTTTCCATTTTCTTTTGTGTCTCTTCGCATTAACTGTGCATATAAAAAAAGTTCAGTTTCTATGGTTAGCTTGTTGCTAAGATAACAAAGTGAAAGAATAAGTAAACAGCACAATTACTCAATTGCAAGAATTTGAAGCTAAAATCTAGGATAATCCAACTAATTGCCAATTCACTAGCTATCTATTGAAAATGTCGAACCAAAAAGAATGATTCAAACCCGAAGAAATACAATCATCATCCGTAGATTCGGATCCAGATATGATTTCCTTCGGGTTTGAACGAATGGCCTTCTAGTCAAGGCTCACTTTTTTACTTTATATTTCCTTTGTTTTAATTTAAGGAAATGACATTGTCAAAATAATAGTAAAGAAAATGTATATTTTTTGTTTATATGTATATTTTTGTATATTATATATAAAAAAAATATAAATTTTATATACTTTTGCGACTATAGAATGTAAATAGTTTCGGCCACGAGCTAAAAGTGAGAATAGTTTCGGTCGTGCTAAAATGATCTTTCGCCTTTAACTTATATGTAGTTAGATAAGGAATGGAGTTTAACAAAAAAAATGAATATTTTTAAAACTTGTGATCTTACATAAATCATACAATTGTGTTGTTATAAGACTTTTGAAACATGTATAACTACAAAAACTTGACATTAAAGGTAAGAGAGAAGTTCAAGCTATAACGATTTCTCCATCTGCAATGAAATTTCAGTATCAAAAACTAAAAAAGAAACAAACCAAAGTAAAACTTGCTGTTCACAGTATCAATCACTCATTTTCATAATAGTTATACTGTTTGATTATTAAAGGTTTTCAGTTACCTTCCCAGTATCTTTTTGCTTAAATTGCCTCTTAAAGTTGCTTTCACATAGATTTTGAGGTGCCACTTATTTATTGATTTTTTACTTATGCGGACTTTAAAATTGATGTACAAGCACGTTTTTTTCATTAGAACTAGGCGTTTAGACAATATTTAATTAAACTTGAGAAAAAAAGGATATGTATAAGTGAAAATAACAAATTAAAGAATATTTGGAAGTTGTGCTTAGATTTGAATTTTACTTAGGAAAAAGGTTTGGAAAAAAAATTACTATTTCACTTGATTTGCTAGTCAAAACAATAAGATTTCAAAATTTTCCAAATATTAAAATTCAGTATTTCCAAGTACCAAAAATTAGTAATTCAAACATCAAAATTTCAGAAAGACAATAAAAACAAGCTCATGGAGTCATGGTACTTGTGGGACCAAATAGGTATGCAGTATTCTTGCTACGGATTGTCTGATAATCTTTTAGATGATACATCGTACATATAACAAGATTAGAGTACCTAATGTGCTTTGCGAATTGCCATACCCGAAACTCTTATAGTGTATTTTGGTATGATATAAAAAATTCTCTTGAAAAATATTTTGTGGAAGAATTTTACTATGAAAATTTAATATGTACTTTAAGGATCAAAACACCTTATAACCGGGTAACTTCTACCACTGGATTACCAACTCACTTATTATTCCTTTCATTAGACGATATTTAATTGCTTTGGAATGCGTGTTACAATGGATGTCGTGAACTATCAGACCATCTTTATATAGTAGGGGAACCCTACTCTTAGTACAATTCTATAAAAGGTAAAAACTCTTCTGATTAATTAATTGTCGGTTCTTCATTGATACGTGTCGAGATCCCCGCCGTGATATCCGACCGGTCAAGGATATAATGGCCTTCCGTTGGCCGTGCTTGATTGCCCGGCAATATTCTTCGAAGTCGTTCAAGGCTAGGACTGATTCCGAACCATGACTCCGATATTCTCGAGAGCGGGCGTCATGCCCCCGGATTTTGACTCGATGAGACTTTTACCTCGATTTCGGTCCCCTGTCATCATGTCTCGAGTTTGGCTTATTTTATCGGAGACCGGAGTGTACCATGAGCCCGGTTTTACCCGTATACAGATAGTCCCCTCATTTCTCGGAGGGTAAATGATGAGAAACGACATGAGATCCTGATTCTGTCACGACCCAATTTCTCCCTCCGTGAACCGTCGTGATGGCACCGAGTCTCTACGACTAGGTAAGCCTAACACTTTGCGAAAATAAAACAAAAGAATGAACATTAACTACTAACAGTAACTAATATCTAATAAGCAACTGAATTCCACTCGGCATATACAATTATCACCTCTGAAAAAGTACGAAAAATATTCCCAAAATCTGGAAACCCGCAAGTCACAAGCTACTAAGAAGTCTTAACTCTTCTATACATCATTTCTACAGAAGGAAGGAAAAATGAACATAGGAGGATAGAGGGGGACTCCGAGGATCTGCGTGCGCGGGCAGATGTACCTTGAAATCTCCAATAAGCAGCAGGGACTGCAACTAGTGATGAGGCTGGTAAGATGAACCTAGATCTGCACACAAAAAATATGTGCAGGAAAGGGCGTGAGTACACCACAACGGTACCCAATAAGTGCCAAGCCTAACCTCGATCGAGTAGTGACGAGATCAGGTCAGGGCCCTACTGGTATAAATATAATGAAATAAGACATAATGAAATATTGCAATAAAACTAAATACGAAAATCTAACAGGAATAAAATTAATGAAAGACAACAGCTCATAACACAGTGATAACAACAGGGAATCTCGCAGGATACTGTCCCGTAGTCCCAAACCTAAATGTGTAGGGGGATCTACCGGAATACCGTTCCGTAGTCCCAAAGTAAATATGCAAGACAGGGGGATCTACCGGAATACCATTCCGTAGTCCCAAAGTAAATATGCAGCGCAAACAATAGAAATACAACTACATCACGAATTCTTACGAAAGGCAGGGGGATCTACCGGAATACCGTTCCGTAGTCCCAAAGTAAATACACAGAACATGGGGGATCTACCGGAATACCATTCCGTAGTCCCAAAGTAAATGTGCAGCACAAACAATAGAAATACAACTACATCATGAAAACTTATGATTTAGACTAAGTACCAGTCAAGGAGGAAGAAGGAAATTCACTAAGCATGCTGCACAGAGTTTCACATAAATAATTAAAACACGTAGACATGCAGCTCTAGACTAAACAGAATAAATTCATATGCTAGTGTAGCTCAGTTAAAGGAAGACAGGTATTTTACTTAATGAAAATGGAGTTTTGCAACAATAGCCCGTGTACGTACTCGTCACCTCACGTACACGGTGCTCGCATATCAAATAGTACCTAGTCCTAAGGGGAGTTCCCCCACACAAGGTTAGGCAAGCCACTTACCTCGAATCAAGCTCAAATCAAATCTGAAATCACGCTCTTGCCATGAGTATCCAACTCCGAGTGGCCCAAATCTAATCAAATCAATTACATAATGTAAATATAGCTGCAAGTAACTAATCTAGCTAATGAAATCAAAGCTAAGGCAAGAAAATAGAAAAATGCCCAAAAAGCCTCCCTGGGCGCACATCTCGGAATTGGGTAAAAATCATAAAATACAATCACCCATTCACTCACGAGTTCACTCATACCACAATTACTCAAATCCGATACCAAAATCTCGATCAAAACCCCAAAATTTGACCTAAGAACTTTTCTCAATTTTCCTAAATTTTCACCCCAAATCCGAAATTAAATGATAAAATTAATGATAGATTAGTGGGATATAACTATAAAGGAGTTAGGAATTATTACCCAATGACTTCCTCTGAAAATCTCTCGAAATTTCGTCTTCTACCGAGCTCTCAATCAAAATTTGTGATATGAACTTAAACCCTCATTTTTGAACTTTAAATTCTGCCGAGTGGTTCCTTAATCGCGATCGCGAAAAAGGCCTCGCGATCGCGAAGAACAACTTTGCTCTCTCAGAAATTTACTCTATGCGAATGCGTAACACCTCACGCGAACACGATGCACTAGTTGTTCACACCTATGCGATCACAATTGTCCTCAAGCGACCGCGAAGAGTAACACTCAAACTCCATTGCTGCCTCACTTCTTCTTCACGAATGAGGCCTAGCCCACGCGTTCGCGGCGCACTGCCTGAGAGCAATTTTAACTGACCTCTCAGATGACCTACGCGATCACGAGATCTCCCTCGCGAATGCGATGAAGAAAAATGTGTGCAACAACACCAGAAAATCTGCCAACTCCGTAAGTCCAAATATGATCCGTTGAGCAACCGAAACACGCCCGAGCCCCCCGGGACCTCAACCAAACATACTAACCAAATCCTAAAACACTATACGAACTTAGTAGAGCCTTCAAATCACGTCGAACAACATCAAAAATATGGATTATGCACAGATTCAAGCCTAATAAACTTTGAAATTTCTAAATTCTACAAACGACGTCGAAACATATCAAATCTCATCTGAATGACCTCAAATTTTGCACACAAGTCATATTCAAACTACGGACCTTCTCCAACTTCTGAAATCAGAATTTGACCCCGATATCAAAATTTCTACTATCGGTCCAAATCTTCAAAAATTTGACTTTCTCCATTTCAAGCCTAAATAAGCTACGAACCTCCAAAATACAATCCGGATACGCTCCTAAGTCCAAAATCACCCAACGGAGCTAATGGAACCGACGAAACTCCATTCCGAAGTTGTCTTCACACAAATTTGACTACGGTCAAAATCCTAAGACTTAATCTTTCGTTTAGGGACTAAGTGTCCTAAATCACTCCAAAAACCAAAACGAAACCTCCCGGCAAGTCACAATAGCAGAAATAGATATGGGAGAAGCAATTAATAGGGTATCAGGACTATAACTCTAAAAATGATCGGCCGAGTCGTTACAGATTCTTACTTCGACACATCGTGACAGAAATGACAAAATACCCAAAATGTCTCGTCAGTCATGTCATAACGACATTAAATGCATATCAGCCACCAGTCGGTTGTCCCTGGATGCGAAACGTCGCTGAACTCCTAGCGTTTTTACCTCCGTTACTCAAGGTTCTTCAGTACTTTGCAAAAACTTTTACTCATCTCCTACTCAAGCCACCAAGTCTGATCTTTCAATTTTCAATCTTTCTTCATCTTTTCCAAGCTTTTTCTTTCATAACAATGGCAAAAACCTCAAAATATGTTCCTCAGAAGGATGCTCCTTCTTCCTCATGACCGACCACTGAGGTCAAGGAGACCGTCCCCGATACGGTTGTTGATGAACCAGCAGAAGATCTCTCCTTGAAGATGTTCATTCCTGGTGGTGGTTCGATCACCGACGACTTCAAGGTTGAGAAACCTTCTTCTGAACAAGGTCGGCGTGAGGAGGCCTCGAGATACATCTTCTCAATTACCGAAAAGGTCCTCCCCACGGTCCCAAACGACTACAACTGAGCCGACAAAGACATAGTGGTCCCTGACTCCGAAGAGGCCATTACCACCCATGTCAAGGGATATCTAAGTGTTTACACTTATCCCTTTACATTGGGCCCGATAGACCCGGTCATCTTAGACTTCTGCAGAAGGTATAACGTATGTCTTGGCCAGATTCATCCATCACTATGGAGGATCGCGATCCTCCTCCGATTCATTGTGAACAAAATCGATGGGTGCTCGTTCACCATCGATCATCTACTCCACTTATACAGTCCCCGAATCTTCCGAGGGGACTAATAAAGCTAGTACGCCGGGCCAGCAAAGCCCCGTTCTCGAGCATCGATGAGGACCGGGATCAGGGTTGGCAAGGACATTTTGTTCGGGTGAGGTCCGCCGACCTAGTACCTGCCGAGTGGAGGTTGTTCCCCGAAAGGTGGAACACATCACGTAAGTATTCTCTTTAAGCGTCGATTTTATGCCTTATATTCCCTTTTTCTTATCGGTGCTTATTATGTTGTAGCCCTTTCTCGAGTTCCGAATGCTATCCCCCGGCTCAAGGAGTGGGTCGAGGGCATTGTGTCACAGATTCCCTACTCTAAGCGCTCATGGCGCAAACTTTCAAAAGGTCATTGGGAGGCCCGTTCCCATGGTAAGGTTCTTTTCCCGAACAAGTCGTATTGAACTTTTTCTTCTAATATCGCGTCCTTATTTCCTTTACTTTCTTTTGCAGGTTTGCCTAAGAACGTCGAGCTTAGGCCTCAGGTCGGAGTCGAGGACTTGCTTGTTGAGTCTCCTACTCCGGGGCAGGCCGGAGAGAGGAAAAGGAGGAGGGCTCCAAGTTCCCACAGAGTGGACGATCCCTCTGCTGCTTTTTTGACGGCGTGGATTCCACCGCCATGGAGGACGCCACTAGGTTAGGTGACTTAGAGGTACCGAGGAAGCGTTCATCCTCGGAGGTAGGTGGACCTAACTCGAGCCTGAGACTGGTCAACCGGTTCCCTGCCCCGAGTTCGAATCCTGGTCGAAAGCGGTCAATTATCATTATCGTTCCGGAGGATGCCCGAGTTCTTTCCGCCCCTGTTGGGGTAGCTAGTTTACCTCCGGTGCATGGTAACCGATAAAGACCAGGCAAAAATGAACGTGGTGGATGCGCCATGCCTGTTCAACGAGGTACAACGGGCGCTGAACCAGGTATGGTATTGCCAAATATTTTCATTTTCAGCTTTAGTTCTTGCTGATCCTAATATTTCTTCTCATATTTGTAGGCCTCGGTGCTTCACCATGAAACCTTCCTCCGGTATCGGGATGAGATAAGCCAACTCGAGACCGAAGTCAAAGGGCTTGCTTAGAAGAGAGACATGTACAAACTTCTCAGCGAGCAACGTGAAGGAGAGGCTAAGAGCCTTCGAGCCGAGTTGGACGCAGCTCAGAAAGAACACGCCGGCCTGGTAGAACAGGTAAAAATCTTTGAAGTTAGTGATGATGAGCTAGACACGATGACTAATGGTCAGAACCCGCAGATCCAACAGAAGATTGATTGGATCGACCAACTCCGGGCCGAGATGGATGTAATCAAGGTCGAGGCCAAAGAGTGAAAGGGCAAGATGGATTTCTTGTCCTCGGAAAAGGAGACTGCCCGGGCTCAATTGGCCTCGGCGGAGGCTCAACTTCGAGCGATGAGGGAGAAAGATGAGGCCTGGTCCCAAAAAATCGAGGAGCTCCAGTCTCAACTGGCCTCGGCTGTTTCGATCGGGATACCCTCGCCAAAGAGCTTAAAGCAGCCAAGTTAGTGGCTGAAATAACCAGGGCCGATGTCGATGAGATGGTGGCCCAGTACAAAGCTGATGCTGAGGCAGCCTAGGACCGCCTGAAAAATATCGTTGAATATGTTAAGTGGCAGTCCCGAAGGGAGGCCCTCGAGGAGGTACATGCCCGGGGTTTTGATTTATCGGCAGAGATCGAAAATGCTAAGGGGCTCGAGGCTAAGGCTAAGAAGTTGGCATATCCCGAGGACGAAGGAGACTCCGAGGGTTCTGATGGATCCATGGCCGGAGAGGACTCCGATGGTTTTGGTGATAAGGCGGGCTCCGGCGAGGACCAGGCTACTTAGGTATTTTGTAGATGTTTTGTACTTTTGTATTTTTTAGGCCGTTTGGCCTTTGTAAAGATCTTTTAATATATATATATATATATATATATATATATATATATATACAAGGATTTTTTCCTTCAACAAATTTCAAGCTTTTAGCTTCTTTGTTTTACGATTGCAAAGATTGTGAATGCCTTAGCACATAATAATTAGGTCTTGTTTGGAGGTCCAAACAAGGCTCGTTCTCAATATTATTTTTCTCAAGATGATCGGAAGTTTTCCCTGAAGTATTTACTTAGGATTTTTTAGGTTATAATTTTGCCGAAGGTAGCCTTTGTACCAGTTTAGAAATTTTGAAGGCCTTATATTTTAGTTACGGGTCTCGAACATGTCCGAACTGTTCTAGGACGGCCGTAGCCTTTAAAGTTTGGGTGTTTCCCAATGGGCTTATTATCACGAGTCATCCGGGCTTTCCCAAGATAATAGTTCCCGAATGGGGATGGCCGTAGCCTTTAGAGTTCGGGCACTACCGAATAGGTTTTGCGCCCCCGGGCTTCGATAACCCAGGCCGCCCGAGTTTGTATTTGGACGACAGTCCCTAAGTGAGAGTGATCCCTTGGACCCAAGTTATCCGGTCTTTCCCAAGATAACAGTCCCCGAATGGGGATGGTCGTAGCCTTTAAAGTTCGGGTACTGCCTAATAGGTTTTGCGCCCTTGGGCTTCGATAGCCCAGGTCATCCGAGTCTGTCTTTGGACAACAGTCCCCGAATGAGAGTGATCCCTTGGACCCTAATAGAGGTGGCCCTTGGGCTCAATGTCTTAAGGGAACAAAATGTAATAATTTTTTAGAGACAAAATATTTTTCTGCAAGGTAGAAACTTTCTTTCATTTCTGTGCGCAATATACGAAGTTTCAAATGTGTTCAAGCTTTTTGTTATGGCTTGGGTGGTCTATATGGGCACGGTTCATTTGACCTTTTGGCCCTACAGTAAATCCTATCCACCGAGCCTAGACTGTTCGAGCACAAAGTTTCTTTACTTGCTAAAATCATTGTCCGAGGTTGATACCCCCCAGTATTCGAGGTCGAACTATAAAGAAGCCTCAGATACTGTTGACGTGATCTTTGACACCGATTCATAGTTGGTCTTCAATTCTAATTTAGCACGATCCGATGTTGTCTCGTTAAAAACATTGTCGGAAAACCCATTTGGGAAAAAATTGATTCAAGAGAAAAAGAGTGCAACGCATGCTTTCATGCCTAAAAGTTGTATCATTCCTTGACCGTTACCTGCAAGTACTAGTCCAATATGTAAAGAAAAGAAATGAATGGGGTGTACCTTAGTAGTAATATCGTTTTAAGTGAGTTACATTCCAGTTGTTCGGTAGTCTCTCACAGTTCATTGCTCCAATTTGTACGATCCTTTTCCGGTGATCTCGATAATTTGATACGGACCTTCCTAGTTTGTCCCCAGCTTCCCTTCGTTCGGGCTTCGGGTGCTTAGTGTGAACTTCCTTAACACCAAGTTCCCGACATTGAAGTGTCGAAGGTTGGCTCTCCAATTGTAATACCTTTCGATCCATTATTTTTGGGTAGCCAACCGGACGAAGGCAGCCTCGCGCCTTTCGTCTAAAAGTTCCAGGCTGGTACTCATGGCCTCTTCGTTTGACTCTTTGGTGGCATATCAGAACCTAAGACTCAGTTTTCCCACTTTGACCGGTATTAGACTTTCGACACCGTAGACCAACGAGAACGGGGTGGCCCCGATACCAGATTTTGAGGTCATACGATATGACTATAGGACTTCGGGAAGGATTTTTTTTCCATTTTCCTTTGGCGTCTGTCAACCTCTTTTTGAGGTTTTGGAGTATGGTTTTGTTCGTGGAATCCACTTACCCGTTCCCACTAGGGTGATAGGGTGTCGATAGGATTCTTTTGATCTTATTTTTCTCGAAAAGCTTGCTCACTTTGCTGCCGATGAACTATTTTCCATTGTCGCACACGATCTAGGCCGACATTCTGAACCGGCATATCATGTGGTCCCAGATGAAATCAATAACTTCCTTCTCCCTAACTTTCTCAAATGCCTGGGCTTCCATCCATTTAGAAAAATAGTCAATCATAAATAATATAAATTAAGCCTTATCAGGTGCCCATGGTAGGGTGCTGATGATGTCCATCCCCCATTTCATGAACGGTCAGGGTGACAAGACCGAATGCAGTAGATCCCCGAGCTGATGAATCATCGGAGTGTTCCTATGACATCCGTCACATTTTCGTACGAACTCCTTCTCGTCTTTTTCCATGTCGATCCCGTAGTAGCCAGCTCTGATTATTTTTCGAATTAATAATTCGGCGGCCGAATGATTTCCACAGGTGCCTTCGTGGACTTCCCTCATGACATACTCGGTATCTCCCAATCCTAGACATATTGCGAGTGGGCCATCGAACGTTCTCCTGAATAAGGTATCGTCTCCGGACAAGCTGAACTGGGTCGCCTTTGTACACAGAGCCCTCGATTCTTTAGGATCTGAGGGCAATTTTCCAGTCTTCAGATACTCTATATGTTTGTTTCTCCAGTCCCAGGTTAGGCTTAGTGAGTTTATCTCAGTGTGACATTCTTCCACTACCGATCTCATGAGTTGTACGACCGTCCCCAAGTTGAACTCATCTTTGCCGACCGACGATCCCAAGTTAGCAAGAGCATCGACCTCACTGTTTTGATCCCGAGGTACATGTTGCAGAGTCCACTCCTTGAACCGGTGTAGCGTTACCTATAGTTTATCCAGGTATCTTTGCATTCGCTCCTCTCTGACTTCGAACGTCCCATTAACTTAGTTCACCACAAGGAGGGAGTTGCACTTAGTTTCGATCACCTCTGCCCGTGGCTTTTATCCAGTTCGAGACCTGCAATCATGGCCTCATACTCGGCCTCGTTATTAGTCAATTTTATAGTCTTAACAGATCGTCTAACTACATTACCCGTTGGTGGCTTTAATACGATGCCAAGTCCGGACCCCTTTGCATTCAAGGCACCGTTCGTAAAGAGGGTCCGGATTCCCAAAGAAGTCCCCAATTTCAACAACAACTCTCTTTCGACCTCCGGTATTAGGGCCGGCGTAAAGTCGGCCACGAAATCTGCCAAAATTTGAGATTTGATAGCGGTCCGGGGTCGATATTTGATATCGTACCCGCTGATTTCCACGGCCCATTTGGCCAGTCGTCCTGAGATTTCGGGTTTATACATTATGTTACTCAATGGGTAAATAGTTACAACACATATGTGGTGGCATTAAAAGTATGGTTTTAGCTTCCTAGTGGCGCTTAGCAAAGCGAGCGCCAATTTTTCTAGGTAAGGATACCTAGTTTGGGCCTCGCCTAGAGTTCTGCTAACATAATAGATAGGAAATTGCGTACCTCTTTCTTCCCAGACCAGGACTCCACTTACCGCCACCTCGGATACTGCTAAGTATAGGTACAGTTGTTCGTCTGCCTTCTGAGTGTGAAGCATATATGGGCCCGAGAGGTACCGTTTGAGTTCCTCCAAGGCTTGTTGGAACTCCAGAGTCCACGAGAAGTTATTCTTCAATAATAAGAAGAACCTACGGCTCTTGTCGGAGGACCTCGAGATAAATAGTCCCAAAGCGGCTATGCGTACGGTTAACCTTTGTACAACCTTGACGTTATCCACTATGGTAATGTGCTATATGGCCTTGATTTTATCATGATTGATTTCGATCCCCCGGTTGGACATCATTAATCCGAGAAATTTTCCAGATCCGACTCCGAATGCATATTTTTCTCGGTTTAACTTCATATTGTATTTGTTCAATATGTCGAAGGTTTCCTGCAAATGCTTCAAATGGCCCTCTGCTCGCAGGGACTTAACAAACATATCGTCAATATAAACCTCCATTGATTTTCCTATATGTTCTTAGAACATCTAATTTACTAAGCGTTGGTAAGTGGCAACTGTATTTTTTTTAGTCCGAATGGCATTATGTTATAGCAGTAGGTACCGTACTTGGTGATGAAAGATGTTTTTTCTTGATCGCCCGGGTCCATCCAAATTTGGTTATACCCAGAATAGGCGTCGAGAAAACTAAGGATCTCGTGGTCGGCCGTCGCATCGATCATGCAATCGATGTTGGTCAAAGGGAAAGAGTTCTTGGTACATGCCTTATTCAAAAATCTTTATAGTCTTCACATATTCTTAATTTATTGCCTTCTTTAGGGACTACCACTATGTTTGCTAACCAATCAGGGTACTTAACCTCCCGAATAGACCCTATTTTAAGGAGTTTAGATACCTCATCTTTGATGAATGCATGCTTGACTTCGGACTGAGGTCTCCTTTTCTGTTTGACTGGATGGAACTTCGGGTCCAGGCTCAGCTTGTGAGTAGTTATTTCTAGGGGGATCCCTATCATATCAGGGTAGGACCAAGCGAAACAATCCACATTAGCTATAAGGAATTTAACGAGTTTTTTCTTGAGCTCGGGACTTAACCCCGTGCCCAAGTATACCTTTCGATCGGGCAAATGCTTGATCAATATGACCTGCTCCAGTTCTTTGACCGTCAATTTGGTGGCGTCGGAGTCATCGGGGGTTATAAAAGACCTGGAAACCCGGTAGTCATCATCTTCATCAGTCCCCTGCTTCTCCGGTTGGGTCGGGGCCGGTGTTGGTAATTGCTATTTGGCTTTTTCCTTGGACACCGAACCTAGACCTTTTGTCATTGTAAGTGCGGATATCGGGATCGCCTCTTCAACCACGAATATTTTCTTTGCGGCTGATTGTTCTCCGTAGATTGTTTTAATCAGGCATTGGTAATTTCAACACTTGGTGCAGAGTCGAGGGTACTGCCCTCATGTTATGGATTCATGGCCTCCCGAGCAGAGCATTGTACCTTATATCTGCTTCGATTACATAGAACTTGGCTTCCTGAATGGCCTCGACGGCGTTCACCAGTAAAGTTATCTCCCCTTTAGTGGTCTCACATGCCATGTTGAATCCATTTAGAAATCGGACTACAGATACTATTTGATCTTGTAGATCGAGCTATTCCACGACCCTCGATCTGATGATGTTGGCCGAGCTACCTGGATCAATTAACACATGCTTAACTCGAGATTTATTTATGAGTACAGATATTACCAGTGCATCTTTGTGGGGCTGCACGATCCCTTCAGCTTCCTCATCATTGAAAGACAAGGTTCCCTCTGGCATGTAATCCCGAGTCCATTTTTTCCTTGTGATAGATACTTTGGTGCGCTTCAGCATTTGACCCTGGTGTACATCGACCCCATCGATGATCATGTTAATGACGTGCTGAGGTTCCTCCTGCTTGATCTCTTTATTAGAATATATATTCCTAAAATAATTCTTGGCTCGATCGCTCAGGAACTCTCGAAGATGTCCGTTGTTGAATAGCTGGGCTACTTCCTCTCTTGTCGGCAATCCTCTATTCTGTGGTTGTGAGTGCCATGATATTTTCACATTAGGTTAGGATCCATTTGGGATGGATCAGATTGTATAGTTCGAGGCCATTTGGTGTCTTTGATGCATCTGATGGCAGATACGATGGCGGCAATGTCGATGTTAAAGTTGTACTCCGATAACCTTGGTGCTTCCTTAGGCCCGATAGTCCTATCGAAACTGTTTTTGTTCATGAGTCCTGGTTGTTTTGACCTCGATCACTCCTTCTTTCATTTCTCATAGGGTTTTGCCTAAACCCACTACTTCTTCGGTCTCCATTGTATGATTGATACCGATCTCTGTTTGATCTTGGTTCACGATCAACATCTCTCTTGACTCCGTTGACATCTCTGACGGGATAAACGGACCCGGAAGGGGCCCCAAGCTGATTATCTTTGACCCTAATTTTTGATTGATACCGATTATGCACGTCGGCCCAAGTAACAGTCGGATATTCTACCAGATTTTGTTTTAACTACTGTGAAGCCAACGAGCTTCAAACATTGAGTCCTTGGGTGAAGGCCCGAACGACCCAATCGTCCGCGATCGGAGGCAGGTCCATCCGTTCTATTTGAAACCGGGACACGAATTCTCTAAGCATCTCATTATCCCTCTGTTTCACTTTGAAAAGGTCTGACTTCCTGGTCTCGACCTTGATAGCTCCGGCATGTGCTTTTATGAAGGAATCTGCAAGCATAGAAAATGAGTAAATAAAATTAGAAGGTAGGTTGTGATACCATATCATAGCTCCCTTTGACAGTGTTTACCCAAAATTTTTCAGCAGGACAGACTCGATCTCATCATCCTCCAAGTCATTTCCTTTGATGGCGCACGTGTAGGAGGTCACATGCTCATTCAGGCCGGTTGTTCCGTTGTACTTAGGAATCTCGGGCATGCGAAACTTCTTATGGATCGGCTTCGGAGCTGCGCTCGGAGGAAAAGGATTTTGAACAAACTTCTTGGAATCCAGGCCTTTTAATATCGGCGGTGCTTCTAGGATTTGGTCGACCTTGGAATTGTAGGTTTTCACCTTTTTGTCATTGGCTTCGATTTTCTTCTTTCCCGATTCTACCCCGTTTTGTCAGCTCCTTGAGCATCTTTATGATCTTGGGGTTGGTCCCCGGTTCATTTTCATTCGGCCTCTTTGTGACTGATTTATTTTTGCGGGTGACTTCCCGGGATAGCTCATGCTCAATTCTGCTCGGCGCGCGGCTTTGGTTATGTAACTGGGCTATCGCTGCCTGTTGAGCTTGTAACATTTCGAAGTTCACCCGCAAATTGATCCCATCACCTTCACCGCTGTGCGTATTTTGGGCAATCGATCGGACTTCCCTAGGACGCTGTTCTCAGGATCGGTAGGCAATTTTGCACGGATGGCCACAAGCGAGCTAGCGTCGTTCGGCTTCGCGGCTGGAACTCCGCTGAGATCGACGGGGGACACCTTGTTACCGGGTGCTACATTGTTGTTCTCGCCATGGTGGCCGGATTTGGCATCCACATTTAGAAGGGCAAACTGGGAATTCGACATTTCAAACTTTAACTTGGAATCAAAGATACTCCAAAGAACAAGTGTAAAGTAGGGTGTGTTATGGGAATTTGTATCAAATTGCCGCTATTATCCTTAGCCCCACGGTGGGCGCTAAACTATTTACCTCAAAATCGGATAATAATAAAATTTGTATGTGATTTTAAAGATACGCGTATTAATTTGATACAAAGCGATAAATTAAGTCAAATTAAACCAACAAAGATAAAATAGATTCAAACCACACGAGGAGGATAGTTCCAGCCTTAGCGAAATATTCACCCTCGATCCGGGCTCGCTATGGCCAGCACTGATGAACAAGAGAAAGAGTTAATAACATTGAAAATAATATATTGCTTTGGAATGCGTGTTACAATGAATGTCATGAATTATCAGACCCCCTTTATATAGTAGGAGAATCCTACTCTAAGTACAACTCTATAAAAGGTAAAAAATTCTATGATTAACTGATTGTCGGTTCTTCATTGATACGTGCCGAGATCCCCGCCGTGATATCCGGCCGGTCATGGATATAACGGCCTTCCGTTGGTCGTGCTTGATTGCCCGACAATGTTCTTCGAAGTCGTTCAAGGCTAGGACCGATTCCGAACCATGACCCCGATATTTTCGAGGGCGGGCATCACGCTCCCGGATTCTGACACGATGAGACTTTTGCCTCGATTTCGGTCCCCTGTCATTATGTCTCGAGCTTGGCTTATTTTGTCGAAGACCGGTATGTACCATGAGCCCGATTTTACCATATACAATATCACTCTTTGAAACATACTAAAAAATATGATACGTAAAATAAGACATAAAAAGTAATTCCCAACGTTTTGGGCTCCACTTCTTTTCTTCTCTTTTCGTTTGCAATCTCGGTAATATAGTAGAAGCAATCGATAAACTCCAAAGGTAAATACTGTACGCGATGTACTAAAATTTAGATTAAAGAAAGCCTCTTCGATGGACATGTGGGAAGCAACGAACTAGTGTGTGGCAATGAGGTGCGCTTAAACAGCTTTTAGAAAGCGAATTTTCTTTTGTCGTACATTAGCAGGATATGGTATCAGATGCGGTAATTAGGCAATTATATCATACTTCCAAAGAAAAATAAATAAATTAACATATAAATATTACTAAAAGTTAAGAAGTATCAGAATCAACACTAAAAATATTGTGTTTTTTCTTTTTAGGCCAGCTGGAAGACGGCATCTAACAAATAGTACTAGAATTTCAAACTCGTTTTTTGTTAAATGAGGTTCACTGGACAAACTTAGTTATAACTCGTAAACGTTCAGATTTTGAATTCACGTATGTGTTAAGGGACTCAGAGAAAAAATGTGGAGCTCAGAATTGCTGATAATAGCACTGCTATTGACAGTAGAATGTATGGAAGTAGGTTTAAACACACTGAATAAAGCAGCCACCACCAGAGGAATGAGCAATTTCGTTTTCATCTTCTATTCCAATGCCTTGGCCTTGTTCTTCCTCCTCCCTTCCACCTTCATCTATCATAGGTTATTATTTAATTTCTCCAAAACTACTATATTACCACACTTCATTGGTTCTTTTCATTTTTGTCCTTGTATTTAGAATCCGACCTTGATTAATATATGTTAACTGATTCTTGATTAATATGCATACAGCAGAATCAAACCTTGCAGAAAACTCTATTTCTCTATGTTCTGTAGGATGTTTCTTCTTGCTCTTCTCAGGTACTACTTGATGAATTGCAACATTTTCTTTTTTTCTTGTTGGTTGTTATTATGACAGTTTAAATAATGGTTTTAAATGTTGTGATTTGTGGCAAAAAATTAGCTGCTCTGTGCAAATACTGCTGTACTTTGGAATAGAGTATAGCAATCCAACTCTGGCCTCAGCAATGACAGATCTTGTTCCGGCTTTCACTTTCCTAATTGCTTTAATTGCCGGGTAAGAGCAGTTTACTAACTCCATTCATTTTCACCCACTTTGATACCTACTTTGTTGTTTAAGTCTCTGTTTTAAAAAAAGTCGTTTCTGGGGCGAGACCTGGGGCTATGGTGTGGGGCGAAAGTCTCAAGAGGCGTACGCCCCGTAATTTGGGGCGTACGCCCGGGCGTTTGTGGCGCGTTTTTTTAGTAAGGAGTAAGTCCCAGAGACTTTTTCAAATTAAAACAAAATTTGTTGAATTAGTCTTTCATATAATACCCAAATTCTCAAAAATCAGTTTGTTAATTACTCAAAAGGTTTAAAAAAGAACTCAAAAGTATTAAATTTAAAAGTAAAGACCTTTTTTTATTGATTTAAGCCCTAATTCATGGGTTTCCCAATTTTTATCTTGTCCGCTAGTCTGCTAATATCTTCCAAAAGCAACGAATATTTTTTTTTTTTTTTTTACAAATACAAAGAGAACTATATTCTTCTTTATAGCAGCAAATTCAAAGTTCAAATTGCAGGTTAATCATCCTTTTTGTTCCTTCGTATAGAAAACTTTATTCTTTGACTCAAATTACTTGTGCTTGTAAGTAACGTATAATAGATTGCTTTGATTAGTTTTTTGTGGGGATGGAGCACACATATATATATAGTTTTCTTCAATATTTATGTAATTTTATCTGTTTATAAATATTTACTGTCATTATATTATTTTATAAAATATTAAAAACTAAATACCTATGGGGCTTACTCCCCACGCCTCGGGGCTTATGCCCCGCTGAGGCATATGTAAAATGCTCCGCCTTACGCCTACGCCTTTTAAAACACTGATTTAAGTTACCCTAACAACATTATAATTTTTACACTATTAGTATAATTTAATTTCTTAGCTTTATTTTTCACCACTTGGGATGTGTTTGAATAGTAGGTGTTTCTCCACCCTTAATTTGAGTTTGTGGTCGTGTCTTGGGAATAAAGTCCGGTTTTAAAGCGAGCACTAAAGAGGAAAGCCCTGGACTTTCTATGGCATGCTTTGGGTCACACCAACCTCCTGCCTATGGCAAGGCCCATGAGGGGGTTGGGGTGGCTCTCGTAGAAGTCATGACGCTTGCTTGATGGGTTTGGTTAAGAAATAAAGTTGTGTCCTTGCTATCAGCTATATCTTTTGGCATTATGGTAAGCGCTTGATCCTAACAACGCAATTTTAAATTAGTTAGATAGTGAATGGTTAAAAACGAAAAAACTATATCTTTTAAGTTATCAAATCATAGTTGTTATGAACATTTGTGTTGGTGTAAGTAAATTAACCTAATGGTGTAATTCCATTTTGAAATAGAAGGAATTCGCGTCTATTTCGATTCGAATATCTTTTTTCGCATTTCGTTCGGTCTCAATTAGTTCATATACTTTCCTGATAACTACAGAGTAGATTCTTTAATGCTTCTTCTATAGTATTATTTTGTGATATTTGGCATTGCAATTTGGTCTTATGAGCAGGATGGAAAAGTTAGGATTGAAAGTGAAAAGCAGTATGGCAAAGTTTATTGGGACAATTACATTACTAATTGGGGCACTGCTTATGACATTTTATAGAGGCCCTCCCATTTTTTCCAATAAATCAAAATTTTCTAAATCTTTTCATCAACTTCTCATTACTACAAAATCAAATTGGATTATTGGAGGATTTCTTCTTGGTGCTGCTAACTTCTTGCTTGCACTCTTATACATCGTCCAGGTAATTTCTCATGTATTTTCCCGAGTTTAATTTTTATATACTAATAGTATACAATATTTAATTTTAATGTCGAGATTATATTGTTTTATGTTCAGGCTTGGATTATAAATGATTTTCCAGAAGAATTTATGGTGACAACAGTTACTTGTGGCTTAGTAACAATTATGTCAGCTGTGGTTGGCTTATTTGCTGAGCGAAATCCAAGTTCTTGGAGACTTAAGCCAGATTTGGAGTTGATTACTATTTGTTATGCTGTAAGTAATTAACTTATGAAGAAAATTATATTTAATTACTAATCTGAAAGTTAGGCTAATAGTTCCAATATATATATTCATATCACACGTTAGTTAAGCCTGCTCAACTAGCTGAAGTAATAATCAAACTGCTGCTAATTAAATATGGATGTACATAACACTATAATAAAAAGAGCTTACTTTTATGTTTTTGCAGGCAATTTTGATGGTTTTCCTTAGAAGTCTTATTTATGTTTGGGCATTAAAGAAGAAGGGACCTGTTTTTGTTGTAATGGTTAAGCCACTTGGAATGGTAGCTGCTGTGATATTGGGGGTTACTTTTCTTGGTGATGTTCTTCATGTTGGAAAGTTAGTAATTCTCCTTCCTTGTCTTTTTAACTCCATAAACTTGATGATTAATTGCTTCTTTTAACTTTTAATTAATTAGTTGATGACTAATTGCTCTGTGAATAAAATATTAATATTTGTAGTGTAATTGGTGGAACGATCATAGCTTTTGGTTTCTACTCTGTGATGTGGGGAAAAGCTAAAGAGGAAATTTGTGTTGAAGACATAGGCATGGATTCTGGTTCCGCCACTACCACAGTACCTTTACTACGTGGGGAAAGTGATAGCGCCTAAATATAGGTGTTTTCCGTTTTTTAGTTGTATTTATATTTATATTTTTATTTTCTTCTTAGTGAATGAGAAAATACATGTATGTGCAGGTGTTTTTCAAAATTTTGAAAAGGAATGAGTGGCATTGCCAGAATTTCACTAACGGAAGTTAAAATATAAAGAAGTAAACACATGAAAACGTTAATTTTTTTAACAAATAGTATATATACATACACGCATGTAATTTTCAGGCGAAAGAATGTTAATTGAATACCCTTGGGAAAGGGTAGCTCCGTCCCCGAAAGGAATGAGAAAAGATGGTGGTGGAACTCATACATCTTATTGATACTTTTTTCATTTGTATGTATTTAATTAGCGAAATTTAAGCACGAAAAATCATTTTGTTACGTAAGTTATGTCAGAGTATCCTTAGACTTTGTAGTTTCAATAATGTCATGTCATTTTTATAAGGAATAAGTCGTTCAAGGTAAAACAAAAATATTAAAATTAATAATTTGTAAGTATATGTGCAATTCTTATTTTAGCAAACTTCAAAAGAAATTGTATCATATAAAATGAAAGTGGAGTCTACAAGCTTGGAAGATTTAAACTGTACATCATTATATATTTTAATAGCACTATATTAATTGTAAAGCATTATATCCCAAGAACTTTATTTTTTGAGAAAGTGAATATTATACTAATACTAGAACATGTTCAAAATATTACATCCTATAGAGATGCCCCCAAGTATATTTAGGTTGCTTATACTGGCAAGAATATTACAAACGTCATTACATAGATACTTCACAAAACAAACTAAATCCATCACGGTGTTTTACTAGCTTTGATTTAACAAAAATGGTGAGCTTCCTTTGCTACTATAGGTGAGTTTCCTTTGCTACTAGGTGAGTTATGCCTGACCATTATCCTCAAGAACCTGAGAAAAAGCACTATATTCCTTAGTACTTCTATTTATTTTTATAAATGTTTTACATTATTACCGATTGCCTGTTTTTGTTGTTTGCTTTGGCAAAGAATTAAAACATGTTGGCTAGCTCTGTTTTATGAAAACGACAATTTTTGGACTAACCAACCCATCAACATTTTTAAAACATTGAAAAAAGTGTGATTATTTTAATCACACAGGCAACGTAACGTAAGGAAGTAGTTTAGAATTGCCAGACCCAAACAACAATTACATGCGACTAAAATACAAGTTTAATGCCGGCCAGTTCAATATCTTCCCATGAATCTGACAGAATTAGTTTATTCAAAACAAGAAGTAATGGGTCAGTTTCCATATAGTTCATCATAAATCTTTGAGCATTGATTACGAACGAACAAAATTCTAACAAATAAAGTCCAAGGATTAGGGTTCTATTAGGTACATTTTATATGTATATGGGTACTAGCGGTGGAGTTTTATTTGAGTCATTTTATATGTAGAGAAAAAGGCTAAAAATACCCCTCGATTATAGGAAATAGAGTAACTTTACCCTTATTTTGAATCTGATACCAAATATGCCCTTATTGTTAGTGGACGACTTAGATATGCCCCTCAACTATGAGAAATAAAATTTTAAAAAATCACATCTAGCCACCTGGTGAAAACTAATGCCGGTCGGTAGCCATATATAAAACCATATAATTCAAAGCCAAAATAAATTATAACGGCTAGCAACGAAAACACAAAAGTACTCTAGCAGACACTCCGACTCCTAAATACATAATAACAGCTAGCCCAATCTTTGACAGCCGCCTTATATTCTTCTCCACTTATAATTAGAAATTACAAAACTGCCAAATCTTCTAAACCCAGTGAAACCCCCCATCGAAGCCCACCTTTCAGCCCCAAAAATCCATCAAATCCAATCGACTTCTTTGTAACCACCGATCTCCTTCCTATTACACAAAAGTTGTTATTCTATTTTTATTTTTTACTGAAAGTTTTATTGATCTAATCTAAGAAAATATGATATTACATAAGCAAAATTACCCATGATAGAAGAAGAAGAAGAAGAAGAAGAAGAAAGAGAAGATGATGATGAATAAAAAGGTTCAGTATACACTGTACATGCAATATACAAATTATACACTAGTAAAAAATGTATATACTTTTTATACATTGTTAAATAATGTATACATTTTTGTAGAACAGTATAATCATAATAGCATAAATATGTAGTATTGATCTTCACAAAGAGAAAAAATTAATAAAGTACTAATTTTATTTCTGTTGACTAAAGTTACACATATAATCATAATAACATAAATAAGTAGTATTGATCTTCACTAAGACAAAAACTGAAAGAGAGTCATTCCTAAAGTAAAAAGAATTTATATGGCAAAATTAGTTTATATTAAATGATCAAATAATTGCGTGACACGTAGAAGCAAAAACAGACGAAAGATGAGTTGAGTAAGAATCAAGACCGGAGGCAATAGCTGCAGTTGGTGTCAGATAGATCCCGAAGGAGCGTAATAAATGGGAGCAACACGAATGTTTGTCATTAGATGACATTTAATGAAGAATATTTCTTAATATTAAATAGGCAGCCGTTGCAGAGAATTTTGGCATTCATGGCCTGCCGTTACACCTTCGTCAATGGCCCCCTTTATTGTCATTAACGAGGGGCTTGATCCTAGAATCTTGTTCCCTAGGTATAGATATAAATAATAACTTCAACAACCATTGTAGGACACAAAATCTCTAGCAAAACTTATGCTATACTTTGTTCTCAAGCTAAATAATACAACTTTACTTTATGTCTAATATTGTTCTTACTTCTGTTCTCGGAAGCGTCGCTCCCGGAGCTAGGCCTGCCATTTCTTTTGATTTTAACGCCAAGTCTTATTTTTAATTTAGTTTATTTATCGCTTTAGATCAAATCAATTCGCTTGTCTATAAATCACATAACAAATTCAACTGTATCGTTTTACAAGTAAGCAGTTTGGCGCCCACCGTGGGGCTTAGACAGTTGTATAATTGAGTTGATCCTTGCATCTATTTCTAACTCGTTTGATTCTTTGTTTCATAGCAAAAAATTAATAAAATGGCAGCTAACGATGTCAACATCATGCACAACGTTGAGGCACACGAAAATCTGCCTCAACATGAGGATTCAATTAGTGACACCCACAATGAGGAGGGCGTGGAAACTCCAGTCCATGGTGGACAATTTCCCCGACATGTGCGGGAGATGACTCCTGACAACGCCAAGGACGGGCATATTGGGGAAACGGTAAGGATCTTGAGGGAGCAGCAAAAGGCCATCATGGGCCATCTCTCAAGGCAAGACCAGGTCATGACAGAACTGAAGCAGGCATTATCAGGTGCTTCCAACAACAAAAACGGAAGAGGCCCCATTCCTCCCAATGCTCCTGCAAATCAGGCGGCTCAAAGAGTTGATAACAACACCCCGAGGGGTGAGGTCGGCTTCGATGAAGCTGGGGGGGACTGGCAACGGATCTGATGACGACAACTGTAATGATCCCTTCAAAATCGAACTCATGAGATTAATGAGGGAAATGAATGAGCGGATGGATCAAAACGCGAAGGAGTTTTACGCCCGAATGGATCAAATTTCAGATGCACCACCAGTTTTGAAGGGCCTAGATTCGAAGAAGTACACCCAGTTATCATTTAAGCCGAGTGCAACACCGGAATTGTTTCTGTAATGGTTCAAGATGCCATACATACAAAAGTACGATAGGACTTCAGATCCTCAGGAGCACATCACAATTTACACAACGGCGATGAAAGGAAACAACTTGGCTCAACATGAGATTGAGTCCGTTTTACTGAAAAAATTCGGAGAAACCCTCACGAAGGGAGCACTAAAATGGTATTCGCTTTTACCCGAACACTCAATTGATTCTTTTGAAATGCTCGCAGATTCATTCATAAAGGCCCATGCCAGGCCAGAAAGGTCCAAGCCCGGAAGGCAAACATATTCAGGATCATACATGGTGAGACCCGAATTGCTGCAAGAGTTTGAAATTAGGTTCCAGAAAGAGAGGATGCTGCTAGTGGCCGTACCAAAGGAGTGGGCAGCGGAGGCATTCACTAAGGGTTTGAACCTGAAGAGCTCCAATACCTCCCGAAAATTGAAGGAAATCCTGCTCGAGTTCCAAGCGACCACATGGGCGAATTTTCATAACCGCTATGAATCGAAAATAAGGATAAAAGATATCAGCTCGGGTTTCCGACATCAACCAAGGGATGAGACCGAGACAAGAACCTGGATAAGTTCAAGAAAGATTTTGATGTAGACCGCCGATCTTCCAAAGGCCGATTATTGCCTTACGAGAGAGCCGAAAGACGCGGTAGAAAAGGGTTCCGGTCCTCGGATAGGTTCGCTCCCGATAGAAGAACTGACCGTGGTTGGAACAATAGGTCGCTACAAGAAATAGAGGCACCGGGGACCCAGGATTCCTCATATGCCAGGTTGTCGGATTATAATTTCAACATCAGCGTAGTGGCATAGGTATCAACAATGAAACAAATTAAGGAAGCATGGTTCCCGAGGCCAATCAGATTCGATCCCAGCCAGAGGAATCCCAACTTATGGTGCGAATATCATGGAACTCACTGTCACAGAACTGGGGACTGCCGACATCTATGTGAGGAGGTGGCAACATTGCTGAAGAATGGCCATCTCAGGGAGTTCATGAGTGACTGGACCAAGAACAATTACGGCCTCAGTCGAGACAACGCAAAACCCTCAAAGATAGGGGAAAATCCTCCCCGGCTAACTATCAACATGATTTTCTGGGGGAATGAGATCAACGGTGTAACTTTTTTTGTTGCCATGACGACAAAGGTATCAGTAACTCACAGCAAGAGACTCCGGGAAATTGCCAAAGATGACATCACCATCACGGAGGAAGACACCGATGGATTTCTTCTTCCACACAACAACGCCCTAGTAATATTTCTTAATATTCTAGATTTCAAGATTAAACATGTTTTGGTTGACCCAAGAAGTTTAACCAACATCATTCAATGGAGAGTGTTAGAGCAAGCCAAATTAACCGGAAGTATCATTCCGAAAACAAAACTCATCGTCAGGTTCAATTTGGCCAGTGTAATAATCCGAGGGGAGATACTGTTGCCCACAAATGCCGAATGGGTTACAAAGACCACCTTATTTGAAGTGGTGAATGGCGACATAGGATATAACATAATTATCGGTAGACCCTGGTTACATGAGATGAAAGCCGTACCATTAACATATCACCAACTACTGAAATTTCCGACCCCGTAATGAATCAAACAAATAAGAGGGGACCAACCAGCAATGAGAGAAATGAATGCGGTATCGGTTTCCAGTAGTAAGGGGAAGGAACTCAACAAATAGCAATTAAAAGAATCGACGCCTACTCCCGAGCTAAGAGAAGATGATAAAGGAGAGGAATCGTCAAAATCCCACCAGGTACCGAGATACTCTCAGGTACTGGAAGAGACAGACGCAACCAAGTCCACGACAGAAGAACTCGAACAAGTGGCTTTGTTCGAGGAATTCCTGGAGAGAAAATTTCACTTGGGGATAAGACTCAACCCCGAGCTCAAGTCAGGATTTATTAATTTCCTTAAAACTAACGTTGATTGTTTCGCATGGTCGCACGCGGATATGATAGATATCCCACTAAAGGTGGCCATGCACAAGCTAAGCCTGGACCCAAATGTCCCACCGATAAGGAAGAAGAAGCGCCCAATAGCCGAGGTTAGAAACAAGTTTGTTAAAAAAAAGGTAACTCGGCTACTTTACATCGTTTCAATCTGGGAGGTAGAGTATCCCGACTGGCTAGTTAATGTAGTTGTAGTTCCAAAAAAGAATAACAAATTTCGAATGTGCGTAGATTATAAAGACTTGAATAAGGCTTGCCCAAAAGACTCATTCCCACTACCAAACATCGATCAAATGATTGACGCCACGACCGGCACGAGTGAATGAGTTTCCTAGATGCCTATTCCATGTAGATTCAAATTAAGATGAACCCGGAAGATCAGGAAAAAACTTCATTTATAACGAACTTTGGCACATATTGTTATAATGTGATGCCCTTTATGCTTAAAATTGCCGGAGCCACTCATCAGAGGCTCGTGAACAAGATGTTCGTGAAACAAATAGGCAAAACAATGGAAGTATACATAGATGACATGTTGGTCAAGTCTTTGAATGCAGGTGACTATTTAAAACACCTCAAGGAAACCTTCGATATCTTGAGGAAGCACAATATGAAACTCAACCCAAAAAAATGAGCGTTCGGGGTTAGCTTGGGTAAATATTTAGGTTTCCTGGTTATATAAAGCAGGATCGAGGTAAACCCCGACAGGATCAAAGACATCGAGGATATCTCGGACCAGCTGATAAGCGTGAAAGAAGTCCAAAGGCTAACCGGAAGATTGGCCGCTTTGAGCAGATTCATCTCTCGATCTTCGAAAAAATGTAATCATTTATTCTCACTCCTGAAGAAGAAGAACAACTTCGAATGGACTCCAGAATGCCAACAGGCCTTAAAAGACCTGAAATATTATCTATCAAGCCCTCCACTACTATTAAAACTAGGGGAAGGTGAACAACTGCTAATATACTTAGTGGTCTCGGAGGTAGCGGTAAGCACCGTTCTAGTCCAGGAGGACGAAGGTACGTAATCTCCTGTCTATTATATTAGCAAATTTTTTTCAGGAGCGAAAACTCATTATTCGCACCTAAAAAAATTGGCCTTAGCTTTTGTAGTTGCCCCTCCAAAGTTTATTTCTGGCAGACCCAGCCACATCTCAGGCGGGAGGGGGAGCACAGACCCTTACTGCACAGGCTCATGGGCATGTAACTGTGGTATATAAGACCCAGGGTGCACTACCCATAGGCGGGGCCCAGCAGTGGCAGCAGCTACCCCTGAGCCAAGACTAGTTGCGGCCGGCGAGCCGTAAAAGCTATTGGACAGATGGATAAGGATACATCCTCCTATATTTGGGGGTGAGCGACATGAGGATCCCTAATACTTCGTTGATCGGTGCAGGGACAGACTGCACAATATGAGGATATTAAAGTCCCATGGGGTAGACTTTTCTACCTTTCAGCTGGAGGGCAGGGCCCGTAGATGGTGGTAGTCCTATCTTCTTGGTAGATCAGTAGATTCTCCTCCCATGACTTGGGATAGGTTCATCTGTATCTTCCTAGATAGGTATATTACACCCTCATAGAGGGAAGAGTTGCGGTTTCAGTCCGAGCAGCTCCAACAGGGTCAGATGTCAGTGAACGATTATGAGGCGCGGTTCTCTGAGTTGTCTCACCATGCACTTATGATATTACCTATTGATGCAGAGAGAGTACGAAGGTTTATGAGAGGCTGAGATGGGGACTTCTTATGAGCTGGTTGTAGAGATAGCCCGAAGGATTGAGGGTGTGCGTCAGCGTAGCTGAGAGCAGGCTATGAGAGACAAGCGGTTTCGATATTATGGAGAGTTCAGAGGTGCCCCGGCTGGGGGTAGAGGTCAGTTCATGAGAGGTCAGTATAGTAGACCCCCATACCCATCACCACAGCCTCCTCGGGGTGCTCCAGTGTGACCTTATTTCAGTGCTATGCCAGAGAGTTCTTTCCGCCCACTAGCTATTCAGGGTTCCTTTAGTGGGTATTCAGGTCATCAGGGCCAGACTTCAAGTCAGCAGTCCACCGTACCAAGGGATTGTTTCGAGTGCGGGGATTTCAGTCATATGCAGAGGTTCTGCCCCAGGCTTCGGGGTAGGCTAGTAGAGCAGGGTCAGCAACCCATGATTACTGCCCCAGTTACCCTACCAGCCGTCCAGCCGCCCCGAGGTGGAGGGCAGGTGGGTAGGGGCCGTCCTAAAGGTGGAGGTCAGTCAGGTGGCGCTCCATCTCGGTTCTATGCTTTTCCGGCCATACCATATGCAGAGGCTTCAGATGCCGTGATCACAGGTACTATTTCTGTCTGCGATAAATATGCCTCACTATTATTTGATCAGGGGTCTACATATTCCTATGTGTCATCTCAATTTGCTCATTTCCTAGGTGTTTCTCGTAAGTCCTTGGGAACTCCTATTTATGTGTCCACTTCTGTGGGCGATTCTGTTGTTGTGGATCAGATCTACCAGTCTTGCATTATTATATTCTATGGTTACGAAACTAGAGCAGATCTTCTCCTTCTTGATATGACCGACTTTGAGATCATACTGGGCATGGATTGGTTATCTCCATATCATGCCATCCTAGATTACCATGCCAAGACTGTTACCTTGGCGATGCCAGAGTTGCATAGATTGGAATGAAAGGGTTCATTTGTCAGTGCATCTAGTCGGGTTATTTCCTTTATGAAGGCCCGACATATGGTCGAGAAGGGTTGTTTGGCCTATTTGGACTATGTTCGGGACACTACTGCAGACTTCGACGATTGATTCAGTGCCCATAGTCCGGGAGTTCTCCGATGTGTTTCCTTCTGACCTTCCAGGCATACCACCAGATCATGATATTGATTTATGTATTGATTTGGCTCCAGGTACACAACCTATATCTATCCAACCATACCGTATGGCTCCAAAAGAGTTGAAAGAGTTGAAGGAACAACTTGAGGAGTTGTTAGAAAAGGGGTTCGTCAGGCCGAGTGCGTCGCCTTAGTGCGCACCAGTATTATTTGTGAAGAATAAGGATGGGACTATGCAAATGTGCATTGATTTCCGCCAGTTGAACAAAGTTACCATTAAGAACAAGTACCCACTGCCGCGCATTAATGATTTGTTTGACCAGTTGTAGGGTGCCAGAGTGTTCTCAAAGATCGACTTGAGATCGGGGTACCATCAGTTGATGATTCGGGATTCGGATATTCCGAAGACTGCTTTCTGGACTAGATATGTCCATTATGAGTTTCTGGTAATGTCCTTCGGTTTGACTAACGCCCCAACGATATTTTTGGATTTGATGAATAGGGTGTTCAGACCATATATTGATTCATTTGCCATTGTCTTCATTGATGACATTTTGATCTACTCGCGTAGTGTGGAGGAGCACGAGCATCATTTTAGAGTGGTGCTTCAGACTTTGCGAGAACAAAAACTATATGCTAAGTTCTCCAAGTGTGAGTTTTGGCTAGACTCTGTAGCATTCTTGGGGCATATTATATCAGGCGAGGATATTAAAGTTGATTCCAACAAGATTGAGGCGGTTCAGAATTGGCATCGACCCACTTCGGCGACGAAGATGAGGAGTATTCTGGGGTTAGCAGGTTATTATCGTCGGTTTGAGGAGGGTTTTTCATCTATTGCAGCACCTTTGACCAGATTGACCCAGAAGGGTGCTCTGTTCCGATGGTCCAATGATTGTGAGGTGAACTTTCAGAAGCTCAAGATCGCATTGACTTCAGCATCAAAGTTAGTGTTGCCTTTCGGTTAAGAGATGTATACTGTGTATTGCGGCGCTTTGCCCGTTGGTTTGGGCTGTGTATTGATGTAGGAGGGGCAAGTTATTGCATATGCTTCACATCAGATGAAGCACCACGAGAAGGATTACCTATTACATGATTTAGAGTTGGCTGTGATAGTTCATGCTCTTAAAATCTGGAGGCATTATCTTTATGGGGTGTCCTATGAGGTTTACATAGATCATCGCAGCTTACAACAATTGTTCAAGCAAAGGGATCTAAATTTGAGGCAGCGTAGATGACTTGATTTACTAAAAGATTATGATATTACTCTCCTTTATCATCTAGGCAAAGCAAATGTAGTTGCAGACGCCTTGAGTAGAAAGGTGGAGAGTATAGGTAGTTTGGCCTTCATTTCAGCATAGGAGAGGCCATTGCTTTGGACATTCAGTCCTTGGCTAACAGACTTGTAAGGCTAGATTTTTGAGAGCCCAGCCGAGTTCTTGCATGTGTTGTTGTCCAGTCTTCACTATTTGAGCGGATCAAGGCTTGCCAGTTTGATGATCCACACTTGTTGGTTCTTCGAGAGACGGTACTGGGGTGGTTCCAAGGAAGTTACTATTGGCAAAGATGGTGTCCTGTGACTTCAGGATCGTCTATATGTTCCTAATATGGATAGACTGAGGGAAAAGATCCTAGAAGAAGCATACAGTTCTCGGTATTCTATTCGTCTAGGTGCTACGAAGATGTATCACGACCTGAGGCAGCATTATTGGTGGCGGCGGATGAAGAAATACATAGTTGAGTATGTAGCTAGGTGCCTAAATTGCCAGTAAATTAAGTATGAGCACCAGAAGCCAGGTGGCCTACTTCAGCAGATGACTATACGAGAGTGGAAATGGGAGCGCATTACTATGGACTTCGAAGTTGGGCTGCCGTGGACCTTGCAAAATTTTGAGGCAGTTTGGGTCATTGTCGGTTGACCAAGTCGGCACACTTCATTCCGGTTGTGACTACGTATACTTCAGAGAGGTTGGCCCAAATTTATATTTAGGAGATAGTTCGGTTGCACAGTGTGCCAATTTTCATCATATTAGATAGTGGCCCTCAGTTTATTTCACATTTTTGGAGAGCAGTACAGAGTGAATTTGGGACCCGTGTAGAGCTCAGCACAACCTTTCATCCGCAGACCGACGGGAAGTCGGAGACGGCTGTTCAGATCTTGGAGGACATTTTCAGAGCATGTGTGATTTACTTCAGAGGTCAGTGGGATTGTTTCTTACCTTTGGCCAAGTTTGCTTACAATAACAGTTACCAATCCAGCATCGAGATGGCTCCATTTGAGGTTTTATATGGTCAGCGATGCCGTTCGCCCATCAGATGGTTTGAGCCCGGTGAGGCTAAGTTGTATGGTACTGATTTGGTGAAGGATGCCTTGGACAAGGTAAAGTTGATTCAGGAGTGACTTCGTACAACATAGTCCAGACAGAAGAGTTTTGTGGATCAGAAAGCGCGTGATTTATCATTTATGGTGGGTGAGAAAGTTCTCTTGAAGGTTTCGTCGATGAAGGGAATCATGAGATTCGGGAAAAAGGACAAGTTGAGCCCAAGGTTTATAGGCCCATTTATAGTTTTGAGATGAGTTGGGGAGGTTGATTATGAGCTTGCTTTGCCTCCCAGTCTATCGGGAGTATATTCGATTTTCCATGTATCTATGATCTGGAGGAATCATGCCGACCTGTCACATGTGTTAGGCTTCAGCAAAGTTCAACTAGATGAGATCTTGGGTTATGAAGAAGAACCTGTTGCTATTGTTGATAGGTAGGTTTGTCAGTTGAGGTCCAAGAAGAATTATGCAGTAAAAGTTTAGTGGAGGGGCCAACCAGTCAAAAAAGCGACTTGGGAGACTGAGGAGGACATGCATAGCAGATATCCACACTTATTCAACACTCCAGGTATGATTCTAAACCTGTTCGAGGACGAACGTTTGTTTAAGAGGTGGAGAATGTAACGAACCAACCGTTTGTTTTGCCTTCTAGAACCCTGTTCCCCTAAATAAGACTCTCCGTATGTGCTTTTACTGTTTTATGACTTGCGGGATGGTTAGTTCAGGAATTTGAAGGGTTCGGGTTGAAATCAGAATACTTGGTCCTTTAGTTTGCTTTAAAAGGGTAAGTTTGACTTTGGTCAACATTTTGAGTAAACGACCTCGGAAATGGTATTTGACTGTTCTAATAGGTTCGTATAATGATTTTGCACTTGGGCGTATGTTCGAATCAGGTTTTGGACAACCCGGAAGCGTTTCAACGCTTAACAGTGAAAGTTAGCTATTTGAAGGTTTTAAGGTTCTTTAAATATGGTTTGGAGTAGGTTTTGGAGTAATCGAGGTCCGTTTAGAATTCCGAGCCTGGGAGTAGCTCCGTATGGTGATTTAAGTCTTGCATGCAAAATTTGTGTCATTCCTAGTAGTTTAAGTATGTTTCGGCACGTTCGGAGTAAGTTTGAAGAATTTGAAATTTCTAAGTTGAATCAATTTGGTTTGAGGTATGATTCTTAGTTTTCATGTTGTTTTACGCATTCCGAGGGTTCGAGCGAGTCTGTTTTATGATTTCAAACTTGTTGGTATGTTCGGGCAGGGCCCCTGGGGGCCTCAGGTGTTAATCGGATGAGGCTCATACCAAGTTTGGACATAGGAGCAGTAGCTGAAGCTTCCAGCTTCTGCTGCAATCGCATCTGCTCTTAACCAGCCGCAGTTGCGAGCTCGTAGAAGCGAGCCAATGCCGTAGAAGCGGCCCAGAGGGGGGTTTCCAATGACGGTAGATGCGGGGAATTTGGACCGCACCTGCGAAGGCGTAGGTGCGAAGAAGGCATCACATGAGCGGATGGAGGTCGCAGGTGCGATGCACGCACCGGTGAAGCGGTCTCGCAGAAGAGAGCCGCTGGTCGCAGAAGCAAGCCACTGGTCACAGAAGCGAAAGAGCCGGCTAAGGGGAAGGACTACATCTGCGAGGCATTTCTGCAGATGCGGTTGTCAAGTCGCAGAAGCAAAAAACAATCGTTGGGCAGAATGTCTTAAAACGGGGCTTAGCCATGTTTGAGCCCATTTTCTTCATTCTTTTGTGATTTTGGAGCTTCTTAAGAAGGGTATTCACCATGCAACTTGGAGGTAAGTTAATTCTACTTATTGTGAGTTAAATACATAGATTATAGGTAGATTTTAACATGTAAATTGTGAAAATTAAGGGTTTAGATGAAAAACCTAGGTTTTGATAAAAATGAGATTTTAACCACAAAAATGGTTATGGAATGAGATGAAAATTGTAAATTTGTGTTCTTGAGGTAATGGGTGACGATTTTCTCCAAAAATTTCCGAAATACGGGCACGTAGGCCCGGGGTAAACTTTAGGAATTTTACCAATTTGGGTTGGGTAATTACTCTAATAGAAAAATTATGATATTTTGAGTATTTATTGATTAAATTTTATTTAATATTTAGCTAGTTTCAGATTTTTTGGCACCAATTGAGGCTTTAACGCGAAATTGTGATCGAGAAGTGAACTTTGAACAAGGTAAGTCTCTTGTCTAACCTTGTAAGAGGGAATTTACCCCATAGGTGTTGTAAATAAATATTTATTTCTAATTGTGGGGGGATACGTACATACGAGGTGACGAGAGTCCGTGCGTAGCTACTATTATGCTATTGTTCGGGTAGTTTTAGGACCCAATTCATGAACTATTTGGAATTTTGCACTATACTTGTTAAATTAAAATGCCTAAATTATATTAGAACTTGTTAGAGAAATTTTGAAAGGTAGTTAATGAAATTTATATTACCTTGGATATAAATCATTAATAATGTTTAAGTCAAATACTTATAAAATATCCTTCTCTTCTTGTGGAGCAGGCCGAACGCTTCTGCAGTAGATAGATGCATCTATGGATCGTGCGGCACGTCCCTCGACAGTGTATACGTCACTCTGGATTGGACCGTACGACCTCGGCATAAATCGTGCTTACTAATAACAATTACACGATGCTTTGACATTTTATTGAAGCTTGTGAAGATAAATGATTTATAGGAAATTATTAAATTATGAAAGAATTATTTATTTCTGCTTGTTAAGAAAATTATTGTTATTCACATAAACCATGTTTATTTAAAAATCTTTATCTTAATATTATTGACCCATAGTGAGTGTCAAAGTCGACCTCTCGTCACTACTTCTTCGAGATTAGACTTGATACTTACTGGGTACACGTTGTTTACGTACTCATGCTACGCTTGCTGTATTTTTTGTGCAGGATCTGAGGCAGGTGCATCAGGCGGTCCTACGAGTGCACATCCCCGTTATCCCGAGGCCTAGTGGTGAGCTGCCTTTCCTGAGCCGTTCCCCAACACCTAGTGTCTCTCTTTGTATTTGTATTTTGTCTATTATGTTCAGACAATACTTGAAATTTTATATAATTTACTAGATGCTCATACACTTGTGACACCAGGTCTTGGCACATACACTAGTAGAATTGTGGTCTTGAAATTATTATTTTGGTTTTTATTTATTTACACTTTCTATTTTTCTTAAATCTTGCAAGTAAAGAAAGTTTAATAACTCAAAAATTTATTAAAAGAGGAAATATACGTTTAATTCACTAGTTGGCTTGCCTAGCGGTGATGTTGGGCGCCATCACGACCTATAGGTGAAATTGGGTCGTGACACCTATTGTGCCAAAAATGCCCCCACCGTTAACTTTCTGGCTCACTTATGCCCCTACGACTAATGGTCAATGTCCAATAAAGAAATATTTTATTTAAATTACACGTGGCAAAACTTTATTGGTCCAATTTTAAACTATGACCCCAATTAAATAAAACCACCCTTATCCCTTTTTGTTTTACCCAAACCCCAAAATCCGACCCACCTAAAAAAATAGCCAAACTCTTGATTGTTAAAAAAAATTAACTTCTTCATCTTTTTCAACTCTATCATCACCATAGTTGCCACCACCCCCTTTCCTCTATAACAACCACGCTACCACCATAACCATGATTTAAATGTTTGCTCCATTCCTCCATTTTCGAACAATAACAACAGGAATATTATGCTAATCGAAAGGGTCCGATTAGAAATTTTTTAATTTTTTTTCAATTTGACGTCCTTCCTTTGTTGTAAAATAAGGATTTTGTTCAAGGCGGAGTACCTAGGCCATAAAAGTTTTATTTTTACAATAAATTACCATTTGGGTCTAACGACATATTAAGAGTTTTTAAAATTTACAAAAATTGTGAAGAACAAACTGGATTCCGGAATTTAAAGCCCATGAATTCATAATGGGTTCTTTGATTATCTTATGTGATGAGAAAGAAAAACTATTTTCCATTGTAAGTGGCATTTGAATGTGAAAATTAGGGTCTTTTGACGAACATTTTCAAAAAATGATAGCTCCAATGATAAATGTAAAATGAATAAGATGATAAAAATATGGAAAAAGAGCAAAACTGCCCCTAGACTAAAAATGTGGTGGCAGTGTGGTTGCTATGGAGGAAAGGGGATGGTGGAAGCTATGATGGTGGTAGAATTGAAAAGATGGAGAAGTTAATTTTTTTGACAATCAAGAGTTTGGCCAGTTTTTAAGGCGGGTCGGATTTTTGGGTTGGGTAAACAAAATGGGTTAAGGGTGGGTTTATTTAATTGGGGTCACGGTTTAAAATTGGACCAATAAGAAGTTGCCACATGTAATTTAAGTAAACGTTTTTTTATTTGGCATTGACCATTAGTCGTAGGGGCATAAGTAAACCAGAAAGATAACGATGGGGGCATTTTTAGCTCAATAGGTGGAAGGAGGGAATATTTGTACCAAATTGAATAGTCTAATGGTAGTTTTGGCCCTTTCCGATGAATCAATAGCAACTGCGCTCACTGTGGGTGTACAGACTACGGAGAGGCAGATCCAACCCAAGCGCTATAATAAGCCAAATCCTGGCATGAATCAATAAATTCTGCTGCGGCTTGCAGGCCGATGCAATAAATGTCACTCACAAATAGGCCCACAGCCTCACTCAGTCATCCATCTCTCCAGTCTCTTGGGCTTACAACACTCATGCTAAGCAACCCAAATCAATGATACAATATGTGACATTATACGGTAACAGAGACTAAGATATGATATGCAACAATGAATGCGACTGAGTACATAACAAAAATTAAGCAAATAACTCAATAACAAAGATAGACCACTATGGGTTCCAATAGTACAAGCATATAGCCTAAGCATGTTTCCTAGCATAAATCATAGCTCAAGTGCTCTAACACATATAGTACAGTAATAATGTTCAGATAAGATAGCTACACAGTTCCATGAAATCGACTAAATCACAATTACTATGGTGCACGCCTACACGCCCATCACCTAGCACGTGCGTCACCTCAACACCAATCACATAAACGTAACTCGGGGTTTTATACCCTCAGAACTAGGTTTAGAAGTGTTATTTACCTAAAACCATGCAGATCTCTACTCCAATAAGCCCTTGCCTCGCGAATCAGCCTCTGAATGCCTTGAATCTAGCCATAAACAATTCGATACAATCAACACGAGCTAAAGAAATTAATTCCATATGAAAATACTAAGATCTTAAGCAAAAGTCACAAAGTCAACCCAAAAGTCGACCCCCAGGCCCAGGATCTCAAAATTCGATAAAAGTTACCAAACCCGGAAGCCCATTCGACCACGAGTCCAACCATACCAAATTTATCAAATTCCAACACCAAATCGTCATTCAAATCCCCAAATTTATCTCCCCAACACATGGGTAAAAAATCCCCAATTTTCACTTCAAAGACACCAAATCTATGGGGGAAATTCAACGGGTAAGCAAAATACATGGATAAAAGTGATCAAAATTCACTTACCTTTCAATCTAGGTGAAGGCCTCTCCAAACATCGCCTAGGTTCGCACCCCAAAACTCTCAAAATGAGAAGAAGACTCAAATCCTCGATTTTTAAATCTTTGCCCAGCCCTTTTCACTCCTACGGACTCACCTGCCGCACTTGCTGCTCCACTTCTGCGGAGAGGAGCCTTCTTCTACGGAAATCACTTAAGCGCCGACCAGCCGTACCTATGGCCCAAACTTTGCATCTGCGCTCTCGCAAGTGCGAAAATACCATCGCACCTGCGCAAGTCCCGCAGCTGACCCAACTCTGCTTCTGCGCCCAATACGCCGCATCTGCGACTATGTAGGGGTGGAAAATAACCTCGCACCTACGATGACTGCCCACTTCCTTCCAACCCGCTTCTGCGATGCCCTACTCGCTTCTGCGAGCTCGCACCTGCGATCAAAATTCCACAAGTGTGATCGCACCAGACCTGGTGCACTTCAACAGTCCTTAAATTCCAAACTTTGATCTGTTAACCATCTGAATTCCACCCGAGGCTCCCGTGACCTCAACCAAATATACCAGCAAATCCTAAAACATGATACGAACTTAGTCAAGGCCTTAAGTCATATCAAAAATACGAATCGCACCTTAATTCAAGCCTAATGAAAACTAGGAAATTCCAACTTCTACAAGCGATGACGAAACCTATCAAATCAAGTCCAATTGAAATCCAAATTTTCACACAAGTCATAAATGACACAACGAACCTACTCCAACTACCAGAACCAAAATCCGAGCCCGTTAACCACAAGTCAGCTCTCGGTCAAACTTCTCAATTTCTAAAACTTCTAATTTTCCAACTTTCGCCATTTCATGCCTAAATCAACTACGGACCTCCAAATTACTATCCGGACACTCTTAAGTCCGAAATAATTCAATGGAGCTATCAGAACCATCAAAACTCCATTTCGGAGCCATTTACACATAAGTCAACATCCAGTCAACCTTTTCAACTTAAGCTTCATACCTTGAGACTAAGTGTCTCAACCCATTCCGGAATATCTCCGGAACCGAACCAACTACCGACAAGTCACATAACGATAATTGAGCATAAAATAAGCAGTAAATGGGGAAACGGGGCTACAACACTCAAAATGACCGGTCGGGTCGTTACAAATTACTGAGAAGAATATTTTGAAAGTTTCCTTATATCTCTGATAAGAGTTCATAGCCTTTAGTGATTTATGTAACCCCAAAAATACTCGTTCCAGAGTAGGAGATTAGTGTACCGTTGGTCGGGCATTATGATAGAAGTTCCCCGGTAAGGCACAAGAATGCGAGCATGCTCCAATCTTAAACTATGGGGCACTACATGAATGGGGTCCAGGCGATCGGGCTAGGATCGTTCATCATATCTATCATATGGTGACATTTTCAGAATCAAAATCAGAAGAAATGTCAAAATCAATGAAACTTCCCATAAAAGAAAAAGAAAAGAAAAAGAAATTTCTTTAGAAAATTTACAAGGATTGTTTAGAGAAAGTTTATATATTTATCACTTTTAATTTTATATTTTTTTAGAAAAGAAGAGAAAAGAAAAGAAAAGAAAGAGAATTTTCATGAATGACATCAAGAAGAATTTTACGATACATATATGAGTTGTCTGTTTCAACTCTTTATCAGAAGCTTTTAGAATTTTCTTTTATCATGCATACATACTTCTTTCAGAGTCAGATTGTATTGATGTGGTATGTCACTATAGTGGTTGTGTTAGATGATATGAGATCACTGGACCTAGACCTACATTGCCCTATGTCAATGTAGGCACAGATTTTGCAGGTAAGCAGGCTACGAGCTAAAATATTCTCCTTCCATTACCAGAAGATTTGGTGAGATCCATTTTAGTTCGTGGAGTTCGTTGATTCCAGAATTTTGTCTTATTATTCAGTATTTCTTAGAGGCTTCATAGACAGAGTGTCATGGGTGTCCACTTTGAATTACATTGGTTTTTCAATGTATTTAAGATACCATAATGAATTGTTTTTCCAGAATATTATTTCATTTGAAGTTTCAGAAAAGAATTTACTTTAAATTATATTGATTTGTATTGAGATGCATAACACAACAGAAAAATAGCAGAATAAAAAAGCAAAATAGTTTGCTCAGTCAAGTTAAGGCACCGAGTGCTTGTTACGACTTGGTTAGAAATCGGATCATGACAAACTTGGTATTAGAGCATCAGGTTGAGATAATCTTAGGGGTCTATGAAGCCGTGTCAGTAGAGTTATTTATCGTTGTGAGGGCTCCACTTCTATAAACGAGGGACTACAAACATTTAAGAATTTTTTTGCATTTTTCCTTACTCTAGATCATGCGTTAATGCTTAAAGTGAGAATCAGACTTCTGTTTTCGTCGATTAATCAAATGTTTGATATACTGATGTAATGATCCGGCCGGTCGTTTTGAGTATTATAGCCCCGTTCTCCCATTTATTGCTTATTCTGTATTTTGTTATTGTTATGTGAGTTGCCGGGGTGGTTGGTTTGGTTTCGTGGATGTTCGAAATGAATTGGGACACTTAGTCCCAAGGTTGGATGCCTAAGTTGAAAGAGTTGACCGGATGTTGACTTATGTGTAAATGACTACAAAATAGAGTTTTGATGGTTTCGATAACTATGTATGGTGATTTTGGACTTAGGAGTGTGTCCGGATATTGATTTGGAGGTCCATAGGTGATTATGGCTTGAATTGGCGAAAATTAGAAAAATAAAAGTTTGGAGACTTGAGAAGTTTGACTGAGAGTTGACTTTGTGGTTACCAGGATCAGATTTTTTTCTGAAAGTTTGAATAGGTCCGTTGTGTCAATCGGAGTTGGTTTGATAGGTTTCGGCATCGATTGTAGAAGTTGAAAATTCATTAGGCTTGAATTGGGGTGCGATTCGTGTTTTTGATGTTGTTTGATGAGATTTGAGGCCTCGACTAAGTTCGTATCGTGTTTTAGGACTTGTTGGTATATTTGGATGGAGTCCCGGGAGCCTCAAGAGTGATTCAGGTTGAAATCGGAATGAATTGTGGAATTTTGGATTTGTTGAACAACCCCAGTTCTGGTGCGCTCGCACGTGCGGTGGGAATGGCCACAGATGCGGCGCCATAGGTGCATCCTTTCGAGCACAGGTGCGGAAGTGAGTGGGGGGCACTAGGAATGCAAAAGCTTTAAAATCTCAGCAGAAGCAAGGTCGCTTCTGTGATGAAGTGAAGCGCAGGAGCGGGCATGGTCATAGGTGTGACATTTCCTCCGCAGGCGCAGGTGGGGGCGTAGTTCTGCAGAGGCGGATGGGGTGGTTTTGAGTGGGATGCACTGGTGTGCTTCATTTTTCCGCATGTGCGAACCTCCTCGTCGCGGAAGCGTAAATCGCTGGGCAGATAAGGGGTGTTCTATGGTTAGGTTCATTCTTCATTTTTATGGACCTAGAGAGCTCGGTTTTTGGCGATATTTTGAGGAATTTTCAAGGAAATCATCGAGGTAAGTGATTCTAACTCGGATTTGGCTATTATACATGAATCCATCTTTACTTTTGTCATTTAATTAGTGATTTGATTTGGAAGTTTTGGGAAAGAATTATGAAAATTCGTAGACCAAATTTTGGGGATTTGAAAGGCGATTTGAGGTTGGATTTGAATAATATTAGTATGGTTGGAATCGTTATTGAATTGTTGTTCGGATTTTGTAAATTTTGTTGGATTTCGAGACGTGGGCCTGGGGTTGACTTTTGGGTTGGCTTTTTGACTTTGGTTAAAGATCTTAACTTTATCATTGGAAATCAATTCCTATGGCTTATATTAATAGTATTACATTATTTTTTGCAAGATTCTAGACTTCCAGAGATTGATACGCGTGGGAAGGACTTGCTAGCGGAGTGATTTGATTTGTTTGAGGTAAGTATCTTATCTAAACTTGGTTGATGCATTAGTTGCCTGAATTGTTATGATATCCACGTGCTATTGGGTGCACACATGTGTGGGGATGAACCCATGTTCAGGCACCGAGATTATTTATTCATGTTCGAGTTGTGGTCGGGCTCTTATTAGCCTAGAATTTGACTGCTAAACCTTAAGCTATGATGCTTCGCACACTTGTGATATTTTTGTGAACTATTTGAGCCATGTTTGAGGCTACATAGGTGCTTAATCCCAGAATGAACTAATGAATGTTATTCTTTGATAAAATTACCGGTTTGAGTTATGATAATATGCTTGCACATGCCTATACTTTAGCATGTCGTTTATACCAGTCCAGGAGGATGAGATTTGATATTCACTCATTTCATACATGTATACTTGTTTATTTGCTCCTGTGTGATATGATTGGACTGGGTGCCTATGACCACGCCGGGAAGATTGTGTTTGTTGGCACGTGAGTTGTCCATGCGGATCTAGATATTGATGTTATTAGCACGTGAGTTATCCGTGCAACACATGAGTTGTCCGTACAGGTTCTATTATTAGCACTTGAGTTGTCCGTGCAGCGTGTAGATATAGATCTATCTCCCTAGGGTCACCCTCTCATGTTTCTCTCTTGATGGTGTACGTGCGGATATTGGGAATACTGATAAGTGGTTTGGAACGAATATGGAAAAGTGAGGGAATCTAGTTAGTGTTTTGTTGGATTTTGCATGTCATCTTTACTTGCAATTTCCTAGATCATTTATCTGATTTAACTGCATATCACCTCTATATGCCAAGATATTGCCTGAGCACAATATTTGAGAAATTGTACACATACACACATGGAGGTTTTCTTACTAATCTTTATTATTTGATTTCAATATTGATCTTTACTAATTTATACGATGAAACTACACAGGTGATAGCTAGTATCATTAATAATTTGTGCTTCTCTTACCTTGCCGTATTTATTTACGATACTTATTGAGTACATTTGATCGGTTATCTTCATACTACACTATGCACTTAATTGTGCAGATCCAGGTGTGGGGACTAGTTATCAGCAGTAGATTGCTTGTTGGACTATCTGCTAAAGACGAGGTAGAGTTGCATCCTTGGTCGCAGTTTGACTTGTATTTTCCTTTCATATTGTTATTATAATTCAGAAAATGTATTTATTGCTTAGTTTAAGACTTGTATCCCGTTGTAGTAGCTCATGACTCCGTACATACCATTTTCTGGGGGAATTTACTTGTATTAGCAGTTTTTATTGTATTGAGACCTCAGGTTTATGTTATTTCTATGAATTTCGTTATTATGTTGCTTTTGTTATCATGTTTCGACTTGCCTAGCCGGTGTGTCAGGCACCATCACGATATATTGAGATTTTGGGTCGTGACAAGTTGGTATCAGAGCCCTAGGTTCATACATATTACGAGTCATGAGCAGGTTTAGTAGAGTCTTGCGGATTAGTGATTACACATGAGCAGGAAAACTTCACTTTCTTGTATTCTTATCATGCAGATTTGTCGATTCCGAAAACTAAACTTCTAATATTCTACTCTCTCACAGATGGTGAGGACACATGCTATCGGATAGGGCGAACGGCCACCAGTACCACTATCTAGGGCCGCGAGAGGCCCGATCGCGGTTGAGGTCAAGGTACAGATGGTACAATACCAAAGTAGCACCTGTGGAGCCACCAGTTGCTCCAGCTCAGTAGCACGTACAGGATGTTGGTTGAGTTGGTAGGACCAGCTCAGGCACTAGCTGTGCCCATTATGATTCTATGTCTTCAGGAGGCTCTGGCCCAAATATTGACAGTATGCGCTAGCCTTGCTCTAGCAGTTTCAGTTCTGGCCGCACCAGCCAGTTCTCAAGCCGAGGGAGGTTCTCAAACTCCCGCTACCCGTATTCTAGAGCAGGTGGTTCAGGGACATCAGACACCAAGGTTACAACCAGCCCAGCCTGCTGTAGCTGCGCAGGCCCCGGTGGGTCCACCGATGAGTAACGAGGAGTAGAAGAGGCTAGAGCAGTTTGGGAGGGTCATGCCTCCATTATTCAGTGGGGATGAATTAGAGGATGATCACGAATTCTTAGATCTGTGCCAGCGGATTCTTCATGCGACAGGTATTCTGGAGACTAGTGGAGTCTCATTTACTACGTTTCAGCTGTCTGGGCAGCCTTTAGATGGTTGGAGGCCTATGAGTTTAGCAGGACAGTCGGTGTTGCACCACTTATATGGCATGCGTTCTCCGTTCTGTTCTTAAAGAAGTTTGTTCCACAGACCCACAAGGAGGAGTTGCGTAGGCAGTTTGAGAAGCTACGTTAGGAGGGTATGTCCGTGACCTAGTATGAGATTAGATTTTCAGAGTTAGCTCGTCACGCGATCTGGTTGGTTCCCACAGAGAGGGAGAGGATTAGGAGGTTCATTGATTGCCTCAACTATGGATTGCGTTTCATCATGACTCGAGAGATTGCATGAGGTGCTAGGTTCGACGAAGTGGTTGATGTTGCCAGACGGCTTGGGGAGGTTCGTAGTCAGGAGCGTGATGAGAGGGAGGATAGGAGTCCTTGTGATTCAGGGGGTTTCAGTGGTGTTTCTTCTGGAGGAAAGTCCTATCACAGTAGGGGTCCTCCTTATAGGCCTGCTCAGATGGCTCGTCCGGTTAATCGTGGTGCATCAGTTAGCCATAGTTCCTACAGTGCTCGTTTGGGTCAATTATCATTTAGTGCGTTACCAGCGCAGAGTTCTTACCATGCTTCATCTTCCCAAATTTTTACAGGCAATTCCTCGATTTATCAGGGGTAACAGCTCCGTCAAAGGAGAGGTTGTTCTGTCTGCGGGGACTTGAGTCATCTCAAGAAGAATTACCCTAGACTTTTGAGTGGGGTTCCACAATAGAGTTCTCGACCAATAATACCAGTACCAGCAGCTACACCACCCACCCAGCCAGCTCGGGATGGGGCTCAGGCAGCTAGAGGTCGCCCTGGAGGGGAGGCCGATCAAGTGGTGGACATGCTCGATGCTATGCTTTCCCTACCAGGCCAGAGTTTGTTGCTTCAAACATAGTGATCACAAGTATTGTCTCAGTATTCCACAGGGATGCTTCCACATTATTTGACCCTAGTTTTAGTTATTCATATGTGTTATCGTATTTTGCTCGTTATTTGAATTTGTCCTGCGAGTCCTTAGTTTCACATGTTCATGTATCTATGCTGGTGGGCGGTTCTATTATTGTGGACCGTGTGTATTGGTCATGTTGGTGACCGTTGGAGGATTGAAGACTAGAGTTGATCTCTTATTGCTTAGTATGGTCGATTTTGACGTGCTTCTGTGCATGGATTGGTTGTCCTGATATCATGCTATTCTGGATTGTCACGCTAAGACTATGACATTTACCTAGGATCGAGTGGAGGGGTTCTCTAGACTATGTTCCCAGTAAGGTGATTTCATATTTAAAGGCCCAATAGATGGTTGGAAAGGGGTGTTTGTCATATTTAGCCTTTGTGAGGGATGTTGGTAATTATACTCCTGCCATTGATTCTGTTCCGGTGGTGCGAGACTTTCTGGGTGTGTTTCCTACAGACCTGTCGGGCTTGCCGTCCGATAGGGATATTGATTTTGGTATTGACATGGTGCTGGGCACTCCACCCATTTTTATTCTTCCGTATCGTATGTCACCAGGAGAGTTGAAGGAATTGTAAAAGCAGCTTCAGGAGCTTCTTGATAAGGGGTTCATTAGGCCTACTGTGTCACCTTGGAGAGCACCGGTTTTGTTTGTGAAGAAGAAGGATGGTACTATGCGGATGTGCATCGACTATATGCAGTTCAACAAAGCTACAATTAAGATCAAGCATCCTTTGCCGCGCATGGATGACCTATTTGGCCAGCTTCAGGGAGCTAGAGTGTTCTCTAAGATTGATTTGAGGTCTAGGTATCACCAGTTGAAGATTCGGGACTTGGATATTCTGAAGACGACATTCAGGACCCGCTATGGTCACTATGAGTTCCTTGTGATGTCTTTTGGGCTGACCAATGTCCCAACAACATTCATGCATATGATGAACAGTGTGTTTCCAGCCATATCTTGATTCATTTGTCATAGTCTTTATTGATGATATCCCGGTGTACTCACGTAGCTAGAAGGAGAATGCACAACATCTGATGATTGTACTACAAAGGTTGAGGGAGGAGAACCTTTATGCTAAGTTCTCCAAGTGTGAGTTTTGGCTCAGTTCGGTGTCGTTCTTGGGCACGTGGTGTCCAGTGAGGGGATTAATGTGTGAAGAAGAAGGATGGTACTATGCGGATGTGCATCGACTATATGAAGTTCAACAAAGCTACAATTAAGAACAAGCATCCTTTGCTGCGCATTGATGATTTATTTGGCCAGCTTCAGGGAGCTATAGTGTTCTCTAAGATTGATTTGAGGTTTGGGTATCACCAGTTGAAGATTTGGGACTCGGATATTCTGAATACGACATTCAGGACCCGCTATGGTCACTATGAGTTCCTTGTGATGTCTTTTGGGCTGACCAATGCCCCAACAACATTCATGCATCTGATGAATAGTGTGTTCCAGCCATATCTTGATTCATTTGTAATAGTCTTTATTGATGATATCTCAATGTATTCACGTAGCTAGGAGGAGCATGCACAACATCTGAGGATTGTACTACAAAGGTTGAGGGACGAGAACATTTATGCCAAGTTCTCCAAGTGTGTGTTTTGGCTCAATTCGGTGACGTTCTTGGGGCACGTGGTGTCTAGTAAGGGGGTTAAGGTAGATCCAAAGAAGATTGAGGCGGTTCAGAGTTGGCCCAGACCGTCTTCAGCTACTGCGATTCAGAGTTGTTTCGGCCTGGCCGGATATTATCATCGCTTCGTGAAGGGTATCTAGTCTATTGCAGTGCCTTTGACCAGGTTGACCCAGAAGGGTGCTCTATCTAGTTTGTCGGATGAGTGTGAGGAGAGATTTTAGAAGCTTAAGATTGCCTTGACCACATCTCCAGTTCTAGTTTTGCTTTCAGCATCAGGTTCTTATATAGTGTGTTGTGATGCTTCTCGGATCGGTATTGGGTGTGTCTTGATGCAGGAGGGTATAATGATTGCTTATGCATCACACCAGTTGAAGCCTCATGAGAAAAACTACCCCGTTCATGATTTGGAGTTGGCAGCCATCAGTCATGCGTTAAAGATTTGGAGGAATTATCTCTACGACGTGTCTTGCTAGGTATTTATAGATCATCAAAGTCTTCAACACTTGTTCAAGAAATTGGATCTAAATTTGACGCAGCAGAGATGTTTGGAGCTTCTAAAGGACTATGATATTACCATTTTGTATCATCCCAGGAAGGCCAATGTGGTGGCCCATGCCTTGAGTAGGAAGGCGGTGAGTATGGGTAGCCTTTCATTTATTTTCTGTTGGTGAGAGACCTCTTGCATCAGATGTTCATGCCTTGGCCAAACAGTTCGTGAGGTTGGATGTTTTGGACCCTAGTCGGGTTCTAACTTGCGTTGTTTCCCGGTCTTCTTTATATGGTCGCATCAGAGAGCGTCATTATGATGACCCTCATTTACCTGTCCTTAAGGACACGGTTCAACACGGTGATGTCAAGGAGGTTTCTATTGGGGATGATGGGGTGTTGTGGATGTAGAGTTGGATTTGTGTGCCCAATGTGGATGGGCTACACGAGTTGATTCTTGAGAAGGCCCATAGTTCGCGGTATTCCATTCATCCGGGTGCCGTGAAGATGTATCAGGACTTGAGGCAGCACTATTGGTGGATGAGAATAAAGAAAGACATAGTGGAGTTTGTAGCTCGATGCTGAAATTGTCAGCAGGTGAAGTACAAGCATCAGAGACTTGATATTCCGGAGTGCAAATGGGAGCGTATCACCATGGACTTCGTAGTTGGGCTTCCACAGACCTTGAAGAAATTTTTAATGCCCCAAATTTTCATTTTGACTTTTAGAACCCTGTTCCCCTAAATAAAATTTCCTGTATGTGTTTTTACTAATTTATGAATTGCGGGGATGGTTGGTTCTGGATTTGAAAGTGTTCGGGTTGAAAATGGAACACTTAGTTCCTTAATTAAGTTTTAAAAGGCCAATTTTGACTTCGGTCAACATTTTTAGAAAATGACCCCGGAGTCGGAATTTGACGATTCCAATAGGTTCGTATGATGATATTAGACTTGGGTGTATGTTCGAATCGGCTTTTGGACAACCCGAGAGGGTCTCAGCGCTTAATAGTGAAAATTAACTATTTAAAGGTCTAGGGTTCCTTAAATTTGGTTTGGAGTAGGTTTTGGAGTAAATGAGGCCTGTTTGGAATTTCGAGTCTGGGAATAGCTCCGTATGGTGATTTAGTACTTGCACGCAAAATTTGGTGTCATTCCGAGTAGTTTAAGTATGTTTCAGCGCGTTCGGAGTATGTTTGAAGAATTTGAAATTTCTAAGTTGAATCAATTTGGTTTGGGGTATGATTCTTAGTTTTGATGTTATTTTACATATTCCGAGGGTTTGAGCGAGTCCGTTTTAAGATTTCTAACTTGTTGGTATGTTCGGACGGGGCCCCGTGGGCCTCGGGTGTTAACCGGACGAGGCTCAGACTAATTTTGGATTTGGGAGAAAAGCTGAAGCTTTCTGCTTCTGGTACGATCGCACCTGCACAAGGGCAGCCGCAGGTACGATCTCGCAGGTGCGAAGGAAGAGACCGTAGAAGCGGATTGGGAGCAGATGCGACGGTACAAGTCGTAGAAGCAGATCGCAGATGCGAAGTACGAGTCGTAGAAGCGGATTCGCAGATGCGAGCCGCTGACCGCAGAAGCGAACAGGGCCGGCTTAGGGGGAAGCCGCATCTGCGAGGCCTTTTCTACAGATGCAGAGCCGCAAATGTGAAAGGGCTGCTTGGCAGAATGTATTAAAATCGGGGCTCATCCATTTTAGCCCGTAATTCCTCCATTTTTGGGCCATGTTGGAGCTTTTTAAGAGGGGATTTCAACTAGCAACTTGAAGGTAAGTTAATTCTACACACTTTGAGTTAAATACATAGATTATGGGTAGATTATAACCTGTAAATTGTGGAAATCAAGAGTTTAGAGGAAAAATCTAGATTTGTATAAAGATGAGATTTTAACCACGAAAATGGTTATGGAATTGGATGGAAATTGTATATTTGAGTTCTTGAGATTATGGGTAATGATTTCCTCCGAATATTTCCGGAATCCGGGCATGTGAGCCCGGGGTCAATTTTAGAAATTTTAAAATTTTGGGTCGGGTTATTTATTTAATAGTCTAATTTCGAATTATTGAGCATGTATTAATTATTTTATATAACTATTGGATAGTTTCGGATTTTTCGGCATCGAATTGATATTTTTACGCGATATTTTGATCGGAAAGTGGACTTCGAGACAAGGTAAGTCTCTTGTCTAACCTTGTAAATGGGAATTTACCCCATAGGTTATTTTAATTAATTATTGTTGTTAATTGTGGGGGCTACGTACGCACGAGGTGACGAGAGTCCGTGCGTAACTACTAATTATGTTATGTCCGGGTATTTTAGGACTCAAATCATGAAATACTTGTGATAATTGCATCTTCTATTTAATTAAAATATTGGGATTATATTGTAAATTGTTAGGGGAAATTATAAAAGATCGAAATTTCATATACTTGAATTTTTGTGTAAATTATTTGTTTGCTAAAAGAAATTGTACATCCTTATGTGTTAGCTTTATAATAACTTCTCATTCCGGGGGTTCATAAGAAAATATCCTCCTTTCTTATGGAGCGGGCCGAACACCTCGACAGTATAGATGCATCTATGGATCGTGTTGCACGTCCCTCGGCAGTGTACACGATATTCTGGATCGGGCCGAACGACCTCGGTTGGAATCGTGCCTAATAATAATAATTACATGATACCTTGATATTTTATTACAACTTGTGAAGCAAATTGATAATTTCGAAATTATTGAAATTTGAGAATAATTAATTCTGCTCGTTAAGAAAATAATTGTTGTTCATATAAATCATGTTTAATTAAATGTTTCTATTTTTAAAATTACTGACCCATAGTGAGAGTCAAAGTCGACCTCGACCTCTTGTCACTACTTCTTCGAGATTAGGCTTGATACTTACTCGGTACATATTGTTTACGTACTCATGCTATGCTTGATGCACTTTTTGTGCAGGACCTGAGACATGTGCTATAGGTGGACCTACCGACGCGTACCACGCTATCCCGAGACTTAGTGGTGAGCTGCCTTTCTGAGCCGTTTTGCAGCAACTAGTGCCTCTCATTGTATTTGTATTCTGTCTATTTTATTTCGGACAATATTTAAAAATTTTGTATAATCTACTAGATGCTCATACACTTATGACACCAGGTCTTGGCACACATACTAGTAGAATTGTGGATTTTATTGTTTTTCTTTGTTTTTATATAATCGGATATTTTATATTTTTCTTGATTATTGCAAGTAATAAGAGTTTAATTACTCGAAATTTTTTTAAAAGAATAAATGTATGTTTAATTCACTAGTTGGCTTGCCTAGCTGTGATGTTGGGCGCCCTCACGACCTATCGGTGAAATTGGGTCATGACAATATGGTATCAGAGCACTAGGTTCACGTAGGTCTCACAAGTTATGAGAAGGCCTAATAGAGTCTTTCGGGTCGGTACAGAGACATTTGTACTTATCTTCAAGAGGCTATAGGGTGTTAGGAAACTACCTTTCTTCATCTCCTATCGTGCAATTGATATAGTACTAAATACTTTCTCTTATTCTCTCACAGATGGTGAGAACGCGCTCTAATAAGCCTCCAGACCAGGGAAGAGCTACTCCCCCAGTTGTTAGAGGCCGAGGGAGGGCTCCAACCCATGGTAGGGAATGAGGACATCCCAGAGTTATTCCAATTATGCCACCAGTCGGTCCAGCAGAGGATCCTATTATTGAGGAACAAGTCTAGGTGCTCGTAATAGAGCCAGCTCCATTGGATTTCATATCTGCACCGGGATTCCAGGAGGTCATGGGCCGTATGCTGCGATTCATGGACACTATGACTCAGGCCGGTTTATTTCCGGCCGACCCAGCCACATCTTAGGCGGGCGGGGGAGCATATACCCCCTACCGCACATGCCCGTGGGCAGGCAACTAGTGTATATCAGACCAAAGGTGCACTACCCGTAGGAGGAGCCCAACCAGTGGCAGCATCTACACTTGAGCCTAGACCAGTTGCGGCCGACGAGTTGCAAAAGTTATTGGATAGATAGACCAGGCTACATCCTCCTTTCTTTGGGGGTTAGCGACATGAGGATCCCCAGGACTTCGTCGATCGGTACAGGGACAAACTGCACAACATGAGGATATTAGAGTTCCATGGGGTAGACTTTGCTACCTTTCAGCTAGAGGGCAGGGCCCGTAGGTGGTGGCAGTCCTATCTTCTGGGCAGATCAACAGATTTTCCTCCCATGACTTGGGATAGGTTTACCCGTATTTTCCTGGATAGATATATTCCACCCTCCTAGAAGGAAGAGTTGCGGTTTCAGTTTGAGCAGCTCCAGCAGGGTCAGATGTCTGTGACCAATTATGAGGTGAGGTTTTCTGAGTTATCTCGCCATGCACTTATGATACTCCCTACTGATGCAGAGAGAGTACGGAGGTTTGTTGCGGGTTTACATACTGGCATTCAGGCCACTATGGCTTGAGAGGTTGAGATGGGGACTTCTTATGAGGTGGTTGTGGATATAGCCCGAAGGATTGAGGGTGTGCATCCGCGTAGCCGAGAGCAGGTTATGAGCGATAAGCGATTTAGATATTCTGGAGAGTTCAGAGGTGCTCCATATAGGGGTAGAGGTCAGTTAGTGAGAGGCAGTCCAGCAGACCCCCATATCTAACACCACTGCCTTCTCGGGGTGCCCCGGTGCGACCTTATTTCAGTGCTATGTCAGAGAGTTCTTATTGCCCACTAGCTATTCAGGGTTCTTCCAGTGGGTATTTAGGTCACCAGGGCAAGACTTCCAGTTAGCAGCCCATCGCACCGAGAGTTTGTTATGAGTGCGGGGATTTCAGTCACATGCGGAGATTTTTCCCCAGGCTTCGGGGTAGACCAGTGCAGCAGGGTCAACAACCTATGATTATCGCACCAGTTGCTCCACTAGTCGTCCGACCACCCAGAGGTGGAAGGCAGGTGGGTAGAGGCAATCCTAGAGGTGGAGGCCAGCCTGTTGGCGCTCCAGCTCGGTTATATGATTTTCCGGCCAGACCAGATGTAGAGGCCTCAAATGCCGTGATCACATGTATTATTTCTGTTTCATCAAAGATGCCTTCGTATTATTTGATCCAGGGTCTACATATTCCTATGTGTCATCTCTATCTGCTAATTTCCTGGGTGTTTCTCGTGAGTCCTTTAGTACTCCTGTTTATGTGTCCACTTCTGTGGGCGATTCTGTTGTTATGAATCGGATCTATCGGTTCTGCATTGTTACATTTTGTGGTTATGAAACTAGAGCAGATCTTCTGCTGCTTGATATGATCGACTTTGAGATCATCTTGGGCATGGCCTGGCTATCCCTATATCATGCCATCCTAGATTTCCATGCTAAGACTATTACTTTGGCAATGCCAGAATTACCTAGGTTGGAGTGGAAGGGTTCGTCTGTCAGCGCATCTAGTCAGGTTATTTCCCTTCTAAAAGCTTGACACATGGTCGAGAAAGGTTGTTTGGTTTATCTAGCCTATGTTCGGGATACTACTGCAGAGACTCCGGTAATTGATTTAGTGCTTGTAGTTCGGGAGTTCTCCGATTTCCTTCAGATCTTCCATGCATGCCACCAGATCGTGATATTGATTTCTTTATTGAGTTGGCTCCAGATACCCAGCCTATAACTATCACATCGTATCGCATGGCTCCGAAAGAATTGAAGGAATTGAAAGAAAAACTTGAGGTGTTACTAGCTAAAGGGTTCGTCAGACCAAGTGTATTGCCTTGGGGTGCACCGGTATTATTTGTAAAGAAGAAGGATAGAACTATGCAGATATGTATTGATCATCGTAAATTGAACAAAGTTAACATTAAGAACAAGTACCCGTTATTGCGTATTGATGATCTATTTGACCGGTTGCTGGGTGCTAGGGTGTTTTCTAAGATCGACTTGAGGTCGAGGTACCATCAGTTGAAGATTCGGGATTCGGATGTCCCGAAGACTGCTTTTCAGACTAGATATGGTCATTATGAATTTCTGGTGATGTCTTTCGGTTTAACTAACGCCCCAACGACGTTTATGGATTTGATGAACATGGTATTTAGGCCATATATTGATTCGCTTGTCATTGTCTTCATTGATGACATTTTGATTTACTCACGCAGTAATGAAGAACACAAGCATCATATGAGAGTGGTGCTTCAGACGTTGCGGGAACAAAAGCTATATGCTGCGTTCTCCAAATGTGAGTTTTCGCTAAATTTTGTAGCATTTTTGGGGCATATTGTATCGGGCGAGGGCATTAGAGTTGATCCCAAAAAGATTGAGGCAGTTCAGAATTGGCATCGTCCCACTTCAGTGACTGAGATCTGAAGTTTCCTAGGGTTAGTGGGTTATTATCATCGGTTCATGGAAGGTTTTTCATCTATTGCCGCGCCGTTGACCAAATTAACCCAGAAGGGTGCTTCGTTTCGATGGTTCGATGATTGTGAGGAGAGCTTTCAGAAGCTCAAGATAACATTAACTACAACACCAGTGTTAGTGTTGCCTTCTGGTTCGGGGATGTATACAGTGTATTGTGACGCTTCACGCATTGGTTTGGGTTGTGTATTAATGCAGTAGGGGCGATTTATTGCATATTCTTTACGTCATCTGAAGCCCCACGAGAAGAATTACCCGATACATGATTTGGTGTTAGTTGCAATTGTTCACGCTCTTAAGATTTGGAGGCATTATCTTTATGGGGTGTCTTGTGAAGTTTACACTGATCATTGCAGTTTACAACATTTGTTCAAGTAGAGGGATCTAAATTTGAGGCAGCGCAAATGGCTTGAGTTACTGAAAGATTATGATATTACTATCATGTATCATCCAGGCAAAGCAAATGTAGTTGCGGACGCCTTGAGTAGAAAGGCGGAGAGTATGGGTATAGTTTAACTTTCATTTCAGCAGAGGAGAGGCCACTAGATTTGGATATTTAGTCCTTGGCTAATAGACTCGTGAAATTGGATATTTCAGAGCCCAACCGAGTTCTTGCATATGTTGTGGCCCAGTCTTCACTATTAGAGCAGATCAAGGCTCCCCAGTATGATGATCCACACTTATTGGTTCTTCGAGAAACGGTACAACAGGGTAGTGCCAAGGAAGTTACAATTGGCACGGATGGTGTTCTCCGACTCCAGGATCGTCTATGTGTTCCAAATGTGGATGGACTAAGGAAAAGGATCCTAGAGGAGGCACACAGTTCTCGGTATTCTATTCATCCAGGTGCTACGAAGATGTGTCGTGACCTGAGGCAGTATTATTGGTGGCGGCAGATAAAAAAGGACATAGTTGAGTATGTAGCTAGGTGCCTAAATTGCCAGCAAATTAAATATGAGCACCAGAGGCCAGGTGGCCTACTTCAGTAAATGACTATACCGGAGTGGAAATGGAAACGCATTACTATGGACTTTGTAGTTGGGTTGCCGCAGACCTTACAGAAGTTTGTTGTAGTTTGGGTCATTGTCAATAGGTTGACCAAGTTGGCACACTTTATTCCATTTGTGACTATGTATACTTCCGAGAGGTTGGCCCAGATTTATATTAAGGAGATAGTTTGGTTGCACGGTTTGCCAATTTCCATCATATCAAATAGATGCCCTCAGTTTACTTCACATTTTTGGAAAGCGGTACAAAGTGAATAGGGGACCCGTGTAGAGCTCAGCACAACCTTTCATCCGCAGACCAAAGGGAAGTCAAAGCAGAAAGTTTAGATTTTGGAAGATATGCTCAGTGGGATCGTTTCTTGCCTTTGGCCGAGTTTTCTTATAACAATAGTTACCAATCCATCATCGAGATGGCTCCATTCGAGGCTTTCTATGGTCGGCGATGTCGTTCTCCCATCGGATGGTTTGAGCCCGATAAGGCTAAGTTATATGGTACTGATTTGGTGAAGGATGCCTTAGAAAAGGTAAAGTTGATTCAGGAGCGACTTCGTACAACACAGTCCAGACAGAAGAGTTACACGGATCAGAAAGCGTGTGATTAATCATTTATGGTGGGTGAGAAAGTTCGCTTGAAGGTTTCGCCAATGAAGGGAATCATGAGATTCGGGAAGAAGGGCAAGTTGAGCCCAAGGTTTGTTAGGACCATTTGAGGTGTTGAGATGAGTTGGGGAGGTTACTTACGAGCTTGCCTTGCCTCCCAGTCTATCGGGAGTTCATCCGATTTTCCATATATTTATGCTTCAGAAGTATCATCCCGACCTATCACATGTATTAGACTTCAGCACAGTTCAGCTAGATAAAGACTTGGGTTATGAAGAGGAGCAAATTGCCATTGTTGATAGACAGGTTCGCCAGTTGAGGTCCAAGAATATTTATGCGGTAAAAGTCCAATGGAGGGGCCAACCAGTCGAGGAAGCGACTTGGGAAGCAAGAGAAGGACATGCAGAGCAAATATCCACACTTATTCAGCACTCCGGGTATAATTCTAAACTCGTTCGAGGACGAACGTTTGTTTAAGAGATGGAGAATGTAATGACCCAACAGTTTATTCTGACTTTTAGGATCTCATTCCCCTAAATAAAACTCATCGTATGTGCTTTTACTAATTTATGACTTGCGGGGATGGTTGGTTCTGGATTTGGAAGTGTTCGGGTTGAAAATGACACACTTAGTTCCTTAATTAAGTTTTAAAAGGCCAAGTTTGACTTTGGTCAACCTTTTTAGAAAATGACCCCGGAATCGGGATTTGACGATTCCAATAGGTTCGTATAATGATTTTGGACTTGGGCATATGTTCGAATCGGGTTTTGGACAACCCGGGAGCGTCTCAACGCTTAATAGTGAAAAGTAATTATTTAAAGATTTAAGGTTCTTTAAATTTGGTTTGGAGTAGGTTTTGTAGTAAATGAGGTCCGTTTGGAATTATGAACCTAGGAATAGCTCTGTATGGTGATTTAAGACTTGCACGCAAAATTTGATGTCATTCCGAGTAGTTTAAGTATGTTTCGGCGCGTTCGTAGTAAGTTTGAAGAATTTGAAACTTCTAAGTTGAATCAATTTGGTTTGGGGTATGATTTTTAGTTTTGATGTTGTTTTACACGTTCCGAGGGTTCGAGTGAGTCCGTTTTATGAATTCAAACTTGTTGGAATGTTCGGACAGGGCCCCGGGGGCATCAGGTGTTAATCAGACGAGGCTCGGACTAATTTTGCACTAGGGAGAAAAGCTGAAGCTCTCTGCTTTTGGTACGATCGCACCTGCGCAAGGGGAGCCGCAAGTGCGAGGCCGCCGGTGTGAAGGAAGAAACCGCAGAAGCGGATTGGGCATAGATGCGACGGTACAAGTCACAGAAGCGGACTCGCAGATGCGAGCCGCTGAGCGCAGAAGTGAACGGGGCCGGCTTAGGGGGAAGCCGCATCTGCGAGGTCTTTTCCGTAGAAGCGGCTTGCGAGCCGCAGTTGCGAAAGGGCTGCTAGGCAGAATGTATTAAAATCGGGGCTCAGCCATTTTATCCCATAATTCCTCCATATTTGGGCGATTTTGGAGCTTTTTGAGAGGGAATTTCAACTAGCAACTTAAAGGTAAGTTAATTCTACACACTTTGAGTTAAATACATAGATTATGGGTAGATTGTAACCTGTAAATTGTGAAAATCAAGGGTTTAGAGGAAAAGCTAGATTTATATATAAATGAGATTTAACCATGAAAATTGTTATGGAATTGGATGGAAATTATATATTTGAGTTCTTGCGATTATGGGTAACGATTTTCTCCGAAAATTTTCGAGTCCGGCCATGTGGGCCCGGCTGAATTTTAGAATTTTTACCATTTTGGGTTGGGTAATTTATTTAATAGTCTAATGTTGAATTATTGAGCCCGTATTAATTATTTTATATAAATTTTGGATAGTTTCGGATTTTTCGGCATCAAATTGAGATTTTTACGCGACATTTTGATCGGGAAGTAGACTTCGAAACAAGGTAAGTTTCTTGTCTAACCTTGTAAGAGGGAATTTACCCCATATGTGATTTTAACTAATAATTATTGTTAATTGTAGGGCCTACGTACACACGAGATGACGAGAGTCCGTGCGTAACTACTAATTATGTTATGCCCGGGTAGTTTAGGACTCAAATCATGAAATACTTGTGATAATTGCATCTTCTATTTAATTAAAATATTGGGATTATATTGTAAATTGTTAGGGAAAATAGTAAAATATCTAAATTTCATATACTTAAATTTTTGTGTAAATTATTTATTTGCTAAAAGAAATTGTACATCCTTATGTGTTAGCTTTATAATAACTTCTCATTCTGGAGGTTCATAAGAAAATGTCCTCCTTTCTTGTGGAGCGGGCCGAATGCCTCGGCAGTATAGATGTATCTATAGATCGTGTCGCACGTCCCTCGGCAGTATACACGACTCTCTGGATCGGGCCAAATGACCTCGACAGGAATCATGCCTAATAATAATAATTACATGATACCTTGATATTTTATTACAGCTTGTGAAGCAAATTGATAAATTGAAAATTATTGAAATTTGAGAATAATTAATTCTGCTCGTTAAGGAAATTATTGTTGTTCATATAAATCATGTTTAATTAAATGTTTCTATATTTAAAATTACTGACCCATACTGACACAAAAATCATGCTTACTTCTTCGAGATTAGGCTTGATACTTACTGGGTACACGTTGTTTACATACTCATGCTACGCTTGCTGCACTTTTTGTGTAGGACCTGAAAAAGGTGCTATAGGTGGACCTACCGGCGCGTACTCATGCTATCCCAAGGCTTAGTGGTGAGCTGCCTTTCTGAGCCGTTCTGCAATAACTAGTGCCTCTCCTTGTATTTGTACTCTGTCTATTTTATTTCGGACAGTATTTAAAATTTTTGTATAATCTACTAGATGCTTATATACTTGTGACACCCTGTCTTGGTATACACTAGTAGAATTGTAGATTTTATTTTTTTTCTTTGTTTTTATTTAATCGGATCTTTCATATTTTTCTTGATTATTACAAGTATGAAGAGTTTAATTACTCAGAATTTTTTTAAAAGAATAAATATATAATTAATTCACTAGTTGGCTTGCCTAGCTGTGATGTTGGGCCCCCTCACGACCTATAGGTAAAATTGGGTCGTGATAAAATTTGATGCTATTTGGGTGATAGTGGACCGGTTGACCAAGTCCGCACATTTCATTCTAGTTGGGACTACCTATTCTTCTGAGTGGTTGGCTGATATCTATATCTGCGAGCGTTCACCCTCACAGTATGTCCGTGTCCATCATTTCAAATCAGGACACGCAGTTCACATTGCAGTTTTGAAGAGTAGTGCACGGAGCTTTATGCATACGGGTTGAGTTGAGCACAACATTCCACCCTCAGATGGACGGACAGTCCGAGCGCACCATTCAGATATTGGAGGATATGCTACACGCTTGTGTCGTCGATTTCGGGGGTTCTTGGGATCAGTTTCTGCCGCTTGTACAGTTTGCCTACAACAACAACTACCAGTCAAGTATTTAGATGGCTCCATATAAGGCCTTATATGCGAGGAGGCCGATCTCCGGTTGGTTGGTTTTAGCCGGGTGAGGCTAGGCTATTGGGTACTGACTTAGTTCAGGATACTTTGGACAAGGTTAAGTTGATTCAGGATCGGTTTCACATGGCACAGTTTAGACAGAAGAGTTATGTCGATCGAAAGGTTCTTGATGTTGCTTACATGGTGGGGGAGAAGGTACTTCTTAGAGTTTCTCCTATGAAGGGTGTTATGAGGTTCGGGAAGAAGGGCAAGTTGATCCCTCGGTATATTGGCCCTTTTGAGGTACTTGAGAGAATTCGAGAGGTAGCTTACAAGCTTGCATTACCACCTAGGCTATATAGTGTTCATCCAGTGTCTCATGTTTCCATGCTCTGGAAGTATTTCGGCAATCCATATCATGTTTTGGACTCCAGCACAGTTATGTTAGATGGGGATTTGACTTATGATGTGGAGCCGATGGCCATTTTGGATCGGCACGTTCGGAAGTTGAGGTCGAAGAATATAGCTTCAGTAAAGGTGCAGTGGAGAGGTCAGCCAGTCTAGGAGGCTACTTGGGAGACAGAGCGGGAGATACAGAGCAGATATCCACACCTATTTGAGACACCATGTATTATTCTAGATCCGTTCGAGGACAAACATTTTTTTAAGAGGGGAGAATGTAACGACCCAGCTGGTCATTTTGAGTATTATAGCCCCGTTCCTCCATTTATTGCATATTCTATGTTTTTTGTTGTTATGTGACTTATCGGGGTGGTTGGTTTGGTTTCGGGGATGTTTCGGAATGAATTGGGATACTTAGTCCCAAGGTTGAAAGCCTAAGTTGAAAGAGTTGATCGGATGTTGACTTATGTGTAAATGACTCCGTAATGGAGTTTTGATGGTTCTGATAGCTCAATATGGTGATTTTGGACTTAGGAGTGTGTACGGATATTGATTTCGAGGTCCGTAGGTGATTTTGGCTTGAATTGGCAAAAATTGGAAAATAGAAGCATGGAGAATTGAGAAATTTTAATCGAAAGTTGACTTTGTGGTTACCGGGCTCGGATTTTGGTTCCGGAAGTTGGAATAGGTCTTATGTGTTATTTATGACTTGTGTGCAAAATTTGAGGTCAATCAGAGTTGGTTTGATAGGTTTCAGCATCGATTGTAGAAGTTGCAAATTTATTAGTTTCATTATGCTTGAATTGGAGTGCGATTCATGTTTTTGATGTTGTATTATATTATTTGAGGCCTCGATTAAGTTCGTATTATATTTTAGGACTTGTTGGTAAGTTTAGATGGGGTCCCGGGGTCACGGGAGTGATTCATGTGTAAATCAGAATGAATTGTGGAATTTTGGAGTTGCTAAACTACCCCAGTTCTGGTGCGCTCGTACCTATGGTGGGAATGTCCGCAGATGCGGCGCTGCAGGTGCATCATTATGAGTGCATGTGCGGAAGTGAGTGGGCGGTACTGAGATCGCAGAAACGTGAAAGTCTCCGCAGAAGTGAGGTTGCTTTTGCGATGAAGTGAAGCGTAGGAGCGGGCATGGTCGCAAGTGTGACATTTCCTCTGCAGACGCTCATGCGCAGATGCGGGCGCAATTCCGCAGAAGCAGAGGGGCTGGTCTTGAGTGGGATGCGCAGTGCGCTCAATATTTTTGCAGTAGTGGACGTCCTGGTCGCGGAAGCGTAAATCGCTGGGCAAATAAGGGGTGTTCGAGGGTTAAGTTCATTCTTTATCTTTTGGACCTAGAGAGCTCGGTTTGTGGCAATGTTTCGAGAGATTTTCAAGGAAATCATCGGCATAGGTGATTATAACTCGGATTTGGCTATTATATATGAATCCATCATTATTTTTGTCATTTAATTAGTGATTTCAGTTGGAAAATTGGGGGGGGGGGGGGTTGAAACTTCATAGACTGAATTTTGGGGATTTGAAAGGCGATTTGGGGTTGGATTTGAATAATTTTAGTATAGTTGGACTCGTTATTGAATGCTTTTTCGGATTTTGTAAATTCCGTTGGATTTTGAGACATGGGTCTGGGGTTGACTTTTTGACTTTGGTTAAAGATCTTAGCTTTATCATTTGGAATCAATTCCTATGGCTTATATTAATAGTATTATATTATTTTTGGCTAGATTCGAGCCTTCCGGAGATTGATACGCATGTGAAGGGCTTTCTTGTGGAGTGATTTGATTTGTTTGAGGTAAGTATCTTATCTAAACTTGGTTGAGGCACTAGTTGTCTGAATGGTTGTGATAGCTATGTTCTATTGGGTACGTACATGCATGGGGATGAACCCATGTGCGGGAACCAGGGTTATTTATTCATGTTCAGGTTGTGCTCGGGCACTTATGAGCCTAGAATATGACTGTTAAACCTTAAGCTATGATGCTTCACACACTTGTGATATTGTTGTGAACTATTTGAGCCATGTTTGAGGCTACATAGGGGTAATCCCGGAATGAACTAATGAATGTTATTCTTTGATGAAATTTCCGGTTTGAGTTATGATAGTACACTTGCATATGCCTCTTCTTTAGCGTGTCATTTATACCAGTCCAGGAGCATGAGATTTGATATTCACTCGTTTCATACATGTATACTTATTTATTTGCTCTTGTGTGATATGATTGGACTGAGTGCCTATGACCACGCTGGGCGAATTTTGTTTGTTGGCACGTGAGTTATCTGTGCGGATCAAGATGTTGATGTTATTAGAACGTGAGTTATCCGTGCGTGTTCTATTATTAGCACTTGAGTTGTCCGAGCAACACGCGAGTTGTCTGTGTAGTGTGTGGATACATATCCATCTCTCTAGGGTCACCCTCTTATGTTTCTCTCTTGATGGTGTACACGCGGATATTGGGAATATTGATTAATGGTTTGGAACGGATATGGAAAATTGAGGGAATCTGGCCGGTGTTTACTTGGATTTTGCATTTCATCTTTACTTGCAATCTACTAGATCATTTATCTGATTTCACTGCATATCACCTCTATATGCCAAGCTATTGCCTAAGCAGAGTATTTGAGAAATTGCACACAGACACACACTGATGTTTTCTTACTAATCTTTATGATTTGATTTCAATATTGATATGTACTGGTTTAAAGGATGAAACTACACAGGTGATAGCTAGTATCATTAATAATTTGTGCTTCTCTTACCTTGTCGTGTTTATTTACAATACTTATTGTCGTGGGGACCAGTTATTAGCAGTAGGTAACTTGTTGGACTATCTACTAGAGGCGAGGTAGAGCTGCATCCTTGGTCGCAGCTTGACTTGTCTTTTCCTTTCATATTATTGTTATAGTTCACACAGTGTATTTATTGCTTAGTTTCATACTTGTATCCCGTTGTAGTAGCTCATGACTCCGTACTTACAAGTTTCTGGGGGAATATACTTGTATTAGCTATTTTTATTGTATTAAGACCTCGGGTGTTTGCTATTTCTATGAATTTCATTATTATGTTGCTTTCGTTATCATGTTTCGGTTTGCCTATCCGGTATGTAGGTGCCATCACGACGAGTTGGGATTTTGGATCGTGACAACCGATGCGATTAGACTCTAAGAAGAAAAGTTAGCAAGATATCACCGTCTATAAGTGAGGTAGTTTATCGTGTTAATTGCCTTTAAGGGAGAGTGAAGTCTAAGTCGGAACTGACCAACGAAGGATTATACTAAAAAAGAGAATGAGGTAAGATCCAGATGATCTGATTCAGGGACATAACAAATCAGAACTATCATAATTATGTCAAAGACTTTGTACTGAAAAAATGAGGTGATAATGTCTTTAATAAGGTCAAAGTTGTCATAGAACTCACAAGTAGTTGGTGTTAGTAAGGTTAGTAGTAACACCATAAAAGACTATATCCCTAAGCTATGTCCATATTTAACTTATATACCAAGAAGGTTAGTCATGGCATAGGCTACTGTTAATGTGAAAAGATTAGGCAGAAAAAATACATATCCGAATTTCGTCCCTGAGTTGAGATTAGATTTTGTTCAAAACAACGAAGCTAATAAGTTATGTACGGGGTCAGATAAGAATTGTACATACTCTTAGGATGAAACTTACGATAGTTGCAACGAGTACTTTGAGGCCCCTATCAAAGAATGTCCTCTAAGTGATGAAGACGATAAGAAGAAACTGGTAGTTTATTGTATGTATTATGACCTATAGTAACACAACGAATAGATCTTTTGAAGTGCATGCGTGGTCTACTACAGTTTAAGAAGTACAAAAAAACATAATCTAGAAATTTTAAAGTTGAGATAAATTACCACCATGACGCGAACCACGATAGAATGACAACTCCAAGCTCTTTAGAGATACGATCCCTGGTCATGAGTACCAAAGAACAAGAGGAGGTAGAAGGGAGGTAAATATACGCTATAAGGCATTCTCTTTATGGAAAAAAAAATTCACAAAACTCATAAAGTCATCCTTACATTATGGAGAGGATGAATGATACAGAAAATGGATGAAGCGAGCAATATACTTCCAATAAAATACAAGTGTGATGGGTTAGCTTAAGGCCGTAATGTTCTTAAAGTGATACTGATATGTTTTGAAGCTAGAATATATATGAAAGATTTAGAAATATATTATGAGGTGACTTTAATCTCAACTATATAATATTTTGATCGTCGCCAGCGATGCTTAACATGACTTAAGGCTGATCTTGAGAATAATCGCATGTCAACGAGCTAAGCCCAGAATTTAAAGCATGCATGAATATACATAATGAGAATATATGATATTTATATATTTTAATAAGATAGACGTTCAGACTGGATAAGGTGCCATAGTATCACAGAAAGATTTAGAAAAGTCAAGCCCTAAGGGGAAAGATGTCAGAAATATTAGCCTTCGCGCTAGAAGTTTAATTTCGAGAAACCCCAAGAATTTTGTAGATGTATGATATCAAAATGTAAGATTACATAACAAAATATATTTTCCATGACGCATACAAATAGTTTTATCAATGCAACGTAGATTTTGAGGGTTGACATACGAGTTTCTTAGAGAGCCTTACTTCCTTAAGTTCGGTTAAATGTGACCCAGAATTGAGTAACCTAAAAAAATTATAAGGAATAGTATCAATATGATTTTCTTGAAAAATGTGCAACCTAATACAGTAAATTGTGTGTGATATGATGCTTAGACATAAAATCAGTAGTTTGGAAGGGCCATAAAGTTCGGATACAAAAAAAACAAGAATGCCCAAGATGAGCGAGGCAATTCAAATAAGTTGTCAGGTGTTAGGTATTACAAGAGCTAGATGATAAAATAAGAAGGTATATCCTAAAGAGATAGATAACTATCAAAACATAAGCCAATAGATGAGATCATGACTAACTAGTGGTATTAAGTATGCGAGTAATAAATCAGGAAGGGGTTCATCTACAAAGTATTTAGTCGAGGAAGTCTTAAATATTATGAAAGGATTAAATGCACGTGGAAAGCACATTTAAAGAGATGTTAACGATACTATGAGAAATATAGACCAATGGTTAGTACTCGACAAACCTATATGCAAAGTAAGTATCAAAGTAAATGGAGGGCGTTTTGCTCCAAGAAGATGGATGCATGAAAGAATATGTCTCCTTACGAGAATAGTGACTGATTACTAGGTTACCAAAGTGAAACATTTGCAATTAAGGAAGAATCCTATAAAGCACAAAGAAGGTTAAAGAACACACTCAATTCTTTAAGAGTGAGTTGTGATAAGTAAAATCGGTAGGAGATTGGCCCAACAAGAAAAGACCTCACCCATCTGGGAAACAAATAGATAGTAAATCCATAAATTATAATGTATGAGTGCCAGGACCATAGACTCATACTAGAGACTGAAGTAGCATCCTCTCCTAAGAGTCAAAGCCAAAATTATTTATCGTTGGCTAGAAAACCGTCATCGCAGTAAATTGCAGGTCCAAGTATGTATACAAGTTTTAAAGATGCATGTATAATGCAAATTAAATACCGAAAGAAATATAAGAGCACCATAAATGTTGTAGTAAAATAGGATGTATCATGGGGTTAAGAGAGCCAGATGAGGGATACTAGAAAAAAGGGATATTATGAGTGCACATACAGCGCAAGACCAAGGGGTGAAGTTCTTAAGGTGTTAATAGCCTAAGATGCTACAATAGCACTAGATTGTTGTTCACCAAAGAATTACATGATAATACATACAAGTATATTAGTTTCATAGTGCAAAAGCTAAGGTTGAGTACACTAGTGCGCCTAAGCTATGTGATGTTGTATCCTATACGTATGTCTATTATGCATTGAATTGCATGAAAAACTTGAGAATGATGCTAATAAGTGAGGAAAGACATGCGTTATACTACTGTAATCCCAAAAATAGTAGAAGAGCACCACCATGCTTTAGGTAGTTTTAGGAAATTACAAAAGATGAGAAGATAAAGAACATATATAGGTGTTCTAGAGTTTATGTTGTGCCACTTGTCATAAGTCATATAAAGGTGGATAATAGCCTGTTTGTAAAATAAGTAACTCACAAAGTTAGATATTTTCACAAGTTTAGATGTAGTTCTATTTATAACAATCAAGTGGGCAGAGGGCCGAGTCGCCAAATTGATATCCTAAGACTTCAAAAGGATAAAAGAAATGTTAGATATAAATGATTAAAGGGCACGTACCAGCAGTCCTATGTTGATGCAACATCTTGAAATTGAGGATGAGGCAAAAATATGGTACATTATAAATGTGTGGTATATATATATATATATATATATATATATATATATATATATATATATATATGAGGCAGGTGATCTCAATCCCCCTAAACCTTTTGTCAGAAAGAAAAAGCAAGAAAGAAGTGCCTAAATATGAGTCATGTTTCTAGAGGTAACTTTTAGTACTAATAAATTTTATGAGCAGACCTAAAGAAGTGGGTGCATTTCCCAACATATACGAGCCCTTTCATGATGAGATAAAATTAAAAGAGAAGTTGAATAATAAGTAAGGTTAAGTCGCAAACCAGAATAGTAAGAGTAACTAATTCGAACATATGGGCCGAATCACAAGTGAGGGAGGTTATTATGAAATAATAAATATTTGGTATCTTCATACGATATATATGGGAACTTATATTGGTTTTAATATTATATATGTTTATCTTAAAAGGCATGAAAGATCTATATACATGAAGTCATACTCCATGTTATCCTCAAGAAATGATAGACGAAAGAAAAGACTTAGAAAAAGCTACATGGAAAGTAGAAAAAAATATGAAAAAGTACCCTCATTTATTTGAGGAAGAGGTATGTAAATGTTCCAAGTTCGAAATTCTTTTCTACTTGAATGTGTACCAGTTTTGATAGATATATGTGATCACGAGAGCCTTGATTTGGGATTGTAGTTGGATAGCAATATGGGCATTAAAGATTGAGATTTGACAAGTTAAACGTTTTGTGGTTGTTCTAGTTCCATATAAGGCACTATAGAAATTTATAAGAAATTCAAAGTGTTGGCAAAATTTTGCATTTTAGGTAAACTATGAGAAAGAGGCAAAGAGCTAATGGTAGGAGTTTTAACCTTATGTGACTTATTCGACATTCGAGGAGAAAAGTCATATAAGGGGGAGAGAGATTGTGAAGCCCTGCTTGTTTTTGCTAAGTATTATGTTCTTGCTCAAGCTCTAATTTGGACACAAAGATGTGTGAAAAGTTATAAAGGCATAAAATATATAAATCTTATATTTAGAAGGTTGAATGGACGGTAATAAGAGGAGAGAAGTAAATTGGAATATATTAGACCTGTTTAATGTATGAAAATGACCTTAGCCGCACATGACCTATGATTCAATGAGCATATCTATCGATATATAATGAATTAAGATTTGAGCTATATATCAAAAGAAATCTCTTGAACTTTAGTTTCTAACACTTCAAACCGTTCATAATTTCGATGTTCCTATAAAACGTTATAGGCGTTTTACTGAAGACAATTCTGTCAGAAAAGTGAGCCGTGTTTTTGGGCACCCAGGGGTGCGCCGGGCACCAATCAAAATGCCAAAACCAAATAATTTTATCTGGGCGTCATGGGTAGCGCTTGGCATAAACTGTGACGCCAAAGGCATGAAGTTGAAATAAAAAGGTGGGGAGAGAGAAAATAACCTCATTCTTTAAAGATTAAACCTCCCCTCTCATCCTCAAGTCATCTCAGAGTTCTCTTACGACCTGAGGTGAGTTTTCAATGCGATTAACATTAGAATACTACTTACAAATATCAATTCTAACAATATTCCATCTCAAAGACGTTAGATTCTCAACAAGAACTCAAGAACATGGTCTCTCCGCTAACCTAGAATTTCGCAATTCAAGGTAAGTTTCATAATCGCTTTCAACCACAATTGTTAGAGAGGTTTATGGTTGATATTTATTCCTAGAAACTACTACAAAGATATAGATTAACGATGAACCCTATAAGGAGAGAAGAATCAAACCTAGAGTTTCTATATTTTAGAAATCTTTGAACTTCTAGTATTGATTCTTAAATTAACAATGTATAGATTTGTTTGGTGAGTTGAACCCATTGGATTGGAGCAAACGAAGGTATTCAAAAGCAAGGAATCAAGATAAGTAGACAATACTTTTACTAAAGTTGTCTTCTCACAAAGATCATACCATAAGTTATTGTTAGACTGTATATAAATGTGGGCTCTGAATGGAACAAGTGGACTCACATTATCCACTAGAATTATAAAAAAGATCTTAGATGATTATCATAGTTAATAACTCTAGAATAGTCTGTTATTCCATAAATCATGTCTCATGCATTCATGACTTGCATATATTTTCTTAATGTATAGACTATGAAAATTTCTTTTACATAATTTTATGGAATTGTATTGATGAGAACTGTGAAGATATATCCTTGTTTTAAATTTTATGATGCAAGAATTACTCAGAAGAATATTTTGGGAGTTTCCTTAGAACTCTGAGAAGAGTTAATAGCCTTTAGTGGTTTATTTTACCAGAAAAATGCTCGTGCCAGAGTAGGAGATTAGTGTACCGTTGGTTTGGGCACTATGATAGAAGTGCTCTGGTAAGCCACAAGAACGCGAGCATGCTAGAACCTTGAACTATGAGGCACTACAGGAATAGGGTCTAAGCGATCGGGCTGGGATCGTCCACCATACCGGTCATATGGTGACATTTTCATAATAAGAATCAGAAAGAGTGTCAGAATCAATGGAACTCCCTATAAAAGAGCAGAAAATGCTTTAGAAAATATACAAGGATTGTTTTGAGAAAGTTTATATATTTATCTATTAGAATTTTATATTTTTTCTAGAGAAGAAGAGAAAAGAAAAGAAAGAGAATTTTCATGAATGACATCAAGAGGAATTTTATACTAGACAAATGAGTTCTCCGTTTCAACTCTTTATTAGAAGCTTTTAGAATTTTCTTTTATCATAAAAACATACTTCTTTTAGTGTCTTGTTCCAACTTTAGTGGGAGAATTATTTTACTTACTGAGTGCCGCTATGGTATACTGATATTTTTTTATGGGAACCTATATTGACCCATGTCAATGTAGGTCAATCAATGCAGGCTACGAGCTCAAATATTCTCCTCCCATTACCAAACAATTTGGTGAGATCCATTTTAGTTCGCAGAGTTTGTTGATTCCAGAATATTTTCTTATTATTCAGTATTTCTTATATGCTTCATAGAGAGAGTTAGAACAGAGTCATGGGTGTCAACTTTCCATTGCATTAGTTTTTTAATGTATTTAAGATAACAGAATGACTTTTTCTTCAGAATATTATATCATTTGAAGTTTCAAAAAATAATTTACTTTAAATTATATTGATTCATATTGAGATGCATTTCACAACAGAAAAATAACAGAATAGAAAAGTTAAGATGGTTCGCTCGGTCAAGTTAAGGCACCGAGTGCCCGTTACCACTTGGTTAGAAATCGGGTCATGATAAATCTCTACCTGTCCTTCAATCAACTCATCCTTTTGTTTTGACATGGGATCCTTCAATACGTTCCCACTCCTCAAAGATACTGCATTTATTATCTCCGCAGGCTGAAGATCGTAATATGGTATTCAGCTCATGGTAAAGTCCCCGAAATAGTCACGCCTCTGCGCCCCAAGAGACGATCAGACATATATATATATACATGCACAATAAGTGCAGCAAGTGTAGCATGAGTACCCAGAAAGTATCTAGCCTAACCATAAAGAAGTAGTGATGAGGGGTCGACATCGACACTTACTAGTGGTCCAATAATACAGATACAGTAGAAGTAAACATATGTGAGCTAGAGTAAATAAACAAAATAACAAGTATAAATACATGGTACAAGTTTCTTTTCCGCAATAACTCAAACTCTCTACTGGTAGTTCCCTCCTCCATCGGAGTATATATAATGGACCTTACCGAATAAGTAGTCATAGTTCAAATCAGGAAAAATCGCCGATATACTGGCTTCTTGTCAATCATTACGCACGATTTCAAAAGAGTATTTTATAGAAATGTCGAGGTGTAAGGCCCAATCCCATCATAATATGTGCACTGCCGAGAGTCAAACGGCACAAACCATAGATACATCTATTATATTACTGAGGCGAATGTCCTGATTCATTAGAATAAGAAGCTTTAACGGGTCCTTGACCCCACTCACGAATAGACATGTGAGTTATATATTTTAAAGGAAACCTTTCGATGAAACTGCATAACGCGGAAGAAATTCGTAAGAGGAGTATAATTATTTCATGGCTAATCATGAAGCCCGTCAAGTCTCTATTATAGCAAGTCTATCACTCTACACAAGTCTAGTCTCGGGTCGCAAAGTAAAATAAAGGGAATTCAATAGGCAAGATACAACTCAAATAGTACAGTTATAGCATGGCGGGAACCTAAGTCTAACCAGACATACCATGAATCTAGCTATGTACGGACTCTCATTACTTCGTGCATACGTAGCCCCCGCAACAAGTAGCACAGATTAAATACATCACTAGGGGTAGTTTCCCTCTCACAGAGTTAGACATGAGACTTACCTCGGTCCGAAGTTCCATAACCGGCTCCAACGCCACTCAAACATCTCAAACCGAAGCTCGTCTCTCCAAACTAGTCAAACAAATGTGCAAATCTATAAATATATACTCTAATACCCATAATTAATCAATTTATAACAATTCCCGACTCCCCTCGAATAGTCAATAAAATCAAACTTCGGGCCCACGTGCCCGAATTCCAAAATATTTTGAAGAAAATCATTACCCATAACATTACGAACTCAAATATATAATTTATTCCTAATTCCATGTCCAATTTCAAGGTCAAAATCCAAAAATATCAATTTCTAGGTCTTATCTTCAAAATCTCAATATTTTCACTAATTTTCATGTTTAAATTCACATACAAACCATGTATTTAACTCACAATATGTGGGAGTTACTTACCTTGACATAGATGATGAAAATCTCCACTTGATACTCTCCAAAAATTGCCCAAAGCAAGAGAGAATGAAAGAAAATGGGTCAAATCCCGTTCTTAAAACAACACTACCCAGCGACCTTTATGCATCTGCAGAACAGTAGCCGCTTCTGCGGAAACTTCCTCGCATATGCGGATTTTCCCGAGGCCACCACTTTTCGCTTCTACGGCCAATAAATCGCAGGTGCATATCCGCTTTTGTGGAAAACCTCTGCACCTACGGACTCACCAGCTCGAGCACAACTCTGCACCTGTGCGCCCATGACCGCACCTGCGGCTCCGCAGGTGCGCTACATCACCCGCATCTGCGATCAACCAACCCTTGGCCATTTCCGCTTCTGCGCTCCCCTGCCCGCATCTGCGAGCCTGCAGGTGCGGCAAATTCCTCGCCCTGCGAATCACATCCAGCCTCACTCCCTAACGCTTCTGCGACTCTTGGGCCGCTTCTTCTGTCTTGCACCTGCGGCCATAACCTCGCAGGTGCAATCGCACCAGAAGCCTTAAGTTGCAACAGTTCTTCCAAGTCCAAACTCGATTCGTTTCCAACCCGATTCACACCCGAGGCCTCCGGGACCCCGTCTAAACATACCAACACATCCCACCACACGATACAGATTTAGTCGGAATTACGTCAAACAACATCAAAATTATAAATCAACGGCCAAAACCTTTCGTTCAACTTTCCAACCTTCAAACTTCGACGAATACGTCCGAACTATACCAAAATATTCCGGAATGACGCCAAACTTTGCGTATAAGTCACAAATCACAATACGAACCTATTCCAAGGCTCGGAACTCAAAACTGACATCGATAACAAAAAAATCCACTTCAAACCAAACTTATGAAATACTAAAACTTCCAAAAATGCCAACTTTCCATAATAAGTGCCGAAATGCTCCCGGGTGATCCGATACTCAACCCGAACATACGCCCAAGTCTGAAATCATCATACAAACCTATTGAAACCTTCAAATCCCGATTCCGAGGTCGTGTACTCAAAAGTCCAACCTTAGTCAATTCTTCCAACTTAAAGCTTCCAAAATAAGAAATTTCTTTCCAATTCAACTCCAAACTTGCCGAAATTCAATTTCGACCACACGTACAAGTCATAATACTTTAAGTGAAGCTACTCAAGGCCTCAAACCGCTGAACGGTGTACTAGATCTCAAAACGACTGGTCGGGTCGTTACATTCTCCCCCACTTAAACATACGTTCGTCCTCGAACGTGCTAAGGACTGCTCCAGAATTCCCAAAATCACTGCTGAACACGTCGTGCACCTACCCGTGCCACCACAATCCAGTTGAGCACATTAGCTCGAGCTAGACTGAAGATCATACCTATAACCTTAGCTAACTAGCTTTAGAACCAAATTCCAACTTCCAAATTTCTTTACAAGACCTTATTCTAACACACGAACACCGCATCAATCACCACGCACTATACCAAAACATGATCATGCACCTATGTTGAAATCACACCCTGCACCACATAAGTCGTTTGCCCATAATAACATCCTCCGGCAACAATAGCTGGAATTTTTACGAATCTGATGCCCGCAATACGCCTCATGACGCATATATGTCCTGCTCCAACTCTCGAAATACTGCCACGATGGCAGAGATGTATAGAAACTAATAACCACTTGCCGAATCAACAGATCATGGAGTCTCTCTTCCGGAAAAGAACCATTACCTCATTTTGAACTGAATAACGATATTTGCTCTTTAATATACCCTACATAACTCTGATCGCATTGATTCCAAGTCCAATAACCTCGTCTCAACCAGTACATGCTGCTAAGGCAATATGCCATCTCAAACACTAACCCGGATCTCATATGACACCATCAATGCGCCGACAAGCTACAATTTGAATATGACACATAAGGGAGAACGAACTCTAGAAAATAAAAAGAACTACCTGGCCTGCGTAAGGAATAAAATGGTTGAAGAGATGCTATGAAGCTTCCTCAGAGAATGAGAAACAGATACACAAAAATACATATAGGGAACCGTACTCAACATCTCACTGTTGCGGCGTGCATCCCGATCTACACATGATACCGTTGTAGCATGCAACCTAATCCAAACAACGTACCCGCGGCGGCATGACACCCGATCCACACATAACAATAAATAAGGAAATACCCATCAAGCCATACTGCTTAAACCTACGAAATACAGAATATCGGCCACAAGCACGCCAAGTGCAAAAATACAACTCTGGGGAGACCGATAGCACAATACGCCACAAAACCCAAGCACTACTAAGGTGCGATAAATGACCTACATATCAAGAGACATCCTGCTCATATAACACCACAAGCTACATGCGACCTCAACACATGAGCAAATAATCAAGTCGTCTCAATCTGGAACAACTCCCACAGTTGACAACCAAACAAATATAATGCATTCCAGGCATAAACTCTCACATTAACGATAATACCATAATCTCCATGCTTGGTTTCAATCTTTAACAATCAAGTGACTAACATGTCACACTTATACAGATGTCCCCGGGGGATACTCTCCCACGAACTTTCGCACCAGGTAGCAAAGTCTGCACATCCATACCACCAACCGTTCTAATTTTGTAAGTTAAATCATGAATCCACAAATCAATACACCAAGCCTCTTACACAAAATGCCGTTCTAAGGTGACACTAAAGAAAATGCCATCTTACTCTGAACATCTGAATTCTCCCCTGCTCATCCGAGCTCATGACATTCTTGTCAACACCGAACCAGAACATTGATCCTCAACTTTCAAATTCCCATGCCGCTCACTGCACCTATCATGCCACTACGCGAGAATACACGAATTCATCATAACCTCTGAACCACCAGTAGAATAAACACTTCATTGACTAGAAACCTTTCACTTAGCTCATTTCACAAGATCCAATGCAACACGCAACTGAATTTCCAAATCGTAGAAAATACAAACCTCAAGTCTTGGTCTAAATCGCCATGACTCCTCCGGAATCCACTTACATCACAAGGCCATTTGAATCAAATACCTCCCAAATCAATCAAGTTGTGGTGGATGTCAAGCCTGCACGTACAACCATAAACCACATGTATAACTTCACACGCTAAAAGAACATATCTTTTCCACAATCATGATGATTCAGCCATTACTAACCAACCCAACTTCTTTCAATTTACTCTTGACCTGCCTTAGAAATAATAATAACTCTATTCAAAAATGCAACGAACTAAATCTGCACTCATCCTGAGTGACCCGCATCATGAGATCACATCATCTCAATACTCATGAACCATCTCATACTCTCATTATGCGCACAATAGCATCTTCAACTAATACACCCATTCTGCAAGACCTTCCACGAATCCGAAGCTATTTCTTCTTTTCCTCTAATACTGCACCACATACCTGATGATAACTTAGAACAGTCCAAGTCCCATTCGTAATCCACTGTGGGGACTCGATCCTTAACCACAGAACATACCCAAAATCCTTAGGTACTGCACTTTAATTCTTGAACCCACTAGGACCGTTGTTGAGAGTCACCCACTCTGACCTGATCCCTAATATAATCAAACTTCAACGCTCTGCTAGCACATGAACACCCTCTCAAAGAAATAATCGGCTGAATTCTTTTCCTTGTACATTACATCAACAAGAAGCATAAACTATGAGTCTTCCCAAAAGTTGCACCTCAATCAATAAGGCGAAGTATAGCACATATTCATCAAGTTCTTTACTCGAACTACTCCTGATACTTTCTTTTCTTAGTCATAAATAATCCACCAACTCATCGATAACCAGAAACCGCACAAGCAGACAATCACGCGATGCAATCATAGACGGTAGGGCACCCCCACTTAGCTTTAAGCTACCATCACATAATGTAGAGCCCACAATGACTCCTCCTTCTCAATTACCATGATCCTGTACCGTTTACCCGCCAAATTTCTCGAAGTGTTCTGTTAAGCTTTTCACGAACATTATGAATCATCAGTCACACATATATTCGACCTCTTACCGCGTAGCAAGTAGTATTCTTCGCAGAAGCTTCATCAACACCACTCAACCGCTAACCTGCCCACAAGAGATAACCCACCTATGGAATTCCATGCCGACATATTCCAACGGTGCTGCACTGGGTACAACTACTTACGAAATTAGTAAACCCTCCTTAGCCCACGCTCGTCCACCAGCTGTACAAGTCTGTTCATTCCCTATTGACATCGACTGAAAGTTTAACAATACGCTCCAAACTCGAAGTCATGTTACATCCTAAAACGATAGTCAAGTTTTCACACCCCTCTTCACTTCAAGCAAACTCCTTTCTGCCATATTCAATGTTCCTCAATACAGTATCCTCCATCCCAAATAAAGTCTGTAGACCTAATCACTTTTCCTCCATGATTCCCAAATCGCTCTAAACTTTCTCAAGAAATGCGGCTACCCTACCACAGAATCCATATGCTAATCTGCCACTCTTACTTCGGTTAAACCATCTCCTTTAAGAAACTTCTTGACCTCTACTTTTCGTACTTGACATGCTAGTAATTCAATCACCACGACACACTTCCCGTCATGTCCTCCCTCATACTTAGCTACCCAAATATTGCCTCAAATCAAATCGATACATGTAGCATCGGAACTAGTGAATTGCTACCCACTCTAAACCTCCAAAAAGATCATCTTCCTCGAGCCATCAACATTAGAAATACCAATTTGATTCTGAACCACTATACACTGCTATCTCTGACAACCGCTTCTCATGCACCATTTCACAACACCCTACCCCGAAGGCAAAAATCAAAGAAGACCATAACACCGGGGAACCCTAATACGTTCGAACAAGGACGATGACACCACATCACCAATGAGAATTCCACCATGCTAAAAAATATCAAGTCTCGTTACTTCATCAACCAAACCTGGACATCTATAGTTCGATTGCCCTTCCTCTACTGGAATTAATTGTTGAACCTCTAAATTATGCACTGAAAAATCCTCCTTTCAAGTCATTCACTGCCTCGACCCGTAAACAAGCACCCTACCATTATACTAGCATTGTACGATAACAATGCATAGACATCATAGCAATTCATGCACAGTCTCGAAACCATAGGGAATACAATTACTGATCCGAAACAACGGAATACCCTTCCGCAATGCGACGATAATAACATGCCCGAACACGTAGGGAAAAATATCCTGCACCACGTCTGCAGTACCACTACCACTCCTCGATGCCCAATCGATAACAAGCGCCCCACGTCGCGTAAGATTGAGTAGGATGGAAATAAAGGCACAAGCCTCAATGGAATCAAATCGCACAATGAAGAATCAAGAAGGGAAGTGCTCCTAACAACCCTGTAGCCTCTCGAAAATAAGTACATACATCTCCGTACCTATCCGCAAGACTCTACTAGACTTGATCATGACTCATGAGACCCAAGTAAACCTAAAGCTCTGATACCAAGCAGTCACGACTCAAAATTCACTATAGGTCGTGATGGCGCCTAACACCATCGTTAGGCAAGCCAACAGTGATTGATCGACTTGTTTACTCATTTTATTACTTTGAAATCATAATTCTAATTAATTAAATAGTATAAAATAGAATTTACAGGGTAAATGACAATATACACACGAACTACAATGATGAACAACCTGTAGGAACCCCCAAAACCTGGTGTCACAAGTGCATGAGCATCAACTATAAAATATAATAAAATACAATATCTATCTGGAATATAAATTAGATAAGAGAATATAAATAATACTGATGGAGACTTTGCAGGCTGCGGATCGTAACATGGTATGCAACTCAAGGTAAAGTCCCCGCAATAGCCATGGCTCTGTGCCCCAAGAGACCACGAGACATATATGTACCTGCTCAATAAGTGCAGCAAGTATAACATGAGTACGTAAATCAATGCGTACACAGTAAGTATCTAGCCTAACCCTAGAGAAGTAGTGACGAGGGGTCGACATCGACACTTGCTAGTGGTCCAATAAGATAGATACAATAGAAGTAAATAGATGTGAGGCAAAGTAAATAAACGAAATAACAAGTATAAATACATGGTACAATTCTCCTCTCCGCAATAACTCAAACTCTCAACTGGTAGTTCCCTCCTCCATCAGAGTATATATAATGGACCTTACCAAATAGGTCGTCACAGTGCAAATCAGGAAAACTCGCAGATATACTGGCTTCTTGTCAATTATTACGCACGAACCATAGATACATCTATTATATTGCCGAGGTGAATGGCCCGATCCTATTAGAATAAGAAGATTGAACGGGTCGTTGACCCCACTCATGAATAGACGTGTGAGTTATATATTTTAACGAAAACCTTTCGATGAAAACGCATAATGCGGAAGAAATTCATAAGAGAAGTATAATTATTTCGCGGCTAATCATGAAGCGCGTCGAGTCTCTACAATAGCAAGTCTATCACTCTACACAAGTCTATTCTCAGGTCGCAACGTAAAATAAAGGAAATTTAATAGGCAAGAGACAACTCAAATAGTACAGTTATAGCATGGGGGAACCTAAGTCTACCCGGACATAACATGAATCTAGCTACGTACGGACTTTCGTCACCTCGTACATACTAAGCGTTTGCAACAAATAGCACAAATCAAATACATTACTAGGGGTAGTTTCCCCCTCACAGGGTAAGACAGGAGACTTACCTCGCTCCGAAGTTCCATAACCGGCTCCAACGCCACTCAAACACCTCAAACCGATGCCCGTCTCTCCAAATTAGTCAAAACAATGTGAAAATCTATAAATATATACTCTATTACCCATAATTAATCAATTTATAACAATTCCTGATTCCACTCGAATAATCAATAAAATCAACCTTCGGGCCCACGTGCCCAGATTCTGAAAATCTACGTAGAAAATCATTACCCATAACATTACGAACTCAAATATATAATTTATTCCTAATTCCATGTCCAATTCCGTGGTCAAAATCCAAAAATACCAATTTTTAGGGTTTTTTCTTCAAAATCTCAACATTTCCACTAATTTCCATGTTTACTTCCACATACAAACCACGTATTTAACTCACAGTATGTGGGAGTTACTTACCTTGACATAGATGATGAAAACCTACACTTGAAGCTCTCCAAAAATCTCCAAAACCAAGAGAGAATGAAAGAAAATGGGCCAAATCCCATTCTTAAAACAACACTACCAAGCGACCTTTTCGCATCTGCGGAACAGTAGCCGCTTCTGCGGCTCCGTTTCTGTAGAAACTTCCTCGCAGATGCGGCTTTCCCCAAGGCCAGCACTTTTTGCTTCTGTGGCCAATCTACCGTAGGTGCGCATCCGCTTCTGCGGAAAACCTCCGCACCCGCCAACTCCCCAGCTCGAGCACAACTCCGCACCTGCAGCTCCGCATGTGCGCTACAGCATTCGCACATGCGATCAACCAACCCCAGAACACTTCCGCTTCTGTGCTCCCCCACCCACATCTACGAGCCCGCAGGTGCGGTAAATTCCTTGCACCTGTAAATCACATCCAACCTCACTCCCTATCGCTTCTACGACTCCTGGGTCGCTTCTGCGGTCTCGAACCTGCATCCATAACCTCGCAGGTGCGATCGCACCAAAAGCCCTAAGCTTGGGCAGTTCTTCCAAGACCAAACTCGATCCGTTTCCAACCCTATTCGCACCTGAGTCCCTAGAAACCCCGTCCAAACATACTAACACATCCCACCACACGATACACACTTAGTCGAAATCTCAAATCATGTCAAACAACATCAAAATTACAAATCAACAGCCAAAACCTTTCTTTCAACTTTCCAACATTCAATCTTCGACGAATGCGTCTTAACCATACCAAAACATTCTGGAATGATGCCAGACTTTGCGTATAAGTCACAAATCATGGTACAAACCTATTTCAAGGCTCGGAACTCCAAACTGACATCGATAACATACACATCCACTTCGAACCAAACTTATGAAATTCTAAAACTTCCAAAAATGCCAACTTTCCATAATAAGCCTTGAAATGCTCCCGGGTGATCCGATACTCAACCTGAACATACGCCCTAGTCCAAAATCATCATACAAACTTATTGGAACCTTCAAATCCTGATTTCGAGGTCGTTTACTCAAAAGTCCAACCTTAGTAAATTCTTCCAACTTAAAGCTTCCGAAATAAGAATTTTCTTTCCAAGTCAACTCTAAACTTCCCGAAATTTAATTCTGATCACACGTACAAGTCATAATACTAGAATTGAAGATACTCAAGGCCTCAAACCGCTGAACGGCACGCTAGATCTCAAAATGACCGGTCGGTTCATTACATCTGTAGTCGAGGCCTGACACTCATACGTTTGATGACCCATTATACAAAAATCACAAACAGAGGATGACTAGCTCTGGACCTTGGCTAAGGTTAACTTTCTTGTCTTTCTGGCCATGGGGTCCAGTTGGGCTTGCACTGATGTGTTAGAGTCTACCTGGTGAACCCCAGTTGATTTTCTTTTATCATTAACATCTGCGGGCTATTGGTTAGCATCTTTAGAGAGCTCATCAAGAATTTCAAAAATCTCCTTAGGAGTCTTCTTCATTAAAGGACCTCTAATTGTAGTACTTAGAGTTCGTCGTGAGGAAGGTGTCAGTACATCCCAAAAGTTCTAGAGTTGCATCCACAATTCGATTCCATTATGCTGACACTTTCTCACTATCTCTTAGAATCTTTCCCAAGCTTCAAAGATCTTTTCAGTATCCTTCTGGCAGAAGTTGTGGATTTCCCTTCTAAATTTCATTGTTTTTGCAGCTGAGAAGAACTTGTCAAGGAACGTTTTAGTCATATCTTCCCATGTTTTAATCGACCCAATTGGTAAGCTTTGAAGCCAGTGCTTTGCCTCTTCCTTCGGTGAAAAGGGGAATGCCCTTAAGTAGACTGCATCTTTAGACACTCCATTATACTGGAAGGTGTTCATGATTTCCTCAAAGTCCATCAAGTGAGTGTTTGGATCTTCATTCACCTTCCCTCTAAATACACAGTTGTTCTTGATGGTTTGAAGCAAGCCTTGCTTCAACTCAAAATTATTTATTGCTATGAGTGGCGGTCTGACACTGGGCAATCCCTGATTGTAGACTAGTATGGCATAATCACCCAATGCTCTACCAAGCTCGGGTGCCATATTTTCAAACTGGTCTTCAACCAGGGATCGATTTAGATTGAATCTTCGACCCCCATCATCTTCGATAGTTTCATTAGCAGCTCTAAGGGCTGTCTCAGCTGCTATCCGTGCAACTTCTTCTCTATGTTGTGTTGCCTCTCTTGCAGCTAAGTCTACTCCATTAATCTCTTTGTTTTCCATTTTATCTTAAGTCGAAGTATGACCCAAGAATTTTTCTGTGAGTCCTCTTTCTTTTCTCAGTTGTCGCATGTGTTTCTCCAACTCCGATTCATAGGGTATCACTTCCTTTGAAGAAGATCGAGTCATACACCAGAGAAGTTAGACCTATATCCTGCACACGAAAGAGAAAAACCGTGAAGAATAAAATAAAATTGGTTCCTGAATTAGCACCAAAACATTATTTTGAACACTATTAATTGCCAATCCCCGGCAACAGTGCCAAAATTTGACGAGCGCAAAACACAACATGAAATTGATGCTCGCTAGTCAAAGATAGTATAGTTTAATTATCACTTCTACATGAATTCAATTTTTCTCACTTTTTGACATCCAGACTTGATCATCGATCCGCGAACGTGATCCCGACTTAATTTCTTGGGCTTCTACTCAGACTTCATAGCTCCCATTCATGTATGTTAGCTCCAAACTTGCTTTTTCACTCAAAATCACATCCTACACAATATAACACATGTAATAAGTACAAAGTACTAACAATTAGACTCAAATGCAATCAAAGTGTAGTAATTGGAGTGCGAAATATAGTTTAAAACATGAATTCCTAGCCTACCATCTTCAACTAATAAGGTGATTATTCAAAAACTCAAAAAGAGGTTGGAAGCAGCTAAAGGCAAGTGGCCCGAAGAGTTACCTGGCGTGTTTTGGGCGTATCGGATGACGGCAAAAACAAGAACGGGAGAAACACCTTTCTCTCTCGTATATGGTGCAGAAGCTCTGATCTCGGTAGAAGTATGAGAACCGAACTTACGGTACTTCCAAATGGATGAAGAAGAAAATAATGAGGCATTGCTGGTCAAGCTGGAATTACTTGATGAACGCAAAGACTTGGCACACATAAAAATGGCGGCTCAGAAACAAAGGATGGAAAGATACTATAACCGGAGGGACAATCTCCGCTATTTTAATGTAGGAGACTTGGTTTTGAGGAACATAACTCAGAACACTCAGGAAATCAATGCTGGAAAGCTGGGCTCGACGTGGGAAGGTCCCTACCGAATTTCAGTTGTCACCGGGAAGGGAGCATACGAACCGGAGAATCAAGATAGAGTCAAATTTCCAAGTAACTGGAACGTGACTCATCTCCAAAGGTATTACTGCTAATGGATCCTACTTATACTAAAAGTATGTGCTGCACTCTTATTCCCTACTTATACGGAAAGCATACTACGAAGGGAGTATCATCAGCAAAATTAAGACCTTTAAATGAAAAGGCACTGAAACAACAAGCCACTATGGGATGGTTAGATAATTTTTGGCTCGATGGAAAAGTTCCTAATGGGAAATGAAGCTTTCCATCGAACCAAATATTATCCAACCGTTCACAAGTATTTTTCCTTAAAGGATCAAGACTTTCAGTGTTTCAATTCGCATATTTCGCATTCGAACACTAGGAGGAATAGTATGAGAATACGGCAACATGATTGCCACGAAAATCGGGACTGTGAGATCCGAGAACAACAATATCTCATCGGGACCGGGGACTGCACAACTAGCCCTATAGAAACAATTTGTACAAGTTAGCCAGATATATAGGCAGTTTATTTTCTTTAAACAAATGAATGCTTATGTACTTTGAAGATAGAAGGAATAAAATGAAGTCCTTTTATTTTTATCTTGTTTCTTGTCCAAATAATGAATTCATTTTATCATTTGAGAGTTAACTAAAAACTTCAAATGCTAGTACCGAAATGAACATGTGACGTCCTTTTCAAGAGCACCGTAATCATAAGAGGGACCTCTCTTATGAAACCCTCATAGTAAAGGATTGGTTCCGAAAAATTTTATGCCCGGAACCTGAAAGCTATCGCAAGAAAACAGACCCTAAGCCTTACCTAATTTGGCTCAAAAAGAATGAAATTTGTGCAATACTTAAGCAAAAAGTCCTTTTCATTTATCAAACATGCCAAATGGCATAAGTACAAAAATAACTAGGGAAAAGAACAAAAGGAAAAAGGGAAAAAGCTAAAATTCATCGCCAACGGTACTGGGAGAAGAGAGGCATTTGCGCCCCAGGGAAAAGTAGGTGGATCTGTTTCCAGCGCTGGATCTTGACCTTCATCATCATTCTCTTCAAGTTCTTCCTCGATTCTCGAATATTCAGAACCAGTACTCAATGACAGTTGCGTCAGGCTTAGTCGGGTGACGTTCTCGAGTAGTTAACTCCAGTGCTCGGGCTTTGGCAATTTCATCATGAATATCAATAATGCCTGCTTTAGATTTCTCCAAGGCTTTTCTCCTCATATGATACATAGAATATGTCTTTTCAAAGATGAGGGAATCCTCTTGGTGCTGGAGCTTTGCCTTGAGCTTGTCAACATCAGTCCAAAGGCCATCCCGTTCGGATCTCATGGCATCGAGATCACAAATTGTAGTTATGTGAACCTTGTTTTGATCCATGATCATCTTATACCTATATTCCATCTGAGCCTACTTCTCCTTGGCAGCAGACTCTTCATCTTTGGAGTTCAAGGCGTCCTCCAAGTTATTTTCTCGTTCAATGGAGGCAGACTCACGCTCGGTAGCAGCAAGAGCAGTATCTTGAGACTCAGTCCACCTAGCCTTAGCATCGTGAAGTTGAGCATGTAACCTTTGCCTCTAGCACTAGGAGGCATGTAACGAGTTAATCTTCTCAGTCAACAGCTGATCCTACTCGGACATGAGTCCTTCTTTATCAAGGATCAATCTCTAAAGGCCTTTGGAAGTGAGGAAGTTGGCCTGCAAAACATATATGAAAGGTAGAAACCTGATTATAGCAGATGAATAAAAACAAACAGTGAGAGAACAATACGGTACCGCTACCGCATTATGCATAACATTATTCAATATACACTCCCCTGAAAGAGAGTGTGTTTTCTTTCTTATCTTTTTCTGAAGCCAGAAGCTTCAGATAGTTGGCAAGCTCCACCGGCCTGGACAACAGATATCACTCTTATGAAACCGAGAGAGTGACGCTCCTCCTCCCTCCGGAATCTGGAGAAGGGGGTAAGTAGTTGTGCCCCAAATTCTCGTGGTTAGGGGACTGGGGAGGGAGACATCCTCTTCTTGGGCGCCTGTGGCCGGTGGAGGAGATGCAGTAGTTACTGGTGATGAAGGCACAACTAGTGTGGAGGGAGATGAATCTAATGGTGTTGTAGGTTGAGAAGCAGCTGCGACAGAGGCAATGTTGATTATTGGTTGCTTATCAACCAAAGGCAGAAGATGCCTAGTATCCGACCTCATAGGTCCAAAAGCAGAAATTGGAACCAAAAAGGGAGAATAAGCATTCTCCACTAAATCCATTTCTCCCTAGAGCGCTCAGACCTAACCCTCGGCTTGGGTTCTAAGCTCTCTAGATTGAGCATTTTGTTTAGTTGATAAAGATCGTTTTCTCCGTTGAAGGGGAGACTCTACATCATTAGCTTCCCCGCCATCATCAATGACCACGGTGGCTGCGGCCGGCTCGGACGTGGCCTTCTTTATTTTCTTATTTTTATTCCCAGTCGAGGAAGAATGTCGCCTTTTTGGTTGCTTGTTCTCTGGCTGGAGACTCCGCAAGAAAGCACCTATACCAGAGGCAGATCCGAGGGCACCGCTCCAAGTAAAAGCCTCTTGTCATCATCCATGCTGGTAAGCAGAGCATGGTGGCCACGCTTACTGAAATATTATTATACCCCCACGGAAGATTTTGGGAGAATATAGGTTCATCATATACGCCAGGGTTAGGGTTTCCCCATCTCCGTGCATAGCTTACACAGACAAGCCACTGCTCGCCACACAAAAGGGCCTACTTGCGCCAAGTAGACCTGGTATCAGTGGCATAATTCCAAGATCACAGGGTCAAGTACCTCGCTTAAATAAAACGGTCCCAAAGTGAAGGGGTACATATAGACATACATAAAAACCTTCTTGGTGAAGGTAACCCGCTCCACCGGGTCAAGAACAATGATCTTTAGGTCATGGCAGTCACAATCATCCTTCATAGTAGGAATACTGGAAGGACAAATAGAAGAAGGATACATGCTAACATGCCAAGTTCGAGGATTCGCGGAAGGGAACTTCTCTTGGTAGTCGTTAACAGTGCTCAAGTTTTTAGGAATGATGGTGTTCATCGTAGGAGGATCAGCATCAACATCAACCTATGTATCTTTACTTCTCTTTGGACCTCCGCCAAAGAGAAGAGCAGAGTTTTTAGAAGACTTAGTGAAAGAAGCCATGATAATAAAGAATTTATGGATTAAGAGCAAAGAAAGCTGGAAAGAGACAAAAGTAGGAGAATATTGCAGAGCAAAGAAGATAATGAATTTATGAGGGCTTTAGAAGTGAAATAAGTAAAATGATGAGTACGAGTAAAGATATAGACGACAAAAATCATGGCCATGATTACCTCGAGAACCGGCAAAAATATTATTGAATTGTGGGGCAACAAGTGTTCGGGGTATTAAATGCGAGGAGACATGCGTTTTATCAAGCATTAGAGAATGTTCAGAGGGCTTCGAAAGAATTTTTCGCCAAGAAAGGAATCTTCACCAACTTTTCGGTGACACAAAGTTATGCCACCGGAAAGTAGGGAGACTATTTGTATAGGGAAAATTAGTTTATATTAAATGATCGAATAATTGCGTGATACGTGAAACCAGAAACATACGGAAGATGAGTCGAGTAAGAACGAGACCGGAGGCAATAGCTGCAGTTGGTGTGTTGGATAGATCTCGAAGGGAGCATAATAAATGGGAGCAACACGAATGTTTGTCACCAGATGTCATTTAATGAAGAATATGCAGCCGTTGCAGAGAATTTTGGCATTCATGGCCTGCAGTTACACCTTCATCAATGCCCCCTTTATTATTATTAAAGAGGGGCTTGATCCTAGGATCTTATTCCCTAGGTATATCTATAAATAGTAGCTAAAACAACCATTGAAGGACACGAAATCTCTGGCAAAACTTATGTTATACTTTGTTCTCAAGCTAAATAATATAACTTCACTTTTTGTCTGATATTGTTCTTACTTCTGTCCTCGGAAGCATAGCTCCCGGAGCTAGGCCTGCCATTTCCTTTGATTTTAACGCTAAGACTTATTTTTAATTTAGTTTATTTATTGCTTTGGATCAAATCATTTCGCTTGTCTATAAACCACATAACAAATTCAATTGTACCGTCTTACGGATAAACAAGAATATTTTTGGGAAATAATTTCTCTGCTTGTGATGTGTATTTTGGAAGGAAAAAAAAAAAATTCAACATGTGTTTTTTCTTTTCTTTTATTATTTTCTTTTTGTTCTTCCACTAGTCATTTAGAAAATAGAATTCAAATAAACTTTTGAGCTTAAAATAAAAGGGTTGTGAAAAGTGAATTTCATTAGTTTTGAGAAAAATATTTGAGCATGTCCTAACGATAAGGGCATAGTTGAGACCAAATTTAAAGAGGGGCAAACTTGATCTATTTCTCACAATGGAGGAGCAAGTCTGATTTAGTCCACTAACAATAAGGGCATATTACCAAACTTAAGATAAGGACAAAATTGCTCTATTTCCCGTTATGTTGCGCACCTACTTAGCATATTACAGTATGAAACATGGTTTAGGACGAACCTAATATAATGTGTTTAGGCCCTGTATTTATATTAGGAAGTCCATGAAATATATATGAATAGTTAGGTGCGAACTCTGAGATGAGCTATGAGTTCGCCTTGATTCGGTACAATTATAAGGCTCTCAATGTGGCTAACACACTTCCAGAAGAAGGTCATTGGTTTAGAAGTCCTTTACCTACTGCTTCCTAGTTCCTTCCATTTTATCGACAAATTTTTTCTGGCAATCCTAGTTTGTGGATAATCTCTGAACTGCAGAAATTGCAGACTACAACAGAGGAGAGGGAAAAAAAGGAGATGGGGAATTAGGTAATGATATCAGTGTTATTAGTAATTGTTTGCTGTTTTGAAGTTGGGTTAAACACACTAAATAAATCAGCTACTAACAAAGGAATGAGCAATTTTGTCTTTGTTCTTTATTCTAACGCCTTAGCCTTACTCGTCCTTCTTCCTTCAACCTTCATCTATCACAGGTTAATTCTGTCTATTAATTAATATTAAGTTTTCAATTTCTTGAATGTTACTATAAATAACTGTTTTTTATTTGCATCTGCAGATCAAAGCCATGTGCTAAGTTAACATTCTTTGTCTTGTATAGAATCTTTTTCTTGCTCTTCTCAGGTATAAATTTAATAACTTGTTGTCTGGTTAATTCCGTTAACAAATGAGATCTCAGCCCGGTGGCTAGCTAATATTTTATGGTTTTCTCTTTAAACTATGGCTCTTTCTCTAAAATTGGATTATCAAATAAAGCTGTTCTGGGCAGACTTTGTTTTACGTGGGGATACAATATAGCTCACCAACTCTGGCTTCTGCCATAGTTGATCTTGTTCCAGCTTTCACTTTCATAGTTGCTGTCATTCTTGGGTACGCACCTCTTTTTTTACTCCATCAATTTTCTGTTATTGGATTAATTTCACTTATTGCCAACAATTTATCTATTATAACAATAAAGTCAAGTCTCTTTTTTCTGTCAAATTGAGTTTTATTCATTGTAACAGTAATATTGCCTCTAAACTTTACCCAATACCCAAAATTCCTTTTTTGTCACATTAAAATAATTGAACTTACCTATTATAATAATAATAGTAAAATCATTAAATTTTTACCCATTATGATGACAATTCCAACCCATCAAGATAATTTTAATTTCCTGTCTTAGTACAAAGTGCAATTACTTTAATGTTACAAAGTTTATCCATTGTAATAATAAAGTCACATTTTTTTCTGTCATATTAAAGTAATTGAATAGTAATATTGCCACTAAACTTTACCAATATAACACTAATACCCAATAAAGTCAAATTAAAATAATTGAATTTACCTTTTATAACAATAAAGTCACTAAATGTTTACCCATTATAAGACAAGAACAACCCATCAAGATAACTTTAAAGTTATACAACAATTTATTTTATAATTGATAAAGTTCAGCAACCAAATTAATTCTTCAATCATTCTTTTTTTTGAAGATTAGTTCTTGAATTATAGTTGGTTTTATTAATTAATAGGATGGAAAGGCTAGTGTTGAGAGCTAAGAGCAGTCTAGCAAAGTCTGTTGGAACGATAATACTAATAACAGGAGCATTTGTGATGACTTTTTACAAAGGTCCAGCAATTTTTTCTCATGAATCAGTAGTTCATAATAGAAATATTGGTCAGCCTCTTTTGTCAACACAATCAAATTGGATAATTGGCAGCTCACTCCTTACTACTGCTAGCTTCTTGGTTAGTCTGCTTTACATAGTTCAGGTACTCCTTTCCCTTAATTTTTTTCTTCTTTTCATTCCCTTCTGCTAAAAAGCAGATTAACTATCAAGTAAAAGTATGCACTAAATTCTGTTTTCTGCCATTTATGTATGATTTTAGGCATGGATAATGAAGGACTATCCGCAGGAGTTGATGGTAACTGTAATTGCTTGTGGTTTTGTGACTATTTTGTCATTTGTGGTTGCTTTAATAGCAGAAAAGGATCCAAATGCTTGGAAAATTAGACCAGATTTAAAGTTAATCCAAATAGCAGAAAAGGATTCAAATGACTATTTTGTCATTTGTGGTGACTATTTTGTCATTTGTGGTTGCTTTAATAGCAGATTTAAAGTTGGACAATAATGATACACATTGGCGAAGTAATAATTAGTTGATAGAACTCATGTCTCGGTTTTTGAGATTGATGATACTCCTTTATGAAAGCTCATAAGTTTTCATGTGTAAACTCGGCCGGTGGATTTTATATCCGATACATGAAATAAGTTAAGCGAAAGTCTAAAGCAAGTAATCAATAAATTTAATTGTCAGTAATTTAATTTGATTGATTAGTATCTGAATCTTAACATGAGGAGTTAAATAAGGTTTTATGGAAGAATTTCGAAATTGAACTAAAAAGTGCAATTACGAATTTTTAGTGGAATAATTCATAATTTATTATGGCAGAAATTAATTTCAAATTTCGAAATTATTTCCATAATAAGGAGTCTTGTTAATTAAATTATGTGGTCCCTACTGTGCCTAAATAATAGGAAATAAAGAAAATCTTACCTTAGTGGAAGAAGAAAACCTAACAAATTTTGGAAAAGGTTTTTAACCTAAAATAATATCTCTATATATATATATATATATATATATATATATATATATATATATATATATATATATATATATATATATATATATATCCCACCTAGGGCTGGCCATTTTTGTACTCGTTTTTGCCTTGAAATTTCGCTTACCCGAAATTCTCTCTTTTCGGATATTATTTGGGTAACACAGTAGAAGACTGTGGAACATTTTGCTGAGATCGCGGTCTTGCTACTCTAGAACTGGAGATCGAGATTAATCTGCTTTGTTCACGCTTCAAGAGGTAACTCGTATAATCTCCGTATGTACTAATTATTTAATTTACACGTGAATGTGATACTGAAATTGCTTCCGATGCGATATATAATCCAACAATTGGTATCAGAACCTACTCACGTCTAATTAGATAATTAGGATGAACATGAAAAGGAGCATCATGTTTTCTCTAAACTGCACTGTTTTGAGCATGAATATTTGTTCCGAGAATTTTGATTATTCTGAAAATCAAATAATATGTGCTTAATGTTGATGATATTTGGTTAGAATAATCTGAAAATTTCGTTAATCCGAGGAAAACGTAAAAGCTACTATTTGGCCGAATTGGCTAGAAAATCGGAGGTCAATCTGTTGACGGACTCTGATTGACCTGAAATTTGATAGGTCAATGTGAAACGGCCCAGTGATCAATACTCATGAGATTTTCTCATGATGTAAGCCGTTTTTTGGGCTTTCGGGGTCGTCTAGATGGTGTTTTGGGCGTTTCTCTAATTTTCTGGAATTTTTTCAAAATTATTTTTTAAGTTGTTTTAATCTAGTAGTGGTAGGGATCGTTTCCTATGGATTCCAGGGTTAAATTCTGGTGATATAATGATTTTACACGTTGACGTAGATCTTCTTCCATATCGGATAAACTCATTATAGCTAATCACTAGGTAATACTAGTTGTTGATTATTTGTATTTACTCTCCATCTGAGTATGCATGTTGGTTCAATGGGACTAGTATATTGAATGTTGATATTCGCTTGACTTAAATTAACAGTTTACTCTCCATCTGAGTAAAGCCTGTTTAAATTCATGGAGTGAATAATCTGTTATTACATATGTATATTGCAAGAATATATCTTTTCCCATCGAAACTTGTTGTTCAAAGTGCATGGATTATATGTATGTAGTGTGTTTTGAATTTTAATATTCAATAAAACATGACTGATTTTGATCTATTTATTTAATTGTCTCTCAGATTAACCATGACTGCTTTCAATCCCCTTACTGCTATTCCTACTCAAAACAAACTTGAGGGTCTGAATTATGTTGATTGAAAATGAAACTTGGATATTGTCCTAATTGCTGAAGCGTACAAATTTGTGCTCGATGAGGTGTGTCCAAAAAAATATGGAGATGATGCTAAGGATGATGAACATAAAGCTTACCAAAAATGGGTTAAGGCTGATGAGATGGCGCGTTGTTACATTCTGGCATCTATGTCGAATGTTCTGTAATATCAGCATCAGTTTATGGAGTCTACTTATGACATTCTGGAAAATCTCAAAGAGATGTTTGGAGATCATAATCGTGCGACTAAGCAGACTGTTATGATGACCCGAAAGGTCATCTTTAAATTTAATATTTTATTTTGTGTTCTGAGATCTTGAATAGCAGCTTTCAATATTTTTCGACTTGCGTGCACAGTCCGTAAATTTTTCTGAAAAGTTTTTATGTGAAAAGAAATTGATTTTAATGTGAAATTGAGCTTCAAAACTCATTTGAGTTGACTTCGGTCAACGTTTTGAGCAAACGGACCCGAATCATTATTCTGACGGTCCCGGTAGGTCCGTATCATGATTTGGCACTTGAGCGTATGCCCGAAATCGATTTCGAAAGTCCCTAACTCGAATTATCGTCATTTGACAAAAACTAAAAATTTAAAAATTTAAAGAATTCCTAAATTTGGCTATAATTGGGTTTTTATTGATACCGGGTCCTGATTTGGATTTCGAGAGCTTGATCACCTTCGTAACAATATTTGTGACTTATGTACAAAAGTTAAAGTTTTTCCGAGGTATGTAGGCATGTTTTCCTTTAGTTTTTGAAAAAAAAGGTTTGATTTTATAAAGCTTGAATTTCTAAAGTTTGACCAGAGATTTGACTTTTGAGCAAACGACTCCGGAATAGAATTTTGATGATTCCAATAGCTTCGTATGGTAATTTTGGACTTAGGCGCATGTCCGGATTTAGATTTGGATATCCGTAGGACAATTCGGCGCATTTTGGCGAAAGTTGGAAAATAAAAGATTTTTGAAAAGTTTGACCGGGAGTTGACTTTATTGATATCGGGGTCGGAATTTGATTCATAAAATTAAAATAGTTCTGTTATGTCATTTATGACTTGTACGCCAAATTTGAAGTTATTCCGAATTCATTTACCATGTTTCGGCACGAGATTTGTAAATTGAAAAGTTTGAAACTCATAAGTCCGAATCGAGGTGTAAATTATAATTACGACGTTGTTTGACGTGATTTGAAACCTCGAGTAAGTCTGTATTATGTTTTAGAACTTGTTGGAATATTCGAATGAGGTTCCAAGGGGCTCGGGTGAGTTTCAGACCATTTTTAGGCCATTTTTAACTGCTGGTTTTTGGCTACAGCAGTGTGCGAATTTCTGATGCATAGAGCTGACTTTGGAAGCTTATATCTCGTAATATATAAGGACTCTGGAGAATATCAAAGCGTGAAAGTTGTAGTCCTTTGCTTCTTGAAAGGTAAACCATTCATCATTTAGACATTTGTACAGAAAGTTATGATCGATTTGCTGAAGGCTGGTACTGCAGTTTTCGGCTACAGCAGTGTGCGAATTTCTGATGCACAGAGCTAACTTTAGAATCTTATATATCGCAATCTATAAGAAATCTGGAGATTTTTAAAACATGAAAATTGTAGCCCTTTGATTCTAGTTTCCGCAAAGGTACCCCATTCATTATTTGGATATTTGTACAGAAAGTTATGATCGATTTACTGAAGGCTGGTAGCAGTTTTTGTTTGCCTGGAAATATGAGACAAAGTGGCATTTCACACATGCGACTTGCCTAGGCAGAATGCTTAAAATCGAAAGTTTGTCATTTTTACTTATTTTTGAGTTTTGAGTCTCGGATTTGGACGATTCCAAAGGGAGTTTTTCACGAATTCGACTTGGGTAAGTGTTCTCTATCCGCAAGTGATTGTATTTCATAAATCCATATCAATATTCATCATTTATTTCAGATTTAGATAGAAGAAATGGAGATTTTTGTAAAACTTTTCAAAAATAAAAATTTAGGATTTGAAAGACAATCCGATGTCAGAATTTGATTATTTTTGTATCGTTGGACTCGTCTCGGAATGGGTGTTCGAATTTCATGAGTTTTTTCGAGATTCGAGATGTGGGTCCCACTGTTGATTTTTGAGATGAGTTTCGGATTTTAATCCAGAAAATCTATAATTTTATATGGAATTAATTCCTACGATTCGTGTATTGAATTGTTTATGACTAGATTTGAAGCTTCCGGACACCAATTCGCGAGGCAAAGGTTTATTGGAATCTTGAATTTGGTTACGAAGTAAGGTAAGTGTCGTGGTTAACCTTGAATTGAGGGAATAGAACCCTTGAATTATTTGTTAAGTGAATTTCATGTGTAATGACGTATAGGTGAGGTGACGAGTGCCTATATGTCGTCAAATTGATTGTTGCATATTTATCTAATAATCATAAATTATTTTAAATCATGAATTAATTATTATATTAATTATTTCTCTCATATTCCTTGTAATATTATATCTTGAATTCATGCTGTAATTGCTAAATGTTTATTTGAATTATGTGTCTTAATTGCTACTTAACATTTAGCATACTAAATATTAAATTGCCTACTTTCTCCCTGATTTTCATAATTAATTGTTACTTGTCATTACTTATTTTCCAAATAAATTATAATCATTGTATGCCTTGTTGCCTAATAATTTCTTATTTAATGTGATATTTATTGGAATATTTTTACATTTAAGAATTGTTAAATTATATTGTTGGAGCGGGTTGCACGCAGCAACGGATTTATTTTAAGTTTATATTGTTGGAGCGGGTTGCACGCCGCAACAGATTTATTGAAAGTTTATATAATTGGAGCGGGTTGCACGCCGCAACAAAATTTAATTGAAAGATTATATTGTTGGATCGGGTTGCATGCCGCAACGGATTTTATGTTAAGTTTATATTGTTGGAGCGGGTTGCACGCCGCAACGGAAATTTGTTGAAGGATTATGACTACTGAATTGACTTCAATTATTGATATGATTTATCTGTCTTACTTCTTTTCCTGTTGTTATTATTATTATTGCGTACAGGTTAACATAAGCGACTTGCCTTAGCCTCGTCACTACTTCGTCGAGGTTAGACTCGACACTTACAGAGTACATGGGGTCGGTTGTAGTCATACTACACTCTGCACTTCTTGTGCAGATTCCGGAGTTGTTCCCAGCGGCGTACTATAGAATTGATCGGATTCATCTATCAGAGGAGACTTGAGGTATAGCTGCACAACGTTCGCAGCTCTAAAGTCCCCTTCTACTTTATCTTAGCTGTGTGCTTTCTTTCAGACAACTTTATTTTATTCAGACCCTTGTTTGTATTATTCTAGAAGCTCGTGTACTTGTGACTCCAGTTCTGGGATGGTATTTAGACATCGTATTATTTTTGGTTTCACACATTTAAATTCATATATTATTCCGGTTGTTGGTTTCTTTATTACTTAGTTAAAATAAATTATTAAAAATGGTTTAAATTATTCTAACATTGGCTTGCCTAGAAAGTAAAATGTTAGGCGCCATTACGGTCCCGAAGGCAGAAATTTCGGGTCGTGACAACTGCCATGAAAGCTCTTCTAAATACCAAAATGGTTGAAGGTTCATCTGTTAGGGACCATGCTCTGAAGATGATGAGTCTTCTGAATGAACTGGAGGTCCTTGGAGCTAACATTGATAAGGATACGCAGGTTGAGATGATCCTTCAGACTCTGCGTGACAGTTTTCAGCAGTTTCACCTGAACTATAATATGAACAAAATGGATTTGTCACTTGCAAAATTGCTGAATGAGCTCCAGTCGGCAGAGACTATTATTAAGCAATAAGCTCCTCCCGAGGCACTGAAAGTTGAGATAGGTTCTTCTTCTAAGCCGAGAGGCGGGCAGAAGAAGAAAAAGGCTCAAAAACCCTCTGTTGGTGGCGCAACTGTTGGTGTGAAAAAACCTAAGGGCAAGTGTTATCATTGCAAGAAGCCTGGGCATCATAAGAAGCAATGTTCGGCTCATTTGGCCAAGCTGAATAATAAACCAGGTGATTTACATCTACTTGTCGTTCAAACTCTTTTAGCAGCTGTTTCTACCATGTCATGGTGTGTAGATACGGGCGCCACTAATCATGTCTGCAGTTATTTGCAGGGGGTTCAGGTAATGCGGTGACTAAGTAGAGGAGAAATCAATGTTTATCAAGCAAATGGTTCGGCAGCCCCAGCTTTAGCATTAGGAAATATTAGTATTTCGTTTGGTAGTAATAGAGTATTAGCTTTAAAGTTTATTAGCTTTAAAGTATATATCATATGTACCTTCCGTTATAAGGAATTTAATTTCGGTTTCTAGTGCTATGAAAGATGGTTATGACATTAATTTTCATGATACTGATAAATGTGTTATTAGTCATAATAAATGTAATCTCTCTTCGGCTACATTGATTAATGGTATTTTTATTGTTGATTCTATTCCTAAACTGTTACAACCTAAAGAACTGAATTATATTGATTTACCAAATAAGAGAAAACGTTCTTCTGAATTGAGTGAAACATATTTATGGCACTTGCGTTTGGGTCATATAAATCTAAACAGAATTCCATGGTTGGTTAAGGATGGACCTTTGAGTTCATTAAAAGTGAAGGTACTACCAACTTGTGAATCTTGTTTAGAAGAAAAAATGATAAAACGATATTTTCCCTCAAAAGGAAATCGAGCAATTGATAAATTAGAGTTAATTCATTCTAATTTGTGTGGTCCAATGAATGTCCAAGCAAGAGGTGGTTTTGAGTATTTTGTGACTTTCATAGATGATTACTCAAAGTATGGATATATTTATTTGTTGCGTCGAAAGTCTGAATATTTTGAAAAGTTCAAACAATTTAAGATAGAGAATGAAAAGAGACATAATAAATATATCAAGACACTACGATCTGATCGTGGCGTGGAGTACCTCTCTGCGAAATTTATTAGTTACTTATCAGAATGAGGAATTACCTCTCAATTATCTGTATCTGGAACTCCACAACAAAATGGTGTAGCTGAAAGAAGAAATAGGACTCTTATAGAAATGGTTAGATCAATGGTGAGCTATTCTAGTTTGCCTTCGTCCTTTTGGGGACATGAGTTAGAAACATCAAATTACCTTCTGAATTTAGTTCCTTCAAAGTCAGTACCTTTGGCCCCTAAAGAATTGTGGACTAGGCGCAAGCCTAGTCTGCGGCATATTCGAGTTTGGGGTTGTCCGGCGCATGTGCTAAAAGGAAAAACAGATAAATTGGAGGCAAGAACGGATGTATATGTGTTTGTGGGCTATCCAAAAGGGACGAAAGGTGGTTTATTCTATTGTCCTAAAGAAAAGAAGGTAATTGTTAGCACAAATGCGAAGTTTCTTGAATAGGACTATTTGATGAACCATGTTCCTAGAAGTAAACTTGTTTTACAAGAACTTAGCAAAGGAATGAAAACTCAGTCATCTGAAAAATAAAACGACCAAATGCAAACCCCGGAAGTCAATTTTGACATGCCATTGCATTTTAGTAGTGGGAAAAATATCAATAGACTTGATGTCCCGCAAGAACAAGTGCCCGAAGTCATACTGCCACACAGTAGTAGGAGTTATGTTGAGCAAACTGCACAACAGGATGAAGTCGTTGATATCCCTGTGGATAGCATGGAGACTCAGGTTCTTGACAATGATGTGGTTCAACTACAAGATCATAATGGTGTAGTTGCAAATGATTTAGGGCGTAATCGTAGTGGGAGAGAAATAAGACAGCCAGTTCGTTATACGCTTTTGGGAGAATCATATGATAAGATCCCTGAGGAGCCAACTTCTGAACCTGTCAATTACGACCAAGCATTACATGATAAAGATACTGATAAGGGGGTTGCTACTATGAAATCGGAGATGGGGTCTATGTATTCTAATCAAGTCTGGGATCTAGTAGAACCACCTGATGGGGTTAAACCCATTGGATGCAAGTGAATCTATAAGAAAAAGAAAGGTGTAGACGGAAAAGTGCAAACTTTTAAAGCAAGGCTTGTAGCAAAAGGGTTTACTCAGAGAGAAGGGATCGATTATGAGGAAACCTTCTCGCCAGTAGCCATGCTTAAGTCTATTAGGAGTCTCTTATCCATTGCTGCTCATTATGATTATGAGATTTAGCAAATGGATGTCAAGACAACTTTCCTTAATGGAAGTCTTGATGAGTGCATCTATATGATGCAACCAGACGGTTTCATGGAAAGTGGCAAGGCATATGTTGTGTAAGCTTAAAAGGTCCATTTATGGACTGAAAAAGGCATCTAGGGCATAGAATACTTGTTTTGACAAGGCGATTAAAACTTTTGGTTTTGATCAATATTTTAATGAGTCTTGTGTATACTAGAAGTGGGATGGGGACAAAGTGGCATTATTAATCTTATATGTAGATGGCATATTGCTCATAGGAAACAATGTGTTCATGTTGGGTTCAGTTCAGCAGTGGTTGTCCACGCACTTCGATATGAAAGATTTGGGAGGAGCGGCTTATATCCTTGGGATCAAGCTCTTGCGAGATCGCAAGAAAGGATATTAGGCTTATCCCAGGCTCTCTATATTAATACAATACTCTCCAGGTTTAGCATGCATGATTCCAAGAAAGGATTTCTCCCTTTCAGGCATGGAATTTCTCTATCTAAAGATCGGTCTCCTAAAACTGATGAAGAGATAGAGAACATAAAGGCGGTCCCCTATGCATCTGCTATGGGAGTCTGATGTATACCATGTTATGTACTAGACCTGATATCTGCTTTGTCGTGGGCATTGTTAGCAAATTTTAGTCTAATCCTGGGAGAGAGCATTGCACAGCGGTTAAGCATATAATCAAGTACCTGAAAAGGACTAGGTATTATATGCTAGTCTACCATTAAGATGACCTTGTGCCTATTGGGTACACTGATTCGGATTTCCAATTAGATAGAGATTCTAGAAAGTCTACCTCAGGAAATGTGTTTACTCTAGGAGGTGGAGCCATAAGTTGGAGGAGCATCAAGCAAAGTTATGTTGCTGATTCCACCATGGAAGCCGAATATGTGGCAGCCTCTAAGGCATCCAAAGAGGCAGTTTGGCTTGGGAACCTCCTAAGAGAGTTGGATGTGGTTCCCTCGATTAAAGAACCAATAATACATTATTGTGATAATAGTGGTGCGGTTGCAAATTCGAAGGAGCCACGAATCCATACAAGAGAAAAGCACATTGAGCGTAAATATCATTTAATTCGTGAGATAGTGCAAAAAGGGGATGTAGTAGTCACCAAGATTGTGTCAGAGAACAACTTGGCGGACCCGTTTACTAAAAGCTTGCCACAAAATACTTTTGATAGGCATGTAGATGGAATGGGTGTTAGAATTGTAGACGCATGGTTATGAGTCTAAATGGGAGATTGTTAGAATATACTATAAACCATGCGTATTGTTATAGCATTCTTTATGAAATAATTATTTATTTATTTATTTAATTCAATAAAGTTTTTATTTTAAATAGATCATGTGTTAGTCTGTGTGTTCTTTGCTTATATAATAGATGATTTAGTGTATAGAGTTTAGCTTATACACGGATGATTAAATCATCGGTTCTTATAAGTCATAAAGTTTATGTTCACAATCTAATGATGGAATTGGACAAACCATCGGAATGGTTGTAGTACAAGATTAAATATAATTTATCTTGATTATGGGAATGGTTTAATTCCGACTTCTTGTGCTAGTACATTTTATATGTATTGAACAGATCAAGTAGAGGTAAGTATTTTATACTGACTTTATAAAATAAACTCTCTAGTCCATTCAATGTACTTATACTCTTAATCTTGATATAATAATTATTAGTTGTGTGTGTCATTTATTGTTTTGATTTATTAAAGGGCGAGATTCTTTCGTGGGTCAATAAGCCTGGTAAATTGGACAATAATGATACACATTGGCAAAATAATAATTAGTTGATAAAATTCATGTCTCGGTTTTTGAGAATGATGATACTCTTTTATGAAAGCTTATTAGTTTTCATGTGTAAACCCCGCCGGTGAATTTTATATCCGACACATAAAATAAGTAAGCAAAAGTCTAAAGGAAGTAACCAATAAATTAAATTATCAGTAATTTAATTTGATTGATTAGTATATGAATCTTAACATGGGGAGTTAAATAAGGTTTTATGAAAGAATTTTGAAATTGAACTAAGGAGTGCAATTATAAATTTTTAGTGAAATAATTCATAATTTATTATGGTAGAAATTTCGAAATTAATTCCATAATAGGGAGCCTTGTTAATTAAATTTTGTGATCCCTACTGTGTCTAAATAATAGGAAATAAAGAAAACCTTTTTTTAGTGGAAGAAGAAAACCTAACAAGCTTTGGAAAAGGGTTTTAACCTAAAAAATGTGGCTATATATATCCCATATAGGGCTGGCCATTTTTGCTCTCGATTTTGCCTTGAAATTTTGCCCACCCAAAATTTTCTCATTCCGGATATTATTTGGGTAACACAGTAGAAGACTGTGGAACATTTTGCTAAGATCGCGGTCTTGCTACTCTGGAACTGGAGACCGAGATTAATCTGCTTTGTTCACGCTTGAAGAGGTAACTCGTATAATCTCCCGTATGTGCTAATAGTTTAATTTATACGTGAATATGATACTAAAATTACTTCCGTTGCGATATATAATCCGACAGTATTATCTAAAGCCTCCATCACTTACCAATCCCTCTTCACTCTCACCCACATTTGTGAGTGGCATATGTGAGTCATTTCATTAAATTCAGTGACATATTTGAGTTTTTTCCAAAGGCACACCATGTCCCAAGCACAGTAACCCCAATTCTACCATGAAAATATACGGACACTCTCTTAATTTACATATTCATATGTATTTACTGTACCAGCTACACCTTATTATTATACTCTCTTTTAAGCTCGTCTTTTATATTTTTGATAAAAAAAAATTCAAATTTTATGCGTTCTTCTTGTTCTTTTTAAGAGCCATAACTTATAGGAAAATTTTGAATGCTGTTGAATAGAATTAGATTCGTAATCCAATTAAATAAGAGGGTGTAGTTTTTCTATGTTAAATAATAATATCATAGTATAAGTGATAAACTTGTCCTCTTGTAAATAAAATTATAAGCTTATTATATAAAACTAGAAAAGAATGGAGGTTTATATAGGAATATGATTCTAAAAAGTTGAATGTAGGCATCAAATGATAAACAGAAAAATAACATAAGTTAGTATTGTTATATAAGAGAATTATGTATTACTATAAGGAATAGGAGAAAGCAGGGGAAAAGCTAGAGTGACGAGAGCGGGTTCGGTCGAACCCAGTTGCTTTGGTTCAAATTCTATATTTATCTTAAAAGTTCATTGAATATATACAAATTATTAATTTTTAACTCATTAACTTAAAGCGATTAAAATTCCGAATTCATAAGTTTGAAATTTCGCCTCCACCTCTAGAAAAAAGGCTCAAATATATCACTGAACTTAAACAAAATGACTCACATAGGCCACTCGTAAAAGGGCATGAGAAAGGATGGGGTTGGTAAGTAATAAAGGGTTTAGATAATACCACAGTAAAATTTGATAGTAATTAGATAAGATGGGATTCCGTTAGTGGGTAATGGCACACATGACCTCAAGACCAACTATTAACGAGTGACATATGTGAGTCATTTTCTTAAGTTCATCGGCAATACTTGAACGTTTTTCATAAAAAATTACTCTAACTTTCACTATATATCCTAGAATATTCTTTTTCCAATAATCTAAGAAGAGTGACATCGAAGATGACTTGGGCAAGAAATTTATTAGACGTGTGATGTAATGCACTTGATTGATATATGAAGGTTGTTAACTGACTTAAGTTTGATATTCTTTGTGGATATAGTGTGCAAGGAAAAAATGATTCACTCGCTTGCCTAAGGACGAGGTTGCTCCTTTTAGAGAAAACATGTTCCAACGGAGCACGAGACGTTCGACATAGTTGGCTATGAATCCAGGACGAGAGTATACGTACATGATAAACATTGTAATTAACTTGCTATGATATGTCAAATACACTAATCACGTAATGATTATTTACATATTAAATGAATTTAATATTAATAAAGTGGTGAAATTGAATTGATTGCAGTGTAATAGGAGCAAGCATCATAACTTTGGGATTCTATGCGGTCATGTGGGGAAAGGCATGTGAAGAAAGTGTGATCCAGGTTTCAGAAACAAGCGTTGCAACATGTGAGGTTGCAACATTTGTTCTAGGGTGTCATGTGAGGTTTACACCGATCATCGCAGCTTGCAACATTTGTTCAAGTAGGGATCTCAATTTGAGGTAGCGCAGGTGGCTGGAGTTACTAAAGGATTATGATATTACCATCCTTTATCATTCGGGCAAGGCCAATGTAGTTGCGGATGTCTTGAGCAGAAAGGCAGAGAGTATGGGCAGTTTGACATTCATTTCAGTAGAGGAGAGGGCACTAGCTTTGGACATTCAGTCCTTGGCTAACAGACTTGTGAGGTTGGATATTTCAGAGCCCAGCCGAGTTTTTGCTTGCTTTGTCGCCTAATCTTCACTATTCAAGCAGATCAAGGCTCCCAGTTTGATGATCAACACTTGTTGATTCTTAGAGAGACGGTACTGCAGGGTGGTGCCAAGGAGGTTACTATCAGTGAAGATGGTGTTCTACGACTCCAGGGTCGCCAATGTGTTCCAAATGTTGATGGTTTGAGGGAGAAGATTGTAGAGAAGGCACACAGTTCTCGATATTCTATTCACCCAAGTGCTACGAAGATGTATCGCGACCTGAGACAACATTATTGGTGGTGGCGGATGAAGAAGGACATAGTTGAGTATGTAGTGAGGTGCCTAAATTTTCAGCAGGTTAAGTATGAGCATCAGAGGTCAGGTGGCCTACTTCAGCAGATGACTATACCTGAGTGAAAATGGGAGCACATTACTATGGACTTCGTAGTTGGGTTGCTACGGACCTTGCGGAAGTTTGATGCAGTTTGGGTCATTGTCTATAGGTTGACCAAGTCGGCGCACTTCATTCCGGTTGTTAACATGTATTCTTCATAGAGGTTGGCTCAGATTTACATTCAGGAGATTGTTCGGTTGCACGGTGTGCCGGTCTCCATTATATCAGATAGAGGCCCTCAGTTTACTTCGCATTTCTAGAAGGCAGTACTAAGTGAGTTAGGGACCCGGGTAGAGCTCAACACAACTTTTTATCCGCAGACCGACGGGCACTCGGAGCGGACATTTCAGATCTTGGAGGATATGCTTAGAGAATGTGTGATTGACTTCGGAGGGCAGTGGGATCGATTCTTGCCTTTGGCCGAGATTGCTTACAACAATAGTTATCAGTCCAACATCGAGATGGCTCCATTTGAGGCTTTAAATGGTCGACGATGTCGTTCGCCCATCGGATGGTTTGAGCCCGGCGAGGCTAAGTTATACGGTACTGATTTAGTAAAGGATGACTTGAAAAAGGTAAAGTTGATTCAGAAGCAGTTTCGCACAGCACAGTCCAGACAAAAGAGTTACGCGGATCAGAAGGCACGTGATTTATCATTTATGGTGAGTGAGAAGGTTCTCTTGAAAGTCTCGCCGATGAAGGGAATCATGAGGTTCGGGAAGAAGGGCAAGTTGATCCCAAGTCCATTTGAGGTGTTGAGACGAGTTGGGGAGGTTGATTATGAGCTTGCCTTGCCTTCTAGTCTATCGGGAGTTTATCCTATTTTCCACATGTTTATGCTCCGGAGGTATCATGCCGACAGGTCGCATGTGTTAAACTTCAGCACGGTTCAGCTAGATGAGAGCTTGGGTTATGAGGAGGAACCAGTTGCCATTGTTGATAGGCAGGTTCGCCAGTTGAGGTACAAGAGGATTTTTGTGGTAAAAGTTCAGTGGAGGGGCCAACCAGTCGAGGAGGTGACTTGGGAGGTTGAGAAGTATATGCTGAGCAGATATCCATACCTATTCAGCACTCCAGGTATGATTTTAGACCCGTTCGTGGACGATTATTTGTTTAAGAGGTAGAGAATGTAACGACCCGACCGGTCATTTTGCTTTCTAGATCCCTGTTTCCCTAAATAAGACTCCCCGTATGTTCTTTTACTATTTTATGACTTTCGGGGATGGTTAGTTCGGGATTTGGAAGGGTTCGGGTGAAATCGGAACACTTGGTTCCTTAGTTTGGCTTTTAAAAGGCTAAGTTTGACTCTGGTCAACATGTTGAGTAATGACCTCGAAACTGGGATTTGACGGTTCCAATTAGTTAGTATGATGATTTTGGACTTGAGCGTACGTTCGGAACGGGTTTTGGACGACCCGGGAGCGTTTCGGCACTTAATGTTGAAAGTTGGCTTATTGAAGGTTTAAAAGTTTTTTGAATTTGGTTTGGGGTAGGTTTTAGTGTTATCGAGGTCTTGGGAATAGTTCTGTATGGTGATTTAAGAGTTGCACGCAATATTTGGTGCCATTCCGAGTAGTTTAAGTATGAATCGGCGCGTTCGGAGTAAGTTGGAAGAATTTGAAGTGCATAAGTTGATCCTATTGGTTTTAGGTTGCGATTCTTAGTTTTAATGTTATTTTTCGTATTCCGAGTAAGCGAGCGAGTCCGTCTCATGTTTACAAACTTGTTGGTATATTTGGACGAGGCTCGGGTGCCATCCGGACGATGCTCGGATCGATTTAGAGCCCAAAGGGCTGCTGGTGCACCAATTCTGGTATGCCCGCGTCTGCGAGCTTTTGGCCGCAGATGCGAGCTCGCAGAAGCAAGCCCTGAGCCATAGAAGTTCAAGCGAGGGGCTTCATGTGGTCGCAGAAGAGGGGAAAGGGTCGCATCTGTGAAGGTGCAGGTGCGGGATTCCTACCGCAGAAGCGGCCTGGGCTGTGGCCTGTAGACCGTAGAAACGGACTCACTTCTGCGAGGAAGTGACCGCTGGTATGCTTGGAGCCTGACCAGGCCTGACCGCAGATGCGGCCTAGCTTCTGCAAAAGCGGTTCTGCAGATGCGGTAGACCGTCTGCATAAGCGAAATCACAGAAGGTAGTGAGGTCGTTTAAGACAGACTTAGGCCATTGTTTTGACTCATTTCTTTCATTTTCTTGGGCGATTTTGGAGAGGGGTTTACACCTAGCTATTTGAGGTAAGGAATATCTATCCAATATGAATTAAATACATAGATTGTGGGTAGATTTTACCATAAAAATTTATAAAAATTATGGGTTTAGATGAATAACCTTAGGTTTTAATAAAAATGGGATTTACCCACGAAAATAGTTATGGGATTGAGTAAAGATTATATATTTGAGTTTGTGAGGTTATGGGTAATAACTTTCTTCTAAAATTTTCGAAATCCGGGCACGTGAGCCTAGGGTGAATTTTAAGATTCTTCCAATTTGGGTTGGAGAATTACTCTAATAGCTAAATCATTAACTTTTAAGCGTATATTGATTAATTTATACAACATTTGCCTAGTTTCGGATTGTTCGGCACCGAGTTGAGGCTTTAGGGTGAATTTGAGGCTGGAAAGCAAGCTTTGAGATAAGGTAAGTCTCTTGCCTAACCTTGCAAGAGGAAATTTACCCCATAGGTGATTTAAATTATTATTTGCTTCTAATTGTGGAGACTACGTACGCACGAGGTGACGAGAGTCCGTGCGTAGCTACTAACTATGCTTATGTCCGGGTAGCGTAGGACCCGAATCATGAAATAGTTGAAACGTTTGCACCCTACTTGTAATGAAAGTGCCTAAATTATATCAGAACTTATTAGAGTAATTGTAAAAGACCGAATTTGTTACGCCCCAAACCTGGGGGGTGAGAGCGGCGCCCGGTGCCTCACCTATCCTTGCATACCAACTTGCAACTAAGGGACTCTGAACATATAATGTCATACTTTGGCCGTAGGCCACATTGTAAGACAATTTGCAAATGCTGACTAAACATCAATATAAAGCTGGGCCGACAAGGCCGTCATAACTACTACTGCTGGCAAACCTATCAAAATATACATACAAGGCCTACAAGCCCAACATACTGCACTAACTGACAGGATATGTCTACAAGCCTCTACTGATGGATATACTGTGATCGAAATAGGGCCCCGACCTACTCATAACATATATACATATATACACAAGATGTACATAAAGATCTAGACCCGGCAACTCCAAAGGACTTGGAGCTTACCGATCAAGCTGAACTCGGGCAACACCTAATTAGGAGGTCTACCCGTCTGTCTGTCTGAATCTGCATGCATGAAATGCAGTGCCCCTAGAAAATGGACGTTAGTATAAAATAATGTACCGAGTATGTAAGACAATATACTGAAAGCTGAAACTGAACTGATAATATAATAACTGAAAGTAACTGGGAGTCAAAGATAATCTGAAGATATGCTCACCTGCTGATACTGACTTAACTCTCTCAATATAGTAAGTAAAATAGTTGTCCGACCTTATAAGGCTTGGTATATATAACTGCTCTGCCGTAGTAGGCTCGCTCATAGGCGCTCGGCTATATTAGGCTCTGTATCTCGGCCAACTGGGCTCACTCATAGGCGTTCGGCCACAATATGCTCGGTATATAACTTACCATCTGATCAGAGGTTGCCCAATAGGGGCCTTCCCATCGATTATAACTCGATGGTAATAAAAATACTGTAATACTATATATATATAGGCTCTCTGCTCTCTTGACTGGAAGAAGAAAGTACTTAATTAAATATGAAGTCCCGATAAGGAGAATACTGTAATTTATGAGACTAGGATAATGTATATAAATTTGGGAGTTTGAACTTCTCTTTATGCCTCGTTATCAAATACATGTAATTACGAGATCATGCCAAAATAAAGGAATGGCTTAGCCTTAACATACCTGAGCCGGTTCTCTGGACAATCCTTCTAACATACGACAATTGCGATAAAACTCGTGATAGCAAGATCAGAGTAGGGAAAAATCCGTATGATATTCTTGAAAAAAATTATACCAGGCTTCTTTAGATTCACATTGCTAAGATGCGTAAGGAATGTTTTTGCTTGAATTCTTGCGTGAATCTCCATTGCCTAACAATTTGATGTAAGCCCTTTCTTTTAAATTAGATAAGTTTTGGGCTTTAAATGGTATGACTAAGCCATATACTACTTAAATGTGCCACCTTTTCGCTCATAGTATAAGAGTCATGATTTGGACAAGATTTTGCTGCCACGTTAGCTTTCCTTAGTCTTTATCCAAAGACCTTAATTAACCATCCACCAACTCCTTAATCAATTTATTAATTCTCTACTAATTCAATATTTAACCAATTACCCACATAATTAAGAATTATCTCAAATTACTTAAAATACTACTCACTTGACACACTTTATGTACCCTACTATCATGGTCATGTGGTACCTTGTATGGCACTAGTCCATAAATATAAGGTATTGTAGCTCGGCTGTATTTTATCCCAAAATGTAAAACTTCGACGAAAATTTATTTTCTTCGACTTGCTTACCCTCTCATCTTCATGAATTTATTCATCACTTGTTTGAAATAGCATAATGCTTATAATCTCCAAATAATCTTGTCCTTGAATTGAGATCAATTATCTTACGACATTTTCACATATAATACTACATGGTGTAACATCGTCGTAATATAATACTGCGGAGCATAACATCATCGTATGTAATACTACATGGCGTAATATCGACGTAATACTGTGGGGCGTAACGAAATTTCACTTATTGAGTTTTGGCGCGTTGCTTGACCCTTAATAAAAAAATTGTGTTTTATTGTACATTAACCTTGTATTAGCTCTTAAACCGGTTATTTATAAAGTATCATTTCTTCTTGTGGAGCGGGCCGAACGCCTCGGCAGTAGATAGATGCATCTATGGTTCGTGCGGCTTGACCCTCGGTAGTGTACACATTATTCTGGATCGGGCCGTACAACCTCGACATAATCGTGCGTGATAACACTCGAAGTGTAATTATATATTTGATATCTTTCCCTGGCTTGAGAGGCTAAAATTATATAAGACAGGAATTTATTTGGGACTTACCATGTGTGAAAGAATTATTTACTTTCTGCTTGTTATTGAGTTATTATTATTATTAACCCATGCTTATTTTGATTTCTGTATTTCTTTACTGTTAGCCCATAGTAAGTGTCGATATCGACCCCTCGTCACTACTTCTTCGAGGTTAGACTTGATACTTACTGGGTACATATTGTTTTGTACTCACGCTACACTTCTAAACTGACCGTGCAGGATCTGAGGTAGGTGCATCTGGCGGTCACACCAGCGCGCATCTCCAATACCCTGAGGCCTAATGGTAAGCTGCTTCCTGAGCCGTCCTGTAGCACCTAGAACCTTTCTTTTGTACTTATTTTCTGTTTATGTTATTTCAGACAGTAGTTAGAGTTTTGTATATTCTACTAGCGCTCATACACTTGTGACACCATGTAAAAAATTTGTAATTAACTTGCTATGATATTTTAAATACACTAATCAGGTAAAAAATCTTTACATATTAAATGAGTTTAATGTTAATAAAGTGGTGAAATTGAATTGATTGTAGTGTAATAGGAGCAAGCATCATAACTTTGGGATTCTATGCGGTCATGTGGGGAAAGACATGTGAAGAAAGTGTGATCCAGGTTTCAGAAACATGCTTTGATTAAACCCAGCAGAGATTGCCACTTCTGTGCAGTAAAAATGACAACGTTTAGAAATTTTGGTGGTTGTATATAAAATCTGAGTTGCAGTGAAAGAGTAAAAATCTACTGCTTCCCTGTTAATTTAAGTTTTTATAGGGATGTTTCTTAAGAGTAAACATTCAACTCGAATATGATAATAACGGGGTTAATTGCACAGAAGGTACACGGAAGGTAATTGCACTAAAATCATCAAACAAGTTTTGTTATAAAAAAATGGGAAAAGACTTAAATATGCCACTGAACTAAAGGAAATAGTTTACATATACCACTCATTAATAGTTGGTCGTGAGTATGGCTCTGCCATTATCATTTTGGGTCATACATGCCATTATTCACTAACTGATCCCCCACCTTAACGAATTACTACATAATTTTGCCATGTGGTTTTATCTAAACCCTCCATTACTTACCAACCCTTCTTCATTCTCGCCTTCTTTTCTGAGTAGCATATGTGAGCCACTTCATTAAATTCAGTGGCATATTTGAGTCTTTTCCCAAACCATCACCACGTCCCAACTATAGTAAACCCATTTCCACCGTGAAAACACATACACACTCTTAATTCACACATTTATATGTACTTTTTATACCCCATCTACACCTTATTATTGTACTCTATTTTAAGCTCGTCTCTTTTTAAAAAAAAAATAAAATTATGTGTTCTTGTTATTCTTTTTAAGAGTCATAACTTATGTGAAAATTTTGAATGGTGTAGAATAGAATTAAATTCGTAGTCCAATTAAATAAGAGAGTGTAGTTTTTCTATGTCAAATAATAATATTATAGTATAAGGAACAAACTTGTCCTCTTGTAAATTAAATTATAAGCTTATTATATAAAATTAGAAAAAAAATGGAGGTTTATATAGGAGTATGATTCTTAAATGGTTGAACGTATGCATCGAATGATAAACAGAAAAATAACATAAGTTAGTATTGTTACACAAGAGAATTATGTATTACTATAAGGAATAGGAAAAATCAGGGGCGGAGCTGTCACTGTTCGATTTCTAACCAAGTCGTAACCGGCACTCAGTGCCTTAACTTAACTGTGCAAACCATCTTGGTTTTTCTAGACTGTTCTATTTCTGTTATGCAATGCATCTCAACACAATTCAAAGAAACTCTCAGAGATCTAAGAAAACTCTCAAAATATTCTTCTGAGTGATTCTTGTATTACAAAATTTAAAACAATGATATATCTTCACAGTTCTCATCAAAACAGTTCCATAAAATTATGTAAAAGAAATTTTAATAGCATATATATTAAAGAAGTATATGCAAGTTAGGAATGCATGGAACATGATTTATAGAACAACAGACTATTCTTGAGTTATTAACCATGATAAACATCAAAGATATTTTCTACAATTCTAATGGATAATGTGGATCCACTCGTTCCATTCAGAGCCCACATTAATATCCTATACAGTCTAACCAATACTTATGGCATGATCTTTGTGAGAAGACAACTTTAGTAAAAGCATTGTCTCTACTCACCTTAGTTTTTTCTTTGAGCACCCTCGTTGCTTCTATCCAAAAGGTTCAACTTCTCAAATCAATCTATACATAATTACATCAAGAATCAATACTAGAAGTTCCAAGATTTTCAAAGTTTAGAAACCCTAGGTCTGATTCTTCTCTCCTTCTAGGGTTCATCACTAATCTAAGTATCTCGTTTTAGCTAGTAGTTTATAGGAACAAATATCAATCGTAAATTTTTCTAATAATTGTGGTTGAAAGCGTTCATGAAACTTACCTTGTATCGTGAAACCCTAGGTTAGCGGAGAGACCTTGTTCTTGAGTTCTTGTTGAGAATCTAGTGATTTTGAGATAGAATATTGTTAGAATTGATGTTTGAAAGTAGTATTCTAATGTTAATCGCATTGAAAACTCACCTTAAGTAGTATAAGAACCGTTGGATGACTTGAGGATGAGAGGGGATGTTTAATCTTTAAAGAATGAAGTTATTTTCTCTCTCCCCGTCCCTTTTATCTCGATTTCACGCCTTGAGCTTCACAGTCTGCGCCCAGCGGCACCCACGACGCTTAAATAAAATTATTTATGGTTTTGACATTCTGATTGGCGCTTGGCTCGCCCTGGGCGCCCAAAAATGCGGCCCATTTTTCTGACATAATAGTATTCAGTAAAATGCCTATAACTTTTTATAAGGATATCGAAATGACAAACGGTTTAAAGTGATAGTAATTAGACTTTAAGAGATTTAATTTGATAGGTAGTTCACCCCATAACTCTTTATAGAATGGGAGATATACTTGTTTGAATCCAAGTCTCTTGCGACTGTAGTTATGTTCTTACCTTGGACATTTCTATCTTGTTCCAAACTACTTTTTCCTGTTATAAACACCCATATCACCTCCTAAACGGAAAATTATAGTTATTATACACCTTTGATAGTATTTGAACATCCTTGTGTCCAATTTAAATCTTGAGAATATAATACTTAGCGAAAAAGTTTCGGGACTTTACAGGAGCTAGAGTGTTGAGAGTGGCTTCAGCCAAACTCAGTAGCTTTCATTCGAACATTGTATTTGTCTTAAAAAGTTAATTGAATATGTATAAATTATTAATTTGGAACCCATTAACTCAAAGCTATTATAATCCCGAACATGCTTGAAATCTTGGTTTCGCCTCTAGGAAAAAAGCTAAAATATGCCATTGAACTTAACAAAATAACTCACATATGCCACTTATAAAAAGGATTGAGAGAGGAGGAGTTGGTAAGTAATGGAGAGTTTAGATAATACCACATGGTAAAATTCGGTAGTAATTAGATAAGGTAGGGTTCCGTTATATTAAATGGTATTCATAATATTCTTTGGTATACTGCTCAGTGCACCATATAGTATACCTCTACTTTGATTACAGTTAAATTACAAATCAATAGAGTTAAATGGTATTTTCAATATTCTTGATATACCATGATACAACAATCATGGTATCCCTAGTACTCTTGGTATACTACTTTTTGGTATACCATAATTACTATTGAATCATAATATACTTTGTTTGAGTATGTTAAATGATAATCCTAATATTCTTGGTATATCATGATTATAGTTAAATTATGGTTTTTTTAATTTTTTTTAATATACTACAAAGTATACTTTTTGGTATACTATAAAGTATACGATAGTTACTATTGAATCATGGTATACTTTGTTTTGAGTATATTAATGGTATTCTTGATATTTTTGTATACTATAAAGTATACCATTATTACTGTTGATTATGCTATACTTTGTATATGTAAAATGATATTTTTGATATTTTTGGTATACTACAAATTGGTATACCATGATTAATGTTGAATCGTGGTATACTTTGTTTGAGTATATTAAATGGTATACTTAATATTCTTGGTATATTACACATTGATCTATGATGGTTATTATTGAATTATGATATTCTCAATATTTTTGGTATACTACACATTGGTATCACATGTTTAGTGTTGAATCATCGTATACTTTATTTTGAGTATATTAAATAGTATATCTAATATTCTTGGTATATATATTGGTATACCATGATTACCATTGAATCCTAGTATTCTTGGTATACTACACATTGTATACCTCTGATTAGCGTATTATATCAAAATTTTAATATTCTTGGTATACTACATATTGGTATACCACGATTATTTTTGAATCATGCTATTCTTTATTTGAGTATGTTAAGTATATCAAATATTTTTGGTATACTACATATTGGTATATTACATATTCGTATACCATGATTAGTGTTAAATTCTGGTATTCTCAATATTCTTTGGTATAGTGTACATTGGTATATCATGATTAGTGTTAAATCATGATATACTTTGTTAGAGTACGTTAAATGGCATACCCAATATTCTTGGTATACTACATATTGATATACGATAAGTACCGTTGAGTCACAGTACTCTTAGTATTCTTAGTATATTACACATTGGTTTACCATAATTAGTATAAGATATCAAATTTTAGGATTTACCGATTTAACTAGAAAGAACAAAAAAAAGTAAAAAATAGTGACATACTTTTGATTTTAAAAAAGCCTTAATTTCTTTAAAAAATGGAAAAAAGTTCATCTACAAATATAAAAAAAATCAAAAAGAGTGATACCGTAACTATCGATAACTATAATTGATTAATAATTATGTAGAAAGTATTCCAATACTAATTTTAGGACTAGATTATTTTTCTCGAAAGAACAAAATAAAAATAAAAGTGGAATAAAGTGAAAAATTATAACGGAAAAGTTTTACGAAAAAATAATAGAAAAAATAAGATAATTATAATGAAACAAAAGTGACAGATATTTTGAATGAATAAATTTTACTTTAAAAAATAAAATCTAAAATTTCTTAGAAAACGGCAAAAAATATCTACAAATATTAATAAAAATTTAAAAAATCAAAAAGAGTAACAGTGGTAACTTTAAGTAATCATAATCGAATAATAAATGTATAGATAGTATCACAATACAAATTTTAAGACTCGGCTAGTTATTTAAAAAATAAATAAAAATAAAAGTGAAAGAAAGTGATAATAGTTTTTAGCGGACGAATTTAACTGAAAAATAACAGAAAACAATAAGATTAAAATAGTAATGAAAAAGAAAAAAAAAGTGACAAAATATTTTGGACGGAGAGTTTTAGCGGAAAGAATAAAATTAAAAAATAATAACAAGCACACCCAAAAAGAAAAATCAAGATAAAAAATAAAGCAAAAAAGAGTGAGAGGGTTACTACGGGAAAGAATAAAAATAAATAAAAAATAAAAGGAGAAAAAAACTAAAAAAAAAAATAAGAAAAGATGAATATGTCACGACCCGGAATTTCCACCGTCGGAACCGTGATGGCGCCTAACATTTCACTTGCTAGGCAAGTCCACGTTAGAGAATCATTAAACCAATCCTTATTCCATTAATTAAATAACAACAATTAGCTAAGACGAAATATAGTGAGTGCGGAATGATATAAAAACTGCATTAATTTCTACCACCCGGATCTGGAGTCACAATTCACGAGCATTCTAGAATTCACTATAAGTAATAGTCTGAAAGAAATACAATTGTTTGGATGAAAGAAAAAGTAAAACATAAAAAGATAGGCGGGGACTTCAAGGTCTGTGAACGCCGACAGATATACCTTGAGTCTTCGGATAACGGTCCAACAGTAAAAATCTCGATCAACCCGAGTCGGTACCGAAATTTGCACAGAAAGTACAGAGTACAGTATCAGTACAACCGACCCCATGTACTGGTAAGTGTCGAGCCTAACCTCGACGAAGTAGTGACGAGGCTAAGGCAAGGCACCTACAAATCAACATGTACAATTTAACAATGTATATACAAATAATAGTAATGAAGAGCTAGACAGAAAATATCGGGAGGGAAAAACATGCTGGGGGAAATACGAGATAAGGAACTACAGCAGAATGATAACTGGAACAACCAAATACTATGAATCAACAGAAACAACGAATACAGTAAAGGAAAAATGCATGGCATCACTCTTCGTGCTTTTACTCTCAATCTCACCATAAAATCAATAGAAACGACACGGCATCACCCTTTGTGCATTAACTCTCATATCATGGCACGGCATCACCCTTCATGCATTAACTCTCATATCATGGCACGACATCACCCTTCGTGCTTTTACTCTCGCAATATAGCACGGTATCACCCTTCGTGCATTAACACTCACAATATGCCCCGACATCACCCTTCGTGCATTAACAGTCTTAATATGGCACGACATCACCCTTCGGGCATTAACACTCACAATATGGCACGACATCACCCTTCGTACATTAACACTCTCCCTTACCATAATGCAATGCATAAATAACAACAGGAAGATAGAATAACAAGTACAAGCCTTAATTTCTTTAAAAAATGGAAAAAAGGTCATCTACAAATATAAAAAAAAAAATCAAAAAGAGTGATATCGTAACTATCGATAACTATAATTGATTAATAATTACGTAGAAAGTATTCCAATACTAATTTTAGGACTAAATTATTTTTCTCGAAAGAACAAAATAAAAATAAAAGTGGAATAAAGTGAAAAATTGTAACGGAAAATTTTTACGAAAAAATAATAGAAACAAATTAGATAATTATAATGAAAAAAAAGTGACAGATATTTTGAATGAATAGATTTTACTTTAAAAATTAAAATTTAAATTTCTTAGAAAACGGCAAAAACTATCTACAAATATTAATTAAAATTTAAAAAATCAAAAAGAGTAACAACGGTAACTTTAAGTAATCATAATCGATTAATAAATGTATAGATAGTATCGCAATACAAATTTTAAGACTCGGTTAGTTATTTAAAAAATAAATAAAAATAAAAGTGAAAGAAGGTGATAATAGTTTTTGGCGGAAGAATTTTAGTGAAAAATAACAGAAAAAATTAAGATTAAAATAGTAATGAAAAAGGAAAAAAAAGTGACAAAATATTTTGGACGGAGAGTTCTAGCGGAAAGAATAAAATTAAAAATTAATAAAAAGCACACCCAAAAAGAAAAATCAAGATAAAAAATAAAGCAAAAAAGAATGAGAGGGTTACTACGAGAAAGAATAAAAATAAATAAAAAATAAAAGGAGAAAAAAACTAAAAAAATAAAATAAGAAAAGATGAATATGTCACGACCCAGAATTCCCACCGTCGGAACTGTGATGGCGCCTAACATTTTACTTGCTAGGCAAGCCAACGTTAGAGAATCATTAAACCAATCCTTATTCCATTAATTAAATAACAACAATTAGCTAAGACGAAATACAGTGAGTGCGGAATGATATAAAAACTGCATTAATTTCTACCACCCGGATCTGGAGTCACAATTCACGAACATTCTAGAATTCACTACAAGTAATAGTCTGAAAGAAATACAACTGTTTGGATGAAAGAAATAGTAAAACAAAAAAAGATAGGCGGGGACTTCAAGGTCTGTGAACGCCGACAGATCTACCTTGAGTCTCCGGATAACGGTCCAACAGCAAAAATCTCGATCAACCCGAGCCGGTACCAAAATCTGCACAGAAAGTGCAGAGTGCAGTATCAGTACAATCGATCCCATGTACTAGTAAGTGTCGAGCCTAACCTCGACGAAGTAGTGACGAGGCTAAGGTAAGACACCTACAAATCAACATGTACAATTTAACAGTGTATATACAAATAATAGTAATGAAGAGCTAGACAGAAAATATCGGGAGGAGGAAACATGCTGGGGAAAATACGAGATAAGGAACTACAACAAAATGATAACTGGAACAACCAATATACTATGAATCAACAGAAACAACGAATACAGTAAAGGAAAAATACACGGCATCACCCTTCGTGCTTTTACTCTCAATCTCACCATAAAATCAATAGAAACGGCACGACATCACCCTTCGTGCATTAACTCTCATATCAGGGCAAGACATCACCCTTGGTGCTTTTACCCTCGCAATATGGCACGTCATCACCCTTCATGCATTAACACTCTCAATATGCCATGGCATCACCATTCGTGCATTAACACTCTTAATATGACACGACATCACCCTTCGTACATTAACACTCACAATATGGCACGACATCACCCTTCGTGCATTAACACTCTCCCTTACTATAAGGTAATGCATAAATAACAACAGGGAGATAGAATAACAAGTACAAGCCTTACTTCAACATTTGGTTCCACAATATCAATCTCAACTTCAAAATATATACTCAATTATCACCAGAGAATCCGTAATCATGATAAGAATGATCAATTTAACAACACTAGTCTAAACACGTAACAATTAAGCATAGGAAAGAGACAATATAAGAAAAACAGGAGAAAACAGGGAAGACAGGTAAATTGGCGGCGCATAAGTACTCGTCACCTCACATATACGCCGCTCACATGAATTTCACATAGTAAATAATCTGAGGTTCCTAATTCCCTCAAATCAGGGTTAGACACAATACTTACCTCGTTCCAAAGGCCACTCAATACTCAATCACAGCTTTTCCTTTAGAATCTACCTCCAAATCACTCGTATCTATTCAAAAATAACTCAATAATATCAAATATTGCTAAAGGAATCAATTACAATGCATAAATTAAATTACCCAAATTTTCCTCCAAAAAGTCAAAAATCGACCCCGGGCCTGCTTGGTCAAAACCCGAGGTTCAGACCAAAATCCATTTACCCATTCACCCCGAGCCCGGATATATAATTGGTTTTGGAATCCGACCTCAAATTGAGGTCTAAATCCCCAAATTTTTGAAATCCCTAGTTTCTACCCAAACCCCTAATTCTACCATGAAAACTCTAGATTTTAGGTTGAAAGTTTATGAAATGAAATGGGTAATTGAAAGAAAATAATTTAGAATCACTTACCAACACTTTGGGAAAGAAATTAACTCTTGAAAATCACCCCTAGTTCGTTTGGCTTTTGAGATAGTGAATTTATGGCTAAATCCCGTATTTGGATTCTGTTAAGTGTTGGGCGACAGTGTGCATCGCGTTCGCGAGGCTACTGTCATGTTCGCGAAGAGTAGAGCTGCCAAGCCTTCGCGTTCGCGAGACCTTGCTCGCGTTCGCGATGGTTACTCCTCCCTGGCCTTCGTGTTTGCGAGACCATGCTCGCGTTCGCGAAGAAGGATCACTGACTCTCCCCCCGGTGTGCCTAACACTACGCGTTCGCGAGGAGCTGGTCGCGTTTGCGAAGGGTAACGCCCCCATCGCTTCGCGTTCGCGACCAAGACTTCGCGTTTGTAAAGAAGAAAATTCCAGTTGACCAGTTTACTCTTCACGTTCGCGAGAGTACCTTCGCGAACGCGAAGAAGGACATTCCAGAACACCAAAATCTGTAGAAAACTAGATTTTCCAAAGTCCAAACATCCCGTGGCCTATCCGAAACTCACCCGAGTCCTCAGGGCTCCAAACCAATTGTGCACACAAGTCTGAAAACATCATACGAACTTGCTCGCGTGATCAAATCGCCAAAATAACACCTAGAACTACGAATTTAGCACAAAATCAAATAAAATTCTCAAGAATACTTTAAAATTCCTATCTTCTCAACTGGACGTCCGAATCACGTCAAACCAACTCAGTTTCTCACCAAATTTCACAGAAAAGTCTTAAATATTATAATGAACCTGTACCGGGCTCCAGAACCAAAATATGGAGCCGGTACTAACAATGCCATACATCAATCAATTCTTAAAAATAATTAAATTTTTAGACATTTAATTTTCATCAAAAGTTCATAACTCGAGCTAGGGACCTCCAAATTCGATTCTGGATATATGCTAGGTCCTATATTTCAATACGGACCCACCGGGACCGTCAAAATACGGATCCGGGCCGTTTACCAAAAATGTTGACCGTAGTCAACTCAATTGAAGTTTTTATGCAAAAATTCTTATTTTAATCAGTTTTTAACATATAAGCTTTCCGGGCCAATTCTTGGACTGCGTACGCAAATCGAGGAGGGTAAAAAAGGGGCTTTTAAAGGCTTAAGAGCGCAAGATCGAGTTCTAAAATATAAGATGACCTTTTGGGTCATCACATTCTCCACCTCTAAAATAACCGTTCGTCCTCGAACGAACATAGAAAAGTACCTGAGCTGGTGAAAAAGTTGGGATATCTACTCCGCATATCGGGCTCGGACTCCCAAGTAGCTGCCTCAACAGGATGACCTCTCCAATGCACTCGAACTGAAGGGTAACTCTTTGATCTCAACTGGGGAACTTGCCGGGCTAGAATAGCCACCGGCTCCTCCTCGTAAGTCAAATCCTTGTCCAATTGGACAGAGCTGAAATCTAACACATGGGACGGATCGCCGTGATACTTTTGAAGCATGGACACATGGAACACCGAATGAACTGCTGATAAACTAGGTGGCAACGTAAGCCTATAAGCCACCTCTCCCACTCTCTCCAGAATCTCAAAAGGTCCGATATACCTAAGGCTCAACTTGCCCTTCTTTCCGAACCTCATTACACCATTCATGGGTGATACCCGAAGCAACACTCTCTCCCCGACCATGAATGCAACATCACGAACTCTGCGGTCGGCATAAAGCTATTTCCTGGATTGAGCTGTGCGAAGTCGATCCTGAATAATCTTGACCTTATCCAAGGCATCCTATACTAAGTCTATGCCCAACAACCGAGCCTCCCCCGGCTCAAACCACCTAACTGGCGACCGACACCGCCTACCATATAATGCCTCGTAGGGAGCCATTTGAATGCTCGACTGGTAGCTGTTATTGTAGGCGAACTCTGGAAGGGGCAAGAACTGATCCCAAGATCCTCCGAAGTCTATAACACATGCACGGAGCATAACCTCCAAGATCTGAATAATGCGCTCGGACTGCTCGTCCGTCTGAGGATAAAATATTGTGCTTAACTCAACCCGCGTACCCAACTCACGCTATACTGTCATCCAGAAGTGCGAGGTGAACTACGTACCTCGATCAGAAATGATAGATATGGGCACACAGTGAAGACGGACGATCTCACGAATGTAAATCTCTACCAACCACTCCGAAAAATAGGTAACTGCCACAGGAATAAAGTGCGCTGACTTGGTCAGCCTGTCCATAATGACCCAAACTGCATCGAACTTCCTCTGAGTCCGTGGGAGTCCAACAATAAAATCCATAGTGATACGTTCCCACTTCCACTCAGGAATCTCTATCTCCTGAAGCAAACCACCAGGTCTCTGATGCTCATACTTTACTTGCTGACAATTTAAACACCGAGCTACATAATCAACTATATCCTTCCTCATTCGCCTCCACTAATAATGCTGCCGTAAGTCCTGATACATCTTGGTGGCACCCGGATGAACAGAATACCGGGAACTATGGGCCTCCTCAAAAATCAACTCACGAAGTCCATCTACATTAGGCACATAAATACGACCTTACATCCTCAAAACTCCATCATCTCCAAAAGTAACCTTCTTGGCACCACCGTGCCGCACTGTGTCTCTAAGGACAAGTAAATGAGGGTCGTCATCCTGCCGATCTCTGATGCGCTCAAACAAAGAAGACCGAGCAACTGTACAAGCTAGAACACGGCTGGGCTCAGAAATATCCAACCTCACGAACTGGTTGGCCAGGGCCTGAACATCCAATGCAAGAGGTCTCTCACCAACTGGAATATAAGCAAGGCTACCCATACTAGCTGACTTTCTACTCAAAGCATCGACCAACACATTGGCCTTCCCGGGATGATATAATATGGTGATATCTTAGTCTTTCAATAGCTCCAACCACCTCCTCTGCCTCAAATTGAGCTCCTTCTGTTTGAACAAATACTGCAAGCTCTGATGATCCATGAATACCTCACATAGGACACCGTAAAGATAGTGCCTCCAAATCTTCAGCGTGTGCACAATGGCTGCCAGCTCTGGATCATGAACATGGTAATTCTTCTCATGAACCTTCAGCTGCCGCGAAGCATATGCAATAACCTTGCCACCCTGTATCAATACCGCACCCAGACCAATAAGAGATGTGTCATAATATACTGTATAAGAACCTGTACATGAGGGTAACACCAATACCGGTGCCGTAGTCAAAGTTATCTTGAGCTTCTGGAAGCTCACCTCACACTCGTCTGATCATCCAAATGGGGCACCCTTCTGGGTCAACCTGGTCAATGGGGTTGCTATGGATGAAAACCCCTTCACAAACCGACAGTAATAACCTGCCAATCCCAAGAAACTACGAATCTCTGTAGCTGATGTGGGTCTAGGACAGTTCTGAACTACCTCAATCTTCCTAGGATCCACCTGAATACCCTCTGCTGATACAACGTGACCTAAGAAAGCAACTGAACTCAACCAAAACTCGCATTTTGAGAATTTAGCATATAACTGGATATCTCTCAGAGTCTGAAGAATGATCCGAAGGTGCTTCTCATGCTCTTCTCGGCTGTGGGAGTAGATCAAGATATTATCAATAAATACAATCACAAAGGAATCCAAGTAGGTCTTGAACACTCGGTTAATCAAATCCATGAATGCTGCTGGGGCATTTGTTAACACAAAGGACATCACCATAAATTCATAATGCCCGTAACGAGTCCGTAAAGCTGTCTTAGGGACATCCGATGCCCTAATCCTCAACTGATGGTAGCCAGATCTCAAATCAATCTTCGAAAATACCTTGGCACCCTGAAGCTGATCAAATAAATCATCAATCCTCGGCAATGGATACTTGTTCTTGATGGTGACTTTGTTCAACTGTCGATAATCTATACACATCCTCATCGGTCCATCTTTCTTCTTCACAAACAACACAGGTGCACCCCAGGGCGAGACACTGGGTCTAATAAAGCCCTTATCAAGAAAATCTTGCAATTGTTCCTTTAATTCTTTCAACTCTGGCGGGACCATGCGGTATGGCGGAATGGAAATGGGCTGAGTGCCCGGAGCCTAATCAATGCAGAAATCAATATTCATGTCGGGTGGCATCCCCGACAGATCTGTAAGAAACACCTCTGTAAACTCACAAACAATCGGTACTGACTCCATGGAAGGAACCTCCGCACTAGAATTGCGGACATAAGCCAAGTAAGCTAGACACTCCTTCTAGACCATATGTCGAGCCTTCACATAATAGATAACCCTGCTGGTAGAATGGCCAAGAGTCCCTCTCCACTCTAATCGAGGCAACCCCTGCAAGGCTAAGGTCACCATCTTGGCGTGACAATCTAATATAACATGATAAGGTGACAACTAATCCATACCTAGTATGACATCAAAATCAACCATATCGAGAAGTAGAAGGTCCACACGAGTCTCAAGACTCCAAATGGTGACCACACATGAATGATAAACACGATTTACAACAATTGCATCTCCTACTGGTTTAGACACATACACATGAGCACTCAAAGAATCACGGGGCACAACCAAATATGAAGCAAAATAGGATGACACATAGGAGTAAGTAGACCCCGGATCAAATATAACTGAAGCATCTCTACTGTAAATTAAAATAGTACCTGTGATAACAACATCAGATGACTCAGCCTCAGGCCTGGCCGGGAAAGCATAATACCGGGGCTGGGCCCCACCACTCTGAACTATGTCTCTGGGATGGCCTCTAGCTGGCTGGTCTCCACCTCTAGCGGTCTGACCTCCACCTCTAACAGTCTGGCCTCTACCTCTGGCTGCCTGAACCTTGCCTCTGGCTGGCTGAGCAGGTGGTGCAACAATTGGTGTCGAAACCATGGCACGAGAACTCTGATACTGTGAGCTGCCCATTGCCCGAGAGCAAAATCTAGCAATGTGCCTCGGATCACCACAAGTATAACATGACCTCGGATGCTGTGACTGCTCACCCTGAAAATGACCCTGTCGACCTGAGTAACCACCCTGATAACTCTAGAGTGGAGGTGCACTGTAGGCTAGCTGGTCGGAATTAGGCATATGAGGACCACAACCACCTGAGGCACCGTGAGATGCCTGGAGTGCTGAATGAAACGGCCTGGGGGGATGGCCTCTGCCATAAGTTCCCCGACCTCCAGATGAGCCCCCACTGAATCCACCAAAGTGACGAGGCCTCTTGTCAGACCCCTGACTACTCCCTTGAGCTAAAACTATCTCGACTCGCCTGGCAATATTGGCAGCCGTCAATAAACCTCCTCACCCTCTCTCTCACAGTGGGAAGCAGAAGAATATCATGATGGGCCAAATCCACAAAATGGGTCTCATACTGAGTAACATGCATACTGCCCTGCTGGAGACGCTCGAACTGACGGCGACGTTCCTCTCTCAATGTGATAGGCAGAAACTTCTCTAGAAAGAGTTGAGAGAACTGGTCCCAAGTAAGAGCAGGCGACCTAGCTGGTCTGGTCAACAAATAATCTCTCCACCATTTCTTGGCGGAACCAGTCATCTGAAATGCAGCAAAATTGACCCCATTGGTCTCCACTATACCCATGTTCCGTAGAACCTCGTGACAGCTGTCGAGATACTCCTGGGGATCTTCTAAAGGAGCACCACTGAAGTGAACTGGGAAGAGCTTGGTAAACCTTTCCAACCTCAATAAAGCCTCAGAAGACATAGCTGACCTGTCACCGGTCTGTGGCACAGCAACCGGCTGAACTACTCCGATTGGATGAGCTACTGGAACCTGATACTGGGGAGCTATCTGCTCCGAAGCAGGAGTAGTGGGAGTTTGGGCTCCTCCTCTAGCCTGAGAGATGGCTGGTGCCATGGGAAATATGCCAGTCTGGGCCACACTCCCCATAAGGCCCACCAAACGGACCAAAGTGTCCTGAAGTAATGGGGTGGCAATGAACCCCTCCGGAACCTGAGCTGGTCCTGCAGGAACAGTCTGGGATAGAACCTCCTCGTCAAGATCTATCTGAATCTCTACTACTGGGGTTGCTGCTCGGGCTCTGGGCTGAGCCCTGCACTTACCTCGGCCTCTTGCACGGCCTCGGCCTTGACCTCTTGCACAGCCTCGACCTCGACCTCTGCCCTGTGTAGGAGCTGCCACTGGAGGCTCTGGATGCTGCTCAGCTGAGGAAGCGGTACATGTTCCCGCTATCTGCGAGAGAATAAGAGTAGAAGAGTTCAATCAGTATTGAGAAAACAACATCGCACGACAGAGGAGAATAGAAGTGAAATTAGTTCCTAAACTTCATAGCCTCTGGAAGATAAGCACAGACGTCTCCGTACCGACCCTCCAGACTCTACTAAGCATGCTCGTGAATCGTGAGACCTAGGCAACCTAGTGCTCTGATACAAACTTGTCACAACCCGGAATTCCCACCACGGGACCGTGATGGCACCTAACATTTCACCTCCTAGGCAAGCCAACGTTAGAGAATCATTAAACCAATACTTATTCTATTAAGTAAATAACAACAATTAGCTAAGTTGAAATATAGTGAGTGCGGAATGCTATAAAAACTGCATTAATTTCTACCACCTAGATCTGGAGTCACAATTCACGAGCATTCTAGAATTCACTACAAGTAATAGTCTAAAAGAAATACAACTGTTTGGATGAAAGAAACAGTAAAACAAAAAAAGATAAGCGGGGACTTCAAGGTCTGTGAACGTCGACAAATCTACCTTGAGTCTTCGGATAACGGTCCAACAACAAAAATCTCGATCAACCCGAGCTGGTATCAAAATCTACACAGAAAGTGCAGAGTGCAGTATCAGTACAACCGATCCCATGTACTGGTAAGTGTCGAGCCTAACCTCGACGAAGTAGTGACGAGGCTAAGGCAAGGCACCTATAAATTAACCTGTATAATTTAACAGTGTATATTCAAATAACAGTAATGAAGTGCTAGACAGGAAATATCAGGAGGGGGAAACATGCTAGGGGAAATACGAGATAAGGAACTACAACAGAATGATAACTGGAACAACTAATATACTACGAATCAACAGAAACAACGAATACAGTACAGGAAAAATGCACGACATCACCCTTCGTGCTTTTACTCTCAATCTCACCATAAAATCAATAGAAATGACACATCACCCTTCATGCATTAACTCTCATATCATGGCACGACATCACCCTTCATGCTTTTACCCTCGCAATATGGTACGACATCACCCATCGTGCATTAACACTCACAATATGGCATGACATCACCCTTCATGCATTAACACTCACAATATGGCACGACATCACCCTTCGTACATTAACAATCACAATATGGCACGACATCAGGGTTAGACACAACACTTACCTCGCTCCAAAGGCCACTCAATACTCAATCACAGCTTTTCTTTTAGAATCCACCTCCAAACCACTCGCATATATTCAGAAATGACTCAATAATATCAAATATTGCTAAAGGAATCAATTACATTGCATAAATTAAATTCCCCAAATTTCCTCCAAAAAGTCGAAAATCGACTCCGGGCACCAAAATGCATTTACCCATTCACCCCGAGCCCAGATATATAATTGGTTTTGGAATCCGACCTCAAATTAAGGTCTAAATCCCCAAATTTTCGAAATCCCTAGTTTCTACCCTAACCCCTAATTCTACCATGAAAACTCTAGATTTTAGGTTGAAACTTTATGAAATGAAATGGGTAACTGAAAGAAAATGGTTTAGAATCACTTACCAACACTTTGGGGAAGAAAATAACTCTTGAATATTGCCCCTAGTCCGTTTGGTTTTTGAGAAAAATGAATTTATGGCTAAATACCGTATTTGGATTCTGTTAAGTGCTGGGTGACAGTGGGCATCGCGTTCGCGAGGCTACTGTCACGTTCGCGAAGAGCAGAGCTGCCAAGCCTTCGCGTTCGAGTGACCTTGCTCGTGTTCGCGATGGTTACTCCTTCCTGGCCTTCGCATTCGCGAGACTATGCTCGCATTCGCGAAGAAAGATCACTGACTCTCCCCCAGGTTTGCCTAACACTACGCGTTCGCGAGGAGCTGGCCGCGTTCGTGAAGGGTAACGACCCCCATCGCTTCGCGTTCGCGACCAAGCCTTCTCGTTCGCGAAGAAAAAAATTCCAGCTGACCAGTTTACTCTTCGCGTTCGCGAGAGTACCTTCTCGAATGCGAAGAAGGATATGCTATAACACCAGAATCTGCAGAAAACCAGATTTTCCAATGTCCAAACATCTCGTGGCCTATCCGAAACTCACCCGAGCCCTCGGGGCTCCAAACCAAACATGCGCACAAGTCTAAAAACATTATACGAACTTGATTGCGCGATCAAATCTCAAAAATAACACCTAGAACTATGAATTTAGTACCAAATCAAATGAAATTCTCAAGAACACTTTAAAATTCCTATCTTCTCAACTGGACGTCTGAATCACGTCAAACCAACTCCGTTTCTCACCAAATTTCACAAACAAGTCTTAAATATTATAATGAACCTATACTGGGCTCTGGAACCAAAATATGAATCCGATACTAGCAATGCCAAACATCAATCTATTCTTAAAGATAATTAAATTTTTAGACTTTTAATTTTCATCAAAAATTCATAACGCGAGCTAGGGACCTCCGAATTCGATTCTGAGCATACGCCCAGGTCCCATATTTCGATACGGACCCACCGAGATCGTCAAAATATGGATTCGGGCCCGTTTACCAAAAATATTGATCGAAGTCAACTCAACTGAATTTTTTAGGCAAAAATTCTTATTTTTATCAGCTTTTAGCATATAAGCCTTCCGGGCCAATTCTCGGATTGCGCACGCAAATCAAGTAGGGTAAAAATGTGATTTTTTGATGTTTAAGAGCGTAGAATCGAGTTCTAAAACATAAGATGACCTTTTGGGTCATCACATAATAAGAGTGCATAATTTTATTAAAAAGATAAAACAAAGTGAAAATCAACCAAATACGAAAAAAATAATAATGATAAAAAATAAAAATGTGAAAAGAAAAACAAAGAAAAGGAGGAGAATGACCTTTGGTGAAGCCTAGGGCCCTAGGAATAGAAAGGAGGGGGGTATCATGGTCTTAAAATCTTCAAAAGGGGCATGTTTTGTCTTTTTTTAAAAATGGGAGCATTTCGGTCATTAAGTCTTTAAAATAGGCTCTAAGTGTTATTTTCTCTTTAAATTTTATACCCCGACAGTTCAAAGAATATATGTAAGCGCTAATCGTGATGTTCCATCTCTTTTATCTTAGGGAGGTGCAAAGAGGGTTGTTATTTCATTCCCTAGTAAGGATGCACCCATATTTGTTATGGGTATCAATGAGAAGGAATAGAAATGCGATATCAACATTGTATCTAATCACTAAGAGTACAGTTTATGAGTCAGTCCACGCTCCAAAAAGCATAGCAAAATTTTGTTTTTGTTTTCTCCTTAAGGAGTATACAATTAGCCAAGCTTATGTGCCTCCAGTAGAAAACGTATACTTACTACAGATTTTACATTTGATTAAACAGGTTGTTGGCAAAGTTCTTCCTGCACTAAATGAAAAGTTGATTGGGATGCCTTTTCGTGTTCCAACTGTTGATGTTTTAGTATCTTACAAGGAGGCTTGAGAAAGCAGCCACCTATGATGATGTCACCACCCAAAATTCAACTAGTTGTAATGGCACCTAACTCAACCCGCTAGGTAAGCCCAATAACAGCCGACACAAAGTGATCAACAAATGATATAACTAAATTACAAACAATATCTCAAGGACTGGCAGTACAAGTCATGAGCTACTAAGACTGGATTTTTGCAAAACCTGATATGAAATAAATACAACTTATGTTTGAAATGTACATAAACAGATTTCAACTTTAAAACTACCCAGGGACAAGTGGTAGCTAAATCCGGAAGGTAGGTACATCTTCAGTGTCAACACCTGTCATCTACCGCATCTCAGCTCCAAGATTTGCACGCAAGGTGCAGAAGTGTAGTATGAGCACAACCGACCCCATATACCCAGTAAGTATCTTGACTAACCTCAGTGAAGTAGTGATAATGCTTTTTAGTTAAAAGATACTCACTGATATAACATGTGCAGTAGAATTGCAATAGAAATAATACTAGAAAATAATAGAGAGGATGTCACGACCCAAAATCTCACATGTCGTAATGGCGCTTATCGCAATACAAGCAAGCCGAAAATCACAAATAACCATGCATCTTTAAATTGAAACATAATGAAATAAGCTTAATAGTAAAGAAAATACCGCGACTCAATACAAAATCCCCAAAATTCGGGTGTAACTGAATACATGAGCATCTAAATGACAATACGGTCTAACTGCTAAAAATAACTGTCTAGAAAGATAGAGCAGTACTAATAAACTGAAAAAAGCAGAGTCGAGGTCTACGTTCGCCAAGGCAACTACCTCAATATTCTCCAAACTGATAAAACACCAAAGCTAGCAACCGTCGTGCCCAGATGTACCTGGATTTTCACACGAAGTGCAGAGTGTAGTATGAGTACAACCGACCCAATGTACTCAATAAGTAACAAGACTAAACTTGGTCTGAAAGCAGTGACGAGCTCCGACAGGTACAGTCCAAATACAGATTTTAACAGTATAGAAATGTAGACATGCTTTCAAGTTTAACATTTTAAGCTCAACACAGATACAATATACCAAGTATGACTGATATGAGGAATACTACATCTCTATATCTACATGTGAAATGTGCATGTCACATGTAATGCATCAAAATGATAACCTCACGTACTCACACTCTTAGATTACTCAATCTGAATGTCTTAAATCTCACTCATCACACCTAGTCACTAACCACTGTATCGTACATGTGCTCACTACTGGTGTGTCAGACTCCGGAGGGGTGGATCCTGCCCAAACTCTAATATAAAGCCAATATAGCGTGCTGCGGAGTGCAGCCCGATCCCATAATAGTAATATAAGAAGCCTATAAGGCCTGTTGCGGCATACAACCTGATCCATAATAATAATATATATAGAGCCAAGAAGTCCTACTGCATCATGCATCCCGATCCTCAATCTTACTCACAACACGGCTCTCAGGCCCCAACTCAGTCATCAATCTCTCTAGTCTCTCGGGCTCACAAATCTGATGACAATCAACCGATAAATGATAATACGATGTAACAATAAATGGCAACGGAGATTGAGATATGATATGCAAATGATAGATGTGGCTGAGTACATAATTACAAATTAGGCAAATAATTCAACAACAAAACGACTTCTGTGTGTCCCAACAGTACCAGCAGCCTAAGCATGATTTCTAACATGAATCACAACTCAACATTTCTAAGACATGGAGAATACATGAATAATAACAAGATTAGATGACTACACAGCTCTACGGAATCAACCGAGTCACAATTACTACGGTGCACGCCTACACGTCCGTCACCTAGCATGTGCATCACCTCAACACCAACCACATAACATGTAATTCAGAGATTTATACCCTTAGAACCATGTTTAGAAGTGTTACTTACCTTAACCCGCGCAAATCTCTACTCCAACAATCCCTTGCATCGCGAATCGGCCTCCGAATGACTCAAATCTTGCCACGAATAACTCAATACAATCAACACAAGATATAGGAATCAATTATATATGATAAATCTAGGTTCTTTAATAAAAAGTCAACCTAAAAGTTAACCCCAGGACCGCATCTCTGAATTCAATAAAATTAACAAAATCCGAACACCCATTTAATAGCGAGTCCAACCATACCAAAGTTACTCAATTCCGATCTCAACTCGACCTTCAAATTCTCAAATTATAGTTTATGAAGTTTCTACAATTTTCCTAATTTTTCAAACTCAAAATACTAATTAAATGGTAAAAACAATGATAGATTCATGTATATTAACCAAATCCGAATTAAAATCACTTACCCCAATTAATTCCTCAAAATTTCCTCCAAGAATTGCCTCAATTCAAGCTCTCAAAGTCCAAATGTGAAATAATACTCTAACCCTCATTTTTTGAAATTTTATATTCTGTCCAGGTGCTCTGTCACGACCAACAACCCACTATACGTCGCGATGGCGCCCAACATCGCCGTTAGGCAAGCCAACGGTGAACTAATAACTTAATTATTCATTTTATTATTTTCAAAATCATAATTGTAATTAAGTAAGGAGGTTTACACCTCTTAAATCACGGGTACGTACATAACTAGTTGTCTGAAAAAAGAAATGAAAGGTGATAATAATATACAAATCCGTAGTCATCAACTACAATATCCCAAAATCCGGTATCAGAAGTGCATGAGCATTTACTAAGGAGTACAATAATAATACAACATATGTTTGGAATGTAAATAAGACAGGATAAATTAAGTAATACGATGGAGAGTCTGTGGGCTGCAATACGTAGCCTGGAATTTGCAGCTCACCATAAAGTCCCCTCAGCAGCTGCGCCTATGCGCCAAGGTGACCACCAAAAAGACCTGTCAGATCCTGCATATTTAGTGCAGAAGTGCAGCATAAGTACGTAAATCAATGCGTACCCAGTAAGTATCTAGCCTACCCAGGAGAAGTAGTGACGAGTAGCACATAACAATTAATCACCTAGGGGGTAGTTTCCCCCTCACAAGGTTAGACGGGAGACTTACCTTGCTCCGAAGTTCCATAACCGGCTTCAACATTTCTCTATCACCTCAACCCAAAGCCAAACGTTCCGAAACTAGTCAAACAATGTGTAAATCAATCAAAATATACTCCAATGCGTATAATTTAACAATTTAAAATAATTCTCCACCCCGCTCGAAAAGTCGACAAAGTCCACCCTCTGGCCCACATGCCCGGTTTTCGAAAATATTCGAAGATAAACTTTACCCATAATATCACGAACTCAAATATATAATTTATTCTCAGTTCCACGTCCAATTTTGTGGTCAACATCCAAAAATACCATATTCTAAGTTTTTCTCTTAAAATCTCACAAATTACATAAATGTTCATGCTTTAATCCACATATAAACCATGTATTTAACTCACAAGGTGTAGAAGTCACTTACCTAAAGTTTTATGATGAAAATGGCACTCCAAAATCGCCCTAACGTCGTCTCCCATAGAAAGGAATGAGGTGGAAATGAGACAAACCCCCAAAATATAGCTTCTGCCCAGGTATTTACCCTTCACGATCGTGGAATATTCTTTGTGATTGCAAAGCATAACTTTTCTCAGCTCAAAATTACCCTTCGCGATCGCGGAAAACCAATCGCGATCATGAAGAACAAGCTGCCCAACTCCTCCAGATAGACTCTATTATAATGGTCATAACATTTTGTACAGAACTCATATTGATAAATAGTTTAACTTTCGGAAAACTAGACACCAAGGGCTACAACATTCATTTTTGGATCATCTCCAAATTCCTTAGGGATTACAAGATATAAGCTTCCAAAGTCAGTCCTGTGCAGCAGATATTTCTTCTTTGCAAACGCGAATCTGCCTCCGCGAACGCGATTCTCAGACCCATTTCTCCCATTTTTCTCTTCGCGAACGTGATCCAATGTCCGCGATCGCGATGCACACTGCTGTAGCCAAAAACCAGCAATTAAAAATTGCCTATAAATGGTCTGAAACTACCTCGAAACTCAACCGAGCCCTTCGGGACCCTGTTTGAACATACCAACAAGTCCCAAAACATGACACGAACCTGCTCGAGGCCTCAGATCACACCAAACAACATCCAAAACTACGAATCGACAATCAAAATCCTTCTTTTAATTTTCAAACATCCAAACTCTGACGAACGCGTCCGAATCATACTTAAACATTCTGGAATGACGCCGAACTTTACGTACAAATTATAAATCACGATATGAACCTATTCCAAGGCTTGGAACTCCAAACGGACATCGATAACCCCAAAATTCACTTCAAATTAAACTTTAGAAATTCTTAAACTTTCAAAATGCCAACTTTCCCTAATAAGCAACAAAATGCTCCCGGACCACCCGATAGTCAACTGAACATACGCCTAAGTCCGAAATCATCATACACACTTATTATAACCTTCAAATCGTGATTTTGAGGTTGTTTACTCAAAAGTCAAACCTCAGTCAATTCTTCCAACTTAAAGCTTCCGAAATTAGAATTTTCCATCCGAATCAACTCTGAACTTCCCGAAATTCGATTCCGACTACGTGAACAAGTCATAAAACATGAAATTAAGCTACTCAAGGCCTCAAACCGCCGAACGACGCACGTTCGTTCTCGAACGTACCAAGAACTGTTCTGGAGTTGTCCAAAATCACTGTTTAACACCTCGTGCACCTGCTCGTGCCACCACAACCCATGTGAGCATATTAGCTTGAGCCAGACTGAAGATCATCCCTATAACCTTGGCTAACAAGCCTTAGAACCAAATTCCAACATCCGGAATTCTCCACGAGACCCGATTCTAACATACGAACACCGCATCAATCCCTACACACTGTACCAAAACCTGATCATGCACCCATGCTGAAATCACACCATGCACCACATAAGTCGTCTGCCCATAATAACATCCTCCGACCACAATAGCTAAAATTCGACGAATCCGATGACCGCAATACACCTCAGGACACATATAAGCCATGTTCCAACTCTCACAATGCCACCACGACGAAAGAGATGCGTTGAAACTCATTACCACCTGCTAAATAAATAAATCATAGGGGTCTCTCCACCTGACAAAAATCATTACCTCATTCTGAACTGAATCACGATATTTTCTCTTTAATATACCCTACATAAATCTGATCGCAATGATCTCAGGTTCAATAACCTCGTCTCTCCTAGTACAAGCTTTTCGGGCAATAAGCCACCTCAAACACCGTCTAAAATCTCATACAGTGCCAACTAGCTACAACTCGAATGTGACCCATAGGGAAGAACGAACTCTGGCAAAGAACCATCCAGCCTGGGTAATGAATAAAACGGCCAAACCGATGCTATGGCTCTATCTCAGAGATGGGAAACAAGGTACACAAAACAAGTATAAGGAACTGTACATAACATCTCACTGTTGCAGTGTGCAATCCGATCCAATCATGACATCGTCGCGGCGCGCCACCCGATCCACATAACATACCCAAGGCGGCGTGCCACCCGATCCACTCATAACAATGAATAAGTAAGCACCCATCAAGCCAAAATGCTAATACTTACGAAATGTCTGAATATCAACCACAAGCACGCCAAGTGCATAATACAACCCTGGGGAGATGGATAGTGCCATACGCTATAATTAGAGCTTACATCAAACTCCCTTAGACACCGCGCTTACATCCTTAAACCCATTAGAGCCACTATTGAGAGTCACTCACTCCGACCTGGTCCCGAGTATAATCAAAATCCAACGCCCTTTTAGCACATGAACACTCCCGAAGAAGCACCCGATTGAATTCGTTTCCTTGTACATCACCTCTACAAGAAGCATAAACTCTGAATCTTCCCAAAAACTGCACATGAATCGATAAGGCCAAATATAGCACACATTCATCAAGTTCTTTGCTCGAATTACCCCTGATATTTTCTTTTCTTAGTCCTAAATAATCCACCAATGCACCGATAACCAAAAATCGCATAAGCAGACAACCACGTGATCCAATCGTAGGCGGTGGGCTCCCCCACTTAGCTTTAAGCTACAATCACATAAATCTAGAATCCACAAAGATTCTTCCTTCCCAGTTACTATGATCTGGCACCGTTAACTCGCCAAACCTCTCGAAATCTCTTGTTAAACTCTTCCTAAAACATCCTTAATTATCAACCGCAATTGAATATTCGACCTCCCGCTGGGTAGTAAGTAGAACTCCTCGTAGAAGCTTCATCAGAAATCATGCAACCGCTGACCTGCTCACAGGAGATAACTCACCTGTGGAATTTCCATACTGACATCTTACCACAATGTTGCACTGGGTACAACTACTATGAAATCAGTAAACCCTCCTAAGCCCATGCTCGTCCACCAGCTGTACAAGTATGTCCATTCCCCATTGACATCAACTGAAAGCCCAACAATACATTCCAAACACAAAGTCATGTTGCATCCAAAACGATAATCATGTTTTCACACCTCTTTTCATTTCAATCAAACTTCTTTATGCCGTATTCAATCTTCCTCAGTACAGAAGCCACCATTCCAAATAAAGTCCGTAGACCTAGTCACTTTCCATGTTGACTCCCAAATCGCTCTAAACTTTCTCAAGGCACATGGCTATCCTACCACAGAATCCATACGTTACTCTTCCACTGCCACTTTGGTTAAACCATCTCCTTTAAGCAACCTCTCGACCTCTGCTTTACATACTTGACCTACTAACAATTCAACCACCGCGAGATACCTCCCACCATGTCCTTCCTCATTCTTCGCTGCCCAATTGCTGCCTCAAATCAAATTAAATCCATATGTGTAGCACCTAAACTGATAAATTTTCTACCAATTCTAAGCCTCCTCAAAGATATCTTTCTCGAGCCTCCAAATCAATATTCGGACACACCCCTAAGTCCAAAATCACCATACGGAGCAATCAGAACCATCAAAACTCCATTCCGGAGTCATTTATACATAAGTCAACATCCAATCAACTCTTTCAACTTAGGCTTCCAACCTTGGGACTAAGTGTCCCTCATTTTGAAACATCCCCAGAACCAAACAAATCACCTCGGCAAGTCACATAACAACAAATAAGCACATAATAAGCAATAAATGGGAGAACGGGGCTGTAATACTAAAAACGACCGGCTAGGTCGTTACATTCTTCCCCTATTAAACAAATGTTTATCCTCGAATGAGTCTCGAGTCATACCTGGAGTCTCAAGTAGGTGTGGATATATGCTCCGTATCTCTCTCTCAATCTCCTAAGTGGCCTCCTCGACTGGCTGACTTCTCTACTGCACCTTCACTGAAGCTATATTCTTTGACCTCAACTTCCAAAACTGCCGACCCAAAATGGCCACCGGCTCAACATCATAAGTCAAATCATCATCTAACTGAACCGTGTTAAAGTCCAAAACATGAGACGGATCGCCGAAATACTTCTGGAGCATGGAAACATGAAATACTAGATGAACACTCGATAGACTAGGAGGCAATGCAAGCTTGTATGCCACCTCCCCAATCATCTCAAGCACCTCAAAAGTGCCAATATATTTAGGGCTTAACTTGCCCTTCTTCCCGAACCTCGTAACACCATTCATGGGTGAAACTCTGGCAATACCTTCTCTCCCACCATGTAGGCAATATCACGAACCTTCCGAGTGGCGTAACTCTTCTGTCTAGATTGTGCCGTGCGAAGTCGATCCTGAATCAACTTAACATTTTCCAAAGAATATTGAACCAAGTCAGTACCCAATTGCCCAGCCTCAACTGACTCGAGCCAACCAGCCGGAGACCGACACCGCCTCCCATACAAGGCCTCATACGAAGCCATTTGAATACTCGATTGGTAGTAGTTACTATAGGAAAACTCTGGAAGTGGCAGAAACCGATCCCACAAACCTTCGAAATCCATGACACAAGCGCGTAGCATATTCTCCAATATCTGAATAGTGCACTCGGACTGTCCGTACGTCTGAGGGTGGAATGCTATACTCAACTCAACCTGTGTGCCTAGCTCTCGCTGCACTACTCTATAAAATTGTGATGTGAACTATGTGCCCTGATCTAAAATAATAGACACCAGCACACCGTGAAGGCGAACAATCTCGCGGATATAAATCTCAACCAACCGCTCCGAAGAATAGGTAGTCCCAAGTAGAATGAAATGCACGGACTTAGTCAATTAGTCTACAATCATCCAAATAGCATCAAACTTCTTCAAAGTCCGTGAGAGCCCAACTACTAAGTCCATAGTGATACACTCCCATTTTCACTCAGGAATCTCAAACCTCTGAAGCAAACCACCCGGCCTCTGGTGCTCGTACTTCACCTGCTGACAATTTAAGCATCAAGCTACAAACCCCACTATGTGTTTCTTCATCATCCTCCACCAACAGTGCTGCCTCAAGTCTTGATACATCTTCGCGATGCCAGGATGAATGGAATACCACAAACTGTCGACCTTCTCAAGAATTAACTCACGTAACCCATCTACATTGGGCACACAAATCCGGCCCTGCATCCGTAACACCCCATCATCCCCAATAGAAACCTCTGTGCGTCACCGTACTGAACTGTGCCCTTAAGGATAAGAAAATGGGGGTCATCATACTGACGCTCTCTGATGCGATCATATATTAAGGAAGATTGAGAAAACACACAAGCTAGACACCGACTAGGCTCCGAAACATCTAACCTCACGAACTGATTGGCTAAGGCCTGAACATCTGATGCAAGCGGTCTCTCACCAATAGGAATAAATGCAAGGCTAACCATACTCATTGCCTTCCTACTCCAGGCATCGGCTGCCAAATTGGCCTGCCCAGGATGATACAAAATGGTAATATCATAGTCCTTTAGCAACTCCAACCATCTCTGCTGCCTCAAATTTAGATCTTTTTTTTTAACAAGTGCTGAAGGCTCCGATGATTGCTAAATACCTTGCAAGACACGCTGTAGAGATAATGCCTCCAAATCTTCAATGCATAGATGATGGCTGCCAACTCCAAATCATGAATAAGGTAGTTCTTCTCATGAGGCTTCAATTGGCGTGAAGCATAAGCAATTACTCTTCCCTCCTGCATCAAGATACACCCAATACCAATTCGAGAAGTATCACAATACACTGTATAAGAATTCGATGTTAAAGGAAAAACTAGAACCAGGGTTGTGGTCAAGGCAGTCTTGAGCTTCTGAAAGTTTTCCTCACTCTCATCCGACCACCTAAATGGAGCACCCTTTTGGGGTCAACCTGGTCAAAGGCGCTGTAATGGATGAGAAACCCTCTACGAATCGATGATAATATCCGGCCAAGCTGAGAAAACTCTGAATATTAGTAGCTAAAGACGGTCGGGGGACTGAGACAAAACTCACACCTGGAGAACTTGGTATAAATTTCTCCTCTCTCAACATCTATAGTACAATCCTTAGTTGTTGTGCATGCTCCTTCTGGCTACGTGAGTACACCAGGATATCATCAATGAATACTATGAAAAACAAATCAAGATATGACTGGAATATACTGTTCATCAGATGCATGAATGCTGCTGGGGCATTGGTCAACCAAAAATACATCACAAAGAATTCATAGTGACCATAGCGGGTCCTAAATGCCGTCTTTAGAATATCCGAGTCCTGAATCTTCAATTGGTGATACACCAACCTCAAATTAATCTTAAAGAAAACTCTCGCTCCCTGAAGCTGGTCAAATAAGTCATCAATGTGTGATAAATGATACTTGTTCTTAATTGTAACTTTGTTCAATTTCCTATAGTTAATGCACATTCAAGTAGTACCATCCTTCTTTTTCACAAACAGAATCGGTGCACCCCAAGGTGACACACTAAGACTAATGAACCCCTTATCAAGAAGCTCCTGAAGCTGCTCTTTTAATTCCTTCAACTATGTTGGTGCCATACGATACTGAGGAATGGATATGGGCTGAGTGCCCGGCACCAAGTCAATACCAAAATTAATAACCTTGTCGGGTCGAATGCCCGACAGGTCTGCAGGAAACACATTCAGAAAGTCTCGCACTACCAGAACAGAATCAATGGTAGGAGTATCAGCACCAACATCCTTCACAAAATCCAAATATGACAACCACCCCTTCCCAACCATCCATTGGGTCTTCAGATATGAAATCACCCTACTAGGAACATAGTCCAGAGAACCTTTCCACACGATCCTAGGTAACCCCGGCATTGCCAACGTCACGGTCTTAGCATGATAATTCAGAATAGCATGACATAGGGACAACCAATCTATGTCCAGAATCACGCCGAAATCAACCATAATAAGCAATAAGAGATAAACTCTAGTCTCCAATCCCCCACTAACGTAGATACATGAATGGGAGAAACTAAGGATTAACAGGGCATATACAAATAATGAGAAAATATGATGATACATACGAATAAGTGGTATCAAGGTCAAATAATATAAAAGCATCCTTGTGGCATACTGAGAAAATACATGTGATCACTGTGTCTGAAGCGACAACCTCTGGCATGGCAGGGAGAGCATAGCATCGAGCCTGACCGCGACCTGATCGGCCTCCCCCTCTAGGGCAACCTCTAGCTACTTGAGTCCTACCCCGAGCTGGCTGAGCGGATGGTAAAGTAACTGGTGCATAAGTCGTAACCTGATCTTTCTGCTGAATTGGACCTCCCAAGAAATGGGGAAAATACCTCCTCACATGTCCAAACTCCCCATACTCATAGCAACTCCAATCCGTCAATGGTGGTGGAGACTGAATTGGGCCCTGAGAACCAGAATAGCTACTAGAAGAACCTGGTACATATGAACCTTGAACTGATAGAGCATGAGATGAAGGCTTCCCCCGACAGGTGAAAAGTAGTAAATGAGACTCCACTACTCTCCAGAATACCCACCGTGCGAAGAATCCGCTGGTATCGGTCAATGAAATCCTGAGTGTTCTCTAACTTAGCCAAACTGAATGATTGAGGCCTGAGACTCCCAAACCTCTCTAGCTTTTTCTGCTCCTCGTCGCTCATCGGTGGACCCACCTGGGCCTGAGAAGCTACAACCGGCTGGGCTGGTATTACCTCCAGTGTCTGAAGCCCCTGAACTACCTGCTCTAGAGTATGGGCAGCGGGAGTCTGAGTACCTCCTCTGGCCTGAGAAGTGGCTGGCACGGCCGGAACTGAAACTGCCTGAGCAAGGCTAGTGCATACAGTCAATATCTAGGCCAGAGCCTCCTAAAAGCCCGGAATCACAATGGAGACAGTTGGTGCCTGAGTTGGTCCCACCAGCTCAACCATATTTGGTGCCTGCTCCTGAGCTGGAGCAACTGATAGATCTATAGGTGCTGCCCTAGCTGTTGTATGAGCTGCACCTCAGCCTCTATCGCGGCCCTAGCTGGTGGTATTGGCGGTCGTCTACCCGATCTGATAACACATGTCCTCACCATCTGTGAGAATAATAGAAGTTTAGTTTCCGGAATCAACAAATCCACATGATAAGAATACACGAAAGTAAAGTTTTACTAATGGTTTGGTAGCCTCTCGAAGATAAGTACAGTCGTCTCCATACCAATCCACAAGACTCTACTAAACCTGCTCATGACTCATGAGACCTATGTAATGTAGGCTCTAATACCAACTTGTCACGAGCCAAAATTTCATATGTCGTGAAGGCGCCTATCGCAATACTAGGCAAGCCAACAATCACAAATAACTATGTATCTTCAAATTGAAAACATAATGAAATAAGCTTAATAGTGGAAATCTCATAAATAATGGATAAGAAAATACCGCGACTCAATACAAAATCCTCAAAATTTGGGTGTCACTGAGTACATGAGCACCTAAATGAAATAACTATCTAGAAAGGAGGAGAGTCGAGGTCTGTGGATGCCAAGGCAGCTACCTCAATAGTCTCCAAACTGATGAAACTCCAAAGCTAGCAATCATCGTGCCCAGATGTTCTTGGATCTGCACACGAAGTACAAAGTGTAGTATGAGTACAACTGACCCAATGTACTCAATAAGTAACAAGACTAACCTTAGACTGAAAGCAGTGACGAGCTCAGACAGGTACAATCCAAATGTAGATTTTAATAGTAAAGAAATATAGACATGCTTTCAAGTTTAACAGTTTAAGCTCAACACAGATACAATATGCCAAGAATGACTGATATGAGGAATGCTGTATCTCTATATCTATATGTCAAATGTGCATGTCACATGAAATGTATCAAAATGATAACCTCACGTACTCACACACTTATAGTACTCATTCTGACTGTCTCAACTCTAACTCATCATACTCAATCACTCAGCATTGTACGGTACCTGCGCTCACTGATGGTATGTCAGACTCCTGAGAGGCAGATCCTGCCCAAGCACTAATATAAAACCAATATAGCCTGCTACGGCATGCAACTCAATCCTATAATAGTAATATATAAAGCCTATAAGGCCTGTTGCGGCGTGTAGCCCAATCCATAATAATAATATATATAAAGCCAATAAGGCCCAATGCGGCGTGCAGCCCGATCCACAATCTGACTCATAACACGGCTCTTAGGCCCCAACTCAGTCATCAATCTCTCAAGTCTTTCGGGGTCACAAATCTCATGACAATCAACCCAAAAATGATAATACGATGTAACAATAAATGGAAACGGAGACTAAGATATGATATGCAAATGATAGATGAGACTGAGTATATAATTGCAAACTAAGCAAATAATTCAATAGCAAAACAACTTCTGTGGGTCCTAACAGTACAAGCATATAGCCTAAGTATGATTTCTAACATGAATCACAACTCAACTCTAACACAGGGAGAATACATGAATAATAATAAGATTAGATGAATACACATTTCCACATAATCAACTGAGTCATAATTACAACGGTGCACGCCCACACGCCTGTCACCTAGCATGTGTGTCACATCAACACTAACCACATAACACGTAATTCAGGGATTCATACCCTCATAACCAAGTTTAGAAGTGTTACTTACCTCAACCCATGAAAATCTCTACTCCAACAAGCCCTTGCTTCGTGAATCAGCCTCCGAATGACTCGAATCTACCCACAAACAACTTAATATAATCAACACAAGCTATAGGAATCAATTTCATATGATAAAGCTAGGTTCGTTAACAAAAGTCAAAAAGTCAACTCCGAGTTCACGTCTCAAAATCCGACAAAATTAATAAAATCCGAACACCCATTCAATAACGAGTCCAACCATACCAAAATTACTCAATTCCAATCTCAACTCGACCTTCAAATCTTCAAATTATAGTTTATGAAATTTCTATAATTTTCCCAATGTTTCCAACCCAAAACATTAGTTAAATGGTAAAAACAATGATAGATTCATACATATTAACCAAATCTGAGTCAGAATCACTTACCCCAATCAATTCCTCAAAAATTCCTCCAAGAATCGCCTCAATCCGAGCTCCCACAGTCCAAATGTGAAATAAAACTCTAAGCCTCATTTATTGAAATTTTATATTCTGCCCAGGTGCTCCTCTTCACGATCGCGGGAAATGCTTCGCGATCGCTAAGCACAAAATCCAAGATGTCAAAATTAACCCTTCATGAATGCAGAAACCCAAGAGCGAACGCGATGCACAGGGACTCAACTCAACCCGATCGCACGCCTCCTCACGCGATCGCGATGAATAAACACGTGGCTTCCAGCCACCCTTCCTTCCTTCTTCACGAACACAGTACAACCCTCGCGTTCGCGTAGCACTACTAACCATTGCTCTGCGATCACAGACCTAAACTCACGACCGAATAGAATAAATTCTCCAGTCACCCAAACAACCCTTAACGATCGCGGACATCCACTCGCGATCGCATATAAGGAAACCAGCAAAGCAGGCATCAACACTTCACAAATTCTTCGAAGTCAATCTTCAATCCGTTAACCATCCGAAATCCACCTGAGGCCCCTGGGACCTCAACCAAATATACCAACAAGTCCTAAAAAATCATACGAACTCGCTCGAAGCCTCAAATCATATCAAACAATACTAAATCTATGAATCGCACATCGATTCAAGCCTAATAAACTTATGAATATCAAACTTCCAAAACTAATGCCGAAAAATAAAAAACCAACTTTGGTTGATCTCAAATTTTGCACACAAGTCATAAATAATACAACGGACCTATTCCAGTTTCTGAAATCAAAATCTGAACCCGGTAACCACAAAATCAACTATCGGTCAAACTTCTCAGCTCTCCAAAATTTAACTTTTCCAACTTTCGCCAATTCAAGCCAAAATCATCTACGTACCTCCAAATAAATATCCGGACACACTACTAAGTCCAAAATCACCATACGAAGCTATCAGAACCATCAAAACTCTATTCTGTACATTTACACATAGGTTAATATCCGGTCAACTCTTTCAACTTAGGCTTCCAACCTTGACACTAAGTGTCACAACTCATTCCGAAATATCTCCGAAACCAAACCAACTCCCCCGGCAAGTCACATAATAACAAATAAGCACAGAATATGCATTAAATAGGGGAACGGGGCTGGAATAATCAAAATGACCGGTCGGATCATTATAGAGGAGTACAAGAACAAATATGCGAAGCAGTAAATGATTACTAGAAGAAATTATATCTAATATTTCTTAATATCACAACCAATACTTTCCTTAAAGCGATGACCATAAAACTACGGTAGAAAATCTAGAACTTACATAGTGTGAGAAATGTGCTCAAGATATCAAATCAAATGGCACGGCAACACCCTTGGTGCATTTATCTCTTCCTCATCAAGCATACGTATAACAACACCAACCGGCTGAAAGAAATGCCAATAGTGGTAACGACAAAGTGGGAAGTACACATGTAGCAATAATAAACAAGGCAGTGCATATGGAAAACGGTAACAGACTAGGTGGGAGGCATAGAAGTAATGATAGCAAAAAAGATAGGAGAACATAAATGTCACTAGCTAACAAGGTAGAAGGCTTATACGAAAGTACAACAACTGAGAAATGGCATAGATGTGGATATAGCAAACAACAAGGAAAGCATGATCTTTATAAGCTAAACAATTAGAAGGCATGGATAACTAACATGGTAGAAGGTTTATACGAAAGTATAACAAATGAGAAATGGCATAGATGTAGATATAACAAACAAGAATGAAAGCATGATATTTATAAGCTAAACAGATAGAAGGCATGGATAATACAACAAAAATTTATATAGAAGACAAAGACAGAACAACAACGACAAGTCACATAGAAAACATAGGTGCAATAGTAACAACTCATGATAAAGGCATAAATGTATACACAAGGAAAAGATATCACAATATAATGCATGTCTCTGGTCCTCGCCTGCACGAAAACACCCTTCGTGCCATGAACACATAATAATATAAAAATAATGGAACGACATCACCCTTCGTGCTTTTACTCTCGTGTTCACATGATAATATAAATCCAATGGCACGACATCACCTTTCGTGGTTTACTCTCATGCTCACACGATAATGTATATGAATTGGCACAACATCATCCTTCATGCTTTACACTCTTTCTCACATGATAATGCATTTGTAATGGTACGGAATCACCCTTCGTGCTTTATACTTTTCCTCACCAAGCATAAGTATATCAATAACAAGCAAGGTAGGAAGCAAGAATAACATCAAGGAGAGTAATTAAGCGAATATTCCAAATGAACATCAGTTACAATTTTCAAGCTAATAACAATTGAATAAACCTCAAGAACCTTATTATTCAAGTATCTCAACAAATCTCAAAAGCGATCTTCAACTCAAGTATAGAATCCAAATATATCAAGAATAATGGTTGTAGCTATGCATTTGTGATTAAGTATAACAATGACCGAATTTAGCACATCAATAGTTTCACAAAAAGTTTGTCAATTTTTAATCAAGTTATAATAAGCTAAATCATGATTTCTAGCATTGAAATTAGTATTTATATTAATATAAAAGTCAAGTAAAACATGAAGCAAGAAAGTCACATATCCCAACAAGGCACAAAGAACCATATAATCACATATGCATCACCCCTCATGTGGCAAACAATATTATTTTATTAGGAAAAATTTCTTCAATAAAGTTAAACAAGACACTTACCTCGAACAAGCCAAATCGGTTCGCTAGAAGCACCATCCCGCACAAATCGACCTCTGAACGACTCAAAACTAGTCAAAAGCTACTCAAAATCATAAAGTCCTAATCTTTGATCAAATACTCAAAGTCAACTCGGGTTCGCACCTAGGAACCCGACAAAACTCATAAATTCTGATAGCCCATTCAATTACGAGTCCAACCATATTAATTTTACTCAAATCCAACTCCGAATCAATGTTCAAATCTCAATTATTCACATTAGGAAAGTTTAGATAATAACCCCCAATTTCTCTTTTAGATTTATCAAATTAATGCTATAGGAAGCAAACCCAAATAATAAAGGCCGATTCTTTGATCAAATACTCAGAGTCAACTCAGGTTCGCACCTCAGAACCTGAAAAAACTCATAAATTCCATTAATCCATTCAATTACGAGTCCAACTATACTAATTTTACTCAAATCCAACTCCGAATCAATGTTCAAAACCCAATTATTCACACTAGGAAAGTTTGACAATAACCCCCAATATCTCTTTTAGATTCATCAAATTAAATGCCAAAATTGAAGATGGAATCATGTAATATAATTGAATTCGAGTAAAAAAACCTACACCAATCCAAATTGGAAAAATTTCCTCAAAAATCGCCCCAATCCGATCTCCAAAATCATGTGAGAAAAAGTGACTAAATTTCGAAATAAGTAAATAACAGAGCAATATTTATAGCTTGAATCAGATCCTAGATAATCCCGAAACTCATATTTGACAAGCTCAATATAATCCTTGCGAGATTACACCTAAGATAGCTTTTTGAATCATCCAATTTGGCCTTAAAATGAGGGAGATATGACGTTTTAAAGTTTTAAAGGAAGTCTGAAAATTTTAGAGATAAAAATGATATTTTCATAATTATTTTACACCAGAAAATCAGAAACAAAAGAATCTTTGTTTTAGCACCCAAAACTTATTCGGAACCTTGGGACACAAACCATATATGCATTTAAATTATAAAACACGCTACGAACCTGCTCGCGCACTCAAAATAGTTGCCCGATATTGACCATAGTCAAACTCCAAATCCTTAACATAACTAGTTTCTCAACAAATAATGCAAAACACACCCGAGCCCCTAGGGACCCCATCCAATCATACCAGCAAGTAAAAATACATTATTCAAACTTATCCAAAAACTCAAAACATCCACGGGAATATCACAACAAAGAATCGAAGCTCAAACAGAATAGAATTTCTCTTAAGTTGTTAAATCTTCATTCTTTCAAAAGAGTGTCTGAATCACACTTGAACACTTCAGATTACTTCCAAATTTTGCACACAAGTTTAATTCAACTATATATACCTATCCAAAGTCTTGGAATACCAATTGGATTCCAATAAAATTAAAGTCAACTCTTGGTCAAACTTACGAACTCTTAAGTTCTTCAAATTGCCAACTTTCGATAAATAGTGTCGAATCCTTCTAGGAACATCCAAAATCGAATCCGAATATACGCACAAATCCAAAATCATCATACGAACCTATCAGAACCATAAAACCCGATTCCAAGTTCGTTTACTCAAAAAATAAAACCTTAGTCAACTCCTCCAACTTAAAGCTTCCGAATCGAGAGTCATTCTTCCAAATCAATCCTGAATCACTCAAAAATTAAAATCGGCCATACATGCAAGTCATAATACATCATATGAAGATGCTCAAAGTCTCAGACCACCGAACGAAATACTAAAGCTCAAAACCACCGATCAGGTCATTACAAATAAAATCAAAGCAGCTCTCAAGTACTAATAGTTTTGAAATTTTGTCCTATTGAAGAATTTAGTTAATCTTAGGTCCAGAAATTTTGTAGTTAGTTACTTTTCATGAACTGATATATTATTGTACAAAGCTGAGTCTGAGGGTAAAATGAAGGGAATTCTTGGCTACACTGAAGATGATGTTCTCTCATATGATTTTGCGGGTGATTGCAGGTGAGAATCCTATCTTATTACTTTAATTTTCCACATCAATTGACCAAGTTTCTCTTATGTACTGCCCTTTCAAGACAACAATAATTGTTTACTTTATCTTCCCTAATGGTACTTAACATATACAGATCTAGAATAAATGCAGCGGGTTCAACAAAACTCACTATAGACTTTGGATATATATGTGTGCGAGAGATAAAGAGTGCGAGAAAGTGAAATTTATGCATATATAAAGATCAGCACTCACTGACTCTAAATTTTAGATTCACTAATGCTTTAACACTCTAATCTGATGCATATGTCAGGTCAAGCAACTTTGATACTGTTAATTTCAATGTCTTCCTAAATTACTAAAGAACTTGATTTTTTCCTTTACTCCTTTAGTGTAAACGGAATAAACAGTAAAAACAAAGACAATAATTGTTACTTGAAAAATCATCCGGCTCAAAGGTACAAAAATCACAACCTACAATGTAGGATTTTAGTTTCAACTTCACTAAAACAAATAAGCCAAATATACCGATTACAAGACCTATAAATTAATACCCACACAATTCTCCTACTTTACCTATTTAAATGAATTACAAATTACTCTAACTTACATACTTAAAAACTTGCTTCAACTAAAAAATTATGAATGACAACTTGATTACAACTCGATTTCCTAATACACATTAACTAACAGACTCAGGAAGAACACTAAGACTAGTAGTCAACTTGAGTATTGAAAATGTAGTTCCATAGGTTACATGAAAAAGGATGATGTCCTTAGTCCATCAAGAAAGTATTTAACTTTAATGGACTTCGAAATCTTTTGGGAGTCCTATGCATAGTCAACTTCTCATTTGATAAGACTCCTATAGCTCCAAGGACTCCACAAATCTTGTGACTCTTGTATATCACTTATGCGAGCATATCTTCTTGGACAATGGTTGTTATCACATTATCACATTAACAACTTTCTTCCAGCAATCTCGGACTATAGTAACTTTGTGCGAAAGTTACTGCCTTATAAGAACATTCAACAACTACATTGAGGACCTGGTTCTTAGAATACTTCAGCAGCTACCTTTAGGACCTGGTTCTTAGCACGCATTCACAGGACACACTTTATTAATAATCAAAACACCAATTCTCAATAATTTCCCTTTTTTTATGATGACAAACATTGTACACGTAAACCAGGTAATGGCATAATGGCATTCATAAACATCTCATCACAATAGCAGCAACATGTGAACAACACAACACCAACACAAGGTGACATAAACACATTAGGACCCAATTCAGAGCAAGTGCATCAAACACCCCTAACTCTATATTCCCTATTTTGGCATAATCAAAAAAAAAAAGAAGTTGTTAGACAGTCTACGTATAGTTAATGAAAGATTCATGGCCATCAATCTACAACACAAGCGTAATATATATCAAGACAAAAGAACTATGTTAATGATAAAAACTATGTGAGAAGCAGGTAAACAACATAAGAAAGTTCATTAAGTAGTGCCAAATTGAACTAAAACATTAAAACAAAATAAGCTGAAATATCGTGCAAAAAACCCAGAACTAGAACAACAAAATAACCACCACTAGGTTAACAAAATAGACCGGGGACAAGGGGCAAAGGACTAGGATCAGGGGTGAGAAGAGGAGGGGGTCAAGGCTTTCACAAGGGTAGCAATTTGTTGAGCATGGGCCTCTTTATCCTTTCTGAGCTCCTCCCTAAGCTGCCTGGTTTCCTTTCACAGTTCATCATTATCCTCCCTAAGCTTAGCTTTCTCCTCCAAAGCCAATCCTAACCTTTTGGAGAGTTCAGTTGCCTTGCTGCTTCCAAGTAAAATGGCAGAACCAGTTGGCCCTCTAGCCTTGATCTCATCATAACCACACTGCTTGAGTGTAACAACATCCATAACATCATTATGATTTCCTAACTTTATCTCAGGCAAGGCTATATTGAGCTTCTCAAACAGCTCAGTTAACATGAAGCCATGAGGCATGTCATGCTTAGGCTTGGAGGTGTCTGCGGCCCTTACCATATGCTGAATCATCAGATGAAAAAGTTTATAGCTCTATCAGTATCCAACAACTCCATTACAATAATATCAAGTAGGGTAGCCTTATGCCTTTTGTAAGATCTCCTCAAAATGAAAGAATTCACAAAGTGAAATAGCAATTTGTGAAAAGGTGTCATGTAAGTCTTGTACACCTTCTGGTAACAATAATGCTTGTGTCCACATCATTGTCAATAGTAGGCCACTTCTTCTTCAGATATTTGTCAAATCCCAGGGAGGGAATGTTTAGTAGCAGCCCAAGCTCTTCAGCATCCAACTCCATCTCAAAATCTCTCACAGGACTTCTTAACTACCTTGCCATCAAACTGGAGATTTGCATAAAACTCAACTACTGTAGGCACACACACACATGGGGAAAGGGTTTAACAAACATATGTGTCCAACCCTACAAGTCAAGTTTTTCAACCAACTGGACTATGCCCTTTTCATCAGTATTGGCAAGTATCTTCCCATTCAGCACTTTTCTATTCTTAAACTCAATGAAACTATCAAGTGTAGTAGACACAACCTTTTTCTTCTTCCCTTTGTTGGCCTTCTGAGAGATGGCAGTTGCTTTGGTAGATTTAGCAGCAGGCTTCTTCACTGGTGTTTCTTGGCCTTTTGAGGGGGACTATTTTCTTCCTCCTCGTCCAACTCAACTACAGTTTTAACAGCAGAGACTTGATTTTTTTTTCTTGGCACTCCTAGACTCCTTAACCAATTGTTCATCAACAACTTTTATTTTGCTCCTGGTGAGAGGAGCTACTTCCTTTCTTGCCTGTGGAGTTGGTCTCGCGGATTTTACAGAGGTCTTCCTGCCCTTTTCCATATCTCAGACAAAAGGCAGATCATCCCCATCACTGTCAACCTCCACAACTCCAACAAAAGGAGTTAAAGAAGGCCTAGGTTCTTCTAGCCTTTCCTCTTCATGAACTTCTTCTAAAGGGGACATGACTGTGTTCCCAATAGCCATAGAGCCTTCTGATTTCTCGCTTTCATTTTCCCCCTTCACTTTCAGATTCATTACCCTCACTTTCACTTTCCTTTTCATCTTTATCACCCTCACTCTCAGAGTCATCTTCTCCCTCTCTTTCTTTTTCTTCTTCTTCATAGTCACCCACTTGCTCACCTAGTTGTTCGTCTACCCCTCCTACTTTTTCTTCGCCTGATTCCCCTCATTCTCACTCTTCTTCTTATCAGTACTAAGAGTTCTCACCTGTACCTGGTGCTCCTCCTGATTTGATTCTCCTTCCTCCTCCCCATTAACTTCCTCATCATCCTCGTCATCAGTCCAACTATAAGAAGTTTCATCAGAACCTTCTTTAACCTTTGTTTCTTTCTCACCTTTCCCTCAACCCTAGGTAGATCATTAATTTTGTCCAAATTTCTGTCCTGAGTCACCACTTCCTTTTCTATAGTAGTGCTTTCTATATGTGGTGTGTCACTCAGGGGTGCAACAACTTCCAAAGGGAAAACTTCAATAGCAGAGACTAGAACATCAAGTTTTGATAGAGGATATTTTACCTGATCAACCTTGACAGGTGCAGATTCTCCCAGAACAGTAGCTCCCTTAACTTCTGGTTCCCCCTTAGCGGTAGATTCCTTAACTTATGATTCTCCCTTAGCAGTAGAACGAATCACTACCTTGCCAATATTTACTGATTTTCTTAAAGTAGCCTTGACCTTAGTAGGTTTGGAGGTGGTTTGTGAGACGGATACAGGTGCATGGGTAGTTGGTTCTGGGGATAGAAGTCCAGTGGAGGTAGGAATTCCAGGTGCAATAGTAACAGAGGATGATGGTGCAGGTACATTAGAAGATATGGGTGGAGATGAAACATGTGTGGGTTCAGGATCACTGGTAAATTTTGCACTCTTTTTAGGCTTAGACTTCATAGTTTTTGGGTTTAGCTCCAGTCTTAGATGAGGATTTTGCTTTTGAGGGAGTTTTGTTGGACTTAGTCATGGTGGTGAGAGAACAAAGAATTTTCTTTGGTTCTTACTTAGGGTTTGAAGGGAACAACGAGTTCTGAGAAATGTACCACAAGAGGGCTTTAAAAATGAGTAGTCCTGATTAGACTAGAAGAGAGAATGTAATTGAATTTGAGTTCTAACGGGGCCCTAATAACGATTACTTTTAACTGCTAAAATTTTAAAATTAATTGGACTCTAATTACTCTAAGATTCCCCCGTGATCCTTGACTTTGATAACAAATAGGAATGGTGCTAATGCGATTAGGGAGTATGAGAGTAGCAGTAATTTCAGTCATTAAGTTCCAATGATTTAAAACAATATGGTACGTACCTGAGTCCAGAAACCAACTCCTTTGCAATTCCTTAGTTATATCTGCAATAAAGCTTCATCACATTAAGTTAGTATCATAAGGATAGTCATCAACTAAATTTTCTAGGTGAGTGTGTGTGCTTAGGACAAGCACGAGACTGAATCAAGCATTTTATACTCAACTATCTACTCCCACTGACTTCTTTTCTAACCAATCATTGGGGTTCAACCTAGTTGGAGGTATTGATTAATTCCAGTTCTAGTCTGTTTCTTTTAAAGTGGTCCCTACTCAGTGCCTTAGTAAAAATATGAGCAATTTGATCTGCAGTTTTATAGAAATTGATTGAGATATTTCCATTTTCAATATTATCTTTAAGAAAATGATGTCTAATATCAATGTGCTTGGTTCTCTTATGCTGACAAGGATTTTTGGAAATATTTATGGCACTAGTACTGCCATAAAAAATAGGAACACAATCAACAAAAATACCATAGTCCCTGAGCTGCTGCCTTATCCATAGCAATTGAGCACAACAAGATGTTGCTGCTACATATTCTGCTTCAGCTGTAGATAAAGCCACTGAGTTTTGCTTCTTTGTTTCCCAAGACACCAGGAAAGAACCAAGAAAATGTGTTGTTCTTAAAAATATTTTCATGTCAACATGAAACCCTGCATAGTCTGCATTAGCATAAGCAACTAGATCAAAGCTATATCCTCTTGGATACCATAGACACAAACCAGGAGTTCCTTTAAGATATCTGAGTATTCTCTTGACTGCTTTTAGGTGAGACTCTTTTGAATTTTCCTGAAATCTTGCACATAGACCCACGTTGAATACAATATCAAGCCTACTTGCAGTAGGATACCACAGTGATCTAATCATTCCTCTGTACAGCTTTTGCTCCACACTTTTGCCTTCTTCGTCTAGATCCAGCTTTGTTGCAATGGCAATGGGAGTATCAATTAATTTTTGAAGAGTCCAATTTGAAATTTTTCAAAAGTTCTTTGATGTATTTTTGCTAATGGAGCATGGTTCCAGTAGGTGTTTGCTTGATCTGCAGCCCAATAAAGAAATTCAATTCACCAATCATGCTCATTTCAATCTCATTGTCCGTCATTTCAGCAAATTCCTTGCACATAACTTCAGTAGTAGTCCCAAAGATAATGTCATCTACATACACCTGTACAAATAGAGTATTTTTTCCTTTATTCTTCAGAAATAATGTATTGTCCACCTTATCTCTTACAAAGTTATTAGTTTAGAGGAATTTTGAAAGCCTCTCATACCAGGCTCTTGGAGCCTGCTTCAGTCCATACAATGTCTTGTCTAACTTGAAAATATGGTCAGGGAACTATTCACTTTCAATACGAGGAGGTGTTTAACAAACACCTCCTCCTTCAGGTAACCATTCAGGAATGCACTCTTCACATCCATCTGATATAGAGTGAATTCTATGTAGCTTCCATTCTGGCTGCAGGAGCAAATATCTCATCATAGTGAATGCCTTCTTCTTGATTGTATCGTGGGAGTCAGTGGTCCTTTTATTCACTATTGTCCACAGTTCATAGTCCTCAGCCATTAGAAAATCCTCCATTCTTGCCTTCCACCAACTGTAGTATTTTCCGTTGAACAGAGGTGGTCTAGTGGTTGATTGTCCTTCATTAATTCCAGGTAGAGCACGTTTGAGAGAACCTGGCTCGGATACCAATTGTTAATTTGAGTGCCTTCCTAAATTACTAAAGAACTTGATTTTTTTCCCTTACTCCTTAAGTGTAGAATAAACAGTAAAAATAAAGACAACAATTTTTACGTGAAAAATTAGCCGGCTCAAAGGTGCAAAAACCACGGCCTACCATGTAGGATTTTAGTTTCAACTTCACTAAAACAAATGAGCCAAATATATTGATTACAAGACCTATAAATCAATCCCACACAGTTCTCCTACTTCAACTATTTGAATGAATTACAAGTTACTCTAACTTGCACACTCAAATACTTACTCCAACTAACAGATTATGAATGACAACTTGATTACAACTCGATTTTCTAATACACATTAACTAACAGACTCAAGAAGAACACTAAGACTAGCAGTCAACTTGAGTATTGAAAATGTAGTTCCATAGTTGACGAGAAAATGGATGATGTCCTCAGTTCATCACGAAAGTATTTAACTTCACTCGACTTCGAGGTCTTTTGGGAGTCCTATGCATAGTCAACTTCTCATTTAATAGGACTCCACAAATTTTGTGACTCTTGTTTATCACTTATGTAAGCATATCTTCTTGGACAATGATCCTTATCACATTAATAGCCTTCTTCCAGCAATCTCGGACTATAGTAACTTTGTGCGAAAGCTACTGCCTTGTAAGAACCTTCAGCATCTACCTTGAGGGCCTGGTTCTTAGAGTACTTCTACCTTGAGGACCTGATTGTTAGCACACATTCACTGGACACACTTTTTTAATCATCAAAACCCTGATACCAAGGCTAGTATTGCTCTGAAGGCAACTTTGTTAAGGTTGTCTCGTGGTATGACAATGAATGGGGTTACAAGTAATCTTTTGCCAGAGTTTTTACCTAGATTGGACTAGAAAATATGACATAAGATGTTGTTTTTGACCAACGGCTGATGTAAGGCTGGATATATTATTATTTGTCGAACTATGTATCCATATGCAAAATAATATCTGAAATATATACATATAATAAGATTATGCTTATTTTGAACCCATTGATTTTAGATCCTGGAATCGCTTCTGTTTAAAACACCTGCCTATGTAGATACCAGTTTTGCTATTTTCTTGTAATTTCTAACAACACACTATACTTTATTTTTATTTTGCATTAACCGTGTTATTGATTTGATTCGCCACATGGTAACGGCTGTATGAAGAGTTCTTTTCTTTCAATGGCGGCTGGTTAGAGTTCAGTTAGAAGAATTGAAGAAGCTCTGAAACAATAGATAAGTAGAGATCAGTGTACTATGCAGATCCCTTATGTTATTTTTAGAGTTATATTAGAAAGCTTCTAAAAAATATTTATGAGGATTTTTTGTTATAGTTCAGTAGGAATAATAAGACAAATGAGTGCATTTTGCTAATACTTCTATATTAGAAAGATGCAATTTTTGGTACACGGTAGAGATCTTTTTTGGGTTTCTGCATATGATTTTTGCATATATTCGAATCGTAGACTTTCCCTTTTCAATTGAAATGCAGTTGTGACTGTTTCTTTTCAATCGTGTAAATTTATTGTACTTTTCTTTTTTCTCCTTTAGCTTTTGGTGCGTAACTTGATTAATACAAATTTGTGTTGGGTATGCCACTTATGAGAGTTCCCTACTAAAAAGTTTTACGCTTTTAGGATAAAAATTGAAAATCTCTAGATTAACGGTGAAGGTCCTCAATCATATTACCATAGCTCTTGATGCATGATTTCATTATTTATCAAATTAGTAAGAGACTTTAAACAAAAAGAGGTGTGACGAGATTATGGAAGGAGATCAAAATTCAAATATCTTTTGAAATTATAAGACCTATCAAGGAAGTTGTTTATGACTATCAGTAATTACAACAAATGAGTGTCTCGTGACATAACTAAGCATTCAAATTTTGGTCCAATGCAACTGGGATAAGGAATAAATTCTTCACAAACAACAACAACAACAATAATAAACCCAAGTATAATCCCACAAGTGGGCTCTGGGGATGGTAGTGTGTACGCAGACCTTACCCCAAGCTTGTGAAGGTAGAGAGGTTGTTTCTGATAGACCCTCGGCTTAAGAAACATTAAATAGAAAGCAACCAACAATAAAAACAACAAGAAAAAAAATAAAGAAACTATGTGAAATAACAAAGATCTAAAAATAAGAAATACAGGAACACTACTTACAATACTAGTAAGAATGACACAATATGGAATAACAAAGATCTAGGAACATGAAAATATAAGAAAAATACTAATACTACTGGTAAGATTAGGAGAAACGCTCGACTACCTATCAACCTACAATCTTAATTCTCGACCTCCACACCTTCCTATCGAGGGTCATGTCCTCGATAAGCTGAAGCAGTGCCATGTCCTGCCTAATCACCTCTCCCCAATACTTCTTTGGCCTACCTCTACCCTTCCTCGGACCCGCCATGGTCAACCTTTCACACCTCCTAACCGGAGCATCAATGTCTTTCCTCATCATGTGCCCGAACCATCTCAGCCTCGATTCCCGTAATTTATCTTCCACATGGGCCACTCCCACCTTGCCCCTAATAACTTCATTTCTAATCTTATCTTTTCTAGTATGCCCACACATCTATCTCAACATCCTCATTTCAACTACTCGTATCTTCTGAACATGTGATTTCTTGACTGGCCAACACTCAGCACCATACAACATAGGTCGGTCTAACTACCACTCTATAGAACTTGTCCTTAAGTTTTGGTGGAACATTCTTATCACACAAAATACCAGATGCGAGCCTCCATTTCATACACCCTGCTTCAATACGATGTGTAACATGCTCGTCAATCTCCCTATTGCCTTAGATAATAGACCCAAGGTACTTGAAACTATCTCTCTCAGGAATGACATGTGTATCAATCTTCATGTCTACTTCTTCTTCATGCGTCCCCTCACTGAATTGCACTCCAAGTATTCTGTTTTCGTCCTACTCAACTTGAAACCTTTAGAATCTAGGGTCTGTCTCCAAACCTCCAGCCTAGCATTAATCACGCAGTGTGTCTCATCAATCGGTGCTATATCATCTGTAAATAACATACACCATGGCACCTCCCCTTGGATATGTCGCATCAACACATGCATCGCCAGAGCAAATAAAAATGATCTAAGAGTTGATCTCTGATGTAACCCCATGAACACTAGAAAGTGTTCTGAGTCTCCTCCCATAGTCCTCACCCGAGTTTTAGCACTATCGTACATATCTCTAATTACCCTAGTGTATGCTACTGGGATGCCACTAACCTCCAAACATCTCCATATAACCTCCCTCGAGACTTTATCGTAAGCTTTCTCTAGGTCAATGAATACCATATGCAAGCCTTTCTTCCTCTCCCTATACTGCTCCACCAGTCTCCTCACAAGATGAATGGCTTCTATAGTCGATCGCTCCGGTATGAATCCGAACTGGTTCTCAGAAATAGACACACTTCTCCTCACTATCCTCTCCACCACCTGCTCCCAAACTTTCATAGTGTGATTCAACAACTTGATACCCCTATAATTGTTGCAATTATGGACATCCCATTTATTCTTGCACACCGGGACCATCAAGCTCCACCTCAATTCATCTGACATCTTTTGAGTCCTAAAAATGACATTAAACAATCCAGTAAGTCACTCCAAGTCTGTCCGGTAACCATCCTTCCAAAATTCTATCAGAATCTCGTCCGGTCCAGTCCTTTTACCCCTACTCATAGTGTCTACAAAAACCAAAATCTCGTTGGCTCTCTGAGTTCTCCAACTCACCAAGCACAATGTTTTTGTCCCCATCCTTATTCAAGAGTTTATAGAAATATGTCTGCCACCTAAGCCTAATAAACGCCTCATCCACCAATACCTTACCTTCCTTGTCTTTAATGCACCTCACTTGATCAAGGTCCCGGGCCTTCTTCTCTCTAACCTTAGCTACCCTGTACAGTCTCTTGTCACCGCCTTTACTCCCCAACTCCTCATACAGGAGCCCAAATGTTGCAGTCTTAGCCATCATAACCGCTAATTTTTCCTCTTTCTTAGGCTTCTTATAGCACTCCCTATTCTTCCTCCTCTCCTCCTCGACTACACTCTCCACTAGCTTCAGATATGTTGATTTCTTGGCTTCGACTTTTTCTTGGACTTCTTTATTCCATCACTAGTCCCCTTTGTGGCCTCCCGTGTAACAACTCGTGACCCCTAACACCTCTCTAGAAGCTTCCCTAATACAATTCTCTATCGTGGTCCATATATTACTCGCATTCCTACTACTCCTCTAGGCCCCCAAAGCCACCAGCTTCTACCCCAACTCATGACCTTTGTCCTTAGTTAAAGCTCCCCACTTAATCTTGGGTTGACCATACGCTGATCTCTTCTTCCTCTTTCTCTTAATCTCCTGGTCCATTACTAAGAGCCTATGTTGTGTATAGGCTCACTTAAAATAAAATAAAAATTCTAGCCTATGTTTATCGTGGTCCATATATTTTTTCCAGCAACGCCGCCAAAATTTGACTAGTGCAAAACACACACTTAACTTCTGCTCGTTAATTATATATAGTATATAATATCGTATCCACAGGGAGTGGATTTAAACAATATTCTCGTAGTTTCTAGCTTGATTGCTATCAAAGATGATCAATAGTTGAGATTTATAATATTTTTAACTAAAATTAACTAAGAATCTAAAGTTATTGACTAATGACAACCGAAACAAGGAATAAGCAAAGAAAGTTATTAATGGGAGAAGATAGGGTTTTGATAGGATAGGTGCAAGATAATTATTTGGGATCTAATTCTAGGTAATTCAATTTTAGTGTTCAAGTGAGTCTCTCAAATTCACTCAATTATTAGTTCAAACGCTCAGTAAAAACTCCTCTCTCAATTAAGTCCTAACCTTACGAGATGCACCAATTTAAGCACTTGAAGATATGCCAGAACACGTAGTGGATTGGTTTTTAGGAAAACCTCTTTCGATTATTCTCATAACTAGGTTTAATCAATGATTCAACTAGCCTCTTTAGATTATTAAGAAGAATTAATGAACTCAACCAACAATATAATGCAAAGATATCACAAGTTATGCCTCTCTCGATTACATGAACTAGTGAATATAAATGCAACAATTAAATCATCCAAAATGATTCAATACATAAAACTAGAGTTATAATTCACAAACAATCATCAATACACAAAATACATCAAACCCTAAAGAGAACTACTCCATAGACATAGATAAATTCATCACAAATAAAGTTAAAGTATAGGAAAACATAAATTCGATCCAAACTCGGGTCTTGAGTGAGGAAGGAATGATGAAATCCTTGTGCTTGTGTTCTTCCCACTCCTCCTTAGCCTCCTTAGGTCCAAAGTATGTCAAAAGTCAGAAAATAATGGTTTTCCATGTATTTATACCAAGTAGGGTCGGCCCCAGATGAAACCACCTTCTCCTAGCCGAAATAGGATATTTACTCTGTAAGAAATACACAGGCACGTCGCATGGGGCGACGCGCCATGCGGGGCATTTGTGGGGAAATTTAGAGAGCTAACTTCTGACAGACAGTAGGAATTTGAACACGTGCCGCGTCAGTGAGTATTTCTCAGAGTACGGATCAAATCTCAATTTTTGACATCCAGACTTGGTTCTCGACTCCTGAACACGATCCCGGCTTAATTACTTAGGCTTGTACTCAGACTTCAAAGCTCCAAATAGCTCGAATTAGCTACGCAACATCTACATCACTCAGAATCACTCCTACAAGTCATAAAACACACAATAAGTGCAAAATACTATCAATTAAAGCTCAAAATGAGTAAAGTGCGGTGAATTAGAGTGCAATAAGCGACTAAAATATGCAATTCTAGCCTACCATCAACACCCCCACACTTAAACCATTGCTCGTCCTCGAGCAATCAAACTACACTTCACATAGACACGACCTTTTTAAACAACTCTCATAACTCATCACAACAAGAACATTTAAAACAGATTAAGTACAATATCGTAACATCGTAGCCTCAAAATTTTACTCAAAAGCACCACGTATTTTTCACAACCCGCTCACTTACTCTAACACAGAGGTCAACGACATTACCTTTCTTCATGAATTTAATGCCCTCACATAATAATAGAGAGTGCCTCCATACACAACAAAATTTAAGAACAATTAGGAACTCAAGATAGAAAGAATTCACTCACTCTTATAAATAACATTCATATGCCACAAAAGACGTACCATAGGCTTGCTCGTAATGTACTACTCTACTAATTGATCTCATTCAGTCAAGGATCAAGTAAGAGTTTAATTGGTTGTAATGTAGGCTGCGGGATGGGTAGGATACATTTGGATATAAGAGTGACTACACCTCCCTAAGCACTTTAATACATACAATTAACCATTCAGAACCCCACACTTATGTCAAACCATAACTCCGCCTTCATATCAATATACATTAGCTCCCTATTTCTTTAAGCACAATTACCCAAAGAGTAAACACTGTCAAAGATTATTTTGCACAACAATACAACTATTTTTTTTTCTTTTTTAATTCAAGTGGCTCTTACTTTTTTAAAACAGTGCACCTTCTTCCTTATTTCAATAGTTCCACTCAAAAGCCAAACCAACCACCCCACACTTCACCTTTTACAAAGTTCACAATAAATTCAAGTACTCACGAGAGGTAAAAGTCAAATAGATGGTCAATTCAAACAAATAGGTAAGGCTTGTACTGTGGTTGCCAAAGAAATAGGATTACAGGCTCAAAAGGGTTAACTACGATACATAACAATTAGGTGGATAAAAGCTTATAACTGGTTCAACAAAGAAACGCCTAAATCACTTCCAAGACTGAACAAAACTACTATTTCGCTTTACAAACACACGGGGCAAGTTCTAGTTATCAAATGCAATGCACAAAACAACACAAAACCTCACACACACGTGGCACATAACTCACTCAAGATTGGTCTAGAAAGACACTCTAGTCAAAGAAGTTAAGCAAAGTTAAGGTCATACACTTTAAGGTACTTATACAAAAGTCAAAAATGGAGCCTTAGCGTCACAACTAAAGCACTTACTATTCTCAAGGTATAATAAAGTTAAGAGATATAGCCTTCAATTCAAATCACCACACAAGGTTCCCTACTCCTAGTAAAAATAAAAACTAACTACACCCGGTTCAAATAAAACCCCTGGAAAAGAACCACGGTACAAAGAAAACTCAAGGGGAAATAATTACACTACCTAACAAAAGAAAATATTTTTGTCTTTTTCTTTTGACTTTAATCCCTCGAGAAACCCGTCGAATGATATCCATTGTCGGGAAAAATTGAATTTTTTTTAATTTTTATTATTTTTTCAATTATTTTCTATCTCTAACTACTAAAACTAACAAACAGAAAACTAATATACATATATACATACAAATACCCCACACCCCACACTTGAAGTTATGGCATGTCCCCATGACACATAATTTAAAAGCATAAGGTAAAGGAAACTTTCCTGAATATCTATTTGGGGTCTGAGTCAAAGTCGGGCTCCATTCCTCGCCTTCGAACTAATGCGCACATCCATGCAGACAGCTTCTTCTCAACCTTCTTGGGGTACATCCCACACTTATCTTTCTCACTCACCGTAGCTTTCTCTTTTGAGCCCTTCACTTTCCATTCTATATTTACAGTTGGTTTTCCTTTTTGCACCCCGTTTTCAAATCCATCTTAAACGTCACAGTTTTCTCACCCACTCTAAGCACGAGTTTTCTCTCGTGTATATCCAATATAGCTCTACCCGTCGCTAAGAATGATCTTCCTAGGATGAGGGGGACCTCCTTGTTCTCCTCCATATTTACCATTATAAAGTCTACAGGAAATACGAACTTATTCACCTGAACTAACACATCTTCCACTATCCCCCCGGGTGTTATAGTCATTTGGTCTGCCAGCTGCAAAGATATTGGCATCAACCTTATCTCTCCAATCTCCTTCTCCAGTTTTCTATAAATAGATAGAGGCATTACGTTAATTGAGGCACCAGAATCACATAAAGACTTGTCAAAATTTATAGTTCCTAATGAGCAAGGTATAGTAAAACTCCCTAGATCTCCACACTTTTGTGGGAGTTTATTTTACAATATCGCGCTGCAATGCTATGAGAGCTTGACTACTGAGGTCTCTTCAATTTTCCTTTTCTTCGTCGGGATCTCCTTCAAGATTCTAGCATAAGATGGCATTTGTGAGAGTATTTCTATGAATGGTAAGTTTACATGAACATGTTTTAGCATATCCAGAAATCTCTCAAATTGCTTGTCCAGTTTTCTCTGTATAGATTTTGAGGGAAAGGTAGCGCCGCCATATGCTTGCTCTCCTCATGTTCCTCCCTTCTTCTTTTTCTCAGCCTTTATTGGGCCCTTCTTCTTTTTATCAATATCATTATTCAGCTGCTCCCCACTTTATTTTTCAAGTATCACATCTTTTTGGATCGGGGTGAGGTCTTTCAATACTTGCCCACTTCTCAAGGTTACAACATTTACTATTTCTTTGAGATTTCTTTCAATATCAGCAGGGAGAGTGCCTGGAATCCTTCCAGATAATATTGTTGCAATCTGTCCCACTTACTTCTCCAAATTTTAAATTGTTGCCCCTTGTACTTCAAATCTTTCATCAGTTTTCACAATAAAGGCCTTCATGAGATCTTCTAGACCAGGCTGATTGGGTTGTTGAGGCTGAAATTGCTGCCTTGTCTGATTTATAAAACCAGGAGCTCCTTGTCCCTGAAATCTGGGGTTGTTTTGTTGACATGCATTTGCGGTACCCCCATGTGAACTCCATGAAAAATCGGGGTGCTTCTGACCCATTGCATTAAAGTTGTAATTTCCCACAACATTCACTTCCTTAGTTGAGGCTTGACACTCATGAGTAGGGTGTCCTCTTCCGCATATATCATAGGCTGCATGTGGCTCACTTTGTATTATAGCCAAGGTTACCTTTCTTTTTTCTTTAGTCATAGCATCGAGTTATACCTGCACAGATGTGTTAGCATCAACTTGGTGAACACCAGTTGCTCTTCTTCTTTCGGCACTCTCAGAGGAACACTGATTTACATCTTCAGATAACTTATCAAGAATTGTAACTATCTCCTCTGGAGTCTTCTTCATCAAGGGGCCTCTAGCTGCATTGCTCAATGTTCTACGCGAGGCTGGTGTCAATCCATCCCAAAAGTCTTGGAGTTGCATTCAGAGTTTAATTCCACTATGTTGGAACTTTCTAACAATCTCCTTAAACCTCTCCCACGCCTCAAACACAGTCTCATTCTCTTTCTGGCCGAATTTATGGATTTCTCTTCTAAACTTACCCGTTTTAGCTGAGGAGAAATATTTATCAAGAAATTTCCTGGTAATCTCCTCTCATGTTCTGATTGATCCCGTAGGCAAGCTTCGAAGCCACTGCTTTGCATCATCTTTGAGTGTGAAGGGGAATGCCCTTAAGTACAATGCATCTTGTGACACACCATTATATTAAAAGGTGTTCATAATCTCTTCGAAGTTCATTAGATGTGTATTTGGATCTTCGTTCATCTTCCCTCTAAAGACACAACAATTCTGAAGGGTTTGAAGCAACCCTTGCTTCAATTCAAAATTGTTAGCTATAATTGGAGGCGGTCTAACACTTGATAAGCCTTGATTGTAGAGTAGACTAGCATAATCGCCTAGTGATCTCCCAGGCATGGGAGCTATATTTTCGAACTGGTCTGCAGCTAAGGGTTGATTCTGAGCAATTCTCCGACCCCTCTCTTATTCATATATAATTTGTGCATCTCTAATAGTTTCTTCCTCAGCATCCCATGCAGCTTTTTATCGTTGTTGGGTTGCCTCTCTTGCAGCCAAATCTACATTATCATCACCATTTCTAGCCATAGTTTCCTTGGTTGAGGATTGCCCAACCATTTCTAACGTCTTGGTGAGATTTCTTTCCTCCCTCAACTGTCGTATTTATTTTTCTATCTCGGGCTCGTATGGTAGAACTTCTTCTGTAGAAGCTCGAGTCATGCACTTACCTCAACTTGTTACCTGTGCACAGTCAAAGAACACCAAACGTAAAAAGAAAAAAAAGAAAAAAAAATTAAAAAGAAAAATTTCTGAATTAGCACTACAAACTATTTCAAACATTATTGATTGCCAATCTACGGCAACGGCGCCAAAATTTGACGAGCGCAAAACACACACTTAACTTATGCTCGCTAATCAAATATATTATATAATATCGTATCTACAAGGATTGTATTTAAATAGTATTCTCGTAGTTTCTATCTTGATTGCTATCCAAGATAATCAATAGTTGAGATTTATAAGATGTCTAACTAAAATTATCTAAGAATCTAAAGCTCTTGACTAATGACAACCGAAACAAGTAATATGCAAAGAAGGTTATCAATGGGAGAAGATAGAGTTTTGATAAGTTAGGTGCAAGACAATTGTTTGCGATCTAACTTTAGATAATTCACTTCTAATGTTCAAGTGAGTCTCCTGAATTCACTCAATTATTAGTTCAAACGCTTAGTAAAAACTCCTCTCTCGATTAAGTCCTAACCTTACGAGATGAACCAATTTAAGCACGTGAAGATATGCAAGAATGCATAGTAGATTGGTCTTTAGGAAAACCTCTATCGATTATTCTCCTAACTAGGTTTAATCAATGATTCAACTAGCCTCTTTCGATTACTAAGAAGAATTAATGAACTCAACCAACAATATAATGCAAAGATATCACAAGTTATACCTCTCTTGATTATATGAACTAGTGAATATAAATGCAACAATTAAATCATCCAAAATGATTCAATACATAAAACTAGAGTTATAATCCATAAACAATCATCAATACACCAAATCCATCAAACCCTAAAGAAAACTACTCCGTAGATATGGAGAAATTCATCACAAATAAAGTTTAAGTATAGGAAAACATAAATTCGATCCAAATTCGGGTCTTAAGTGAGGAATGAATGATGAAATCCTTGTGCTTGTGTTCTTCTCACTCCTCCTTAACCTCTTTAGGTCCAAAGTATGTCAAAATTCAGGAAATAACATTTTTCATGTATTTATACCCAGTAGGGTCGGGCCCAGACAAAACCACCTTCACCTGGCCGAAATAGGATATTTACTCTGTAAAAGAATACACAGGCGCGCCGCATGGGGCGACACGCCATGCGGGGCATTAGTGGGGAAATCCAGAGAGCTAACTTATGATAGACAACATGAATTTTTACATTCACGACACCTCACACGCCGCGACAGTGAGGATTTCTTAGAGTACGGATCAAATCTCAATTTTTGACGTCCAGACTTGGTCCTCGACCCTCGAACATGATTCCGACTTAATCCCCTGGGCTTTTACTCAGCTTCAAAGCTCCAAATAGCTTGAATTAGCTCTGGAACATCTACATCACTCGGAATCACTCCTATAAGGCATAAAACACACAATAAGTGCAAAACACTATCAATTAAATCTCAAAACGATTAAAGTGCAGTGAATTAGAGTGCAATAAGCGACTAAAATATGCAATTCTAGCCTACCATCATGTTAATACACACTCACTCGGGATAACCTTGCAATCAGTGCACAGACCTCTAACATACTTCCTGCAGAAAAGGTAATCAATATGAGTCTTGGCCACTGTACTCCGGAAAGTGACCAAGTGGTCTTCCCTTTTCTGAAAACACATGTTAGCTATCACCAAATCAAAAGCTTTAGAGAACTCTAACAATGAATTCCAGCCTCGTTCCTACCTTCAAAACCGAACCCGCCATGCACATCGTCATAGCCCCTAGCAGTTTCTCCAATATGGCCATTAAAATCATCTCCTATAAAAAGTTTCTCGGTAAGCGGGACACCTCGAACCACCTCATCCAAATTCTCCCAAAAGTGCCTCTTGACCTCATCGTTCAAGTCCGCCCGAGGCGCGTATGCACTAATCACGTTTAAAGTGAACCCACCAACCACTAGCTTAATAGTAATCAGCATATTGTTCACTCTCCTAACATCTACCACTAGCTCTCTGTGACCTACGTGGTTTGGTCGAATTAGAGGAATTTAGTTCTAATAGCTTGGTTATGTGCAGATGGATTTCAAAGTGTTCTTGATGGTTTCTACCATGGTTGAAATCAGATATTTTCTACTAGTGTGAGAAACGTGTTGTGTATTGTGATTTCCTCTTGGAAGGAAGCAAGATAAAGTTTTCTAAATAACTAGATATGTAATTTGCTGGTGACCAGAGTTGATAATGAGATTCTTGTGCTTTTCACATGATGGCAAGATAGATGTTATGTGTTGTGCGGAAGTTAAATTTACATGTACAAGGTGGCAATTCAGTCTTGAAGGAAGGTAACGAAGTTTGGGCAGAATGGTTATGAATTCTTAGACAACATGGGTGGTTCCAAATGACTAGATGAATACGATTACTACTAGGTGTATGAGAAGGGTGCGTGTTTCAGAAGGCACATTGTATTTTGACTTACGGATGTTTAATTAGTATTGCGATACTCACGTGGTTGATAGACTGCTGATATTCAAATATTGTCAAGTGGCACGGAAGAACTTTTAAAGTGTTTCTCGTGGGATGATCGTGTATGAGAGAGGTGTTAGGAATTCGGGCGGTGGAGATGGAATCAAATATGGTGATTCGTGTGTTCTATGGATTTGGAGATTTGGGAGTTCTCAGGAGCAAATTGTTTCATGGTTGTGGACCGTGAAGTTATGGTCGGAGATAACCAGATGATAGAATGTATTGTGATTCAGTCGTTATGGATTTTTGGAGGGATTTTTATATATTTGTGGGTAACCCGAGTTGATTTGGGGGTTCATTGATAGGCCCAATTAAGGTATGTATTCTACACCGAGCCGGAATTGTTGGTTCCATACTGCTATTGTTGAGGGATATGTCATTCGGTTGATATTGAACTTATTCGTGTTCTGAAATGATCTGTGAGTTACTCATTTATGTTACTAGGAGTTGTGATTCATTGGTTATCTGCATAGATGGTGCGGTTCTATTTGAGCTTTATAGCGGAATTTGGGCGTGATGAGCATTTGGGTATTGCATGATCGATTGCGTAATGGATATGTTCTTTCAGGTTTTGTGTGGCATTTTTTGTCATTTGCCTCTCTGTGGTTATTGATTTTGAGCGGGGTGGCTCGAGGTATATATTATGGACCAGCATTTGGATGGGGTCACGCATTGCAGCGGAGTTTTGTTAAGGTATGAATCTTGTGTTAGAATTGGGTGATGATTCTACGGTGTATGATGAATTTTCAGCATTTTGTTGTGGCGGTACTTGTTAATCTGGCGGGACAGTTCTCTTATTTAAGTCATTTTCCATTATTGGGTACATTTGAATTGCTGCGTATTGGTGCACAGATGGCACGGGATGTGGTTCTGAGTTATATTGGTGCGGCATGTCTATGGAACAGTTGTGTTTAGTAATATATGGTCATTGGACCTAGAATGGGTAGTATCAGGTTTGATTTCAGTATATTCGGGAGTATAATATTGAGAGTCGGCTAAGAAAGACTAGCGGAGAAAATAAGGAAGAAGGCTTTAACCAAGCACAATCACCTAAAGAGGAAATGGTCATGTAACAACAGTCTCACAACAACATTGTATGCACTCCATCAGCAGGTGGCACCTATCGTGGCTAATGAACGGGAAGAAGAAAAAATATATATATATATCAAAATCAAAAGGTGATATTCAAGATCATATGGGTTGTATGGAATTCCAATATGTGTGGGCACTAAAATAAGCTAAGTATGCACGCAACAAGGAGGCAGAACGACCAGGAAAAACAATTGCTTGCATTTAAAGAAAGTTGAGAAGGAATGAAAGGAATTATTCGATCAATGATCCAGAGATAATTACATAATGAATGTACCTAAGATTTCGGAGTATTATCCATGCGGCATATATGTTGACAATCATACAGCCGTAGAAGATTCCGGTATAGGTTAAAATAAAGAATTGAGCCCAGGTCATAGACAAAAGATTGAATTGTTATAAGATTGTATCATGGATATTCCATAGCGTACGTGAAGGGCTAAAGTAATAACTACTGCCATGAGCCGTAGATCGGAAGATAGCTTAAGCCTACATAAAGGTTGATAAGAAGGAATAGGAAACTAAAGAGTTACAACAACGAAGTAAATCAGGAGTCTGATTATTGGACCTAGAAAAGTATAGAAATCGCACTTGAGAACATGTCAAAATCACTCTTAATATCACAGGTGCAAGAGAGATAATGCAACAACCATATTCTATAATGGCTCTATAAGGAAGCCAGTTAGAAGAAGTACCAACCTTATAAGAAGTCGGTATGAAGCTCTCACCAGATTGTGTATACACCAGAGGTGCAAGTATTATAATAGAGCTTTAAGTTGTGAATATGAATTATACCTATGTGGAAAGGAGGTCATGAAAGAGATAGAAGATGTGATGCAAGATTTTAAGGTAAGTAAGGTAAAAGTGAACAACATACGAGATACTCAGATGCAGAAGGTTGGGAATAGTCCATACTTCGGATAAAAGGCTAGAACCACGGGGATTCAATATCCAGGAATGATAACGGAATCGTCATTGGCATATCTTATAGCCTATGGTTTCTAGGTATCGAGAGGTCTAGTTAAGAAAGTAAATGAAAAGTTAGAGACGATATGATATCTCACTTGATGTTCCAGAATAACACAAGGAAATCTATGGTGCAAGGAAGTTGAAGGAAGGCTGCGAGTAGTATAAATGGATATGTATGGGTTGCAAGCTAAAGTATGGTAGAGCGACAAGATTGTAGGAAGACAGGAGTAAGGATAAGAAAGGGCGAGTGAGAAGGTGACGAGAATGGATAAGCCCTCGGGATTAAGCCCACGAAAATGAGAGAGAGTTGATGGGTGCCTGAATAAGCTCAAAGGAGTCTATGACTAGTAGCATTTAGAAGAGATGGAATGCTGCCCTGGTAGTGAAATAAGGGTGTGATTGGAACAGATAAAGGATGACGTTTAGGCCTTCGAGTGAGTAATGATTTGAAGAGGATTTCATGGATTGTACGAGCTTAAAATACCCACGTAAGTGAATCACATTAGGATGCTATAAAATACGGTCATTGAAGTACAGTATCACCGCTAAGTGGATTAGGAAAGTCACTTCAAATGTTCCCCGATAAGACGTGAGCCCTAATGGTAGTGTTACATAAGAGGCCAAGTTATCGATATTCAGATGAATCAACAATGGATGGAAAAAGGTCACAAAGTATGAAATGAGATTAGGACGTCATTATTAAGATGAACAGTAATGAGGGGGCATTAAAGGACTTAGCTTATTGCATATAGGATAAGCAACGAAAGTAACCTGGAGTTCGGTAGCAGCCCTCAATAACGATAAATCAAAGTAAGAGTTATGGAAGTAAAGTCATACGGATGGATAAACGGATCTATGACAGAAGGTAGCAACAGTTACGAGATTAGAAGGATTCCGACTACAAGTTGTGGTGTGAGAAAGAAGCTTAAAGGGGGAATGCCCAGGCCCTTAGAATTATTCACAGAACAGTTGCTTAGATAGCAAGGAAAGTGCTAAAGTATTCAAAGGACATACGTTATGAAAATGATAAGTATATCAGTCAACATTCGAGGACGAATATTCCAAATGGGGGAATGATGTTACATCCCGCATTTTCGTACGATAAAGTTTCGTCGTAAGTTAATCGACGCAAATTCGGGAATGAAATTATTTCGTGATTATAAGCATTATATTATTTTAAACAAGTGATGAGTGAATTGGTGAAGGTGAGAGGGTAAGCAAATTGAAAAAAATGAATTTCGTTGAAATTTGACATTTTGGGATAAAATATGGCCCGAGCTAAAATACTCAGTATTTATGGACTAGTACCATACAAGGTACCACATGGCCATGATAGTAAGGTGTATAAGGTATGTTAAAAGTGAGTAGTATTTTAAGTAAGTTGAGATAATTCTTAATTATGTGGGTAATTAGTTAATTATTAATTAATGGGAGAATTAACTAATTAATTAATAATTAGTGAATAATTAATTAGAGATATGGGATAAGGTCTAACAAGCCCAAAACATTGCAGCCCCTTTCTTTCATTTAAGTAACTCTTACCTTATAATTGAAAGGTGGCATCATAAGTGAATACGTGTAAGTCATTTAGTATTTGGCTTCATTGGACTTAAAGAAACAAAGTAAGAGATCTTATAACATTTTTCCTAATTCAACCATTTCAAACAGAATACTCAATCTAGCAAGTTTTTTGTAAGTCTTATAACATATTCCTAATTTAAGCATTTCAAACAGACGCTACACATAGTAAGTTTTTAACAAATTTCATTCTCAAAAGCACTTCAAATCAGATTCTAAACCTTACACTAGGAACATGATTCTTCAAATTCCTACACAAAAATCCAACGAGAATTATTGAAATCATAGCAACGTAAACTTTTGCGGTTCTAAAGGAGTACGGTGCAACCTTTTCCAAGAACATCATACGGACTTTTTCCTAATCCAGGTATGTTAAAGCTAAGCTCTTTCTTTATTTTGGCATGATCTCGTAATTGCGCGAGTTTGATAATGAGGCATAAAGAAAAGTTCATATCCCGGAATGTACGTATATTTTCCTAGTCTTGTAAGTTACAATATTCTCCTTATCGGGACTTCATATTCAATTGAGCATTTCTTTTTTCAGTCAAGAGAGCAGAGAGTCTATATATACAGTATAACAGTATTTTCATTACCATCGAGCTATAATCGATGAGAAGGCTCCTATTGGGTAACCTCTGATCAGATAGTAAGTTATATACTGAGCCTACTGTGGCCGAGCGCCTATGAGCGATCCCAGTTGGCCGAGATATAGAGCCTAGTATGGCCGAGCGCTTATGAGCGAGCCTACTACGGCAGAGCAATTATATACATACCGAGCCCTATAAGGCTGGGCAGCTATTTTACTTACTATATTGAGAGAGTTGAGTCAGTATCAGCAGGTAAGCATATCTTCAGATTATCATTAACTTCCAGTTGCTTTCAGTTATTATATTATCAGTTAAGTTTCAGCTTTCAGTATAGTGCCTTACATACTCGGTACATTATTTCGTACTGACGTCCCTTTTCTGGGGGCGCTGCATTTCATGTGTGCAGGTTCAGACAGATAGACGGGTAGACCTCCTTATTAGGTGTTGCCCAAGTTCAGCTTGATCGGTAAGCTCCATACCCTTCGGAGTTGCCGGGTCTAGAGCTTTACGTACATCTTTGTGTATATATATATATATATATATGTTATAAGTAGGTCGGAGCCTTGTTCTGATCACGAGTAGGTCAGAGCCTTGTTCCGATCACAGTAGAGGCTTGTAGACATATCCTGTCAGTTAATGTAGTATATTGGGCTTGTAGGTCTTTTATGTACATTTTGTTGAATTGTCAGTTGTAATAGTTATGACGGCCTTGTCAGCCCAACTTTTTATTGATATTTAGTCAGTATTCGCAATAGTCTTGCAATGTGGCCCATGACCAAAGTATGACATTATATGTTCAAAGTCTCTTAGTCGCAAGTTGATACGCGATGATAGGTGAGGCACCGAGTGCCGGTCTCGCCCCAGGTTCGGGGCGTGACAATAATCACCATAAAAACAGGAGCATTATATTTTTCACATATTTGTACAAACCATTGTTGTAGAAATTTTATTCTAGCTCCTAAAGTATCTGTTAATCCTGCTTCATTCCAGTCTTTTATTATTTTAGAATTAAAAGGTTCTGGTAATTTTGTGAAATATAGTTTTCTTATTTCTTTGCTCTCTTCTGTATTATATGTTCCTTTATAATAATATTCTCTAAATGCACAAGTATATTCGTCTATATAGCACATATTACATATTGCTAATTTTGTTATTAGGTTTCTATTTATTTGTTTTTCCTTATTTTGTTCTTCAATTTCTGTAGTCATGCTACTAAATTCGTTTCTTATAGCTATTTCATATTTGTATAATATTTCTATATTTGTTGTTGCTATTTCACCATTAAATTTTTTATTGCTTCTTAAGGTATCTATACTTTCTCTAGTTAAATTTTGTACATCCTTTTTTAGTTTTTTCTGTAGAGGTTTTAGGTTTTCTGCTAATTTTGGTATATATTCTCTTACTTGGTTTACTAATCCTAAAAATGATTGTAATTTCTTTTTTGTATCTATGTTTTCATCAAGATTGATTATTTTTTGTACTATATGTGTTTGCATTTTTATTCCATTTTTATCTATTTGTATACCTAAAAATTCTATCTGATTCTTCATAATTTCTGCTTTGGTTTTGCTTAAGCTTATACCTGAGTTTTCTATAATATGTATAAATTTTTCTAATAATTTTATATGTTCATCTTGTGTTCTTGAATATAGTAATATATCATCTATATATACTATGCAATTTTCTAGTTGGTTATATCCTGTTAGATAATGAGTAATATAATCTTCATTTGGATTTTGGGTAGTTTGGGATCTTGGATTTTTATTTAGGAAGTTTTGTATTTTATATATGTTGTCTATATATGTACGGGTTATATGGTTGTATGTCTTATTTATAATATTACAAAATGACTTTTACTATTCATGAACGACCTTTACTGTTCATGAATCTGACTCTTGACTCTTACTATTCATGAACGACCTTTACTGTTCATGAAACTGACTCTTACTATTTACTTTACGACTTTTACAAAAAACAAAATAACATAAAGAAAAGAAAGGAATCTAATATCTCTTTCATATTATTTTGTCTGCCATATTTCTTTGTCTAGCTTGTCGTCTTCTTCTTCAGTAATCTTCTTCTTGTTTATTCCAGTTGTACGTCTGGAACAATATTATCTTCTCCTTTGCATTTTGAGCATATGTGATCTGGATATTTATGACTGATTAACTTGCAATATCTTGTTAATAATTCTGGAGAAATAAAATTTGTCCTTATAGCTCTTGTGGTTGTAGATTGTTCTGGCTTCAAAAGACTAAACGGCCTTCTGCCTACCGGTTTCAACTTTAGGATGCATAGTCTGGGCTTACTTACTCTTAGCATATTTTCATGGCAAACTTACTTAAGATGATTTTTATAACAGTACTATTATATGATGGATAATTATAATCTACATGTAAGAGATTATCAGGAATATACTAGTTTAGCTAGTCATGTTTATAGTGTTACATACCTGTTTTTGTAGATTCTTGGTGTCTTCTTGTTGATTCATAGCTTGCTTATCTTCCATAGCTTTCCTGTATTTTATCTTTAAGTATTTTATCTGTAAGTATTTCTTGTGAGAAGAGAAGAGAGAGGAGAGAGAAGCTCTTGGCCTGAAGATGTAGCCTGTTTTATTTCATAAACGAAAGGCTTATTTATAATATTACAAAATGACTTTTACTATTCATGAACGACCTTTACTGTTCATGAATCTGACTCTTGACTCTTACTATTCATGAACGACCTTTACTGTTCATGAAACTGACTCTTACTATTTACTTTACGACTTTTACAAAAAACAAAATAACATAAAGAAAAGAAAGGAATCTAATATCTCTTTCATATTATTTTGTCTGCCATATTTCTTTGTCTAGCTTGTCGTCTTCTTCTTCAGTAATCTTCTTCTTGTTTATTCCAGTTGTACGTCTGGAACAATATTATCTTCTCCTTTGCATTTTGAGCATATGTGATCTGGATATTTGTGACTGATTAACTTGCAATATCTTGTTAATAATTCTGGAGAAATAAAATTTGTCCTTATAGCTCTTGTGGTTGTAGATTGTTCTGGCTTCAAAAGACTCAAGACCCATTGTCTTAATTCTTCCATATCTGGTTCTCGTATTTCTCTGCAGTTTGAATATATCTTTGTCTGTTCTCTTGAATAATAACTCCAAATAGCATTCTGGTTTAGGTAGTTGTTTGCTAGTTCATTTAGTATAGTGGATATTCCGATAATCCTTTTATTTGCATAAAAGTCTGGAATATTTATTTTTTCTATCTCTTCTTGTTCTTCTATTTTTTCCGGTACTAGCATTTCCCTTGTAAGTTCGATCTTGATAACTTGTATGATGGGTTTTATTTCTTCATATAGTATCTCTGCTGTAGCTGAATAGAATCGTATATAGAATAGTGTTCCTTTGGTTATTCTTTTGTACTGCATAAATGCTCTGTATACTTCTGGTATGGTAGCTATTTCTTGTCCTGTCTGTGTATATACTGTATCTAGTAATCCGTAATTGTAGCAAGTGGCTACTAGTTTTGCATTTGTATTTGGTAATGCTATTAGTTTATTATATCCTGTTAGATAATGAGTAATATAATCTTCATTTGGATTTTGGGTAGTTTGGGATCTTGGATTTTTATTTAGGAAGTTTTGTATTTTATATATGTTGTCTATATATGTACGGGTTATATGGTTGTATGTTTTTTTGGCTTGGTTTAGGCTTTCTTTGTAGGTGTTTATCTGTGGTGGTAGGAGTATTTCTTTCTGGGTATTTTGGATATTTTTCTGTATGAATGGTTTTGAAAATAGATTGTTCATATTTGTATTTGTATATCTAGGTTTAATTTCTTCCTTTTTCTTTGCAGATAAACTGCTAGCTGTGCTGCTTCCTGCAACTGCATTTAACAAACTGTTATGAGTTTTTAGGTGTTTCTCAACGTCACCTTCTAGCTCTGGAATTTTAGAGACTTCCGATCGTCTTATCTCCGCATTTTTCAAGTCATGCTGCTGACCACTAGCTGTTTTCTTTAATATCTGTATCTCTTCTTCTATGCTTTCCACTTTTTTACAAAGTGTAGTCATAGCTAAGAGTATATTTTCCATTGTATTATCTGGTTCAGTTTGGGTAGCTTTGTCTTGATAAGTAATCTGCAACAACATTCTTGTTAGTAGTGATTATTTCAATTGTAAATGTAAAATTTAATATATTTAATACCAGTCTGCGTATTTCTTTTGTTGTAACTGAATCTTGTACTTTTCTGGTTATCCACCATTTAACTTGGGTGTTATCTGTTCTTACAATAAATCTGTTATAGACTATATATGGTTCAAATGCTAATAAACATTTATATAATGCAAATAATTCTTTTCTATTTATTTCCCATCTTTCTTGTGGTTCAGTATAAGATCCTGAATAATATCTGCAATGATGTTCTATTTTTTCTTTATCATATTTATATTTAAGAACTCCTCCATAACTATGATTACTCGAATTTGTTTCTACAATATAAGTAAATTTCTTATTTTCATCTGGGAAGTATAATTTTGGTAATTTCTTGCACAATATTTTAATCTTCCTTATTTGTTCCTTATCTTTTTCATCGAACCCATATTCTACATTCTTTTTTAGTTTTTTCTGTAGAGGTTTTAGGTTTTCTGCTAATTTTGGTATATATTCTCTTACTTGGTTTACTAATCCTAAAAATGATTGTAATTTCTTTTTTGTATCTATGTTTTCATCAAGATTGATTATTTTTTGTACTATATGTGTTTGCATTTTTATTCCATTTTTATCTATTTGTATACCTAAAAATTCTATCTGATTCTTCATAATTTCTGCTTTGGTTTTGCTTAAGCTTATACCTGAGTTTTCTATAATATGTATAAATTTTTCTAATAATTTTATATGTTCATCTTGTGTTCTTGAATATAGTAATATATCATCTATATATACTATGCAATTTTCTAGTTGGTTAAAATAATTATCCATAAAATGTTGGTATCTTCCTGGTGCATTTTTATATCCAAATGGTAAAACATTCCATTCATAAAATCCTTGTGGTACTGTAAATGCTGTTAGTTTTTTAGATTCATCTTCTAGTTTTAGATGGTAAAATCCTGATTTACAATCAAATTTACTGAAGTAATTATATCCTTGGATTTGTCTTATTTTTAATATCTTATTAGGTATTGGGTAATTATATGTTTTAGTTTTTGCATTTAAGTTTCGGTAATCTATAACCATTCTACTTTTTCCTCTTTTTTGTTCACTATGTTTATTTACTATAAATGCTGGACTTGTATGTTTACTATTACTTTCTTGTATGTAATTGTTATCTAATAATTCTTTTATATGCATTTTGAATTCTGCTAAGTCATCAAAGTTATATTTTAAAGGTTTTTGTGTTATTATGCTGTTTTCTTCTATTAATTCTATTTTTATTTTTGTTTTATGTTTATTCCAACCTTTTAGAGGGTTATCATTATATAATTTTTCTAATTCATTCTGGATTATTTTTACTTTATCTATTGTAAATATAATAATTTCTAATTGAGTAGTTGTATTTTTACTTATATTTTCTAGTTTTTGTGTGATTTTTTCACTTCCTTTTATCCATTCTGTATTTTTTCTTTGTTTATTATTTACTCTTTTTGCTCCTACTTTATTTTTACATGGTGTGGTAAACTACCAGTGTGTCCTTGTTATTATATGTGGGTATAGTTTATCTAAAAATGGCATTCCTAATAATATATCCTTTGTAGTGAATTCAAAGTTATATATTTCTTCTATAGTTAATATTTTATCCCATATTTGTATTTTTATATTCTTGGCTCTGTAGTTAATCATACTACCTTCATTATTAAATCCTGTTACTACCATAGGTGTTTTTAATTTTTCCCATTTATCTGTTGGTAAACAATTATATTTACATATGTTAGCTTCTGCTCCTGTATCTATCATTGGTGTATAGTATCTATTATAATATCCTTCTACTATGATTTTTGCGAGTATATATATTTTCATTCTTCTGTTCTTTTTATTATTATTTTCTTATCTTTGTATGTTATGATTAATTGTTTATCTCCTAGATTGTATGGTTTTACTTTTTCTAACCATTTTATTCCTAATGTAATATTTTCGTTTTCGTTTTCTTGATATATTTTAAATTGTATTATCAAAGGTATTCCTCCAATAATTATTTCTTTTTCTGTTATTTCTTCATTTATTATTAATTCCTTGGGTAATTCAGGGCATAGTTGTTCAGTAGTTATTATTTCAGTTTCTGTTACTAATTCTCTTGTGATATAATTTTCTTCTTGACCTGTATTTATTAATATTTGATATTTTCTTTGTTCCATGATTCCAGTTATATAGTAATGGTATGGATTTATTTTTTCTTTTGTGTTTCTTATTAAGTTTTTTGGGATTATATATTCCCTTCTTGATGTACTTATCCTTGATGATGTTGGTGTTTCATAAGTTAATTGGTTTGGTATACTTGATGTACTTAATCTTTCTTTTACTATTTCTAAGTCTTCTTCCATGTCAATTTCTTTATAACTATATTCATTATTATCAATAACTGTAACTATTCTTTCAAATGGATTTTTTATTTTTATTTTATTAATTTTATTTTTTGCTGCTATTTTATGTTTTGTTGTTAAAACGTATAAGTTTTTACATCTAGCTGTAAATATCTTACTTCCAGGTGTTAATTCTATTCCTGACATTTTCCAGTATAATACTAATGATTTATCTATATTCCTATCGTTTATTGCTATTGAATAATTGGCACTTATTATGAATTTAAATTTTTGGTATATAAGATTTTCTTTTATTGCACTTATTATGCTTTTTTCTATAGGTTGGATTATTCTATCATCTGCTAAATATATTTCTATAGGGGTATCTATTCCTTCTCTAAAACATGCTTTTATTAATATTTCAGTTCCTCCTAGGTGTACATATTTAATTGGGTTTTTTGCCTTTATATCTTATATTTTTTTGTTTATTATTCTTTTGTTTATTATTGGTATTTTGGCTTTTCCTTTTGTATATTTACAGTCAATTATATGTTCTTTTTGGCTAACTACGTAGTATTCTTCTTTTTGTCTTTTGAACCAATTTTTTATTGTAGGTACTTCAAATATTTTTTTGACACTGAGGTCTAATTCTTTTCCTTTTATTTGTTCAAATATACTATTATCAAATATAATCTTTTGTTCTGAGGATTCTTCATCTTTATATGCGTGTTATTATTTTTATTTCTTTTTCAGTCATTAGGTTTCATCATCTTCTTTAGTTATTTCATCTCCTATTTCATCTTCTATATCTGATATTTCATATACACTATCTTCACTATCTAGTTCATAGTCTATATATTCCATTTGCATATATTCTTCATCATCAATTATGATTTCAGTTATTTGTTTTTTCTTTAAGTTTCTAGGTGCTTTACAGTCTTTAGCTATATGTCCTAATTTTCCACAGTTATAACAAGTACATTCTGTTAATTTCTTTTTTGGTCTAAATGGTCTTTTATTCTGATAATTTTTTACATAATATCTTTTTCTTGGTTTTTTATTTTTATATTTTGACTTGTATTTATTATATTTCTTTGTTTTCCATTTTTTATTATAATATTTATCTGTACATCCAAATTGTGGTGCTGTTTTATTTTTACAACATCTTAAATTTTTTATTAATGTTTTTTCTATTTTTGCTTCTTCTTTATATTTTTCACATATTTGTACAAACCATTGTTGTAGAAATTTTATTCTAGCTCCTAAAGTATCTGTTAATCCTGCTTCATTCCAGTCTTTTATTATTTTAGAATTAAAAGGTTCTGGTAATTTTGTGAAATATAGTTTTCTTATTTCTTTGCTCTCTTCTGTATTATATGTTCCTTTATAATAATATTCTCTAAATGCACAAGTATATTCGTTTATATAGCACATATTACATATTGCTAATTTTGTTATTAGGTTTCTATTTATTTGTTTTTCCTTATTTTGTTCTTCAATTTCTGTAGTCATGCTACTAAATTCGTTTCTTATAGCTATTTCATATTTGTATAATATTTCTATATTTGTTGTTGCTATTTCACCATTAAATTTTTTATTGCTTCTTAAGGTATCTATACTTTCTCTAGTTAAATTTTGTAACCATAATTTTACCGTTCCTATAAGTGTTCTTTCTATATATCCTGGTGTTTCTGTCATTCCTATTTTATTATCTACCAATTGTTTAGATACATATCCTATCCATAGTTGGATTGTTTTATTTATATCTGCTACGCAATCTAAATCTAAAAAGTTATATTGTTCTGATATTGGTTTTGGTGTCCATTTTTTATTTAATCTACTATCCCATAGTGTATTATATCTATCATGTTGTTCATAATTAGCTGTATAATAATTTGGGTATAATCCTTTTGGATTTTTTACACCTGATGTACTAGGTTTTTCTTCCATTTTTACATCTCCTGTATTTACTTCTACATTTTTTGTTTTTTTCTATATTTTCTAAAAATTCTGTATATGTTTCACTTATTTCGCTTGATTCTGACTCTTGGTCATCTATATTATTATCTATTTCTTCAATTCTGAGAGTTTCTTCTGTTTGTAATATTTGTTTAAATTTATTTATTTCATCTGTTAATTCTATTTCTTTATTCTTTTCTCTTTGCTTGTTTTCATATAGTGCTTTTAACATATTTAATTCTTTTTCTAATGCTATAATCTTTGTATTTTTGGTTTCTTCCAATTGTTGTATTTCTTTGCTTGCTTGTTTCTTAATAATTTTAATTTCTTTTTTCTTATCAATTTCCTCATTTTCTCTACTTATTCTTGTCATAGCTGTTAAGCTATCTTCTAATCTTGCTGTTTCTTTTTCTATCATTAAGTATAATTGGTCTCCTATTTTTTTATATCTTCTGCCTAAGTTTGAAAATATTATTTTTATTTTTAATCCGTCTTGGTTTTCATAGGTTTTTTCATCTATTGCAAATTCTTCTTTGTTCATTTTTTAATCTATAGCTCTGATACCATTTTGTTGGTCCCTTTCGTTGTTAATTGGTTTCATTTGTTATCTAGTCTGATCTAAAAGCTTTTTCATAAAATTCTCTTTGTAGTGGAATTAGTCTAATTATTTCTGATATGCATTCTAATACATATTCTATATATTCTATATCTTGGGTTCTTTGATAGTCTTCTATATTATTTTCTATTAGATTTTTTAGTAAATTTATATTTTCTGTAGTTTGTTGCCAGTATTGTAGATATGTATGATTCATTATATGCTATCAAAATATAGGTCTAGTTCATATAAATCTGTTTCTGGTATGATTAGTTCTGTCCAATTTTGGTCCATTATTTCTGTTATTTCAAAGGCTAATATTTTTTCATAGATTATTCTTCTTACATCATTATTAATGTCTTTTAGTATATAAAGTATAAGTGTTTTATAGGTAATATCGTCGTCTATTAGATAAGTGTTCATCTTATCATATGATTTACTAAAACATATTCCTTTTAATCTCTATGTCTATTATCCTTATTCATCATATTATAATAAGTTAATGATGTAAGAAGAATAATCTATGAAAAAATATTAGCCTTTGAAATAACAGAAATAATGGACCAAAATTGGACAGAACTAATCATACCAGAAACAGATTTATATGAACTAGACCTATATTTTGATAGCATATAATGAATCATACATATCTACAATACTGGCAACAAACTACAGAAAATATAAATTTACTAAAAAATCTAATAGAAAATAATATAGAAGACTATCAAAGAACCCAAGATATAGAATATATAGAATATGTATTAGAATGCATATCAGAAATAATTAGACTAATTCCACTACAAAGAGAATTTTATGAAAAAGCTTTTAGATCAGACTAGATAACAAATGAAACCAATTAACAACGAAAGGGAATAACCAAGTCAATATCATTGTTACCCTTTCCTCCCAAAGTTCATCTTTCAAAATTTGCATAATCTCTCTCATCAATTCAATTTTAGTTTTTTCCCAATACATGGAGAATCTCAAAAGATGCACACGTACATCCTTTTCCATAAACAATCAATATTGATATGTTTTTCTCCTTTTTATTGTTAATACGTACTTACAATTATACTATACATACGATTATTTTGTGAATTTATTTTTATTTTCTAATTTTTTATTGGTCAATTTGTAACCCTAGTACTTAGGAAAATCTAGGTATATCTTATAAATATGACTATTAACTAAATTTTTATTAGATAAAAATATAATACATTTATACATCTTTTTTACACATTTTTACTAAATATTTACATAAATCAGGTTGGCCGCAACTGATGAAATACTGAAAACTATATGAATATTTATTATGCAGAAATAGAAAATAGGTATACATGTTTTCCTTAGCTATTTTACTATGTAAGAATCTGATTTCTTAATCGGGGGTATTTTTTCGTAACTGAATTTTTTATTTAAATCTTGAAAAGTCATCAAGCTTTTCTTTTCATTTCTTTGTTGTATGCTAATATGAACATACTCGTTAGTTTTTATTACAAAATAAAGGAATAACAAAAGTCGTGACTGTAAATAAAAATCATCTAGCTATAATATGACATGAAATATATAATAAACTATATGATTGTACTCTAATATTATGCGTTTAATAGTGAGAAAGTTTATTTCATTTCTAATAACTATCATGTCATACATGAGTATATTTGAAATTATTTTATCATAATTATATTGGTAAATTTTAACTAGAACTAATGTGACAGAAATTGTCCATGATCATCTAGCAAAAGCCATAAGTTAAAGCAAAGGACGTAGTGGACAAAAGAAATAATACAATAAACATAATTTTCTTTGATTCATCTCAAAATTTAACTTATTCCAAAGGCCAAATACATTGAGAGCCCCTTAAAAGTTGGCTTCAAATTCCATTTTGACAACTCAATTTAAACTGTTTCCTATTAAACACTTAATCCCAACATAAACTGTGCCTATTAGGCCATCGTCTAACCACCAGTAAACAAAAGTAACAGCGTGAAGTCAAGCGCGATGACGTGGCAAAAAAAATAAATCAAATAACAACAATTGTATTTAACCCAAATAATATATTAACAATATACCCCCAAAAAATATAAAAAATTTTCCTTCTCCACCTTGCCTCTCCAATCGTCTTCTTCTCTAAATCAATCCCTCCCAATCATCACTCTTCCCCTTTCTCTGTCAAATCTCTCTCACCAGTAAACTCTCTCTTTTAATCATTTTTTTCTATTATTTGTCTAAGAGAACGACAGTAGGTGAAGTTCCACACAGGTGTCGTTGACCCCTCTGGTTCCTCCGACAAAAGCCCATCACTGTCATTTATTTTAAATCTATGATCATACTCCATTAATGGAGTCTTACTGGCTACTTTTCCGGTGGAACTTCCAAAGAACTTTTTTTGTCCTAAAATAAGACGCCAACCCTTGAAAAAATTTATCCTCTGTTATTTTTATTTTTCTTTTCAATTTCATCTGGGTATTATTATGTTGGTGTTTTGATTTCTTCTTTAATGAGAAATTTATAAATTATCAGCTTGAAATTGCGAATTTGAGTGTATCTGGTCTGGAATTGTTTGAAGAAGCTCTGGAGTTTTGAAATTATGATGCGAAATTTTGTTTCTAATTGTGGAGAGGTGGTGGAGTTCGAAGTGATTTTCATATTGATAGTTTGGTGGGAGATGGAGGTGCTTATGCTGTGAAAGTACATATGGAGGAATTAGCCAAAACGGTGGAGGTGGGAATAAGGTGGTGAACTGGTGATGACGACAATGGCTATGGAGGTGGCGTGGTGGGGTGATATCTGCAGAGAAGCCAGATAAAGGAGATGGAAGAAAATTTATAGCCTAATCTTCAATTGATATTCAATATTTTGTATCCACGCTCTCAAAAAGAAGTGTGATATACTCACTTTGCCACCTCAGCATTTGTGTCTAATAGGCACAGTTTATGTTAAGATTAAGTGTTTAATAGGAAACAGACTAAGTTAAGGTGTTAAAATAGAATTTAGAACCAACTTTAAGGAGCCGTCTATATATTTAGCCTATTCCAAATAATATTTGAATTAATCACCTAACATAATATAATACATATTTTTATATATAGGACTCATGCAATGGACCTTCATATGGTCAAAGGTACCGCAGACTAAAGATAAACTACAGTAAAATCTATATTTTTATTTATATTATATTAAAATGATCGAGCTTGATATTTATATCTATATCATATTAAAAGGAGGGTAGTAAACTAATAGGTTAAGCCAAGTGGTATATTGAGAAAATATCACTTGGCACTTTTAAGACATTACCTAAATAGATTTTAGATAAATCAATCACACACACACATATTCATTATTTTTCCTTCTATATTTACTAGAAAATGGAGGTAAAATATTAATTAAAAAGTTATAATAGAAAAAAGTAAAAAATATAGAAAGACGTAGATTGAAGTAACTTATAACTATTTTTACTTTGGGGTAAGTTGAAAAATAAAATAAAGTAAAAAAAATTACTTATGATATTAACAATTTGATGACTTTAAAAATTAAAAATATACCAAACAACAAAATAAGATTTGTCATAAAAGAGTAAACCTATGTATATAAATATATTCAAGAGAGGTTGCAAGACTTAGAGAGAAAATCAAGTTGATTGAACTAACGAACATGATATTATCAGTCTCTTCTCTATTTACCAAGAAAAAAAGTAAATGAATATACTTAAAATATTAGTTTGATGAGTTTTAAAAAATTAATAAAATTTTGAGCTTGAGAAGAATAAGATCTTAAATGAAATATAAAAATATATATTTATAAAGTAAGACAAAAGTAAATCTATATAATATGAAAAGAATGGCAGTATGCAATGTGGTTAAGCTAAGTGGAAACTAAAACACATAACAAATTAAGATAATATCAACCTTAGAGAATAATATCCATATATTGCTCGATCATACCATGTTTTTAAGATGGTTTTCGTCTTACCAAATACCAAAACATGGCTTGATCATGAAAAATATTAACTTGAAAATCATTTTCCCTCGTATCAAACACACCTTAAAACGAAAATAATTTACCACTAGTAATTAGCAAGAATATTAAGTCTAATGATAAGTTAATAAAAGATATGATAATTTAATATATAAATAAGTAATGGATAATTCAATAATAATAAACAAAAAACAACAAGAGGAAAACATATCAAATAAAAAAATCCAGTTGTAGGTAACTGTAACAATCCGGTCGGCCGTTTTGAGAGTATTAGCCCTGAACCCCTATTTATTGCCCCCTCTAATTTATTATGTGGTTACATGACTCGTCAGGAGGTTTGGTTTTTGTTTTCGGAGTGAAATGGAACACGTAATCCCTAAAATGGAAGTTTGAGTCATAGGATTTGATCGTAGTTTGAACTGTGTGAAGATGACTTCGGAATGGAGTTTCGATGGGTCCAACGGCTCCGTAGGGTGATTTTGGTCTTAGCAGCGTGTTCGAATGTTGAATCGGAGGTCCGTAGGTATTTTAGCATCAATTTGGCGAAAGTTGGAAAATAGGATAATTTTAGAAAGTTTGACCGGGAGTGAACTTTTTGATATAGGAGGTCGGATTCTAATTCTGGAAGTTGGAGCAGGTCCGTAATATCAATTATGACTTGTGTGTAAAATTTGAGGTCAATCCGACTTGATTTGATACGTTTTGGCGTCAGATGTAGAAGTTTGAAGTTTGAAATTCACTAGGCTTGAATTGATGTGCAATTTGTGTTTTTAGCGTTGTTTGATGTGATTTAAAGGCTCGACTAAGTCTGTATGATGTTTAGCACTTGTTGGTATGTTTGGTTGAGGTCCCGGGGACCTCGGGTGAGTTTCGATCTTTCGGATGGTTAACAGATCAAATTTGGACTTAAGGAAAAAGCTAGGATTTTCTACCTTCTGGTGAATTCAAACCTGCGGTACTATTATCGCAGGTGCGCAACCGCAGGTGCGGTTGGAAAGGCGCAGAAGAGGATTTGGGTTTTGGCCTGGGGCTGTGTCGCAGGTGCGTGAAGGCTCCTGCATCTACGAGCCTGCAGGTGCGAGCAAGGCTCCGCAGATGCGGAGTGAAGGGAGGGCAACCAGTGTCGCAGAAGCGAAGAAGCGACTGCAAATGCGGGTCCGCAGGAACGGACCTCTTGCCCGCGGAAGCGAAGGGAACAGCAGAAGCGGTTGAGTTTTTCGCAAAAGCGGTGCCGCAGGTGCGGCTAAGTAGACCGCAAAAGCAGAACCCCTGGGCAGATTTTATTAATTCAAGGGCTCGGGATTTTTATCATTGTTGGACATTTTGAGCTCGGGTCTTGGCGATATTTGAGAGTATTTTTGAGGGATTTCTTGAGGTAAGTCTCTTGTACTCATTCTGGATCAATAATCTTATTTACCCATTGATATTTCCACCTAGTTAGTATGCATTTAAGGTGGAATTAGGGAGTTGAGGCTAGGGATTTAGAGAGTTTGATTTGAGGATTTGAGTGGCGACTTGGTGTCGGATTTTGGTAAATTGGTATGGGTGAACTCATGGTCGAATGCGTGTTCGTATTTTGTGACTTTTATCCGATTCTGAGACGTGGGCCCGAGTCGACTTTTTGGGGCAATTTTTTAATTCTTTGCTAAAGTTGTAGTTTCATTATTTAAATTAATTTCTTGTAGTCGTATCTATAGTATGTAATTGCTTTTGGCTAGATTTGGGTTATTCGGAGTCGGAAAATCGAGAAAAAGGCATCCTTATTGATTGATTGAGCGAGATTTGAGGTAAATGACTTGTCTAATATTGTGTGGGGGAAATCCCCTTAGGATTTGGTACTATTGTAATAATTTATGATATGTGAGCGCCGTGTACGCGAGGTGACGAGTGCGTACACGGGCTAATTATGGAAATTTCGGTTCTTGCTGAGTTGTCTTCTTTTAAATTCCTTAACTGAGTTGCCTTAGCATATGTAGCGATCATGTTTAGCCTAGTATCACATGTCTACGTGCCTTAACTCTTACTTGCAATTTGTGCAACATGCTTAGTTGAATTACATGCTTCCCTTGATTTGAATTAAACCTTTAACTGTAAGATTTCTTTCTGTAAATTCGTTGTTCCTTCGGTTATCTGCTGCATATTTACTTTGGGACTACGAGGCGGTTCTTGGGGAGATCCCCCCTGTCTTGCATTTTTACTTTGGGACTACGAGGCGGTACCTCGGGAGCGCCCCTGTTGTTACCTCTAATTGCTAAGCTGTTATTTTCTGAAGTTTCTCGTTATTTAAATTTTCAGTCATTTCAAATATTATTATATCTTCTCCCTTACTTTTCTTTTAAACCAGTAGGGCCCTGACTTGACCTCGTCACTACTCTATCGAGGTTAGGCTTAGCACTTATTGGGTACCGTTGTGGTGTACTCATACTACACTTCTACACATCTTTTTGTGCAGATTCAGGTTCTTCTCACCGGACCAGATACTAGTGAGTTGGACTATACATGGAGACTTCAAGGTATATCTTCAAGGTATTCAGGTTCTTATTATGTTTTTTCCATTATTCTCTTTAGACTTGATATATAGAGACACTTAGTATTTTCTTGTAACGATCCAACCAGTCGTTTTGAGTATTACAACCCCGTTTCCCTATTTACTGCTCAAATTGGGCTTTACAGTTGTTGTGTGACTTGCCAGGGCAATTGGTTCGGGTCCGGTGAGGTTTTGAAATGAGTTGGAACATAGTTCCAAGGTTTAAAGCTTAAGTTAAAATAGTGACCGGATGTCGACTTATGTGTAAACGACCCCGGAATTTAATTCTGATGATTCCAATAGCTCCGTATGGTGATTTTGGACTTAGGAGCATGTCCGAAAAATTATTTGGAGGTCCGTAGTGGAATTAGGCTTGAAATGCCGAAAGTTGAATTTTTGGGAAGTTTGATCGGGGGGTTGACTTTTTGATATCGGGGTCGGAATCTGATTCTGAAAATTTGAATACCTCCGTTATGTCATTTATGACTTGTGTGCAAAATTTGAGTTCAATCGGACATGAATTGATAGGTTCCAGATCGTTTGTAGAAACTAGAAATTTCAAAGTTCATTAGGCTTGAATTAGGGTGTAATTCATGGTTTTAGCGTTGTTTGAGGTGATTTGAGGGTTTGACTAAGTCCGTATGATATTTTAGGATTTGTTGGTATATTTGGTTGAGGTCTCGAGGGGCTCGGATGAGTTTTGGATGGTTAAGGGATCATATTTGGCCTTGGTGATATTGCTGATATCTGCTGCTGCATTTTTCTGATTTTCTCTTTCACGTTCGCGAGTGGGCCCTCGCGTTCGCGAAGAGTGTTTTCTGAGTGTGAGGTTTTGTTCTTCGCTTCCACGAAGGGGAGGACGCGAACGTGAAGGTATGGTATGTGTGTGCATCATGAACGCGTGAGAGGTGTCGCGGTCGCGAAGAGGAATGAGGCTATTGGGGACCCCTGGGTCCTTGTTCTATGCATTCGTGAGGTGACGGTCGCGTTCGCAAAGGTCAGAGCTGGTAAAGCTTCGCGTTCGTGAAGCCGTGGTCGCGTTCGCGAAGGGTAAGGTTTGCAAAGCTTCGCGTTCGCGAAGCCACGATCTAAATTTGTGGACAGTCGAGTTGTGCTTCGCGAACGCGAGGGACCTGTCGCGTTCGCGAAGAAGAGAGGTTTGGACAGAGAGTTTAAGTTTTGAAAATGGGACTTCGTTCCATTTTCAGTTTTTGACGGATTTGAGCTCGGGAAGAGGTGATTTTTGGGAGTTTTTCAAGGAAAATAACAGGGTAAGTGTTCTTAACTCAATATTGGTTAAATTACCCGAATCCATAGTTGTTTTTATCATTTAATTGGTGAATTAAGTTGAAAAAGTTTGAAAACCCTCTTAGTTTAAATTGAGGATTTGAAGGCCGAGTTGTGGTCAGATTTGAGTAATTTCGGTATGGTTGGACTCGTGATTGAATGAGGGTTCGGATTTTGTGAATTTTATCAGATTCCGAGATGTGGGCCCCACGGGTGATTTTTGGGGCGTAATTTCGGATTTTGTGGAAATATTAGTATTTTGATATGAAATTAATTCCTATAAATTTTGTGGGCTGAATCAAATTAATTATGATTAGATTCGAGTCATTTGGAAGTTGATACGCGCAGAATGGAATTTCTGGAGCATTGTTTAGCTTGCTCGACATTGGATTTTGCTTGTTCGAGGTAAGTAACTCTTCTAATCTTGGAGCTGAGGGTATGAACCCTGAATATATGTATTATGTGAATTGTTGGGAGGTGACGCACATGTTAGGTGACGGGCGTGTGGGCGTACACTATAAAAATTGTGACATAATTATTTCTGTGGAATTTTGTAGTTAAATAATCTTGCCATTTTCCATGCGGTTTTTGTGTTAAAGAAATTGAGCTGAAAAGCATATTAAAAATCATGTTGAGGCTATGTGCCAGTATTATTGGGACCCACAGAGGTCATAGCTGTGAATTATTTGTTTTAAATTGAAAATTATACTCAGTCATATTCATGTCATTATATATCATATCTCAGTCTCTGTTATTATTTATTGATACATCATATCATCATTTTTGGGCTATTCTCATGACATTGTGAGCCCATGAGAGAGAGACTGGAGAGATTGATGACTGAGGGAGGCCGATGGTCTAATTGTGAAGATATTTTTGGGATCGGGCCGCACGCCACAGCAGGCCATGTTGGCTTTATATATATTATTACTATTATATGGATCGGGGCTGCCCACTTGCAGCAGGTCTTATTGGCTTATTATTGCACGTGAGTTGGCCGTGTGGATCTTTATATTATTATTGCACGTGAGTTGGCCGTGCGGATCTTTATATTATTATTGCACGTGAGTTGGCCGCGCAGCACGTGAGTTGGCCGTACGGATCCAGATACTTATATTATGGCATGTGAGTTGTCTGTGCAGCATGTGAGTTGTCTGTGCTTAAAGTGCTTGGGCTGTAGGATCCCCTCATGAGTCTGTACACACCCCCAGTGAGCGCAGTCGACTATAAACAGGGATCGGACTGCACGCCGCAGCAGGTATTGTATAGCGCTGAGTGATTGAGTGTGCTGAGCACAGTGAGAGAGAATGCGAGACAATGAGATTGAGTACTCTGAGAGAGTGTGAGTACATGAGTGCAATCTCTGAGATACATTGCATTGACATGCACACATGACATATATGCATATAGATGTGTTTTCCTCATGCAGTACGATATCACATTATTCATGATTTCTCGCACATGCTGACAGATGGGCATAGTGATGCATTTTTTTTTACACTGGTTATCTGGGTAAGAAAATGAGATATTTTATTTATTATTGAAAGGATTTTGGAAAAATTAATGTTCTCAAATTATTCATATTTTTGGCAACTTCGGTAAACGATTTGGGTTTTCACTGATGTATTTGAAATGAAGAACTATTATTTTTGAAATCATGATTTGGCTGAGCATTTTATCTTTATGTTTATTCTGGTATTATTCACTTTATGTTGTTATGGACTGTTGTGGACTAGTGTTTTTGGACCTCGACCTTGGTAGAAGCTCGTCACTGTTTTCAACCTAAGGCTAGGATTGTTACTTACTTAGTACATGGGGTCGGTTGTACTGATACTGCACTTCTGCACATTGCGTGCAGATATTGGCTGCCGTTGTGGTTGTGTTCGATGGTTTCCAGATTTGAAGATGTACCTGCGTTCCTATTGTATCTGCCTCTTATTCAGGGTAGCCTTAGATTTATATAAGCTCTGTTAATGTACTATTCAAACAGACTATGTATTTATTTCATTTCTGCTTTGTATATTTTTTTCTTAGAAGCTCATGATTTGTACTACCAGTTCTTGGGGAAATGTATTGGTTTTAGATATTTTCTTTTAAATAATTGTCATTGTAATTGAATAGTTGAGGAAATTCAACGATTATGGGATCTAATATCGTTGAGGAGACTGCTCCAAAAAGTAAGAAGAAGAAGAAGAGGTCTTCTGGACAGACTAAGGAGCAGAACAAAAAGAAATTCAAGGGCAACTGCTACAATTGTGGTAAAGCTGGTCACAAAGCCCCTGATTGTCGTCTCCCGAAAAAGGATAAGAAGAAGGGACAGGCCAACATAGTGGAGAAGAATTATGACATTGCTGATCTGTGTGCAATGCTTTCGGAATGCAACCTAGTTGGAAATCTGAAGGAGTGGTGGATTGACTCTGGAGCCACTCAACATGTTTGTGCTGTCAAAGAAGCATTTGCGACTTACTTTACTATTGGTCCCGAAGAAGAGCTTTCCATGGGAAATACTGCAACAGCCAAGATTGAAGGTTATGGGAAGATATTTCTGAAGATTACTTCCGGCAAGGTGTTAACACTCAACAACGTTCTTCATGTTCCCACTATTAGGAAGAATTTAGTTTCTACTTCTTTACTTGTTAAGAATGGATTCAAATGTGTATTTGTATCTGACAAAGTTGTTGTAAGCAAGAATGAAATGTATGTTGGAAAGGGCTACCTCACAGAGGGCCTTTTCAAACTAAATGTAATGGCTGTTGACAATATGAATAAAATTTCAGTTTCTTCTTATTTATTGGAGTCAAATGATTTATGACATATTCGTTTGGGACATGTCAATTACAAAACCTTGCAGAAGTTAATTAATTTAGAAGTATTGCCTAAATTCGAGTGTAATAAATCAAAATGTCAAATATGTATTGAATCTAAGTTTGTAAAACATCCTTATAATTCTGTTGAAAGGAATTCAAATCCTTTACACTTAATTCATACTGACAGTTGTGATATGAAGTCGATACCATCTCGAGGTGGGAAAAAGTATTTTATTATTTTTATTGACGATTGCACTCGATATTGTTATGTTTATTTGCTTGATAGTAAGGATGAAGCAATTGAAGCATTTAAGCAGTACAAGAATGAAGTGGAGAATCAATTGAATAAAAATGTCAAAATAATTAGAAGTGATAGGGGTGGAGAATATGAATCTCCGTTTGCAACAATATATTTGAAATATGGAATTATCCATCAAACTACTGCCCCCTACACACCTCAATCCAATGAAATTGTGGAAAGGAAAAACCGGACATTAAAGGAAATGATGAATTCTTTATTAATAAGTTCCAGATTACCGCAGAGTTTGTGGGGGGAACCTATCCTTACAGCTAACCGAATACTAAACAGAGTACCCCATAGCAAAACACAATCAACTCCATATGAAAAATGGAAAGGAAGAAAACCCAACTTGAAATATTTCAAAGTGTGTAGGTGTTTAGCAAAGGTACAAGTACCTTTACCCAAAAGGGTAAAAATCAGACCAAAAACCGTGGATTGCGTTTTCATTGGATATGCTACAAACAGTAAAGCATGTCGGTTTTTGGTTCATAAATCTGATAATCCTTAAATTCATGTTAATACGGTAATTGAATTAGATAATGCTAAATTTTTTGAAAGCATCTATCCGTATAAAAATGAATGTGAGTCGTTAAGTGAAAGACTTAAACGACCACGGGAAGAACCAAAGGAAAATATTCCAAGTGAAAAAGATCCAACGCGTAGCAAACGTCAAAGAACATCTACTTCCTTTGGACCAGATTTTGTGACATTCTTGCTTGAAAATGAGCCTCAAACTTTTAAAGCAGCTATGTCATCTTCTGATTTAGCATTTTGGAAAGAGGCAGTCAATAGTGAGATTCAATCAATTTTGGATAACCATACATGAGAATTGGTTGATCTTCCTCCTGGAAATAAGCCTTTAGATTCGAAATGGATCTTTAAACGGAAAATGAAAGATGATGGCACTATTGATAAATATAAGGCAAGACTTGTTGTCAAAGGTTATAGAAAAAAGGAAGGCCTTGATTACTTTGACACTTACTTGCCAGTAACGAGGATAACATCTATTAGGGTGCTAGTGGCACTGGCGGTCGTATATGGTCTTGAAATCTATCAAATGGATGTTAAAACAACTTTCTGAAATGGAGAATTGGAGGAAGAGATTTACATGAAACAACCTGAGGGTTTTGTGGTTCCGGGTAAAGAAAAGAAAGTGTGCAAACTTGTTAAGTCACTTTATGGACTTAAACAAGCACCCAAACAATGGCATGCCAAATTTGACCAAACAATGCTGGCTAGTGGGTTTAAAATCAATGAGTGTGACAAATATGTTTACATTAAAAACACTCCAGGACATGAAGTCATTATTTGTTTATATGTTGATGACATATTGATAATGAGCAAAAATATGGCAGATATAAATGCTACTAAGCACATGTTGGCTAGCAAATTCGACATGAAAGATTTAGGAGTTGCTGATGTGATCTTAGGAATCAGAATTCACAAGACTCCACAAGGTCTAGCATTATCACAGTCTCACTACATTGAAAAGGTACTTGACAAGTTCAAGTATTTGGATTTTAAAATTGCCAAGACTCCAATTGACGTGAGCTATGCACTTCAAAAGAATGAAGGTGAAAGTGAGTTACAACTGGACTATGCAAAAGTATTGGAAAGTTTTATGTATATCATGAATTGTATGCAACCAGCTATAGCATGTGCTATTAGTAAACTGAGTTGGTTTATAAGTAATCTCAATCAAATACATTGGATGGCAATGAAACGAGTTTTGAGGTATCTGAAACATACCCAAAATTACGCTTTGTATTATAACAAATATCCCTCCGTGATCGAGGGATATAGTAATGCAAATTGGATCACTGGATCATATGAAGTTAAATCCACGAGTGGATATGTTTTCACAATTGGGGGTGGAGCAATGTCTTGGAAATCATCCAAACAAACATGCATCGCCCGTTCTATAATGGAATCTAAATTCATAGCTTTAGATAAGGCCGGTGAAGAAGATGAATGGCTCCTGAATTTCTTAGAAGATATTCCATTTTGGCCCAAACCTTTGGCACCAATATTTATACATTGTGATAGTCAAGCGGCAATAGGCAGGGCAGGGAGCGTTATGTATAACGGAAAATCTTGTCATATACGACGGAGACACAATACCATTAGACAACTACTCTCTAGTGGTGTTATCACAATTGACTACATAAAGTCAAGAGATAACGTGTCGGATCCACTTACAAAAGGCCTATCTAGAGAGGCAGTTGAAAGATCATCAAAGGGAATGGGGTTAAGGTCTAGGACAAGTCATCATGGTGATAACTCTACCTAGCAGACTGGAGATCCTAAGAGCTAGGTTCAAAGAGATCAAACAACTTTATGAATGACGGTTCAACATTGTCAAATAACTCAACCCATTCTCGTGATGAAGATAATGTTCAGAAATCGAGGTAAAGCATTAAGGCTTTTGATTAGTCAATAAAGCTTAAATTGTTTTAATAATTTGCTAAGTCTAGCAGGATATGACCAGATAGTGTGTCTATAGGATTACACATTTATAAATCACTTATGTAAGTGTGAAGTGTAAGCCGCTTCAAGAGAAATGAAAGTAAAGGCCCATTCTCTAAGCATTCATGAAACCAGACGGTGTTCATGGCTGAAACGAACACAACCGTGAGAACCATAGATGGTTAAGGGTTGATTGTGTGACTTATGTTGTCTAAGTATATAACAAAGCTCGACGGTTCAAAGATATCAAATCTACCGATTTACCGAGTATATTCGATATAAGTTCACTACGGAAAGTTCAAAGGGAAACCTACTTATCCAGATGCAACTAATCCTTGCATGTAAAACATACACTTGTCCGTGCATTCCTTTGTCTTATATCTATTCCCCATTCATGCGGGGGATTGTTGGAATTAAAGATTGGTGAATAGGAAATTGAGGGAAGAAAGTGGAGGGAAAGTGAGCTCCCTTTTGCTTTGGAAAGAGCTAAGTGTCCATCATTGGTGGTGGAAAGAATAGTGAATGTGCTTATATTTAGAAAGAACTTCTCTTGGTGTTAAATAGGTTGGAAAGAAAGTAAGCCTCGCGCCATCGTCGTCCTCGTCGTCGCTCGCTCGACTCGACTTCGGATTCCGATTTGGTCAAAGATCGATTGATTGATTAATCTTTTTGGACAAAATTTTTTTCAATTATTTAATTAATTAACAAAAATTCAACCTGAAATAACCCAGGACCCGCGACGCGATCCGGTCCGATCCGTTTTCTTTTTCGGATTATTTTAAATCTATTTTCCCGTAATATTTCAAACAGCATGTTCCAACAACCATGGCTTTTCTGAAAGGTTACAAACCTTTTTAGAAACAGTGCCAGAAAGTCTATAAATATGCTTTGAATCCCAGAATCTTTCCTTACGAAATTATGCTCTTCTTCTTCTTCTTCTTCTTCTTCTTCTTCTTCTTCTTCTTCTTCTTCTTCTTCTTCTCCACAAAATCTTCAGTGTGTTTTACAGCCTTCGAGTGGTTCACTGTTTTATCGGCGTTTTCGGTACCAACACCTCAGTGAGTTAAATCATTCTATCCTGGGAGGATAATATTCCATCACCTCGGGTACTTGAGGGGAATAATTTTTTTAAGGACACACTGTGCATTCAGTGGGCTCGATTTATTCCAAAATTATTTTTCTAGAAATTATTTCGACATTTTGTTCTTGCTAAGTTTCTGTTTCTATTTTTCCTATTTCAGAAAGTTTACTGTTTCAATATTTACAGAAATACATATTGACTAACATAGAATTAGATTTGTAGTCCAATTAAATAAGAGAGTTTAGTTTTTCTATGTCAAATAATAATATTATAGTATAAGGAACAAACTTTTCCTCTTGTAAATTAAATTATAAGCTTATTATATAAAATTAGAAAAAAAAATGGAGGTTTATATAGGAATATGATTCTTAAAAGGTTAAACGTATGCATCAAATGATAAATAGAAAAATAACAGAAGTTAGTATTGTTACACAAGAGAATTATGTATTATAACAAGGAATAGGAAAAATCAGGGGTGGAGCTGTCACGACTCGATTTCTAACTAAGTCGTAACCGGCACTCGGTGCCTTAACTTAACCGCGCAAACCATCTTGGCTTTTTTAGTCTGTTCTATTTCTGTTATGCAATGTATCTTAACACAATTCAATATAATTTAAAGCAAATTCTGTTCTGAAACTTTAAATAAAATAATATTCTGAAAATAAATTCGTTCTATTATCTTAAATACATTGAACAATAAATGTAATGCAAAGTAGACACCATGACCGTTCTGACTCTGTCTATAAAGTCTCTAAGAAATACCGAATAATAAGACAAAATTTTGGAATCAACGAACTCCATAAACTAAAATGGAACTCACCAAATCTGCTGGTAATGGGAGGAGGATATCCTAACCCGTAGCTTGCTTACATGCAAAATATGTGCCTACATTGACATATGTTAATGTATGTTCCCATGAAGAGAAAGTCAGTACACCACCGTGGTTCTCAGTAAGTATAGAAATCCTCCCACTAAAGCTGGAACGAGACTCTGAAACAAGTATGTATGCATGATAAAAGAAAATTCTAAAAGCTTCTGATGAAGAGTTGAAACAAACAACTCATATATCTAGTATAAAGTCCTTCTTGATGTCATTCATGGAACTTCTCTTTCTTTTCTTTTCTCTTCTTTCCTAGGAAAAATATATAATTCAAATAGATAAATATATAAACTTTCTCGAAACAATTCTTGTAAATTTTCTAAAGCATTTTCTTCTCTTTTCTAGGGAGTTCCATTGATTCTAATACTCTTTCTGATTCTTATTATGAAAATGTCACCATATGATCGGTATGGTGGATGATCCCAGCCCGATCGCCTGGACCCTATTCCTGTGGTGCCTCACAATTCAAGGTTCTAGCATGCTCGCGTTCTTGTGCATTACCAGGGCACTTCAATCATAGTGCCCGAACCAATGGTACACTAATCTTCTACTCTCGCACGAATAGTTTCGGGGTAACATAAATTACTAGAGGCTATGAACCCTTCCTATAGATCTAAGGAAACTCTCAAAATATTTTTCTAAGTGATTCTTTTATTACAAAATTTAAAACAATGATATATCTTCACAATTCTCATCAAAACAGTTCCATAAAATCATATAAAAAAAATTTAATAGTCTATATATTAAAGAAGTATATGCAAGTCATGAATGCATGGAACATGATTTATAGAACAACAAACTATTCTTGAGCTATTAACCATGAAAAATATCAAAGATCTTTTCTACAATTCTAATATATAATGTGGATCTACTCGTTCCATTCAGAGCCCACATTAACATCCTATACAGTCTAACTAATACTTTTGGCATGATCTTTGTGAGAAGACAACTTTAGTAAAAGCATTGTCTCTACTCACCTTAGTTTTTCCTTTGAGCACCCTCGTTGTTTCTATCCAAAAGGTTCAACATCTCAAATCAATCTATACATAATTACATCAAGAATCAATACTAGAAGTTTCAAGATTTCCAAAGTTTAGAAACCATAGGTCTGATTCTTCTCTCCTTCTAGGGTTCATCGCTAATCTAAGTATCTCTTTTTAACTAGTAGTTTATAGGAACAAATATCAATCATAAACTTTTCTAATAATTGTGGTTGAAAGCGTTCACGAATCTTACCTTGTATCTCGAAACCCTAGGTTAGCGGAGAGACCTTGTTCTTGAGTTCTTGCTGAGAATCTAATGATTTTGAGATGACATATTGTTAGAATTGATGTTTGGAAGTAGTATTCTAATGTTAATCGCATTGAAAACTCACCTTAAGTAGTATAAGAATCCTTGGATGACTTGAGGATGAGAGGGGAGGTTTAATCTTTAAAGAATAAAGTTATTTTCTCTCTCTCCGTCCCTTTTATCTCAATTTCATGCCTTGAGCGTCACAGTCCGAGCCCAGCGGCACCAACGATGCTTAAATAAAATTATTTGTGGTTTTGGCATTCTGATTGGTGCTTTGCTCACCCCCCTGGGCGCCCAAAAAATACGGCCCATTTTTCTGACAGAATAGTCTTTAGTAAAACGCCTATAACATTTTATAAGAATATCGAAATGACAAACGGTTTGAAGTGATAGAAACTAGACTTCAATAGATTTAATTTGATAGGTAGTTCACCCCATAACTCTTTGTATAATGGGAGATATACTTGTTTGAAGCCAAGTCTCTTGCGACTATAGTTATACCTTGGATATTTCTATCTTGTTCCAAACTACTTTTTTCCTATTACAAACGTCCATATCACCTCCTAAACGCAAAATTATAGTTATTATACACCTTTGATAGTATTTGAACATCCTTGTGTCCATCTTAAAGCTTGAGAATATAATATTTAGCGAAAAAGTGTCGGGACTTTACAGGAGCTAGAGTGTTGAGAGTGGCTTCAGCCAAACTCAGTAGCTTTCGTTCGAACTTTTTATTTGTCTTAAAAAGTTAATTGAATATGTATAAATTATTAATTTGAAACCCAGTAACTCAAAGCTATTATAATCCCGAACATGCTTGTAATCTTGGTTTCGCCTCTAGGAAAAAAGCTAAAATATGCCACTGAACTTAACAAAATAACTCACATATGCCACTTGTAAAAAGGGTTGAGAGAGGAGGGGTTGGAAATTAATGGAGAGTTTAGATAATACCACATGTTAAAATCCGGTAGTAATTAGATAAGGTAGGGTTCCGCTATATTAAATGGTATTCATAATATTCTTTGATATACTGCTCAATACACCATATAGTATACCTCTACTTTGATTACGATTAAATTACAATTCAACAGAGTTAAATGGTATTTTCAATATTCTTGATATACCATGATACAACAATCATGGTATCCATAGTACTCTTGGTATACTACCTTTTGGTATACCATAATTACTATTGAATCATAATATACTTTGCTTGAGTATGGTAAATGATAATCCTAATATTCTTGGTATACTAGACATTGGTATATCATGATTATTGTTAAATTATACTACAAAATATACCATAGTTACTATTGAATCATGCTATACTTTTTTTTGAGTATATTAATGGCATTCTTGATATTTTTGGTATACTATAAAGTATACCATGATTACTGTTGATTATGATATACTTTGTTTGAGTATGTAAAATGATATTTTTGATATTCTTGATATACTATAAATTGGTATACCATGATTAATGTTGAATCATGGTATATGTTGTTTGAGTATATTAAATGGTATACTTAATACTCTAGGTATATTACACATTGATATATCATGGTTATTATTGAATTATGATATTCTCAATATTCTTGGTATACTATACATTGGTATCACATGTTTAGTGTTGAATCATCGCATACTTTGTTTGAGTATATTAAATAGTATATCTAATCTTCTTGGTATATATATTGTTATACCATGATTACCGTTGAATCATAGTATTCTTGGTATACTACACATTGTATACCTTGATTAGCGTAGTATATCAAATTTTTAATATTCTTGATATACTACATATTGGTATACCATGATTATTTTTTAATCATGGTATACTTATTTGAGTATGTTAAGTATATCAAGTATTTTTAGTATACTACATATTGGTATATTACATATTCGTATACCATGATTAGTGTTAAATTCTGGTATTCTCAATATTCTTTGGTATACTGTATATTAGTATACCATGATTAGTGTTAAATCATGATATACTTTGTTAGAGTACGTTAAATGGTATACCCAATATTCTTGGTAAATTACATATTGGTATACGTTAATTATTGTTGAATCACAGTACTCATAGTATTCTTTGTATATTACACATTGGTATACCATAATTAGTATAAGATACCAAATTTTAGGATTCACCAATTTAACTAGAAAGAACCAAAAAAAAAAAAAAAATAGTGATAGACTTTTGATTTTAAAAAAAGCCTTAATTTCTTAAAAAAAATAGAAAAAAGGTCATCTACAAATATAAAAAAATAAATCAAAAAGAGTGATGCCATAACTATCAATAACTATAATTGATTAATAATTATGTAGAAAGTATTCCAATAATAATTTTAGGACTACATTATTTTTCTAGAAAGAACAAAATAAAAATAAAAGTGAAATAAAGTGAAAAATTGTAACGGAAAAAAAATAAGAAGATAATTATAATGAAAAAAAAGTGTCAGATATTTTGAATGAATAGATTTTACTTTAAAAAATAAAATCTAATTTTTTTTAGAAAACGACAAAAAATATCTACAAATATTAATAAAAAATTTAAAAAATCAAAAAGAGTAACAATGGTAACTTTAAGTAATTATCATCGATTAATAATTGTATAGATAGTATCTCAATATAAATTTTAAGACTCGGTTAGTTATTTAAAAAATAAATAAAATTAAAAGTAAAAGAAAGTGATAACAGTTTTTGGCGGAAGAATTTTAATGAAAAATAACAGAAAAAATTAAGATTAAAAATAATAATGAAAAAGGAAAAAAAGTGACAATATTTTGGATGGAGAGTTTTAGCGGAAAGAATAAAATTAAAAAATAATAAAAAACACACCAAAAAAGAAAAAATCAAGATAAAAAAGCAAAAAAGAGTGAGAGGGTTACTACGAGAAAGAATAAAAATAAATAAAAAATAAAAGGAGAAAAAAACTAAAAAAAATAACATAAGAAAAGATGAATAGGAGTGCAATCCAAAAAAGCTGTGTTCTCTCTCTCCTCTTTTGGCGAGAGATAACACCACTTAAGAGTTTTTAGCCAAAATTGTCCCTTATATTTGGGGGTAAGTCTAACTTTGTCCTTTATCTATTGTCCTGCGCACTTATTGTCCTTTAAGTTTGCTAAACTTGAGCAGGTTTAGTCCACTTAATAAAAGACCTAAACTGGTGGGTAAAAAAACTTTCAGTACTCAAATTTTGCAGAACCGATGTAGTGAACCTAAACATGTTTAACAGGATGGGTTGACCCGGTTCCGGACCGACCTAGACCGGTAGTAAATCAGACTGGCCCGGACTGGTAGAAGGGGGCCGAGTAGGGCTGGGTTTGGGGGGTTAGTCCGTATATATTTTTTTATCGATTAACCGGACCGGTCAAACCCGATCAATAAAAATTACTGTTGAACCGGTTAACCGGACCGGCTCAGTTGAGAAAAATAGTGACCTGTCGGTCACCAATCCTAGCCGATTGCCAAGTTTTTAAAATCGGGCTTAACTAGTCCGGGCCCATCCGATGAAAAATTGAACCGGAACGGTTCCGGGTCTAAGGGCCCGGCCCGTCCCATCCCTTTGTCACCATTAAGATTGTAGAAACAAGTGTGATAATTTTTTAAAAAAAATTAAAAAATAGTCGTTGAACCGGGTCGGGCCGGTCCGGTTAACCGGTTCAAAAGTAACTTTCATTGACCGGGTTTGACCGATCCGGTTAACTAGCAAAACAATATATACGGACCAACCCCCTAACCCCCTAAACCCAACCCTACCCCCTTCCACCGGGCCGATCCGGAATCGGGTCAACCCGGCCCGTTAAACAGGTTTAGGTTCACTACATCGATTCTGCAAAATTTGAGTACTGAAAGTTTTTTTACCCACTAGTTTGAGTCTTTTGTTAAGTGGACTAAACCTGCTCAAGTTTAGCAAACTTAAAGGACAATAAGTGCCCAGGGCAATAGATAAAGGACAAAGTTAGACTTACCCCCAAACATAAGGGATAATTTTGGCTAAAAACTCACGATTCTATGGAAACTTAGCAGTCATGGCTGCGTTGATCTCTCCCCAGCGTTTGGTTGTGGGAGAGGATTCCTCAAACCCTAAGGAATCATCCATAAACCCTAGCCAATCAATTTCCTATGCTACACGCTTAAATACAAATCCAGCAGATTCATCTTTCCCCAAAACTAACCTAAAACCAATCGAAATTATCCATGAAATTCCAACTCTTCAGTTTACTATTGATGAACAACAAGAATTTGTAAAGGAAGAAGGTCTTCATCTAGCCATAGGTGTGAAGCTTTCAACGGGTGCTCCAGATTTAGCAACAGTAAGAACTCTACTGTCAAAAACCTTTGGTATTAAAGGGCATTGTTTGATTGGATTACTTGCTCCTAGACAATTGTTGCTAAGAGTTGATCAATATGATGATTTTGTCAATGGTTTGACAAGTTCCGTCACATATTATACGCACAAGGGGAAGGAGCATCAGCTTAGGGTGTTTCCATGGTCCATTGGATTTAATCCAAACGAAGAAGCAACCAAGGCAGTGGTTTGGATTTCACTGCCAAACTTGTCACCAGAGTTTTTTTTGCAAAGAAAGCTTTATTATCGATTGCGTGTGCTGTGGTGAAACCCATTTCCATTGATAAGGAAACTCAAATAAGATCTCGTCCAAGCATAGCAAGAGTGAAGGTGATTCTGGATTTAATGGACAAACTTCCTGAGAAGGTGCAACTTTAATATGTTGATTCTACAACTGGTAAGATAGTAGAGGAGCTCCAGGAAATTATTTACGATAATTTGCCGTCATATTACTGCCATTGTAAACACCAAGGTCATGAGGAGATAGAGTGTCATCGTTTGAAAGGAAAAATAATAGCAGCAACTCATGAAGTGGATGATCTAATCGAGGAAGATGTTCAAAATATTGAAAAATTACTAGGTGATGCCAGGGACTTTTTGAATGTAAAGAAACAACAAAATTTGGAGCTTGCTAAAACTACAGGGAACATAGTTGATGCTGAACTAGGAAGGTCTTCACACGTTTTGGTGGTAGGCTCAACAAAGGAGAAGGACAATCCTAATCCTAGTGTGACGGGGACTTATATTGCTACTCAGACTCTCCTAGCCGATGTTGTTGGTCGTGGTACTAGTTTGATTTGAGATACTAATGGTAATGAACAACAAGAGGTTACACTGGTTGATCAAGGAGGTAGGAGTGGTAAGGTTGATGCTATAGAAATTGGGCAACTGAGTAGTGATCAACAGAAACCTGTTTCTAAACTCCCTCATGACATTCCAACTGCTACTGCTTTAGCAACGATTTACCAGGCTATTGGTTCTGCTCTACAAAATCATAATATTGCACTGAATGCTCCTGGGGTTCAAACGATTAATGATCGAGGTGTAGTGCATGTACATAATAGAAAAACTGGTGTAGGTGCTAAAAAAATCCAGCAGGTTCTAAAGCTATGATGTGAAGAATATCTCTCAGGATTTAGAGGGGGAAAATCGGGTTTCTAAGGGACCTGGTATTGATCTTGTTCAAGCTAGAATTGTTAATAAGTTCCCTTCAGTTGCTGGGCACGTTAATACAAGGCAGGAACAAGCTAATGATCAGCAAGTATTAGGTGAAAAACCAACATGTTATGTTGGTGTTACTGATAGGATTAAGGATGATCAGATTGAGAGGAAGGCATCAGCTCTAATAACTACTGCAGGAGTTTCTAAACATCATGCTGCACTAGGTGATCTAGTTGAAAAAACAGGAGCTTCTATAGCTACTGCTTTGGAACAGGTAGGTGTGGAAAAACGATATGGACAAGTGCTTGCTCCAGCCAAACCTGGACATGTTTTTGATGCTTCAGGCAAGTCTGTTACAACTCACTTGGATAAAGTAGCTGCACAAAATGCAAAGGAGGAAGGCTGGACAGTGGTGAGGCATAATACATCACCAGGCACGAAGAAAATAAGCAAATTTTGACTGTTTCAGTAGATCGGCAAAATGCTCCAATGACTGTCACCAGTCAAAACAGTTTTGAAATATTAGCGGACGGGAAGGGTGTTGATATCAATCTACCAATCTTAAATAATCCTAACCTGATGCAACAGTTGATACCACGTACTATCAGTGGTGAGGAAGAACGAGGCAGTGAGAATTTGGCTAAAAAATTTGGTTTTCGACGTAATGCTTCGGAGAATAACTTGGCTGAAATTTTGAAGGGTGATCGTGGATCTCTTTCCAGCTCACCTAGACTGTATATTTCAAGTCCAGCAGTGGCCAAAATCATCAAAGAAGCCCAAGTTGCCATGATGTTGAATGCCAATCCCATGATCAAGCAACCTTTGGTCACTTTGAATACATCGGCGCAAGAAGTTCCTTCCCAAATTGTGGAGTCATTTGGTGAGCAAAGTGGTGGTTCTGGGCAGCCTCTACTATCTACAGGTAATGACAAGGAAGTGATCAAGGAGAGAAGTCAAGATTTCAGGGAGGTGATCAATGAAAGAACAGGCCGACAAGAGGGTCAAGTTCTTGATTGAATTTTGCCAAGGCTGAAAACATGGGCATATAAAGTTGAGTTTGAAGAAAAGGAGAATTAGGAGAATGGTGAGGATGATGAGCTTGATGAATTTTGTGAACAAGAAAGTGAGGATGACTTGCGTTTAGTTGGATCCCCAATCTTGCCAAACAATCAAACTTCCTCAACTTTAAGTCTCAAGAGCAAGCTTAACTCAATAGCGCCTGTTTTTGTTCCCAGAATTTCTCCAGGTGGCAACATAATTCTGGGAGATCGACAAGCAATACAACTTGCGCAAGAAACAATAATTGGACAGCGGCAATTTGATCACAGTACGCCAGTTATTTCGGCGGATGATCGCAAGCTACTGGATGCTTTGGAACCTATTGGAATTGTTGCAATAACACATGAACAAATGAAACAATGTGACCTCAAAGATGCTGAAATTGGGCAGAAAAAATCGAGTAAGAACAAAAATGCTCAATTGAAAGATTCCACAGTAAAACCTAATGCCATGGTTGTGAAGAGGCATGAACCATTAGATATGGTTGCACAGAAAGTTGCTACTCAACAATTAGAGAACAACTTAAGTGTTGAAATTTGGGAAGAAGGCGAGGAAGAAGATTTGCTTGATTATTGCCGAGATGAGGCGGCTAGATGTGGAGATTTATCTCCTACACATAGTGGAAAAAAGAATAAGACACACGCAAGGAAGAATATTTGGGATGGTAAAGTGAATGAAGGCGTAACACTTAGGATACTCCCAATGAGAAATGCAATGAAAAAAGGGCAGCCTCGACCACATCTACAAGATCCAATCGATCGTCATGAATGAGGGGCAAGAATCTAATTTCTACCTTATTTTATTTTATCATTTTCAATGCATTATCATATGTAATATCATTATAGAGAGTGTTATAAAATCTATGATGATCATAAAGTACTTAGTTCTTTCTAGTTCTTATTTTTTACATGCTTTCTAAAAGATGAGGTTATTCATGCCTCAATAGGAATTGTAAGGTAAGGTCTAGCTCAGTATGTATTTGCTATTTGTCTTATGCCTTTAGGAAATATCCTAACGGCTATGAGATCATTCGCCCTCGTGAGACTTTGTCGGCATCCACATCCTCAGCATGAGACTGCCATCATAAGGCGATGGAGGCGCAGAGGGATGATTATATAGCCAAGGCATAGAGGCAACAATACTATAGCTTTTGTCCCCCTTACTTGTACTTTTCCTTTGTGGTATTTTCTTTTATTATTAATAAATTAGCTACTGAGCAGACCGCCTAGTAGTTTTGCTAAAAAAAAAAAAGAGTGCATAATTTTATTAAAAAGATAAAACAAAGTGAAAAATATTAACCAAATACGAAAAAAATAAAAAAGAGAATAAATAAAAACGTGAAAAGAAAAACAAAGAAAAGAAGGAGAATGACTTTGGTGAAGCCTAGGGCCCTAGGCATAGAAAGGATGGGGTATCATGGTCTTAAAATCTTCAAAAGGGGCATGTTTTGACTTTTTTCAAAAAGGGGAGCATTTCGGTCATTAAATCTTTAAAATAAGTTCTAAGTGTTATTTTCTCATTAAATTTTATACCCCGATAGTTCAAAGTATATATGGAAGCGCTAATAGTGATGTTCCACCTCTTTTATCTCAGGGAGGTGCAAAGAGGCTTGTTATTTCATCCCCTAGTAAGGATGCACCCATATTTGTTATGGGTATCAATGAGAAGGAATACAAAGGAGATATCAACATTGTCTCTAATCACTAAGAGTACAGTTTATGAGTCAGTCCACGCTCCAAAAAGTGTAGCATAATTTTCCTTTTTTTCTCATTAAGGAGTATACAATTAGCCAAGCTTATGTACCTCCAGTAGAAAATGTATACTTACTACAGATTTTAAATTTGATTATACAGGCTATTGGCAAAGTTCTTCCTGCACTAAATGAAAAGTTTATTGGGATGGCTTTTTGTGTTCCAACTGTTGATGTTTTAGTGGTTGATCTTACAAGGAGGCTTGAGAAAGTAGCCACCTATAAAGATGTCACGGCCCAAAATTCAACTAGTTGTAATGACACCTAATCCAACCCGCTAGGTAAGCCCAATAACAGTCGACACAAAGTGATCAACAAATGATATAACTAAATTACAAATAATATCTCAAGGACTGGTAGTATAAGTCATGAGCTACTAAGATTGGATTTTTGCAAAAACTGATATGAAATAAATACAACTTATGTTTGAAATGTACATAAACTGATTTTAACAATAAAACTACCCAGGGACAAATGGTAGCTAAATCCGGAAGGTAGGTACATCTTTAGTGTCAGCACCCGTCATCTACCACATCTCAGCTCCAAGATCTGCATGCAAGGTGCAGAAGTATAGTATGATCACAACCGACCCCATGTACCCAGTAAGTATCTTGACTAATCTCATTGAAGTAGTGACAATATTTTTTAGTTAAAAGATACTCATTGATATAACCTGTGCAGTAGAATTGCAATAGAAATAATACTAGAACATTACAGAGAGGATGTCACGACCCGAAATCTCACATGTCGTAATGGCACTTATCACAATACTAGGCAAGACGACAATCACAAATAACCATGCATCTTTAAATTGAAACATAATAAAATAAGCTTAATAGTAAAGAAAATACCGCGACTCAATACAAAATCCCTAAAATCCAGGTGTCAATCAGTACATGAGCATCTAAATGATAATATAGTCTAATTGCTAAAAACATTTGTCTAGAAAGATAGAGCAGTACTAATAAACTGAAAAGAAGGAGAGTCGAGGTCTGCGGATGCCAAGGCAACTACCTCAATAGTTTCCAAACTGATAAAATACCAAAGCTAGCAACCGTCGTGCCCAGACATATCTGGATTTGCACACAAAGGGCATAGTGTAGTGTGAGTACAACCGACCTAATGTACTCAATAAGTAACAAGACTAAACTTTGGGCTGAAAGGCAATGACGAGCTCAGACAGGTACAGTCCAAATGTAGATTTTAACAGTACAGAAATATAGACATGCTTTCAAGTTTAATAGTTTAAGCTCAACACAGATACAATATGCCAAGTATGACTGATATGAGGAATACTACATCTCTATATCTACATGTCAAATGTGCATGTCACATGTAATGCATAAAAATGATAACCTCACGTACTCACACTCTCAGAGTACTCAATCTGACTGTCTCAACTCTAACTCATCACACTTAGTCACTAACCACTGTACGATACCTGCGCTTACTACTGGTATGTCAGACTCCGGAGGAGTGGATCCTTCCCAAGAGCTAATATAAAACTAATATGGCTTGCTACGGCGTGCAACCCGATCCCATAATAGTAATATAAAAATCTTATAAGGCCTGCTGCGGCGTGCAACCTGATCCATAATAATAATATATATAAAGTTAAGAAGGCCTATCGTGGCATGCAGTCCGATCCACAATCTCAATCACAATACGGCTCTCAGGCCCCAACTTAGTCATCAATCTCTCCAGTCTCTCGGGCTCATAAATCGCATGACAATCAACCTAAAAATGATAATATGATGTAATAATAAATGGCAATGGAGATTGAGATATGATATACAAATGATAGATGTGACTGAGTACATAATTATAAATTAGGCAAATAATTCAACAGCAAAACGACTTCTGTGGGTCCAAACATTACCGGCAGCCTAAGCATGATTTCTAACATGAATCACAACTCAACGTTTCTAACACATGGAGAATACATGAATAATAACAAGATTAGATGACTACACAGTTCCACAGAATCAACCGAGTCACAATTACTACGGTGCACGCCCACACGCCCGTCATCTAGCATGTGCATCACCTCAACACCAACCACATAACACGTAATTCAGAGATTCATACCCTCAGAACCAAGTTTAGAAGTGTTACTTACCTCAACCTGCACAAATATCTACTCTAACAATCCCTTGCATCGTGAATCGGCCTCCGAACAACTCGAATCTTGCCACGAATAACTCAATACAAGATATAGGAATCAATTCCATATGATAAAGCTAGGTTCTTTAATATAAGTCAAAAAGTCAACCTAAACGTTAACCCCGAGCCCACATCTTTGAATTCGACAAAATTAACAAAATCCGAACTCCCTTTTAACAACGAGTCCAACCATATCAAAGTTACTCAATTCCGATCTCAACTCGACCTTCAAATCCTCATATTATAGTTTATTTTCTACAAGTTTTCCCAATTTTTCAAACTCAAAACACTAATTAAATGATAAAAATAATGATAGATTCATGTATATTAACCAAATCCGAGTTAGAATCACTTACCCCAATTAATTCCTCAAATATTCCTTCAAGAATCGCCTCAATCCAAGCTCTCAAAGTCCAAATGTGAAATAATACTCTAACCCTCATTTTTTGAAATTTTATATTCTGCCCAGGTAATTTGTCACGCCCCAAAACCCACTATAGGTCGCGATGGAGCCCAACGTCACTGTTAGGCAAGCCAACGGTGAACTAACAACTTAATTATTTATTTTATTATTTTTGAAATTATAATTGTAATTAAGTAAGGAGGTTTACACCTCCAAAATCACGGGTACGTACATAACTAGTAGTCTGGAAAAAGGAAATGAAAGGTGATAATAATATACAAATCCGTAGTCATCAACTAAAATATCGCAAAACCCGGTGTCACAAGTGTATGAGCATTTACTAAGGAGTACAATAATAATACAACATATGTCTGAAATGTAAATAAGACAGGATAAAGTTAGTAATACGATGGAGACTCTGTCGGCTGCGATACGTAGCCTGGAATTTGCATCTCACCATAAAGTCCCCTCAGAAGATGCGCTATGCGCCAAGGTGACCACCAAATAAACCTATCAGATCCTGCACATTTAGTGCAGAAGTGCAGCATGAGTACGTAAATCAACGCGTACCAGTAAGTATCTAGCCTACCCCGGAGAAGTAGCGACGAGTGATAAGTAGGGTTTTTGACGGCTTATTAACGCCTTTTAGCTTTTGATTTAGTCTAAAAGCATTGAATTGTGTTTCCGAAACTAATAAAATTTTGTAAAATTGCAGGAAATCTAGAAGTTGGTCTCTCGAGATGAAATCCGACTCTAAAAGGAGTAATCCGAAGCACAAGGCAATCAAGGGCGAAGAAGCACAAATGTGCGGTCCGTAGAAGAAATTGCGGACCGCAGAATTCAATTTGCGACTACAAACAAAGAGGAAAATGTAGCAGACATTTGCGCAAAGTGTGAACCACACATGAATTGTGCGACCGCAAAGCTGGGCTAAGAGTCAAAATTCAGAGAGTATGCAAAAAGACCAAGTCGAGGAGCTTCTGTGAATTGGGACCGCACAAGATTTGTGCGGTCACAGAAGAGTGCCTGCAGTCCTAATTGTGCAGACCGCAGAAGTGTTACCTTGCGGCAGCAGTCCAGAAATGTACGGCCACAGAAGAATGCCTCACGGCCGTAGTTCAGAAATGTGCGGCCGCAGAACTCCAGTTCCTGCTAGATGAAGAAATCTGCGGACCATACATGGAATTGTGCGGCCGCAGAACCTCCCGAGGGGTATTTTTGTCTGAGATTTTCAGCCTTATATAAATAGATGAGTTTCACAAAATTAACTCAAGTTTTGAAGATAGAAAGTTGTTGTAGCCGTTTTGCTTTGCTATTTTAGGAGGTTTTAGCTTATTTGAGTATTTTAACATTATATTTAATCATTGTAATCTTCCATTATAAGTTTAATTAGCTTTTCATCTTTATTTTCTTCACATCCTATAATGAGTAGCTAGATTTTTACTAGGGTTGTGACCCAACCCTAGTATGTAAAACTTATGAGTGATTAATTTTATGCTTGTTTATGATTGGGTGTTGATTATTTAGCTTAGTTCATACTTCAATTTTAGAATTAATGGTTGCAAACATTGATTCACGCCTATTTGACTTAGTTTCTACTTGAGAAAGATGGACCTAGTCTAGGATAACTAGGCTAACAAAGAATTCGGTCAATTGAGAGATTGATTAACCCTATTAAAGAGTTCAACCTAGAGATAGTAATAACCCGACTTGAGCTCTTATCAACTATTTCGGGTGATACGCAGTTGGTCTTGAGAAAGCCAAATTGGGAAAAATCACTCTCTGACCGAGAGGTAGTGAGTGGGTAATTTAGAGTTGAGAGATATAATACACCCCAATCGACAAAACAAGAAGTAAATTCTTTATCCCATTAAGCAAACACCTAGGTCATGGTCACAGCCCTAGGCTTTTTATCTATTTGAAAAAACCTTTAAACAATTATCTCTAGTCTTCTATCTTTATTTTGCAATCATTAGTGTAACATTAGAAATACAAAATAAATCCTTGTTGAGGAAGTGCAATCTAGATAGGAAAAATATATAAGTTACCCCCTGAATTATGGACCAAATCCCTGTTACACATTTTTTACGAAGGAAAATTACTTTACACACGCAACCTTTCCGAAGTATAGCTAAGACATACCTTTTTTTTTCTTGAATAGTTTAATAAATTATGTTTAATGTCACGCACCATTAAGGTCGTGACATATTTCATTTACTTAAAATAATAATAATAAAAATATAAAATTACACATACACCCTCATCTTCTTCAACTCCATCTCTTCCATCTCCATATCCCCCTCCGACGACCACCATAAAAATCAAAACCACAATTCAAACAAAGAGTTGTCAGATCTAACACTTTAGAAGTAACAATGTGCGGCGATTGTCATAAGAGATAATGCACAGATAATGAGACCTTTAACATATAGTACAAAGCCCAAAATTTTTTTGAATTATTGACCAAGATAATTCGAAGACAAAAAAAATCAAAGTTATTGACCAAGATAATTCGAAGACAAAGAAATTAAATCTCAGTCGAGAAAGCAAAGAAAAAGTGAGTCATAAATCTTGACGTGCTCTGGTATGAGATTAACACCAAAAAGTTCTAAATTTTTAATTTTCTTTTGCCTGAATATGGTGGAACCCAAATTGACGGAGCAGACAACAGTCCTCATAAGCCTCCACTCGCTGTATAATCTCTAATAGCAGCTCTGACAACATATTAGACCACGACATCACTGGAATCCAATTCGACTTCACCGTTATTTTCAGCTGCTAATTTGTTCGAATCGATAAGAAATCGAATTTAGCTGCTAATTTTTTGAAAGTTTTTGAAAATTAGGAGCCTAAGTGATATAGTATTTGGACTGTAAAATCATGGAGAAGAGAAAAGGGGACGGCGGGTCCAATGAAGAAGACAACAGGCATGGCGAAAAAATAAGATAAAATATAATGTTTGACATATGCCACTTAGATATACACTTTTTAAAGTGTTTTATAGTGTTAACGTGTTTTTTTACGTGCAAATCACACGTGTGCCACGTAATAAAAAAGGTGTGTCTTAGTTACACTATAGAAAGGTTGAGTGTGTAAGGTAATTTTTATCCACAAAAAGTGTATAATAGGGATTTGGTCCATAGTTCAGGGGGTAACTTATGTATTTTGCCATATAGATAATCTAATTGCTCAACTTGAAATATATACCCCCAACTCCCATCTTTGCTCCCTGTGGATTCGACCTCGACTCTTAGTTGGGTTTCTATTATTGCATACGATCGTTTCATACCTCTTTTGAGGTGTGCTTTGGACGTGATCAATTTTTGGGGCCGTTGCCGGGGAGTTAAAAACAGTGTTAGCTATATATTTGGGTGTGTTTTTGGAATATCTTCTTTTCCTTCTGTGTTACTAACTTGTTTGATAAATCGTAGGTACAACCATGGCAAACAATGAGCTCGAAAATATTATTTTGGGGGATGTGGACGTCGAGGATGAGCAAGTTGATGAGGTTCCTCTTGAACCTCAAGCCAATAGACGAGGCCGAGTGCCTCATGAAAATGTCCCTGTTCCACCCCCACCTCCACCACGAGCGGCTCCACACTGAGTGTTACCCAATGAAGGATATACTAGTGCAATAGTCCCTCCCCGTATTAGGGTGGGCAACATTCAAATCACCAATGTGATGCTCACTTTGCTAGAGCAACGAGGTTTATTCACCGGTGCTCCAAGTCAATATGTATACAAACCCTTGAAGGGGTTTGTGGACACTTATTGGGTGAGCAAACAAATAAATGTCTCCGAGAATGCATTGAGGCTAAGGCTTTTTCCCTTCTCTCTATGGAGGAAAGCTTTAGATTGGTTGAAAAATTTGCCGAACCATTCCATTCACACTTGGGATGAGTTGGCGGAAACGTTTATCTCTTAGTTCTTCTCTTCGGGGCACATGGTGTAAGGCCCCGTTAATATTTCCTAATGATTTAAAATTTTAAACTGCACCAGCAGTATTTGGGAATAAACGTTTCGAGTATTAAGGAGACCTATGGGATAGAACCACATCATTTTGAAATGAAAATATATGTTTAATGTGTATTAGAACATATTAAGGAGGTTTGTGAGTGGGAAGAATTTGTGTGGAACAAGTTGGATACATTAAGTGGAAAGGATATCTCAATTCGCACAAGATCCTATTTCAAATGCATGCTGCTACCCAACTATAATGACTTAGGAGGTGATATACCTATAAAATTAAATCCCTTTGAGTCTAGTTTCCAACGCATCAAACCGTTCGTTATTTAGACACTCCTATAAGAAGTTATGGCCAAATTCTCAAAGGCTGGCAAAATGTGATTCTGCGGTCAATTTCGCGACCGCAGAATCATTCTGCGAACCGCATAAGTGGTCTGCGGACCGCAGAATGGTTGAAGAGCTGACCAGTTTAGGCTAGTTCTGGGCATCAGTTTTGCGGTCCATTTTGCGGACCTCATACCTGTCACGACCCAACTGGAGGGTCATGACTAGCACCCGGGCCATACTTGCCGAGCACCAACGTACATTTTATCTAACCTTCCTTATTATCTTTAAGGGCCGACAAGATCAAGATAATGTCATGAACATACATAACATGGGACGACAAGACTGTCAAGAAACTATATATAAGGTACGAGCTAACATGATGCCATGAAAGACTATACAACAAAAATCAGCCGACAAGGCATTCCAAACCATACATAAGTCGACACCTGTCTATGAGCCTCTAAAGGAACATAAGTGCTACAACATTGCCGGAACAGGGCCCCGACATACCCATAATGTCTATAACAAAAATGCATACCAAGACCACGGCAAGTCCGGAGAAGGGGTCTCGCCAATAACCGCTGAACTGGACAGCCTACTGTGGTGGGGGAGCTACATCTACCTGTCTATCAGGACCTGCAGCACGACAGGCAGCGTCCACAAATAAAAAGGACGTCAGTACGAATAAAGTACTGAGTATGTGAGGCAAGAAAGTATAAGTAAGAATAGTAATGTAAACAGGGATAGAGAATATACAACCTGTGACATCTGGGTACCTCTGAGGGCTACTGACATGAAATACATGATACATACATATATATACATAAACTTTTAAAACATATGCCTTTGTGGGCATCACCATCATCATATCGTACCCGGCCATAATAGGCTCGGTAAAACGTACCCGGCCATCATAGGGCTCGGTAGAATCGTACCCGGCCACGTGGAGCTCGGTAAAACCCAACTGATCAGTGGTTGCACAATAGGTGCCGTACCCGGCCGACTATAGCGCGGCTCGGTAGAGTAAAATAGATACATATATATGATGCATGCTGGACTCATTGGAATCACATTTTGAACCTTTCGGAGTGACATAAGGTTGGTATCCTTCGTACACGTTATTAGGATTAACTCTTCATCAAGAATCTTATAAGAATCAGGAACTACCAACAACATTGATAATATAAGAATAAGAGAAGTAACATCAATATCAATCGTTTCATAAGAAGGGCAGCAATGTAAGTACTGCTAGCTTCTAAGAGTAGAGTATCTTTGGGAGCTCGTTCATTACATTATGTACAATCGGAGTCGTGCAAAAGAATGAAGGGGATAGCCTCACATACCTTGTATATGCTGCCCAACCTCAAGCTATGCAAATGTCACGACTCCTTAGTCTACAATAAGACAAATGACACTATCATTATCGTTTAAGCGTCGTAACTATTATGTATCGACCACAACCTATTTTACGATGAAACGGACAGCACCTCCCCTATTTATATGACTTCCCACAAGTCAATACAATCACCAAACAGCCCAAACAACATCATTAATAATCATATTGAGCCTCCAAAATAGTCCACCAACCAACAACATTACTACCAAGCCTTTCGATATATATATTTCACAAGTTCTAGCTTCAACGACTTAGCTGCAACTTGGATTATCTTAAATATATATAGAGTAATAGGTTCCTTACCTTTAAACAGAAAGAAAAACTCCAATTTGACCTTAATTTTCCACGAAATATCCCTTCAATTCTGCCACAAGAACAAGGAAGCGAAACTAGCAATTAATTCGGGTTTTTCGGCACTAGAATTACTTTAGAAGACTTGAAATCACCTAGGGTTGATATTAAAAACTTGAAGGTATATTTACAGGACATAAAACACTTAAAACAACCTCCCACACGAACTGGAACAACACAAAAATCAGCAACAACAAGAAGAACAAGAAACTTACTAGCGTCACGGGATTTCCGACATTTGATTTGTGTTGTTTGCCCTTTGTTTGGGTCTTGGATCATGAGAGAACCTTGAGAGACTGTTTTTAGGGTTATAAGGTCTGAATATACTGAAAACTAATGACTTAAAACGGGGTTGAGGTATCTTATATATGTCCATATGTCTTAAACCGCCTTTGTGGGCCCCATAGAGAGCAGCTTGGCGCACTCTCGCGAAAACGCGAATATCTCTCTATTCCGAGATCGTATCGACAAACGGTTTAATGCGTTGGAAACTAGACTCATAGATCTTAAATTTGATAGGTATATCACCCCATAATTCCAAGCACATTGGGAGAAAAATGCAGTAACATTTGACCTAAATTTTAAGTAAAATTAAAAACCTAAGTTGCAACAACTTTTATCGACTTTTGTTTCATAACTCGCTTGACTTCAAGACTTATGATGCGGATATTATATGATTCAAATACATTAAAACAAGACCTCTTGGGACAATTAATCACCTCTAGTGTTACCCGAAAATACGGGTTACAACATCCTTGATTCGTTTAACTTCAAATACTTATTAACCACTCTTATACACCCTTGTATCGTTTAAGACCAATAGGATTAACTTCTTATCATCTCAAAGATAATCTCTTCTTGGATTTACGTCGACTAACTTACGGCGTGATCTATGGTATGCGAATTTGGGTTGTAACACCCTCTCCCCCTTAGGAACATTCGTCCTTGAATGTAAGGGTTTATGGGGTGTCTAACTCATTGTGGATTCCGACGGAGATTTCCGGCTGAGTTTCCCCTATAAAATGGACACTAGCCAAACTTGCAAGCAGTTAAACCTAACCTATGGCCTTACAAGACTATACAAAGCATTATGGATATGTACATTATCTGCATATTACCATTTTGTATTAAAAAAAAGAGTATTCACAAGCTATTGCTTACCTCATAGAGCCGTTTCACCTTATAATGCGTCCTTCTTTCCCCCGGCATCCTCGTTATCTTCACTCTGGAATAGGTAAGGGTATTTAGACTTCATCTCCTCTTCTGCTTCCCATGTCATTTCTTCTATATTCTTGTTCCTCCATAATACTTTCAAGGAAGCTACATCCTTTGTTCTCAGCTTGCGGACTTGTCGATCTAATATAGCCACTGGCACTTCATCATATGATAGATCCTTTGTAACTTGTACATCTTTGATAGGGACGACCCGAGAAGGGTCTCCAATACATTTCCTCAACATAGATACATGGAATACCGGGTGGACAAATTCCAATTCAGATGGCAATTCTAACTCGTAAGCAACCTGTCCAATTCGTCGAAGAATTTTGTACGGCCCAATATACCGCGGACTCAACTTACCCTTCTTCCCAAAACGCATAACACCCTTCATCGGCGAGATCTTCAGGAAAACCCAATCACCAACCTCAAATTCCAGATCACGACGTCGGACGTCGGAATAAGACTTTTGCCTGCTTTGTGCCGTCCTCAGTCGCTCTTGTATCACTTTCACCTTCTCAATGGCTTGGTGAATCAAATCTGGCCCATATAATTCTGTCTCACCGACTTCGAACCATCCAACTGGTGATCTACATCTCCTCCCGTACAGTGCCTCATACGGGGCCATTTTAATACTGGAATGGTAGCTATTATTGTAGGCAAATTCTATAAGTGGCAGATGGTCATCCCAATTCCCCTTGAAATCTAGAACACATGCTCGTAGCATATCTTCAAGCGTCTAGATGGTACGTTCAGCCTGTCCGTCAGTCTGCGGATGGAATGCAGTGCTGAGATTTACTTGTATGCCTAAACCCTTCTGAAAAGACCTCCAAAGGTTAGCCGTAAATTGAGCTCCTCGGTCTGATATAATAGATACCGGCACACCATGAAGCCTAACAATCTCCTTGATATACAACTTCGCATAATCTTCAGCCGTGTAAGTTGTCTTAACTGGCAGAAAATGGGCAGATTTTGTAAGTCGATCAACTATCACCCAGATGGAGTCAAACTTATGATAAGAGCGAGGTAATCCAATAATGAAGTCCATATTAATCACCTCCCATTTCCAGGTCAGAATCTCTATATTCTGAATCAATCCACTAGGTTTCTGATGCTCGATCTTTACTTGTTGACAATTAGGACACCGGGCTACAAATTCTGCAATAGACTTCTTCATGTTATCCCACCAATACTGCTCCTTAACGTCATGATACATCTTTGTCGAGCCAGGATGGATAGAATATCGGGACTGGTGAATCTCAATCATAATCTTCTCTCGCAACCCTGCCACACTAGGTACACATAATCGGCCCTGGTATCTCAGTGTCCCATCTCCTCCGATCTTGAAAGCTGTAATCTTACACTGCTGAATTCCCTCTCTCAATCTTACTAAGGTAGGATCTTTATATTGCCGTGCTTTTACCTCGGCTACCAAAGATGATTCTGCTGTATTCTGTACAGTAACACCTCTGTCATCAGAGTCCAACAATCTGATTCTCATATTGGCCAGCTGGTGAAGCTCTTTGGTCAACCCTTGTCTACCTGCCTCAATATGTATTAAGCTTCCCATTGACTTACGGCTGAGAGCGTCTGCCACAACATTAGCTTTACCGGGATGGTATAATATCTCGACATCGTAGTCTTTCAGTAATTCAAGCCACCTACGCTGCCTCAAATTCAACTCCTTCTGCTTGAAGATGTATTGTAAACTCTTGTGATCTGTGTAGATGTCAACATGGATGCCGTATAAGTAGTGCCGCCATATCTTCAAAGCATATATTACTGCAGCCAATTCCAAATCATGAGTCGGGTAATTCTTTTCATGCTTCTTCAATTGTCTTGATGCATAAGCAATCACCTTCCCACGTTGCATCAATACACACCCTAAACCTATACCTGAGGCATCACAATATACCACATAACCTTCTGTTCCTTCTGGGAGAGTGAGCACTGGCGCAGAAGTCAATCGATTCTTTAGCTCCTGAAAACTATGTTCACAAGCATCAGACCACTGGAACTTGGTAGCTTTCTGTGTTAACTTAGTCAATGGTGCTGATATAGTGGAAAACCCTTCTACAAACCGCCTATAATATCCTGCTAGCCCCAGGAAGCTGCGGACTTCTGACGGTGTTGTAGGTCTCGGCCAATTCTTCACTGCATCGATCTTCTGAGTGTCGACACTAATACCCTCATCAGATATCACATGGCCAAGGAATGCTACTGAGTTCAGCCAGAATTCACATTTAGAGAGCTTAGCATATAACTTATGATGCTGAAGGGTCTGTAATACTATCCGCAAGTGGCCCGCATGTTCCGCCTCCGAACGAGAATACACCAGAATGTCATCAATGAATACGATCACGAACACATCAAGATAGGGCCTGAATACACTATTCATGAGATCCATAAATGCTGCTGGGGCATTTGTTAGCCCGAACGACATCACCAAGAACTCAAAATGCCCATATCTTGTCCGGAAGGCCGTCTTTGGAATATCCTTCTCCTTAACCCTCACCTGATGATACCCTGAACGCAAGTCAATCTTGGAGAAATACTTGGCACCCTGGAGTTGGTCAAACAGGTCATCAATTCTTGGAAGTGGATACTTGTTCTTTATTGTAAACTTATTCAACTGTCGATAATCGATACACATCCTTAACGACCCATCTTTCTTCCGCACGAACAAGACTGGCGCACCCCAAGGTGAAGTTCTAGGCCTAATGAAACCCTTATCCAGCAAGTCCTTCAACTGTGCCTTCAACTCTCGCAACTCTGCTGGGGCCATCCTATATGGAGGGATAGAGATCGGTTGAGTGTCAGGCAATGCATCAATGCTAAACTCAATCTCCCTTTCAGGAGGAAGGCCTGGGAGTTCATCTGGGAAAACATCTGGAAATTCATTGACCACGGAGATTAATTGTAGAGTAGGCGGCTTCGCCTCCGCATCCCTAACGCGAACAAGATGATAAATGTAACCTTTTGAGATCATCTTCCTTACCTTAAGATATGAAATAAACCTACCTTTCGGCGTAGCAATGTTCCCCTTCCATTCAATGGCGGGTTCACAAGGAAACTGAAACATAACCATCTTCGTACGATAGTCAACATTTGCATAGCATGAGGCCAACCAGTCCATTCCCATTATCACATCGAAATCAACCATTTCTAACTCAAATAAATTTGCCGAGGTTTGACGACTACAAATCATCACAGTGCAACCTTTATATACCCTTCTAGCAATCACAGAATCTCCTATCGGAGTGGATACCGCAAGTGGTTTACTTATCAATTCAGGTTCAATGCCAAACTTATTAGCCACAAAGGGTGTAACATATGATAAGGTAGATCCTGGATCAATTAGCGCATATACATCATAAGAAAACACAGACAATATACCTGTAACAACATCCGGAGATGACTCGAGATCTTGTCGACCTACTAGAGCATAGGTTCGATTTTGAGCACCACTCGAACTCGGCACTGAACCTCTACCTCTACCACGACCTGTCGACTGTTGAAAACCTTGTGTTGGAGGTCGAACTGATGAGGAAGAACCAGACACAGATCCAGTCGGTTGAGCCATACCACCACCTCCTCTATTAGGACAATCCCGCATCATATGGCCACGCTGTCCACAAGAATAGCACGCATCGGAACCTCGACGGCACAGTCCAAAGTGGGCCTTGCCGCACTGATCACAACGAGGTGTTGGGGGTCTCGTCTGACTAGTATCTCTATGAAATTGTGAGCCTGATGCCCTCAAACTCTGACCTGAACCAGAATAGGTAAATCGATCATACCGAGGCCTCTGAAACTTTGGAGGAGCACTAGCTACAGGTGGCGCCGAACTCCTCAAAGATTGGGGCCTGATACTGCCTCTGAACTCATCAGAATACCCTACAAATCTCGCCCTCTTATGCTGGCCCCTATCTTGCTCCCTATCTGCCCTTTGCTGGCGCTTACGATCCTCTAGGGTCTGGGCATAAGCCTGAATACGGGAAATATCCATGCCCTCTACCAAGGAGGCTGTTGTGCACTCATTTATCAGATGTGGTCCCAACCCGTTCACGAACAGATGCACCCTATCACTCATCTCGGCCACCATATGGGGAGCATACCTTGCTAAAGAATCAAACTGTATACTATACTCTCGTACACTCATATTACCCTGTCGAAGGTTCAAGAACTTATCAGCTCTAGCTCGTCGTATCTCAACTGGCAAGTAGTGACGAAGAAAGGCCTCAGAAAATTCCTTCCACACGGCTGGAGGAGCGTTCGGACCCCTAGATCTCTCCCAACTATCATACCAGAAAACCGCTAAATCCTGTAACCGATAAGAAGCCAACTCTACTGCCTCCGTATCACTAGCATGCATAACCCGCAATGTACGATGAATCTGATCAATAAATGTTTGTGGGTCCTCCTTGGGGTCTGATCCGGTAAACACTGGAGGGTCTAGATTAATAAAATCACGAACTCTCGCACTAACCGGTTTATCAGCAGCACCGGTATTCTGCCTCTGAGCCTGAGCAGCTACCAAGCTAGTCAACAATTGCACCGCACTGCGCATATCGTGGTCTGTAGTGCTAGACGGAGGAACTGGATGTACTGGGTGCCTCCTAATATCCTCTGGAGGAGACGTAGAGGTATGAGACGCTCACTCTGAGCCTCACTTTGGCCTGCTCTGGCTGGAGGCACCTGAATGTTACCCTCTCCCACAGCTGTATCAAGCCGTTTACTAATTGCTTGCTTCCTAGTCGAAGGCATCGCTGAAAGAAAACAAGGTGAATATTAGATATGAACCCTTACTACTCAACTCTACGCACGATCTAGATTCAGGAAGAAGGTAACAACCCTAGATGTCACGTAGCCTCCTGATTATAAATGTGGCGCGCTACACATCCATAATCAAAACTCTACTAGACACGCCTCATAGACATCCCCTAGGACAGACTTGCTCTGATACCAAGTTTGTCACGACCCAACTGGAGAGTCATGACTAGCACCCGGGCCATACTTGCCGAGCACTAACGTACATTTTATCTAATCTTCCTTATTATCTTTAAGGGCCAACAAGATCAATATAAATAGTAGACATGGATCATGAACATCCAACAATGAAAGATAATGTCATGAACATACATAACATGGGACGACAAGACTGTCAAGAAACTATATATAAGGTACGAGCTAACATGATGCCATGAAAGACTATACAACAAAAATCAGCCGACAAGGCATTCTAAACCATACATAAGTCGACACCTGTCTATGAGCCTCTAAAGGAACATAAGTTCTACAACATTGCCGGAACAGGGCCCCGACATACCCATAATGTCTATAACAAAAATGCATACCAAGACCACGGCAAGTCCGGAGAAGGGATCTCGCCAATAACCGCTGAACTGGACAGCCTACTGTGGTGGGGGAGCTACGTCTACCTGTCTATCAGGACCTGCAGCATGACATACAGCATCCACAAATAAAAAGGACGTCAGTACGAATAAAGTACTGAGTATGTGAGGCAAGAAAGCATAAGTAAGAACAGTAATGTAAATAGGGATAGAGAATATACAACCTGTGACATCTGGGTACCTCTGAGGGCTACTGACATGAAATACATGATACATACATATATATACATAAACTTTTAAAACATACGCCTTTGTGGGCATCACCATCATCATATTGTACCCGGCCATAATAGGCTCGGTAAAACGTACCCGGCCATCATAGGGCTCGGTAGAATCGTACCCGGCCACGTGGAGCTCGGTAAAACCCAACTGATCAGTGGTTGCATAATAGGTGCCGTACCCGGCCGACTATAGCGCGGCTCGGTAGAGTAAAATAGATACATATATATGATGCATGCTGGACTCATTGGAATCACATTTTGAACCTTTCGGAGTGACATAAGGTTGGTATCCTTCGTACACGTTATTAGGATTAACTCTTCATCAAGAATCTTATAAGAATCAGGAACTACCAACAACATTGATAATATAAGAATAAGAGAAGTAACATCAATATCAATCGTTTCATAAGAAGGGCAGCAATGTAAGTACTGCTAGCTTCTAAGAGTAGAGTATCTTTGGGAGCTCGTTTATTACATTATGTACAATCGGAGTCGTGCAAAAGAATGAAGGGGATAGCCTCACATACCTTGTATATACTGCCCAACCTCAAGCTATGCAAATGTCACGACTCCTTAGTCTACAATAAGACAAATGACACTATCATTATCGTTTAAGCGTCGTAACTATTATGTATCGACCACAACCTATTTTACGATAAAACGGACAGCACCTCCCATATTTATATGACTTCCCACAAGTCAATACAATCACAAAAAAGCCCAAACAACATCATTAATAATCATATTGACCCTCCAAAACAGTCCACCAACCAACAACATTACTACCAAGCCTTTCGATATATATTTCACAAGTTCTAGCTTCAACGACTTAGCTGCAACTTGGATAATCTTAAATATATATAGAGTAAGAGGTTCCTTACCTTTAAACAGAAAGAACAACTCCAATTTGACCTTAATTTTCCATGAAATATCCCTTCAATTCTGCCACAAGAACAAGGAAGCGAAACTAGCAATTAATTCGGGTTTTTCGGCACTAGAATTACTTTAGAAGACTTGAAATCACCTAGGGTTGATATTAAAAACTTGAAGGTGTATTTACAGGACATAAAACACTTAAAACAACCTCCCACACGAGCTGGAACAACACAAAAATCAGCAACAACAAGAAGAACAAGAAACTTACTAGCGCCACGGGATTCCCGACATTTGATTTGTGTTGTTTGCCCTTTGTTTGGGTCTTGGATCATGAGAGAACCTTGAGAGACTATTTTTAGGGTTATAAGGTCTGAATATACTAAAAACTAATGACTTAAAACAGGGTTGAGGTATCTTATATATGTCCATATGTCTTAAACCGCCTTTGTGGGCCCCATAGAGAGCAGCTTGGCGCACTCTCGCGAAAACGCGAATATCTCTCTATTCCGAGATCGTATCGACGAACGGTTTAATGCGTTGGAAACTAGACTCATAGATCTTCAATTTGATAGGTATATCACCCCATAATTCCCAAGCACATTGGGAGAAAAATGCAGTAACATTTGACCTAAATTTTAAGTAAAATTATAAACCTAAGTTGCAACAACTTTTATCGACTTTTGTTTCATAACTCGCTTGACTTCAAGACTTATGATGCGGATATTATATGATTCAAATACATTAAAACAAGACCTCTTGGGACAATTAATCACCTCTAGTGTTACCCGAAAATACGGGTTACAACATCCTTGATTCGTTTAACTTCAAATACTTATTAACCACTCTTATACACCCTTGTATCGTTTAAGACCAATAGGATTAACTTCTTATCATCTCAAAGATAATCTCTTCTTGGATTTACGTCGACTAACTTACGGCGTGATCTATGGTATGTGAATTTGGGTTGTAACAATACCCGTTATGTGGTCCATTCTGCGACCACAAACCTGAGTTCGAAGGGTCCATTTTTCTATTTTTATAACCTGACCTCATTTTGATAAATAGCCTTTGGGGCTGATTTTGAAGGAAACAATCTGACATTTTTAGAGAGAAGTGAGAGTGTTCTAGAGAGAGGAAGAAGCTCAAGTGCTTTGTTCATCAAGATCTTGTCCAAGATTTGAAATCCAATTAGGGAATCTCACAAGATTTTCACTCAAGAGGTAAGATTCTAACCTTAGTCTTCAATTTCGAGTTTGGGGGTAAAAGATGGATGATTTGGGAGTATGATTCTTGGGTGTGAGAGTATTATGTATACATGTATGTACCAATAAGGTTTGTAGGAAGATTGTTGGGCCCAAAATGGGTAAAGATTGGGTTGTGAAGTGAAAGGAATCTTGTGAAAAGAACCTTGTAACCAATTTGCACATCTAGTGTTTAATAAAATGCTCAAATGAGCTGAGGCCATGAATATCTTCCTAATTTGTGTTCAATTTTGTTATGTCTCAAAATAGATTGAAGTTGCTAGGATTTTCGGAATATTTTGTAGTAACTTAAGGAAAGCTAAAAGCGAGGTATGTCGGCTAAACTTCTCTCCTAGAATTGAATCCCATGATGTTCTTGTAAGTCCCGAGTTACCCATTATAAATTAACTATTCAGAATAAGCTTTGTGTTGAAAGGTATATGTTCAAAATGTGTTCCGGATGCTCTTATTATATGATGTTATCCTTCGAAAATGTGTTCAAAGCATAAGTTGGGTATAAAAATATTATGACTCCAAGTAGTGTTTCAAGTGAAGGCTATTATGCCAAATTGTGTAAGAAGTCTCAATGTGCATAAGACTCTTAATTACTCATAGGTGTACTATAAAGACGCTTGAAAGTGAAAGTAGTGAGTTGGAGATATAAAGTGTGGACACCGTTCCAAAAATAAAAGTTATACTTGTGACCAATAGCGCCAATGAAATGAAATGATGTGTGAAGTATTATGAAATGAGCCTTGATTCAACTATTCCAAATTGACTCCGAAAATAGAATTATCCATGGGCTTATGTACTCAAGTCATGTCCAAATGTGGTTGTTCTAACTAATGCTAGGCTTGGTAGGTATTTCTAATATGTTTGGAGTTCTTACATATTCATGAGTTGAAATTGTGTATTTCCCTTTTGGGAAAAGATATTTCAAGAGTATTCTATATGATAATAATCCTTGAAGTAAAGAAATGAAAGTGCAGAATATGAAATACGGCCACAATGCCATGAATGAAGAATAATATGTATGTCCAAGGGAGCTAATGAAATAATGATGTTGTAAGTAGTTGAAAGTAATTATGAAGTGATATATGGTGTGAAAGGTTATGAGATGAACGTATTTGTACTTATGTTTCCAATGTGTTATAAGCTCCTACGCCCTAATAAGGAGAGGCTATGTTTTATGAACCCTATGGACGGTCTATGAAATGCATAGGTATATTGTGTTATGAACCCTATGGACGGTCTATGAAACGCATAGGTATATTGTGTTATGAACCCTATGGACGGTCTATGAGACACATAGGTACATTGTGTTATGAACCCTATGGATGGTCTATGAAACGCATAGGTATATTGTATATGGAATCCAATGGACGGTCTATGAAAAGCATAGATATATTATGATATGAAATCCTGTGGACGGTCTATGAAATGCATATGTGCATTGTATATGGAATCCTATGGACGGTCTATGAACGCATAGGTGTATTGTGTATGAAATGCATAGGTGTATAATATGATATGTGAATACTAATGATGTCACGACCCAAACCGATGGGCCGCGACGGGCACCCGATGCCTTACTCAATCGAGTACCAACGTTACACATCATTCTTATCATACTGTTATTGGCAAATGGGCCAAACAGGCCGTCATGGGCTAACCAGAATAAACATAAAGGAATACTCAATATAAGACGACCCAATCTAATATAAAAACTTATACGTGTGACATAGGGTCTATAAGACCAAAATTTCACTAAACATATGCCGCCAAGGTCGTACAATCTTTCACGTACACAGCATATGTCTACAAGCCTCTAAGAGTACATACTTATCATAAAGGTCGGGATAGAGACCCACCATACCAATCAATACATGTCCAAATTATACTGACCAAATAGCAACTCCGGAGCAAATAGAGTGCACCAACATCTTCCGCTGAGCTGATAGCCTACTTGGAGGACTCTCAACCTGTCTATCGGGACCTACGGGCATGAAACGCAGCGTCCCCAGGCAAAAGGGACGTCAATACAAATAATGTACCGAGTATGATAGAAAATAAAAATCAGTAAGTAATAGACATGAGAGAAACATGGAGTAAAAGACTCAACATGATAATCTGAATAACTATGTGAATCATTTCATATTTATAATATCATGCATATGCGTATAAATGTCATACCATGCATAGATATATGAGTTCATAACATCATCAAGCCTCTGAGGGCATCCCATCATATCATCTCGGCCACTGTAGGCAAATCATCAATGTATACCAGCTGATCAGGTGGTGGTGCGTATATAACGCCGTAACCTTTTACCATATCCCATATACATATAATATATGCGTATATAACGCCATCTGATCATGAGTCAATGTACATGTATAAATGCATGAAATGCATAAGAAATACGTTAATAAGATTTCTTGGAATGTCATAAAATCAATATGTCTTTCGGATAAACTTTATCAAATACGTATTTTTCTGAGACCCATGAATAGAAGATATAATAATAATTCACATGGGGAATCAATAATATAGACACCCCTAGTACTTTTATGAATAGAGTCATTTATGAAAATTATGCGTTTACTCGTTTCGTTTGTATCGTATGGATCATGTCAAAAAGAAAGAAGGGATAGCCTTAACATACCTGAACCGATTCTCTTAGCAATCCCTCTAACCCACGTCTTTTGCGAAAAACACGTAAGGGCGGGTTGAAGTAGGAAAAAATCCGTATGATATTTTTGAGAAAGATTATACCGTGCTTATATAGAATTGCAGCTCACACATAATAGGATCTTGTACGAATTAGCTGAAGCCTCATCCGCAATTTGTAGTCATAAGCCTTTTCATTTTTGTGAATCTAAAGAGCCTTTCACGTTTGAAGCCATTGGAAAACCAAAGAAAGTAGGGACCAAAGTCTTTTAAGATTTTTGCTGAAAATATTCTGTGGTATGTAGAGATTTAAAATGAATTAAAGAGGTTCTCTTATCCCTTGGGAGTAGGTCCCACTTAGTGGCTTAGTTGGCCAAAGACTCCTCCAAGTTTTTGCCACCTTTTATGTTAATTTACAAATCATTTTTAACTTTGTTCTTGGCTGCCACGTTTGGGATGTTAATCCTTAACGAAGGATCTTAATTCCTTAATTAATTTGTTTATCTCCCATTAACCAATAATTACCCAATTATCTACATAATTAGGAATTATCTCAAATTACTTATAATACTACTCACTTTTAACAAACTTTATACACCTTGCTATCATGGTTATGTGGTACCTTGTATGGCACAAGTTCATAAATATCGGGTATTATAGCTTGGACCGTATTTTATCTCAAAATGTCAAACTTTGACGAAATTCATTTTCTTCCATTTGCTTACCCCCTCACCTTCACGAATTTACTCATCACTTGTTTGAAATAGCATAATGCTTATAATCTCAAAATAATCTCATCCCCGAACTTACGTCGATTAAATTACGACAAAACTTTAACATATAAAAATACGGGATGTAAAATCTCATTTCCGAGCTTATGTCAATTTACTTATGGCGTACTTTTACGTACGAAAATATTGGTGTAACATCATTCCCCCCTTTGGAACATTCGTCCTCGAATGTTGACTAATGCACTTATCATTATCATTACCTATAGCTCTTGTGAATACTTTAATACTCTTCTTGATCTAGGCAACTGTTCTGTGAATAAATCCAAAGGCCAGGGCATTCCCCCCTTTAGGCCTCTTTCTCACACCACAACTTGTGGTCGGAATCCTTCCAATCTCGTAATTGTTGCTACCTTCTATCATGCATCCTGTACGACTTTGACCTTGTAAGTGCGCCTATGCGACTTTTCTCTCCTTTTTCCCTCCAGCTTTTAGCCAATCTCTAGGCCTCACTTTGTAAACATATACAGAGCTTGATAAGATGTCCCTCTGGCATCTATGGGTATACTGAAGTTTTTCGCTCGGTACTTTGTCGAACTTATGAATATTGCTATATCTTATTTCATAGACCCGATTATCTATTCGTATGCCTTTACTGCATCTAGGTAGGTCATACTATACCATAACTCTTACTTCGATTTATCGTTACTGAGGACTACTACCAAACTCCAGGTTACTTTCGTTGCTTATCCTACATATATAAATCTAAGTCCTTTAATACTTCTTCATTACTGTTCATCTTAAGAATGATGGTCTAATCTCATATCATACTTTGTAACTTTTATCCATCCATTGTTGATTCACCTTAATACCGATAACTTGACCTCTTATGTAATACTGCCGCTAGGGCTCACGTCTCATTGGGGAACATCTGAAATGATTCGACTGATCCGCTTGGGTGCGATACCATGCTTCCATAACCATATTTCATAGCATCCCAATGTGATTCACCTTGCGTGTGTATTTTAATCCTGTACAATTCATAAAATCTCCCTTGGTTACGTGGGTATAACCATATTTCATGCAATTCATTACTCAATTGAAGGCCCAAACGTCATCCTTCATTTATCACAATTACACCTTCATTCTACTACTAGGTCTGTATTCAATCTCTTTTAAATTCTACTAGTCTTAGACTCTTTTGAGTTTATTCAGGCTATACTGAGCTTTCTATAACTTAGAGAAATCATCAGCTCTCTTTTTCTCATGGGCTTAATCTCGAGGACTTATCAATTCTCGTTACCTTCTCACTCGCAGATTTTCCTTATGTTGTTCTGAAATATCAAGCAAGACATCACATCATCTCTAACTCTTCTTAACTAGACCTCTCGGTACCTAGAAACCATAGGCTAGAAGATATGCCACTGACGATGCTGCTATCATTCCTGGATACTGAATCCCAGCGCTTCTAGCCCTCTATCTGAAGTATAGATTATTCACAACCTTCTGCACCTGAGTATCTCGTACGTTGTTTACCTTTACCTTATTTACCTTAAAATCTCGCATCACATCTTCTATCTCTTTCATGACCTCCCTTCCACATAGGTATAATTCACATCCATAACTTGAAGCTCTTTTATAATACTTGCACCTCTGGTGCATACACAACCCGGTGAGAGATTCATACTGACTTCTTATGAGGCCAATACTTTACTAACTGGCTCTATCATAGGGCGTTATAGAATATGGTTGTTGTACTATCTCTCTTGTACCTCTGATATTAAGGGTGATTCTGCAATATTCTCAATCACGAGGTATATGATTTTATGGGGTCCAATAATCAGACTCCTGATTTACTTAGTTAATGTAACTTTTTAATTTCCTCTTTCCTCTGGTCAACCTTTATGTAGGCTTAAGCTATATTTTGATCTACGGCTTCTGGTATTAACTATTACTTTAGCCTTTCATGGGCGCTATGAAATATCCATGATACAATCTTTTAACAATTCAATACTTTGTCTATGACCTGGACTCAATTGTTTTCTTTTAACTTATACCAGAGTCTTCTACGGCTGTATGATTGTCAACATATATGCTGCATGGATTATTCTTCGAAATCTTAAGTGCATTTATAATGTAACTAACTCTGGATCATCGATTGAATAATTCCTTTCATTTCTTCTCAACTTTCTTTAAACATAAGCAATTACTTTTCCTGGTCGTTCTGCCACTTGTTGCATGAATACTTGACTTATCTTAGTGCCCACACATATTGGAATTCCATACAACCCATATGATCTTGAATATCACCTTTTAATTTTTTTTTCTTCCTGTTCATTAGCCACGGTAGGTGCCACTTTCTTATGGAGTGCATACAATGTTGTTGTGAGACTGTTGTTACAAGACCATTTCTTCTTCAAGTTACTATATTTAGGTTGAAGCCTTCTTCCTTATTTTTTTAGCTAGTCTTTCATTGTAGTACTTAGGGATGATCCTCTGACTCTTGTAAAGCTGCGAGCTTATTACATCATATATTCGACGGAATTTTTGATATCCTTCCTCACCTATAATTATCCGTAGTTACTTACTTCCACGCCCTTGTACTTGTAGGGTTGCTCCTGAGCTGATATTTTGACTGTCTTCCCAGTGATACTCTCTTTTATTTCTGTAATACTCATACGGTACCTTTAACTACCCCAACTCCTATCTGAATATTTCTCAAGTGATCACGATATCATTATCCGTGAGACTGGATTCGCTATGTTGGGGTTTACTATGTTTATCTTGCACGATCTGCTGATCTGTCTGTATCCTCTTGTCTAGGCATAACTAGGCTCTTCCTGAATCAACTGCTTACTATTCGTTGGCCCATTCTCATATCATTATTCCACGTAATCTTTCTTGGGTTATTTCCTTTGTCTTAACTTACATCTCGCACTGGCTCCTTGTCTAATAATAACATCTCGGGTAGGAACCCTTACTTCCTCTTCTTGAGGTCGTGTTTTCATAATGTTCTGGAATCGTTGCATATCTGTAGGATTTGAATAAGTATAATCTCATTCATTTCTCATGTTTATCGCATTCTTCCTTTACCATTCCATAGTTATCAGAACCACTTAATTCTGACTTAATGCCACATCACTCTATATTCCCCCCTTTAGGGGAGTACTAAGATTTAGTGCTACAACGATCTATATATAGATGTTTTACCTCTTCATCTTTGGCGTGTTTTCACATCATCGATGACCCTTACTCGCCTTGCAAAAATCTTTCGTTACCAATGATAACAAAATTTCTTACTCACGAAGGAGACAGTTAGTGTAACTGGCACATACACAATCCCTTATGCTTAACTTTGCTCACATTGCTTACTTTAGGGAAGCGTCTTCCTAAATGACCTTTAAGGGTTATTCTTCTGTCATCCATTCTATTATTTCCGGAACGTAATCTCTGAATCTCCCATGATGCTGACTATTAGCAAATCACTCAGTCCCTAATTCATGTTTAGTTTATCTTGTTCACCAGTTCATATTGATTTCTGTTACTCTGTGTCACGCCCCGAACCTAGGAGCGAGACAAGCATCCGGTGCCTCACCTAACCTGGCGTACCAAATTGCGACTAAGGGACTCTGAACACATAATGTCATACTTTGGCCATGGGGCCACCTTGCAAGACAATTTGCGAAGCAAAATATAAAACTGAATGGAAACTAGTGCTAACTAAACATCAATATAAAGCTAGGCTGAAAAGGCCGTCATAGCTACTACAGCTGACAAACCACCAAATTATACATACCAGGCCTACAAACCCAACATACTGCACTAACCAACAGGATATGCCTACAAGCCTCTACTGATAGATATGTTGTGATCGGAACAGGGCCCCGACCTACCCATATTATATATATAAATACATACATAAGATGCACACAAAAACCTAGACCCGATAACTCCGAAGGATGTGGAGCTTACCGATCAGGCTAAACTCTGGAAATACCTACTGAGGAGGTCTACTCGTCTGTCTATCTGAACCTGCATGCATGAAATGCAGCGTCCCCGGAAAAGGGACGTCAGTACGAAATAATGTACCGAGTATGTAAGGCAATAACATAACTGAAAATCGAAACTGAACTGATAATATAATAATTGGAAGTAACTGGGAGTCAAAGATGATCTGGAGATATACTTACCTGCTCATACTGACTCAACTCCTTCAATATAGTAAGTAAAATAATTGTACGGCCTTATAAGGCTCGGTATATATAACTGCTCTGCCGTAGTAGGCTCGCTCATAGGCGCTCGGCCATACTAGGCTATGTATCTCGACCATGCTGGGCTCGCTCATAGGCGCTCGGCCACAGTAGGCTCGGTATATAACTTTCCATCTGATCAGAGGTTGCCCAATAGGGGCCTGCCCATCGATTATAGCTCGATGGTAATAAAAATACTGTAATACTGTATATATAGGCTTGCTGCTCTCTTGACTGGAAGAAGACAATACTAAAATTGAATATAGAGTCTCGATAAGGAATAATATTGTAACTTATGAGACTAGAATAGTGTGAATAAATTCATGAATATGAACTTCTCTTTTTGTCTCATTACTAACACATGTAGCTACGAGATCATGCCAAAATGAAGGAAGGCTTAGCCTTAACATACCTTATCACAATCTTTCCAATCACCAAGTTGAACTCACCTCTTCGCACCTTAATCTACAAGAATGATAATAATACTATCGTTAAGTTACGAAAGGTACAACTATCGCACAACGAACGACAAACCTATTTTGTATTAAAACGGGCAGCATCTCCCCTATAATCCTTACTTCCTCCAAATTCAAGATAACACCAACAATACAAGAACAGAACAATAACAACATATATACATCATTTTCCAGCCCTATATATACCATCAAATACTACAAAACAGCCCAACACACCCCAATCTCTTCGTACATAAAACGACCACCGTAGTAGTGTCAAACGACCCGAAAATGTTATGACGAACGACCAGCCAACCACCCTACATTTATATGGTGTTTATAAACCCCCTTCCTCCTCCAAAACTCCACAAAATAGTAGTAAAACACGCAGTCCAACAGCAACACAAAACAGTCCACAAAACAGTCCGCTACAAGTGAATAACTCGAACTCACGGCTTCCGATCACCGTCCCGTGAGTTCTTACAAGTATGGAACGACTTACCATGAATTTATAGAATAAAAATTGGATGAAAGAGAGAAGTAAACTCACCTTATTTGTTGGATAACTCAGCTCTTATCTTGGTTCTTCAAACTCTAGGTTTTACCTCCAATTGGAACTTGAAAGGGAGAGAAAATCAATTAGGGTTTGTGGGAAATTTTTGGGAGGATTCTTTGCAGAGCTTATATCTGATTATTATGCTCTATTTTAAGTCTAATATATGAATAAAATAGGCCCTTAAAAGGCCTCTTTGGACGACCCGAAATGGCCCATTTTTTGGGGCTCTCATTTAAGCAAGTAGGTGACACACCTACTTGTCACCTAGCAGCTTGCGCAGTATCGCACAAATGCCCATATCTTTCTACTCCAATGTCGTATTGACAAATGGTTTAATGCATTGGAAAATAGACTCATAGATCTTTAATTTGATGGGTGGAACACCCCATAACTCTAAGTATATTGGAAGAAAATCGCAGTTACATTTGACCCAAAGTTTCAGTAAAACTTATGAATGTAACTTGTGATGACTTTCATCGACTTTTGTTCCACAACTCGCTTGACTTCAAAACATAACACACGGATATCATACGACTAATATAAATCATAACATAATATCCTTATCATGTTAATCACCCTAGTCTCACCCCAAAGGTACATGTTATAACATTTCCAATTTGTCGACTGTCGACGAAATATTGTTTTATTTAATTGCTTTAGCTTCTGAACTGTCCAACCCTCTTTGTACTTGTTGTTCATGATCTTCAATATTTGTAACCTCAGAGGTAACATGATTAACTTACTTTATATACTTTTAAATATTATCTCATTTTTGGTCCTACATTAGTTTGCTTACGACGCATTTTTACGTACGAAAATATAGGGTGTAACACTCTGGGGTCTAACTTTTCCTTTTGGTAGTAGCGTTGGAGTCACGAACTTATTTTTCGAAATGAGGATATGACTTTTATGGCCTATACTCTTTTGTTGTCTCAAGGCCTGTCACCTCTGGTCTTTTCCTTCACTTGACTTAACAGAAGTAGTATAAGAGAAGGACTTATATCAGGATTCGGCTAGGGTTAGAGTAACCCAAAATGGTGAATGGATTGTTTGCATTAGTTGACATTTCCAAAGGATAGTGCAAATGTGCAATAGATCTCCTTGTGAAACACCCAGATGGTGCACTCTAAAATAGTACAACTAGATATGAGTACTACAAATATAGGCACTGGAAGCCTGGAAGGGATAAATATTATCTTAATGTGACTCCTGTCCCTAGTAGAGAAAGAATGTTAGGCAACCCGAAGAGCCAGTAGATGGAGCAAGGGGAGTTAAAAGCAAAAGAATGTCTTGTTCGAGTTTTCAGAATAAAGTTATAGACATAAATATTAGCGAGAAATAAGTTGGCCAAAGACTCCTCTAAGTTTTTGCCACCTTTTATGTGAATTTAAGAATCATTTTTAACTTTGTTCTTGGCTGCCATGTTTGGGAGGTTAATCCTTATCCAAGGATCTTAATTTCCTAATTAATTTGTTAATCCCCCATTAACCAATAATTACCCAATTATTCATTTTTTTCGATTTGCTTACCCCCTCACCTTCACGAATTTACTCATCACTTGTTTGAAATAGCATAATGCTTATAATCTCAAAATAATCTCATCCTCGAACTTAAGTCGATTAAATTACGATGAAACTTTAACATATAAAAATGCGGGATGTAACATCTCATTTTCGAGCTTATATCAATTTACTTATGGCGTACTTTTACGTACGAAAACATTGGGTATAACAAAGGACGATCTATGAAATGTATGGGCGTAAAATAAGAGAGGGATATGGACGGTCTAGTGAGACGCATTATTAATGCAGACAATAGGTTCCACTTTCATTGGAGCTGTTTGTGCATGTTGTTTCAATTACATTATATATTCCACGTATAGTTCGTATGGCTCAGTTAATCCCAAAAGAGGTTCTAAATGATGTAAGTATAATAAGACTTGAAATTTGAATCTATGGGATGTTTCGTAGTTCCTTGATGTCCTTTATATACCTATTATTTGAGTTACCGTATTTTCATATGTTGTTCTGTCTGCCTTACATACGAGTACTACTTCACATGTACTCATGTCCCTTTTGTCGGGGCGCTGCATCTTTTAATGGATGCAAATGATTCCATAGCAGGCGGCATCGATCAGTTATAGCAGTCCATCCTCCTCTCAGTTGACTTGGTGAGCCCCGCTTCATATCGGGGTCATGTATCTTTTATTTCTCATGTATTGTGTTTTAAGGAATATCCGGGGCCTTATTTCCGGCACTATCCTATTACATTGTTATACCGGTTAGAGGAGCCGTAGACATAGTTTGGGTTGTATATTAGTGCTGGGGAAGTCAAACGAGTTATACTGTGTTTGAATTACTTATTCCACTTCAGACTATGAAAATGTGTGAAATTTGAGACTTTAAAATGAAGTAACTTATGGTAATGAATTGGTATTGTATACATGATCTCCTTTTTGTCTAATTAATGAAAATATGTATTCTCTTTATTCATAAGTGAGTTTGGGTAGAAAGTATCTAACATGCTTGCTTGACCGGGTTCACGCGGTTGAGCGTAGGTCGCGCTCCCCGAGTTCGGGGTGTGACACATGGCTACACCTCGGGATGAGATTTTGGCATTCAAGCAAGATCCAAATGAACTACTACACGAGATATGAGAATGCTATAGAACAATGGTTAAGGAATGTCCCAACAACGATATGACTGAGAATATATAGGATCAACACAACCAACCAATGTGTAGTGAATCAACTTGCCGGTGGGAACTTCATGACTATGCCTTATGTGGAGGCGTGTGAGATTTTAGATGAAATGGCAGAAACATCATCAGCCTGGCAATCCCGGGCTAATGTTCCACAAGGTGATCCCAACGTGATCCACCTTCACAAAGAGTTGCATGACCATGGGCAAGTAATTGTTGAATTGACTACCACCATGAATCATTTAGCAAAGGCTCAACTTCAACAAGTGCAAAATCCTAAGCAAGTCAATGCCATGGAGGGAGTGAACATGATGGTGAACAAAAGAATGACCAAGGGTCCACAAGTGCAACATCGAGTGGAGAATTATGTGCAAGGGGATAGTGGTTTTGGTCAAGATGATTCTTATAATGAACAAGAAGAGGAGGTGAAATATGTGAACAACTTTCAAGTGCAATGAAACAACTTCAAAGGCCCAAACCAACAATAATGACGACCCCAAAACAATCAAGGCAATTGGAATTCTAATAACCAAGGGATATGGAATGGTGGAAAAAAATCAAGGGAATTGGCATAACAACGACATTCAATGAAATTAGAGTGGCAATAACCACAGAAATTGGGGGGGGGGGGGTAATCAAGGTGGATGGAACAACAATCAAGGCAATAGGGGGTCGGGTTTTCAAAGACACCCTATGTATCAACAACCAAGCAACCCGCCTCCTTATCCTTCCCATGGTCCTAGTTCTTCAAATAATGAGATATGGCATATTGAGAACATGTTCAAGCAAATGATGGAAAAGAATACCGATTCGGATGCCCAACTTGCCTCACACAACACATCGATCAAGTTCTAAATTCTCTCAAGTTAGAAGTTCAAATGGGGAAAATCTCTCAAGTTCTAAATTTTCGTCCTAATGGGGCACTACCAAGTGACACGGTGGTAAACCCAAAGGGTGGAAACAACACGGGGCATGCCATGGCCGTTACTACAAGAAGTGGAAGAGGTGGGAATGCACCCACCTCGAGTCAAAATCAATTTGTGGATGATGAGCAAGTGGTACAAGAAGAAGAGGTCTCGAACAATATGATGCAATCAAATGATGAAGTTTTGATCGATATTGATAATAGTGTGGAAGAGACTCAAGCGGAGGTGAACCTATCTAGGGATCATATTATTGACATACCGGAGCCGGTAGTGCAACAGGCTAAGGCACCATTGCCTAAGCCTCCACCTCCATACCCTCAAAGACTTGCCAAACAAAATGGCGAGAATCAATTCAAAAAGTTCATTCAAATGATGAAGAGTCTCTCAATTAATGTGCCATTAGTTGAAGCTTTGGAACAAATGCCAGGCTATGCGAAGTTTATGAAGGATCACGCGACAAAGAAGCGGTCAATGAATTTTGAAAATATCAAAGTCACACATCAAGTGAGTGCAGTTGTGCACTCAACGACTCCTAAGTTGGAGGATCCCGGTGCTTTCAAGATTCCTTGTACAATTAGAAGTGCCGAGTTTGCTAAAGCTCTTTGTGATCTTGGGGCAAGTATCAATTTTATGCGCTATACGGTTTTCAAGACCTTGGGAATTGGGCAACCAAGACCCACTGCTATGAGATTGCAAATGGCCGATCATACTATGAAGAGACCTTTGGGAGTGGTTGAGGATGTCTTGGTTCGTGTTGATAAATTCATTCTGCTGTCATATTTTGTCATTCTAGATTGTGAAATTGATTATGAGGTGCCGATTATTCTTGGAAGACCTTTCCTTTCTATGAGGAAGGCTCTTTATGATGTTGAAGCTGGAGAACTCACCTTCTAGGTGGGTGATGAAAAAGTGGTATTCTGTGTGTGTAAGTCCATGCGGAAACCAAATAGCAACGAGGTGTGCTCTTTTGTGGACTTGGTGACGGATGTCACTATTGATGATACAAGTGCCACAATCAATGTTGGTGATATGTTGGAGGCCGTCTTGCTCAACTTTGATGATGACGAGATGGCTGGTTTCATGGAATGTGTGTACTCTTTGGAAGGAATAGGGTCGTACAATTATGCACCCTGGAAACTATCTTTGGATCTTGAAAATAGGACAACTCCTCCTACAAAGCCTTCCATTGAAGAGCCTCCTACATTGGAGTTGAAGCCATTGCCTCCACCTCTTAGGTATGAATTTCTTGGCCCTTGCTCTACTTACCGGTTATTCTTTCCTCTTGTTTCACTAACGTGCAGGTAGATTCTACATTGACGGTGCTACAAAATAGGAATAAGTCTATTGGGTGGACACTCGCGGATATTCGGGGGGATAAGCCCCACATTTTTCATATATAAGATCAACGTGGAGGAAGGTGCAAAACCATCTATTGAACATCAAATGAGACTCAAGGAGGCTATGCAAGAAGTTGTCAAAAATGAGATTATCAAGTGGTTGGATGACGGGGTTGTTTACCCCATTTTTGATAGTTCATGGACTTCTCCGATTGAATGTGTCCCGAAGAAAGGGGGCATGACTCTTGTCACTTATGACAAGAATGAGTTGATTCCTACAAGAACGGTGACCAGTTGGAGAGTGTGAATGGACCATCGCAAGCTCAACAAAGTCACAAGGAAGGATCATTTCCCACTTCCTTTATTAGATCAAATACTTGATAGATTGGCCGGTCGTGCTTTCTATTGCTTTTTGATGGGTATTCTGGCTACAACCAAATCCTTATTGTGCCGGAGGATCAAGAGAAAACAACTTTTGCATGTCCCTATGGTACTTTCGCCTTCAAGCGGATGCCATTTGGTTGGTGCAATGTACCAGTGACTTTTCAAAGGTGTATGATGGCTATCTTCATGGACACGGTGGAGGACTACCTTAGAGTTCTCATGGATGACTTCTCGGTGGTTGGAGATTCTTTTGATGATTGTCTTAAAAATTTAGATAAAGTGTTGGCAAGATGTGAAGAAACAAATTTGGTGCTCAATTGGGAGAAGTGTCATTTCATGGTCGAGGAAGGCATTGTCCTTGGCCACAAAATATCAAAGAATGGAATTGAAGTTGACAAGGCAAAGATTGAGGTGATTTCTAAACTTCCACTTCCAACTTCGGTGAAGGGTGTGCGGAGTTTCTTAGGCCACGCATGTTTTATTGGCGTTTCATCAAAGATTTCTCTAAGGTGGTGAACCCATTGTGCAAGCTTTTTGAGAAATATGCTAAGTTTAACTTCAATGATGATTGCATGAGAGCCTTTGAATTTTTAAAGTTCAAGTTGACAACTACTCCCATCATCATCGCTCTAAATTGGAATGTCCCTTTTGAACTCATGTGCGATGCAAGTGACGTAGCGGTTGGGACTGTTTTGGGGCAATGCATCAATAAGATTTTTCATCCGATCTACTATGCTAGTAAGACCATGAATGGTTCCCAAGTTAACTATACCGTTACAGAGAAAGAGCTCCTTGCCATTATGTTTGCAATTGAGAAGTTCCGCCCGTACTTGATGGGTGCAAAAGTTATTGTCCACACAGATCATGTGGCGCGTCATTATCTTATGAGCAAGAAAGATTCCAAAGCTCAATTGATGAGATGGGTGATTTTGTTGCAAGAGTTTGATATTGACATCCAAGATAGAAAAGGGAGTGAAAATTAAGTGGCGGACCACTTGTGTCGTTTGGAGGAGGAGGGGAGGCCCCACGATGGCCTTGAAATCAATGACTCCTTCCTCGATGAGACACTCTTGGCTATTTCAATGAAAGTAGTGCCATGGTTCGCGGATCTAGCAAATTGCCTTGTGTGTGGAATCATCCCGGATGATTTCTCTTCAAACCAAAGGAAGAAGCTCAAACGGGATTGTCAAGACTATTATTAGGATGAACCATACCTTTTCCGGATTTGTACGGATGGGGTGATTAGAAGATGTGTACTGGAAGAAGAGCAAGGTGATATTCTTCGAGCTTGTCATTCTTCTCCATATGGTGGTCATCATGGTGGAGCAAGAACGGCAACCAAAGTGCTTAGTTGTGGTTTCTATTGGCCCAATCTTTACAAAGATACAAGTGATTTAGTGAAAAGATGTGATGAATGTCAAAGGGTCGGTGAAATCTCAAATAAAGATGAAATTCCCCTCACCACCATTTTGGAGATTGATGTTTTCGATGTGTGGGGTATTAACTTCATGGGTCCTTTTATAAGTTCATGTTGAAATACCTACATCTTGGTCGCGGTGGATTATGTGTCCAAATGGGTGGAGGCCTTTGATCTACCCAACAATGAATCGAGAAGTGTGGTGGCATTCTTGAAGAAGAATATTTTCACAAGGTTTGGTACTCCGAGGGCTATTATAAGCGGCGAGGGGTCACATTTTTGCAACAAGGCTTTCGGCGCTTTACTTATCAAGTATGGTGTTATGCATAAAGTCACAACCCCTTATCATCCGCAAGCTAGCGGTCAAGTGGAAGTCTCCAACCGGGAGATAAAGAGTATTTTGTGCAAAACAGTGAATGCTAACTGGACGGATTGGTCCAAGAAGCTTGATGATGCATTATGGGCTTATCGGACAGCTTACAAAACATCTATCAGAATGTTTTCGTACTGGCTGGTGTTCGGAAAAGCTTATCATCTTCCAGTAGAACTTGAGCACAAGGCTATGTGGGCTCTAAAGAAGTTAAATCTTGATAGGGATGTAGCCGGTAACTTGAGGGCTACACATTTGAATTAATTGGATGAATTTCGGTACCATACCAACACAAGTTCGTCCTTGTACGAAGAAAAGATGAAATATCTTCATGACAAATACATTTGGAACAAAGAGTTCAAGGTGGGCGATCTTGTATTGTTATTCAACTCAAGGTTCAGGATGTTTCCGGAAAGCTAAAGTCTAAATGGAGTGGTCCCTTTGAAATTGTGGGTGTGACACCTTTTGGTGCATTGGACTTGAAGAACAAAAACAGTAAAGTATTCCAAGTCAATTTCCACTTAGTGTAGCACTATTTGGGAAATGTTGGATATAGCCACGTCGTAGCGGTCATTCATTTCAATTGATGGTATTCTACGTCATGCTGCAACGTTAAATCAGGCGCTTCTTGGGAGGCAACCCATGTTTCTTTTCCTCTCATCTATTTTTGTTTGTAGTTAGGTGTTATTTTTGTGCTAACTTGATTTGAAGTGTGCTACGGGTTGAGTGTGACTTATAGGAACGGTGAACAGAAATGAGGCTAAGTATTGAAAGAAGTGCGGACTGAAGATGATTTGTGCGGACCACACAATTTGGAGTGCTGTACCAAAAACACACTGTGGCTGCATAGTTACCTTGCGGACCGCATAAATGGAGGATTCAAAATGCCAACTCTCTGAAGTTGGTCTGTCAGAAAAATGGTCAATCTGCGGTCACAACAGGAAATCTGCAGCCGCGACAAGGAATCTTCCGCCGCACTCAAAATTCTGTGGACCGCAGACAATGCACCAACTTAAGCTCACCAGGTAACAGAGTGCGGACCACAACTGAAATTGCGCGGCCGCACTCGCTCCTCCTTCCCTTAGAAAATCACTTGTATAAATAGAGGGCCAAGGAAACTGTTACACTTTTTCCTCTTTGAGCACAAAACTTGCACTATATTGCAATTTCTTGGTGAATCATCTACCCACAATCCCAACAATTGTGATCACTCATCCCTTGCACTCATTCACAACTGGTATGCTCAAATTCCTTGTTAGAATATTTGATTTTTTAGTCTAATTTGTAGCTTTTTAATTATTTTTAGGCTATTTGTCAATAAAACTCAATTATGCATTCATGTGGGGGAAAACCTATAGTGGGTTAACTAATTCATGCTCATTGGGGAATGGCTCAACATATTTTCATGCCTTTATGCCGATACCATGTCAAATTTGCACAAAAATTACAAACCATAGACTGAAATAATGGATTGTCTGTAGTGTTTTGAATTCTACGGCCGTACCTGAAATTGTGCGGTCCACAGAAGTTGATTCTAGGGAAGCTTTAGTAAAGAATGGATCGGCGACCGCAAGAAATTTGTGCGGACCGTAGAATTCCCATCGCGGCCGCAGAATTCCCATTGCGGCCGCAGGACAAACCTTTCACTGTCATTATAGAGTCTACATTCTGTGACTCAAATGGGCGGCCACAGGACTAATTGTGCGGATCATGATGCAGCCGCATCTGCCAATTCTCTGTCATCAGAGAGTTGGCATATATTAGGTTTTTGAGATGCGGCCTCAAGTGAAATTATGTGGACCGCACTTCACTTTTGCGGCCGTAAAGCTAAATTGTGTGGTCTGCAAAGCCTTATCTGCGGCCGTAGTAAAATTGTGCAGACTGCACATCCTTACCATGCAATCATACTGTGTCTATGACCCTCACTGTGTTTTCTGGTGTATTCTTGCCTATTTCTTGTGTATGCCTGAAACATTGAATTGCAACTAACAACCGCCTTTGCTTGATATAGACAATGGTTCAATCTAGAGGTAGAGGCGACACTTCCAAAAGGAGCGGTGAACCTTCTCGGGGACGAGGCAGGAGAGCTTTTCCTATGAACCAACAACAGGAAATCAGAAAACAACAGCCGGGAGAGGGAGAGCTGCAAATCTCTCCGAGACAAGTTCATACGCCCCGTCTAGGGATGTATCATAGGGAAACTCGGCCTCTGTTCATGAACAACCAACAGTATAATCCAGGCCATCAGGGAGATTTCAACTTAGGGACGAGCCGTCCTCATCCCACAACACTTCTGAGGGATCGAAAAGTGCTAGTCAGGCTTTTGAGCCTTCAGCAGCATCAGTCCCTATGACATAAGATACACACACTCAGGACATACCCGATGATAGTAGAGGGGGAGATGCCACAACTGCTGGGATTGAAAGAACAAAAAGAAAGAGGTTTGGGAGGACCGATTCGTCAGCCTAGCAGCTTTCACTAGTTTTCACACATGGTGGCCGGTAAGGTCGCTAAAACTTGAGCGACAGTTCTTACTGACAGATTTAGAGAGGTACAACCCGGCCGTGCTGAGGAAATTTAGAGAATGCAAAGGGTAGATGTGGTTTACCCAGAGTGTGGTGGATACTAAGGAATACCTTGTCCAAGAATTCTACGCCAATGTGGCGCATATCAAAAATGGGACAAAGGTGACAAAAGTGTAAACCTCAAAGTGTGATTTGATCAGCATACACTGAACACATACTTGGGCTTTGATGATGTCGAGCCAAAAAGAATACCTGGAAAAGTGTTCACTTGGGGATGCAGTTCCTCTATGGTTAGCGGAGATTCTATCTGCACCAGGACCACCAACACCATGGATCACCGCTGAGGTTCCTATCCACCAGAGCACACTGAGCTTCGAAGCAAAAGGGTGGCAATCATTTGTCTACAGCATACTTGACCCGAGTCAAAATGAGACTCACTTGCCGATTCCTCGGGCAGTCTTAGTTACCTCTATTATGGTCGGGTACCTTATCAATGTGGGTGCCGTGATATCGGCCAACATCTCAGTGATCGCCTGACAGGATGACTCTTCCTACCTATACCCCAAAAACCATTACAGAATATTTTACGGACGCGAGTGTGGAACCAAGGAATTTTGATACAAAGGTAAGGTCGAAGAAGCCTTTATCATGGTACTCACTTATGGATGCAAACAACCCAAAGAGAAAAGGTCGTCCGTCTACTACCACAGGCCAATCTAATAAGCCAGTTGTGGTAATTGCAGATGGCAGCTCATGTTCCATCCACTACGGTTGAGTTTTCCTTTAGTGCCACAGCTATGCCTCCACCATCATCTTCACTCCCTTTTGCAGTTCCTAACACAACTTCCACCTCGGCTTTGAAGCCGGTGCACATGCCTACTGCTCCATTTTATGCACTGAGAGTCTCCCAGACATTGGCGAGCCTCAATAACTGGATGCAGACAACAACTGCAAAGCTGTCTGACTTATCCAGTAGTGTTGCAGCACAGTCTACTGTTCAGGCACCTCAGTCTCCATCAATAGTTGAGGAGACATTGAAGAAGATCCTAGAGAACCAAAACACCATCATGGCTACCTTGGTACAACACGGGTCAGTGATCGAAGAGCTGGGAAAAGAAGTCAAGAAGATGAGAAAGTCCCAGGCCAGCAAGAAGTCAGTGGACAAGCTCCGGAGATAGGTGACCAAGCTTGCTACAGCCGGAGATATCCCCTTTGATATGTTGATTGACCCACACCCTTCAGGCCCAGACCCTGCAGCACCATCAGCACCGGTGGCACCAGCTGGCTAGTCTCAGGAGCCAGACTTTACTACCGACACTATCGAGGCAGTGAATTAGATGTTCACCAACCCAGTCACACCAATAGTTGAGGATGATGAGATTCAGTTGGATGAGACTAAGGGTGGTGACATTGCTGTGGACACAGAGATGTCCAAGGAGCCATAGGGAGTTTTCTTCACTCTTTCCACTTTTTATTCCTATTTTGTTAAGTATTGGGGACAATGCTTATCTTTATTCGGAGGGGTGGAGTTTATTGATCATATTTGGTATATTCTGAAACATTTGGCCTGTAAGAATTTGATATTATTTTCTTTTTCTTTCTTATTCTGTATATATTCTCTCTTTTTCTATCATTATGTATATTCAGTAATTTTTGTTTATTAGCTTCTTTATTTGTGTTCCTTTGTTAGTTCTTAGTTTGAGTTAGTAGCTTCTTTGTTTGATTTAGTAGCTTATTTTTATATTCTAGTACATAATAAGCCTCTGGCTTTCTTAATCCCACGGTTCTTTCCAAAGGTAGTTGTTGTGTGAACCGGGTGACTCGTCCCAACGATGGATGGTGTGACAACCTTTTTAAGGGAATGAGTCCGTTTTTGCTGTTTAGGTAATAATAGTAGTAGTAATGAATAAAAAGACCTAATTAAGTTATGCTCGAATAGTCAAACATGTTTCAACTGGTGCCAACACACTTAACTATGTGCTTATGGTTAGAAACAAGTTTTTTGAAAGAAATAGCTCTAGTTAGTGATTTTTGTGACTTTTGTGTTGACTTTGGCAACCATCGAATGATTTAATTGAACCATAGTGATTTTCAATCTTGAATGTGGTCATTGTGGGCCCTCGACTCTATCCTCTTTAACAATCTACTTGTGTGAGAGGTGAGATGCTTTATTTCTAGTCCAAGTACCCATGCGAAAGGTCTAGAACTTGGCCCGAATGTATTTTAAGGCAAAATCTTAAGTTTTGCTTGGCTTGAGAAGTGATTGTAGGCTTTCCTTGGCCCGTTTGAGTTTTCTATTGCCTACTAATGATGCTATCCCTAGTCAACCCCTTTGAGCCTCGAGCCTTTCTCATTTGATAACTATTTTACAAGACTTTACCCGTTTTGTCGTGACCCTCTCTTGGAACCCGAGCATTCCTTAACACTCTTGAGAAATAAATGCCTAAAAATGTAAGTTTAGGGGAGGGATGAGGAACTTGAAAAAGGTATCAAGGAACAAAAAGAGAAAAGAAATGATGAGAAGGAAAGGGCAAGAGAAGAAAAGAATAAAAAGAAAAATGCAAAAAGGTGAATAAGTGGAAGAGTTGAAGGAATTCGAACAGAGGTAATGATCCCAAACATGGAGAAATCAAAGAGAGAGAAAATAAATGTATTAATAAAGAAAGAGTAATGTTAAGTCTCTCTAGTCCCCCAAGGAAAAGAAAGTGCCTCAAAGAATTGGCAAAGTGTGAGCCGAGAAATGAAAAATGGAGTGCTTAAGGAAAAGAGTAACCACTCACCCATACAGTATCCAACCATAATCCAAAAGCCTTCATTACACCCCAAAAGAAGTACTACTTGATTTCAAGGAGAGTGATCTTACATTAGAAGCGATCTACATGAGGGACAAGCCTATGGTACTTGAAGTCGTACTTGCGACATTCTCTTGAGAGAGATGAGTGAACCTTTCATAAATATTTGGATTGAGTGCCAAATTTCTTAAGTGAGCCAGGAAATAGAAAGTAGAGGAGGAAGAGTTTGGAGTCTACCATGACCTACACGATAGAGCAAAAGTCCTCGATAAGTAAAGTCAATTCTTGAAGCTCAAATGTCACATTAGAACTATATGCGCATGAATGTTTAACTTGTCGCCTTATTGGTAATACATGAGTAGTGTGGGTAATTGTTGGTCCCAACTTATGTGTGAATGGCTCACATTTGACTCGCTGAAATCACCCTTATAGGTGGCTTTGTTTATGATATTTTCAGTTAGTTCAGTATTCAGTTTTAGCATTCATTCACACATTAATGTGATCACATTCAGAAGGGAGATCTAGCCGACCTCCCCTTGTGTGAGTGCCACCAGGGCCAGGGTTAGCTACCCAACACTCGTATGGGCTATTGTTTATTGGGGAGATAGGTCGACACTCCCCCGTGCGTGTTGCCATATCTCACGTACGCAGGGCCAATGTGTGTAACTATTTCTCGGAAAAGTTATTCTTTCAAAAAAATAACTCAATTTTCAACTTTAGTTTCAGTTATCAGTTATAGACTCATTTTTTAATTTTAGTTATCAGTTTACAGTTTTTATAATTTATGTTTTAGTTCATTAAATTTTATATATTTTAAATGATTTACATAATATCATGTGAACCTACTTTCTTTAATATTATGATTTTTCCCAAAAGGTCTCACTCCGTCTTTTTAGGAGGTAGTTTATGAGACTCACTGGGTATCCTTTGGTGGTACTTAGCTTGTTTGAGCCTGCTACGTCGTGTAGAAGGTATTGAGATTGTAGATGAGAAGACACACGGCTAGAGATAGACTCTATTGACTTTGTTGGTGAGCCCATTGATTCTTTCCAACGGTAGCCAAATTTCTTCATCTTATGTAACTTTATTTTGCATGTTATATATTCCCGGGGAGTGCCCCATAGTTTATATATTTAGATTTAAATCTTTAGAGGCTCATGACTTTGTCCAATGGGTTATGGCTCTTAGTAAACCTATGTTAGAATTATGTAACTCAGTTTTTAGACAATTAGTTAAATTTAATTTTAGTTATTCAATTTTATTGAACTTAATAGTATTATAATATTTACACTCAGCATAGACAAGGTAAGGCTTCTCTCAACGATCACTTAGAGTTGGATGCCAATCACATCCCATCCAAGTTTGGGGGCATGACAGTTTTGACATGTCGGCCGAGATCGAGGAAGCCAAAAAGCTCGAGTCCGAGGCAAAAGAGCTCTACGAGCCTGAGGGTGCCGAAGGCTTCGATGCTTTCGGGGGCTCTGATGGTTCGGAGGGCTCTTATGGTTCTGGCGATGAATCCGGCCCCGGTGAATACCAGGCATAGATGCCTTAGTACTTTTTTAGTTTATGTATATTTCTTTATTTATTTTGGAGCCATTTTTATTAAAATCTCGGTGTGACCGGAAGTTCTCAAGATGCTTAAGTGATTTTAGACGATACCTTTATCGAGGGTAACCTTTTAGCATGTTTCAAATTTTTATAAAGGCCTTACTTTCTGATTACGAGCTTCGGACGTTTCTGAGCCATTTTAAGGGTGGCCGTAGCCATTTATATTTGGGCACTTCCTAATAGGTTTGGTGCCTCCAGGATTCAGTAGCCCGGGTTATCTGAACTTTCTTCGGGTGACGGTCCCTGGGTAGGGGTAGCCTTTGGGCTCGATAGTCCCCGAGTAGGGGTACCCCGTGGGCTCTTAGGTTCTGGAATTGAAGAAGCAAAAAAATGCATAACAGCAAGGTGGAACTTTCTTTCATTTCTCAGTGTGTAAAGTACATGATCGAAAGCGAATAAAAACTTGCATCATGTCTAGAGTGGACTATGTGGGCACGGTTCATACGATCATTTGGCCCTTCAATGGATCCAAACCACCAAGCCTTAGCTTTTAGTATACAAGGTTTTTTCTTTTTTCCTTGCTAAAAAACCTTAATCTGAGGGTAATGGCCCCTAGTATTCGAGGTCGAGCTTGAGAGGGCTCAGATACTGTTGATATGAAGTGAATGATCATTGACTCCGGTTTGAGACTGCTAAGTTAGCACGTTTTACTGTTGCCTCGTTAAAAATCTTACCGAAAAACCTATTTTGGGACAACCAGTTTAAGAAAAATAAAATGCAACGCGCGCTTTCAAACATAATAGCCACATCCATCCTTGGACGTTTTCCTGTAAATGTTAGTCCAATTCATAACATGATTAAAGAGCTATTGAGTTCGTACCTTAGCACTAGTACCACTTTAAGTGTGTCACGTTCTAGTTGTTCGGTAGTTGCACGTCGTTTCCTGCTTCGTGTTTGTATGAGCATTTGCCGGTAATTCCAACGACTCAATATGGTCCTTACCAATTTGGTTCCAGCTTCCCCTTGTTCGGAATTCGGGTATGTAATGTTACTTTCCTCAACACCAAGTCCCCGATCTTGAAATGTCAGAGGTTGGCTCTTCGGTTGTAGTATCTTTCTATTCGCTGTTTCTAGGCGGCCAACCGGACTAGGGAGGCCTCCCGCCTTTTATCCAATAGTTCCAGGCTTGTGATCATGGCCTCGCCGTTTGACTCTTCCGTCGCATATTGGAACCTGAGGCTCAGTTCTCCTACTTTGACTAGTATTAAGGCTTCGACCCCGTAGACCAACAAAAATGGGGTGGTCCCAGTACTAGACTTCGAGGTCGTACGGTATGCCCACAGGACTTCGGGCAAGATTTCCTTCCATTTCCCTTTGGCATCGGTCAACCTCTTTTTTAGGTTTTGAAGTATGGTCTTGTTTTTTTGATTCCGCATGTCCATTCCCACTAAGGAGGTAAGGTGTTGATAGTATCTTCTTAATCTTGTGATCTTCGAAAAAATTATTTACCTTGCTGCCGATAAATTGTTTCCCATTATCGCAAATGTCCTTGGCCGTTATCCCGAATCGACATATTATGTGGTCCCAGATAAAGTCAATGATTTCTTTCTCCCGGACCTTTTCGAACGCTTGAGCTTCGACCCATTTGGAAAAGTAATCGGTCATAAAAAGTATGAACTGAGCCTTACCGGGTGCCCACGGTAGGGAACCGACGATGTCCATTCCCCATTTCATAAATGGCCATGGGGACTGGACTAGGTGGAGTAGCTCTCCCGGTTGATGGATCATCGGTACGTGCCACTGGCAGTTGTTGCATTTTCGTACGAAGTCCTACGCATCTTTCTCCATTTCAATCCAATAATAGCTGGCCCTGATTAATTTTCGGACCAAAGATTCTGCCCCCGAATGATTCCCGCAAATGCCTCCATGAACTTCTCAAGGCATATTCAGTATCTCCCAGCCCCAAGCATCTGGCTAGCGGGCTGTCGAACGTTCTCCTGAACAATGTCCCTTCGACCAAGCTAAATCTGGCAGCCTTGGTACACAGGGCTCTCGATTCCTTAGGATCCCAGGGCAATTTCTCAGTCTTCAAGTAGTCTATGTACTTGTTCCTCAAATCCCATGTTAAACTTCGTTGAGTTTTCTTCAGCGTCGCCTTCTTCTATCACTGACTTCATGAGTTATAATACTGTTCTCGAACTAAATTCATCGATATCAACCGACGACCCCAAGTTAGCTAGAGCATCGGCCTCGCTGTTTTGATCTCCGGGCACATGTTGTAGGGTCTATTCCCTGAATTGATGCAGCGTTACCTGTAATTTGTCTAGATACATTCGCATTCATTCCTCGTTCACTTTGAATGTTTCATTGACTTGATTTACCCCGATAAGGGATTCGCACTTAGCTTCTATCACCTCAGGCTCATGGCTTTTAGCCAATTTAAGACCTGCAATCATGGCCTTATACTCAGCCACATTGTTAGTCAATTTTATAGTTCTAATAGACTGCCAAACTACATTCTCCGTAGGTGGTTTCACCACGATGCTGAACTCGCACCCCTTTGCGTTTGAGGAACCGTCCGTAAAAAAGGGTCCAAATTCCCAAGGTAGTCCCCAAGGTTAGCAATAATTTCCTTTCGACTTCAGGCATTAAGGCCGGCGTAAAGTCGGCCACGAAGTCTGCCAAATTTTGAGATTATATGGCAGTTTAGGGTCGATACTTGATATCGTACCAGCTGAGTTCGACGTACTATTTGGCCAACCAGCCTGAGAGCTTAGGTTTGTGCATGATGTTCCTCAGTGGGCAAGAGGTTGTGACACATATGAGGAGGAATTGAAAGTATGATTTTAACTTTCAAGAGGTGCATAACAAAGCGAGCGCCAATTTTTCTAGGTGAGGATACATTGTTTCGGCCTTGCCTAGCGTTCTACTGACATAGTAGATAGGAAATTATGTACCTTCCTCTTCCCGAACTAAGACTCCACTTACCGCCAAGTAAAGGTACAACTGTTCATCTGCCTTCGGAATATGGAGCAAGGGCGGACTCGATAAGTTACGTTTTAGTTCTTCCAAAGCTTGTTGGCATTCCGGGGTCCTGGAAACGTTATTCTTCTTCTTCAACAGTGAGAAGAACCGATGGCTTTTGTCTCAGGACCTCGATATGAACCGGCACAGGGCGGCTATATGCGCGGTCAGCCTCTGAACGACCTTGATATTGTCCATGACGGTGATATCTTCTATGGCTTTGATTTTTTTGGGATTGATCTCGATCCCTCGATTGGACCGGAGGAATTTTCCCGATCCGACCCCAAATGCACACTTTTTCGGGTTCAGCTTCATATTGTTTTTCTTCAATATGTCGAGGTTTCTTGCAAATATTTCAAATGGTCCTCTACTCGCAGGTACTTGACTAACACGTTGTCAATATAAACTTCCATTGATTTTCCTATCTGTTCTTCGAACATCCGATTTACTAGGCGTTGATAGGTGGCACCGAAATTCTTTAATATGAATGGCATAAAACTGTAACAATAGGTGCCGAATTTAGTGATAAAGGAAGTCTTTTCTTGATCGCCCAGGTCCATTCGAATTTGGTTGTACCCGGAATAGGCATTGAGAAAGCTAAGTATCTCATGCCCGGCCGTTGCGCCGATCATCCGATCAATGCTAGGCAAAGGAAAATAATCCTTAGGGCATGCCTTGTTCAGATATTTGTAATCCACATACATTCTTAGCTTATTTCCTTTTTAGGTACTACCACTACGTTAGCTAACAAGTACGGATATTTAACTTCCCGAATGGACCCTATTTGAAGGACTTCAGATACCTCGTCCTTGATGAATGCATGCTTGACCTCGGACTGTGGTCTCCTTTTCTGCTTAACCGGATGGTACTTTGGGTCCAAACTCAGCTTATGAGTGGTTACCTCCGGCAGGATCCCTGTCATGTCAAGATGGGACCAAGCAAAACAATCTATGTTAGCTATAAGAAATTCAATGAGTTTTTTTCCTGAGCTCGGGAGTTAACCCCATGCCCAGGTATACCTTTCGATCTGGTAAGTGTTCGATCAATATAACTTGCTCCAACTCCTCGACCATCAATTTGGTGGAATCGGTATCATCAGGAGCTATGAACGATCTAGGAAATCCGTAATCATCCTCCTCGTCTACTCCTCGCTCTTGCGGTTCGGTCGGGACCAATATCGGTGATTGCTATTTAATTTCTTCGTTCTTGCTTGGCTTCGTGTTACTTGATGTAGAGATCACGGGTACCGGGATTACCTCGTCAACTGCAAACATTTCCTCTGAGGCTGGCTACTTTCTGTAGATCATCTTGATTCATCCTGACGTAGGGAACTTCGGTGCCTGATGTAAGGTTGAGGGTACAACCCTCATGTTATGAACCCATGGCCTTTCGAATAGGGCGTTGTACCTCATGTTCCCTTAGATCACGTAGAATTTTGTCTCTTGGATCGTCCCAACGGTGTTCACTGGCAGGGTTATCTCCCCTTTAGTAGTTTCGCATGCCGTGTTAAATCAGTTCAATACCCGGACCGCCAGCACTATTTGGTCTTGTAACCCCAACTGTTCTACGACACTCAATCTGATGATGTTGGTCGAGCTACCTGGATCAATCAACATACATTTAACTCGAGATTTATTAATAAGTATGGATATTACCAGTGCAACACTATGAGGTTGTACGATGCCCTTGGCATCCTCATTGCTGAACGAAATGGTTCCCTCCGGGACGTAATCTTGGGTGCACTTTTCCCTCATGGTGGATACTTTAGTGCGTTTTATCATTGGCCCTTGGGGGACATCGACCCCTCCAATGATCATGTTGATGCCGTGCTGAGGTTCTTCTTGTTCGATACGTTTGTTGGAGTCACTGTTTTTGAAGTGATTTTTGAATCGATCACTCAGAAATTCTCGGAGGTGCCCGTTATTAAACAACCGGGCAACTTCTTCTCTCTATTTCCATCAGTCCTCGGTCATGTGGCCATCAGTGCCATGATACTTACACATCAGGTTAGGATCTCTCTGGGTATGGTCGGGCTATATTGGTCGAGGCCACTTGTTTTCCTTAATCCGTCCAATGGCTGATACGATGTTAGCAGCATCAACGTTGAAGTTATACTCTAATAATGTTGGTTCTTACCTTCCCCCGAGCGGCTTGTCAAAACCATTTTTGCTCATCAGACCTCGGCTATTGGGCCCTCGATCGCTTCTCTTTTCGTTCCCTGTGGGGTTACGCCCGGACTCGTTTCCCTTTAGATCCGCGATGTATGGTTGATACCGATCTCCGACCGGCCTTGATTCATGGTCGACGACTCTCTTGGACCTGTCGTCGACTCTGATGGGAAAACCGGACCCAGAAGGGGCTTCGAGTTGGTCATCCTCGACTCTGATTTTTTACTAGTGTCTGTTGTGGACGTCGGCCCAAGTTATAGCCGGGTACTCTACCAAATTTTGTTTTAGCTACTGCGAAGCCAAGGAGCTTCGGGAGGTTAAGACCTTGAGTGATTGCCTGAACAGCCCAATCATCCTCAACCGGAGGTAGGTCCATCCGTTCCATTTGAAACCTTGACACGACCTCCCTGAGCATCTCGTTATCCCTTTGCTTAACCTTGAAAAGGTCCAATTTTCTGGTCTCGATCTTGATGGCCCCGACATGAGCCTTCACAAAAGCAGCCGCAAGCATAACGAACGAGCCAATGGAATTTGGTGGTAAATTGTGGTACCATATCATTGCTCATTTTGACAGAGTTTTCCCGAACTTCTTTAGTAACACCGACTCGATTTCATCGTCTTCCAAGTCTTTGCCTTTGATGGCGCATGTGTAGGAGGTCACATGCTCATTTGGATCTGTGGTTCCGTTATATTTTGGAATATCAGACATATGAAACCTCTTCGGGATTGTCTTTGGTGCCGCGCTCGGAGGGGAAAGGTTTTTGGACAAATTTCTGGGAATCCGGTCATTTCAATATTGGGGGTGCTCCGGGGATGTGATCGGCCCTGGAATTATATGTCTCCACCTTCTTGTCGTTGGCCGCAATTTTCTTTTCACCTGATTCCACCCGCTTCGTTAATTCTTCAAGCAATTTCATTACTTCGGGACTGACCCCGGACTCACCACTCGGTATTTTGGTGATCTACTCATTTCTTCGGGTGTTTTCCCAGGATGGTTCAGGCTCGACTCTGCTGGGGGTGCATTTTTGATTTTGCAGCTGCGCTATCACCACCTGTTGAGATTGCAATATTTCAAAGATTAACTGTAGGCTAAGCCCATCGCCTTCGCCTTCGGGCACTTCTTGAGCCGTTGGACGGGCTCCTCCGCGAACACTGTTCTCTGGGATCGGTTGGCAGGTTGACGTCGATGGCCACCTACGAGTTATCATTGACTGGGTCGACAACTAGGACTCTATAGGGATCAGTAGGAGGCACCTCGTTGCTAGGCACTAGATTGTTATTTTCGCCATGATGGCCAGACTCCGTCGCAACATTCAAGTGAGCAGACTGAGAATTTGACATTTTTAAGCTGACCTGAAATTGAGACCTTAAAAAACAAGCGTAAAATAAAGTGTGTTATGTAGATTTGTATCAAACCACCACTATTATCCTTAGTCTCACGGTGGATGCCAAATTGTTTACCCTTAAAAGGGATAACAATTAAATTTATACGCGGTTTTAAGGATATGAGGATTGATTCAACACAAATAATCAAGAATGTTAGATAAACGAGTTAAATATAGAATGAATAATCAAACCAATTGTGATGTTACGGCCGGGTTTGGATTTAAGCTGAACAGTAGCTTTACCCTCGATCGGACCCTTACTCGGAGCCAATCATATATGAAGAACAACAATAAAATATGAACTTTGCAATAGCTAGAAAGCAGAAAAATAAACTTGTATTTATGGGTTTGCATGTTACAATGTGTCCTATTGTATAAAAAACTTCTCCTTTATATAGTAGGAGAGTTTCACCCCTAGTACAATTCTAAAAAGGTAAAAAAAACCCTCATTTCTCGTCAAGTACTGATCCGCTACTGACATCGGGCGAGATCTGCATCGTGATATCCGGTTGGGTGCGAATATCACGGCCCTTTGTTAGTCGTGTGCAACCGTTTGTCATGCTTTTCGAGGTCTTGGAGCTCGTTCTGGGTTCGGAGAGTGTTGTCTCATCAAGCTCGGTGGGGAGTACCCCGTTTGGACCTTGATAAAAAGAGTTCCCAGTTTCAATTTCGGTCTCATGTATTCATACTCTTACTTCGTTTGATTCACCAGAAAATCGGGGTGTGCGCTAACCCCGATTTCACCCGCATACAATCTTGATTCTGATTAAGATGAATATTTAATTTTGAGGTCACTTTATTTTTTATTGGTAATAGGCTTTAATTTCAAGAATAACGTTCAAAGGTCTATTCTTAAATCAAAGAGAGCATGATTTTCTGGTTTCTGGTGGGCAACTTTTTCTAGTCGTGATGCTTTCTTTTTCTTCAGTAGCATGATTTTCTGATTTCTGGTGGGCAACTTTTTTTTAGTCGTGATGCTTTCTTTTTCTTCAATTTTGTCTTTTTAATAATAAGCTAAATAAATTTACAGCATTAATATTTGAGTTAACTATAACTTTTAGTTTTTAACTCCTAATGCTAAGTGAATTCTATTTCTCAGAGCCCTTCTAAACTGTCCTGGACTCAGAGTACTCCATGTGTCTGTCCTAAACGAACGGTGCATACTTCCTTCAAAAGAGACGCTCAAATATTATATCAAACTTATAAAAAAGAGGCTCTGTTTTTCTTAAACTTTTATATGTACTGACATGATTGATTAATCACATGTGGGTGTAATAGAGTCTTTGTCTTTTTAAGAAAATTTACGTTTTATTTGTATACATATTATGGGACAGTTGTTGCATTCTTTCTTGGTTATTATAGGAAGGATAGCCTCCTTGGTCTTCAAAAGCGAACAATTAATTATCTAGGTAAGTCTTTTACTTCTTTTTCGTGTTGGGTTCAATTCTTATGTTCTAAATCTATTTGATATCTTCTTTCTTTTTCCTTGATCATCAGCAAGTTTCGATACAAAAAGTTATACTTAAAGATAAACTAAATCTTAACATTATAACTTTGAAATTAGTTAAAACTTTCTTTACTGATTCCTTAATTTCTTTAGTTAAGCTATGGAGGAAATCCGAATATAATGACTTTAAAAAGAATATATCTTTATATTAGAACAAATGTAAAATAAATTCTTCTCATCCGTAGAAATCTTTTTGCGCGTGACTCCAATACTGGAGGCCAAATCTGAAGTCACAACAAGGTATCTTAGGTATATGTGGAAGGATTTATTTCTTTATTAAGCTTTGCTAAATTGATCAATATTGATTACTTTTAAGAATTTACACTTTTTTCTATGATATTTATTTTATAAATATTTATGTAATTTCTTAAAGATATGTACTTCATGTATGAGGGTACACATACAACAAATTGTTCTTTCTGTATATAATTTTTATTGATTGACGCGGTAATACGTGCAACGCACGTATACTAAAACTAGTACTAATAAACACCTATAATATGATCCGAATGTGAATATGTTCCTATATATTCAAATACTAGCTAAGGTTGGCCCGTGCAGTGCCCGGGCCAAGCATTAGATTGCATATTGTGAGTTTTTAGCATGAGTGCAGACCATGTGTTAATTTTGTGAGATTCTTTAGCTTGTGTTTATTTCTATTTGTCTTTGCTTTAAATTGCTAATCTAATTTTGACATTACAAATAACTTTTGTGATTTCAATTTGTTATTCGTTTGATATTAAATTTTTGTAAGACTTGAAAATTTGAACTATAAATTCTTATATTCTCATTTCTAGTATTTTGACAACTATTTTTTCCTCCAATGACTTTATTTCTCTCATTTGTTACAAGCTATGGAGATTGTATTATTTTTGGTGATTGAAAGATCTTCTTTTAGAGTGCCTTTTGTTACAATTTTGTGTAATTGTGATACAACTATAGGTTACTCAGTGTCGTGTTTCTTAATGTTGCTTGTGCCAGCTCCCCTTCTTCTTGTTTTGCTTTGAATTAGTGGAAAAAGGACAAAAATGTCCCTAACCTATTCGCTTTGGTTTAATAATACCCATCATCCACCTATTTTGTTAAAATTATCCTCACCTTTAAAAATCTGGTCCATTCATACCCTTATCTCGGACGGATCTTTATTGAATAAAAAATATTTTATTATATATGACGTGGCAATTGCTTATTTTTAGTTTGAGTGCCTTTCTGAATTACTAAAGAACTTAGTTCTTTACCTTACTCCTTAAGCGTAAGCGAGAAAAACAGAAAAATGAACACAATAATTTTTACGTGAAAAATCATCCGGCTCATAGGTGCAAAAACCACGACCTACCACGTAGGATTTTAACTTCAACTTCACTAAAATAAATGAGCTGAACATATCGATTACAAGACTTGTGAATCAATACGCTCCAGTTCTCCTACTTCAGCCTTGACTTACAAGTTACTCTAACTTGCAAACTCAAACAACCACTTCAACTTACTGATTATGTATGACACTTGATTACAATTCAATTTCCTAAAACACATTCACTAACTGACTCAAGAAGAACACTAACACTAGTAATCGACTTGAGTATTAAAAATGTAGTTCCACAGTTGATATGCAAAAGGATGGTCTAAGCAGTCCAAGAAGATAGTATTTAAGTTCCTTGTGCTCTGAGATCTTTTAGGAGTCCTACACGTAGTCAGCTTCTCATTTGATAGGACTCCTACAGCTCCAAGGACTCCACAATTCTTGGGACTCTTGTCTTTCACTTATGCAGGCATATCTTCTTGGACAACGACCCTTATCATATTTGTAGTATTCTTCCAATAAATTCGGACTTCAGTAACTTTGTGAAAAATTAATGCCTTGTAAGAACCTTCAACAGCGACCTTGAGGACTTGGTTAGCACTTCATCAGCCACATTGAGGACCTGGTTCTTAGAGCATTTCCTCTAAACAAACTTTGTTAATCATTAAAACCTCAATACTTAAATTCCCCCTTTTTGATGATGAAAAATTTTGTGTTCATAAAATTAGGTAATCATCACATCACAAACACACCGTGATCCAGAGCAAGTACAATCAGGTATACAACAAGCACATCAAGCACCCTCCAACTCTATCTTCCCCCTTCTGGCATCATCGAAAAAAATAAAAATATGTTAGACAATCCAAGCACAATTAATTCAAGATTCATGGCCATTGAGGCTACAACACAAGCTCAAGAATTATCAAGACAAATAAACCATGCTGATGATAAACCTGTGTGAGAAGCATTAAAACAGCATAAGAGAGTTTATTAAGTAGTGCCAAATTAAGCCCAAGCCTTGAATAAAACATTAGAGCAAAATAAATGGAAACATCCTGCAACCTACTCAGAACTAGAATAAGAAAACAAAGACACTACTAGGTTAATAAAATAGATTGAATACAAAGGGTAAAGGACCAGGATCAGGGGTGAGAGGAGGATGGGGTCAAGGCTTTCACAAGGGTAGCAATCTGTTAGGCATAGGCCTCTCTATCCTTTCTGAGTTCCTCCCTAAGCTGCCTGGTTTGTTTTCTCAGCTCATCATTGTCTTCTCTAAGCTTAGCATTCTCCTCAAGAGTCAGCTCCCACCTTTTAGAGAGCTCAGCTGCCCTACTGCTACCAGGTAAGATAGCAGAACTTGTTGCCCCTCTAGCCTTGATCTCCTCATATCCACACTGCTTGAGTGTAATAGCATCTATAACATCATTGTAATTCCCAAACTTCAGCTTAGGCAAGGAAATGTTGAGCTTGTTAAACAACTCAGTTAGCATGAAGCCATAAGGCATAGCATGCTTAGACTTGGAGGTGTCCGATGCCCTTGCCATATGCTGAATCATCAGATTGGAAAATTTTATGGCTCTACCTGTATCCAGCAGTTCCATCACAGCCATGCCAAGTAGTGTAGCTTTATGCCTCCTCTCAGATATCTGTAGTATGAAGGAGTTCATAAAGTAATATAGTAGTTTGTGAAAAGGAGTCATGTCAGTCTTTTACACCTTCTGGGGAGCATCCAACTCAAATTTTTGAGAAGATTTCCTGGTAACAACAATGTCTGTGTCCACATCATTATCTATAGCTGGCCACTTCTTCTTCAGATAATTATCAAATCCTAGGGAAGGAATGTTCAGTAGAAGCCCAAGCTCTTCAGCATCAAACTCCATAAAACTCAACTACAACAAGCACACACACAAGGGGAAATGGCTTAACAAACATGTCTCTATCCCTATAGTTCAAGCTTTTCACTCAACCGCCATACCTTTCTCATATGTATTTGCATTTATTTTCTTGTTCAACACTTTTCTATTCTTAAATTTAGTAATCTTGTCAACCGCGGTAGGTATAACCCTCTTATTATTTTCTTTCACTAGCCTTCTTAGATGTGGTAGTTGCCCTGGTAGGTTTAACAACCTTTCTCTTTTCTACTGGTTTCTTGGTCTTCAGAGAAGTATTAGACTCATCCTTTTCATCCAGCTCAACTACAAGTTCAGCAACAGAAGTTTGGTTTCTTATTTTCTTGGCACCTCTAGATTCCTTGATGATCTGTTCATCAACAGACTTTCTTTTGTTTCTTGTGAAAGGAGTCTTGGCAGGAAGATCCACTTCTTTTCTTGCAGGAAGTACTAATTTTGTAGCTCTCACAGGGGTCTTCCTACCCGTTTTTCCTACTTCAGACAAGGGTAAATCATCCTCATCAATGTTGACCTCCTCATATCCAACAAAAGGAGTTAACGAAGGCCTAAGTTCATCAGCCCTTTCCTCTCCATGAACATCTTCTAAAGGGGCTATAACAGTGTTCTCAATAGCCATAGAGCCTTCAGATTCCCTACTAGTATTTTCTTCCTCACTTTCAGGTTCGGTACCCTCACTTTCACTTTTTTTTTCTTCATCACCCTCAATCTCAGAGTCACCTTCTCTCTCACTTTATTTTTCTTCTTCCTCTCCAGAATCTCCCACTTGTTCACCTAATTGTTCTTCTACTTCACTCTCTTTTTCCTCGCTTGATTCCCCCTCATTCTCACTCTTCTTCTCATCAGTACTTTGAGCCATATCATGAGCCTGATGCTCCTCATGACTGGCTACTTATTCTCCTTATCCATCAACTTCTTCATCACCCTCATCCTTAGACCAGCTATAGGAAAGACCATCAGGAGTCTCTTTATTCACTGATTCTTTCTCAACTTCTCCATCAACCACAGGTATAACATTCATGGTATTAACACTTTTCTCTTGAGTTTCAACTTCCGTTTCTAAAGTACTATTCTCTTCCTGTGGTTTGTCACTCATGGGTAGAATAATTTCCAAATGTGCAACTTCAATAGCAGAAACTAGAACATCAAGCTTTAATGGGCGTGATTTTACCTAATCAGCAGCGACAGATGTAGATTCCCTCTGAGCCACAACTTTCTTAACCATTATTTCCCCTTTAGCAACAACACGAATCACCACCCTATCACTCTTAACTGATTTTATTGACGTAGACTTGACCTTAGTAGGTTTGGAGGTGATTTTGGAGACACACACATGTGCATAAGAGGTTGGTTTTGGAGATGAAGGTCCAGTAGAGGTGGAAATTACAGCAGCAACAGTAGTAAGGGACGATGGTGTAGGTACAGTAGAGGGTTCGGGTGGAGATGGGACAGGTGCGGGTGCAGATTCACTGGTTGATTTTGCACTTTTCTTAGGTTTGGGCTTCGTAATTTTGGGTTTTTCTTCAGGCTTAGATGATGACTTTGCCTTAGAATAAGTTTGGCTTGATTTAGTCATGGTGAAGATAGAACGAGGCAATTTTCTTTGGTTCTTGCTTAGGGTTTGAGAGGAATAGTGAGGCCTTAGAGATAGATCACAAGAAGGCTTTTTAAAGAGGGTAGTCCTGATTTGACTAGAAGAAAGAGAGTAACTGAATTTGAGTTCTAACGGGACTCTAATAAAGGTTACTTTTGACTGCTAGACTTTTAGAAATAATTATACTCTAACTGCTCTAAGATTCCCCCTTGATCCTTGACTTTGATAACAACTAGGAGTGATGTCACTAGAATTAGAGAGTCTGAGTATATCAGTAATTTTAGTTATTAAGTCCCAATGATTTAAGATAAGATAGCACGTATCTGGGTCAAATAACCAACTCCTTAGCAACTCCTTAGTCATTTCTGCAGTAAAGCTTCAGCACAATAAGTTAGTATCATAAGGCATAAATATTAGCTAACATTTTCTAAGCGAATGTGTGTGCTTAAGGCAAGCATGAGACTGAGTCAAACACATTATACTTGACCATCTACATCTAATTATATTTTTTCTAGCCAATCATTGGGGTTCAACCTAGTTGGAAGTATTAATTAATCCTAGTTCCACTCTATTTCTTTTAAAGTGGTCCCTACTCAGAGCCTTAGTGAAAATATCAGCAATTTGATCTTCGGTTTTACAGAAATTGATTGAGATATTCCCTTTTTCAATATTGACTCTGAGAAAGTGATGTCTAATATCAATGTATTTGGTTCTATTGTGTTGACATGGATTTCTAGCAATGTTTATGGCATTGGTGTTATCACAGAAAATAGCAACACAGTCAACAAAAATACTATAGTCCCTTAGTTGTTGTCTTATCCACAGTAAGATGTTGTTGCTACATATTCCGCTTCAGCTGTAGATAAATCCATTGAGTTCTGCTTCTTTTTTCCATAAGACACCAAGCAAGAACCAAGAATGTGTGTTGTTCCTGAAGTTCTTTTTCTGTCAACATGAAATCTTGCATAGTCAACATTAGCATAACCAACTAGATGAAAGTTGTATCCTCTAGGATACCATATACATAGATCAGGAGTCCCTTTAGGGTATCTAAGTATTCTTTTGACAACCTTTAGATGAGACTCTTTGGAATTTGCCTGAAATCTTGCATACAATCCCACACTGAATACAATATCAGGCTTACTTGATGTGAGATACAACAGTGATCTAATCATTCCTCTATACAGCTTTTGTTCCATACTTTTCCCTTCTTCATCAAGGTCCGGCTTTGTTGCAATGGAATTGGGAGTGTCTATTCACTTAGAAGAGTCTATGTTCAATTTCTTCAACAGTTCTTTGATGTATTTGTGTTGATGGATCATGGTTCCAGTAGGTGTTTGCTTGATTTACAACCCTAAGAAGAGGTTCAATTCACCCATAATGCTCATTTCAAACTCACTCCCCATCATCTCAGAAAATTCCTTGCACATTGCTTCATTAGTAGCCCCAAAGATAATATCATCCACATATACTTGCACAGTCAGAAGATTTTTTTCTTTACTCTTCAGAAATAGTGTGTTTTCCACCTTCCCTCACACAAAGTTATTGGTTAAGAGGAATTTTCAGAGCCTCTCATACCAAGCTCTTGGAGCCTGTTTCAGTCCATACAGTACCTTGTCTAACTTGAACACATAGTTAGGGAATTCTTTACTCTCAAAGCCAGGAGGTTGTTTAACAAACGCTTCCTCCTTCAAGTAACTGTTCAAGAATGCACTATTCACATTCGTCTGATACAGTGTGAACTCCATGTGTACAACAAAAGCTATTAGCATTCTTATAGCTTCCATTCTGGCTACAAGAGAAAATGTCTCATCATAGTCAATGCCTTCTTCTTGATTGTACCCCTGAACTTCTAGTCTGGCCTTGTTCCTTGTGATATTTCCTTGCTCATCCAGCTTGTTTCTGAACACCCATCCGGTACCTATGACAGTTCTGTTCTTGGGTCTTTACACTAGGTGCTATACTTTGCTTCTTTCAAACTATTTTAGTTCCTCTTGCATGGATATAATCCAATCTGGATCCTTTAGGGCTTCCTTTATGTTCTTAGGCTCAACCTGTGAGAGAAATTTTGTAAGTGCACATAGGTTTCTCAAAGATGGCTTTGTTTGCACTCCAACATTAGGATCAAAAATGATGTTCTCAAGGGGGTGTGAGATTGGATGCTTCCATGGTCTAACTTGCATGCCCAGAGATGGTTCAGCCAAGGAGTGATCCAAAGGATTGGTGTCAGTAATTACAACTTCATCTGTCTGGGTAGCAGTTTGTGTATTTCTCTCTTCTTCTTGTTTTTCGTGATCACTTTCAACTTCCTTGGGATCTCCTGATCCATCTTCAGATTGTTGTTCAAGTTCTTTAGAGGATCCTTCATCAGTGAGACCTATGCCATAGTATTCATCCTGCAGACCTTTCTCAGCCATGTTGTTAGATTCATCAAAGATAACATAAAAATTTTCTTCTACACACATAGTTCTTTTATTGAATACTTTATAAGTTTACTATGTGGTGAGTATCCCAGGAAAACTCCCTCATCACTTATGTCATCAAACTTTCCTAGAACTTCTTTTCCATTGTTGGCAACAAAACATTTGCACCCAAAATCTCTTAGGTGAGTGATGTTGGCCTTTCTTCCTCAAAGTAACTCATATGGAGTCTTCTCAAGAATGGGTCTGACCATGCATCTGTTTAGCAAGTAACAAGAAGTATTAATTACCCCAGCCCAAAATCTCTTAGGCATTCCACTGGTAATTAGCATGGTCCTGCCCATGTCTTCTAGAGATTTATTCTTTCTTTCCACAACACCATTTGTTGTGGAGTTATGGGTGCAGAGAAATTGTGATCAATGCCGTGAGTAATACAGAACTCAAGGAATTTAGTATTTTCAAATTCAGTTCTATGGTTTGTTCTTATACTTGAAACAACACAACCCAGTTTCTGTTGAATCATTCTGACAAACACACAGAAAACATCAAAATTTTTATCCTTAGATGCCAGAAACAAGATCCATGTGTACCTAGAAAAATCATCAACAATGAAAAATACATACTTCTTGCCTCCACTGCTCCTCACTCTTATTGGTCCACATAGGTCCATGTGAGAAAGTTCGGGAAGTTTAAAAGTATTGACAACCTTTTTAGATTTAAAAGATGAATTTACATGTTTCCCGCTAACACAAGCATCACACACTTTGTCTGATGTAAACTCAACTTTTGGTAGTCCAAGGACCAGGTCCTTTGCTGCCAACTTGCTGAGTTTAGATAGACTGGCATGTCCCAGTCTTCTATGCCATAACAGTTGGTCATCTTCCATTACACATAAACATGTATGCTCACTCTGAGGAAGATACATAATAGATATTTTGTAGACAGTATTATGTCTCTTACCTTCCAAAACAATTTCATCAATATCCAGCTTAGTGACAGTGCAGATTTTGGAATTAAACTTTTCCTCATTGACTTTATCACACATTTGAGAAATGATGAGAAGATTATGTTTAAGACCTACTACATATTACATATCTTCTATGGAATGAGAGAGTGACTTACCAACCTTACCAATACCTGTTATTTGTCCCTTTTTCCCATTTTCAAATGACACTCCCTCCTTGGAAGGCTATCAGTGAGATAGTATTTTTCGTTTCTCTAGTCATATGTATTGAGCATCCAATGTCTAGATACCAGTCTTAATTGTTTCCTCTCACTTTAGCCTGCACCAGAAATAACAAGTTAGTCTTGGAAACCTAGACAAGCTTGGGTCTCTTTTTATAAGAAAACGGATGAATCAGATCTCTTCTTGCCCAGAAGGGAAGAGAATTAACAGTTCTTTTCTTATTAACCTTAATCCACTTAGTTTAGACAAAGGACTTGTTGTGGGTTCTTCTTCCTTATTTATATTTTTAAAAAGACCAAAGGTGTTCTTAAACTGAGCATGAATTAAAGCAGGGCAAGTATCTCTTAAGTGTCCTACCTTCCCATAGTGAGTGCACATCTTGTTATCAGGAATTCCTACATACTTTGGATCGAACTTGGGTACAGGTTTTCTATAGCCTATTCCTGATTTGTTAGTGTTGCAATTTTGATCTAGCCAATTTAGTGCGTCTGACGATCTATGCCACTTACTTAGCCTAGATAGTTCATATTTTGCATTTTCAAGATTTTCTTGCAGTACTTTATTCCTACAGTCAGCATCACAAAGACTATCTTTAAGATATTTAATTATTTTTCAAGCTTATCTTCCAGATCACTAATTTTTTCCTTACCATGTGTATTAGGTAGTTGCTCATTTTTAGATGTGAGCTCAAGAACCTGGTTCTTAATATCTTTGACATGTGCTTCAAGTTCAGCTTTGTCAGATTCAAGTTCTTTGAGGTCAAGTTTAACACATGGACGATTGCTTATTAACTGATCATTTCCAACACTCAACCTGTCCATCTCACTCATCATGGTCACGATTATGGCCACTAGATATTTTTTAGACATAGCATGAATATTTCTTTTAAGTTAGATATACTTACCTAGTTTGTTTCATCTTCAGCCTTTGAGTCGCTCATGGCCATCATCCCTATCACTTCTTCTTCTGTTTAGATTTCTTCAATTGCCATCAGTGCAACTTCAATGTTTTCATTTTCATAATAATCCTCCAAGGTCCTCCATATGTCATGCGCATATATGCAAGAGGACACCTTGTAGAGAATACTCCTTGGTAAACTTTTGTAGAGCAGATCCTTTGCTTTAGCACTTTTCTGGATCAACTGATGATCTTCAGCATCATAATCCTCCTCTCTCTTGTTATATTTGTTTCCTTCACTATCCACTTTTGTTGGGATAATTGGTCCATGATTGACAATTATCCATAGGTCCAAGGCAGTATCCTGAAGGAACGTTTCCATTCGCATCTTCATTCATCATAGTGGTATTCATCAAATAGAGGAGGTCTTCCAATGTGCATTCCTAGTTATACCGAGAGATCAATCTCCATTATCTAGTGTGCATCTATCACAGCATAGAGACTTATGGTCTCGTCCTCTTTCTCTTCCTCTTTATCACTTCCACTGTCCTCATATGCTGCTAGAAAAACATGTTTCATGGCTCTAGTGAATCCCTTGCCTAGGATTTTGCCTTTGTTTAGACCCTTCTCTTTCAGTTTTTTCTTTTTCTCTTTATCAGCTTTTTCTTTCTTCCATTCAGTTTTCCTACATTGGGCAGTCTTTGACCATGTGGTCTATCTTGTTACACTTGTAGCACCCATCTTATGAAGCTTTGTCAATCTGCTTAGGTTTGCCATTATTTTCTCTCTTAGATGTATTTTTGGAGTTTTTCATTAAATTCTTGAACTTAGCGAACATTGCCAGGTCGATATCATCATGTGAGACTTATCTTCTTCGGATACCTTAAGAACCAAGGCCTTATCCCTCCTTAGTTATTCCTTTAGCAGTTCCATCCTTATCATCTCACGAGTCTTTAAGTTTCCAATCAGCTCATTCAGTGAGATCTTATCCAACTCCTTTGCTTCTTGAATAGTTGTGATTTTTGATTCCTATGAAGATGGAAGAATCCTTAGAATCTTTCTAACCAACTCTTCTGAAGTGAATACTTTTCCAAGTGATTTCAGTTTATTTGTTATTATGGTAAACCTAGCCATCATCTCCTGGACATGTTCAGATTCCTTCATGGGGAAGAGCTCATAGTTCCTCATAAGTAGTTTAATCCTTGATCTCTTCACTAGGTTTGTTCCTTCATGAGCAGTTTGAAGTGCATCCCAGATCTCCTTTGCATTAAAGCATGTAGATATCATGTTGTACTCATCAGGATCAAGTCCACAGATGAGGATCTTCTTCGCCTTTGCATTCTTCTCCATCATTCTAAAATCTGCTACCACAAATTCAAAGGGATCTTTGGGAATAGTTTCAATGTACCCTTTTTGTTTAGTGGGAGTTAGTGGACCTCGATTCACTATAATCAAAAGGTCATAGTCTTTAGCCGTCAGCAAATCCTCCATTCCTGCTTTCCACCAACTGTAGTATTTTTCATTGAACAGGGGTGGTCTAGTAGTTAACTGTCCTTCGTTAATGCCAGGTGGGGCACTCATTTTGCTTCCAAGATCTTTATAGGTGTTAACCGTATGTGAGAGAACCCACTCTGATACCAACTTTTAGTTTGAGTGCCTTTCTGAATAACTAAAGAACTTGGTTCGTTACCTTACTCCTTAAGCATAAGCGAGATAAACAGGAAAATGAACACATCAATTTTTACATAAAAAATCACCCATCTCAAAGGTGTAAAACCCACGACCTACCATTTAGGATTTTAACTTCAACTTTACTAAAATAAATGAGCCAACGTATCGAGTACAAAACCTGTGAATCAATACCCTCCAGTTCTCCTACTTCAACTATTTGACTTACAAGTTACTCTAACTTGCAAACTCAATCAATCACTTCAACTCACTGATTATGTATGACACTTTATTACAACTCGATTTTCTAAAACATATTCACTAACTGAATCAAAAAGAACACAAACACTAGTAATCGACTTTAGTGTTAAAAATGTAGTTCCTCGGTTGATGTGCAAAAGAATTGTCTCAGCAGTCCAAGAAGATAGTATATAAGTTCCCTGGGCTCCGAAATCTTCTAGGAGTCCTATGCGTAGTCAGTTTCTCATTTGATAGGACTCCTACAACTCCAAGGACTCCACAATTCTTGAGACTCTTGTCTATCACTTATGTATGCATATCTTCTTAGACAACGACCTTTATCATGTTAACAGTCCTCTTCCAACAAACTCGGACTTCAGTAACTTTGTAAAAAAGTTATTGCTTTGTAAGAACCTTGAACAGCGACCTTGAGGACCTAGTTCTTAGAGCATTTCATCAGTTACATTGAGGTCCTGGTTCTTAGAGCATTTCCTCTAAACAAACATTGTTAATCATCAAAAACTCAATACTCAACACTTATTGGTCAAAATTAAAAATCTCACTATAACCCAAATATGATCTGTAAATAACTTACCCGTGACCCATATTAATCGTTCCAACCCGTTAAACCCCTTTTAGCCCCTCAAACACCCAATTCCATACCCGACTCATGATCCAAAAGTTATTTAAGTTTTATTTGTAAGAGTTTCATATTTTTACTTTTTATTAATTTATTATTTGGTACCCCATCCCTTTCCTTGTTCTTCTTCCCCAACTTAATCACCGCCGAAAGTTTCCCAACTAAATCACCACCGACGCTAATTTGCTCACATGATTTCAATTAATCCCAAAAAGCTACATGGTGGCGCAACAAATATAATTTTGGCAGAAAGATAACTTATTAAAACATAAAATCTTAAAATAAACTATTAATTTAATTTCAAAGAATACCAAATTTCACTCAGAAAATTGATTTTACAAAAAAATATTAATCTAAAAATAAAATTAAGGCAAAATATCTGAGTGGGAGGGGGAGATATGTGAGTATTGAAGGGTGAAGATATGAAAGTTGAAGCCGATGTTGGTCCTCTATCGGCAATGGTGAGTTATTGTACTTTGTCCATGGAGGAGGGTGATTAGAGAAAATGCGGAGTGGGAGGGCAGGGATGAAAGAGGTGAAGTTGAGAGGTGAAGATAGGCATTTTAAAAAGCGGGTTATGGGTCGGGTATGGATGTTTTGGGTCATGGGGTAGGCTAATATGGACGTGGGGTGAGGTTTAAATTTAAGCCAATAGAAAATTGACACATAATAAGTAGAACTTTTTCTTAATCAAAATTGGGCCGTTAGTTTCCATGTCACGGCCCAATTCCTCCTATAGGCCGTGATGGCGCCCAACATTACCGCTAGGCAAGCCAACCGGGAACTAACTCTGTGATCCTCTCTTTTAAAGATTTGAAATAGTTGATTTTTAGTTTATGCATAAATAAGAAGCAAAAGTTTAATAGAAATGCGAGATCAAAATTTTTAAATTAAGTGAGATAAGTAAACAACCCAAATCCATCAAGTGTCTACTAGCATAAATCTCCAAGACCTGGTGTCATAAGTGTATGAGCTACTAGTAGAATATACAAAAGAGTACTACACTGATGTCCGAAAAGAAATAGACAGAAAATAAAGCAAAGGAAGAATTCGACTGCTGCAGAACGGGCTCGGAAGGCAGCTCACCGCAAAGTCTTGTAGTAGTCAAGGATGCGCGCTGAACTGATATCCAGATACACCTTCCTCAGATCCTGCACATTAAGTGCAAAAGTGTAGCGTGAGTACATAAATAACATGTACCCAGTAAGTAACTAGTCTAACCTCGAAGAGGCAGTGACGAGAGGTCGAATTCGACATTTACTATGGGCCAACAATAAAAGTATAAAATTCTAATTAAACATGGAATATATAAATGACAATAGAACTCGGAAGCAAGAAATAAATAAACAATCCTTTCACCGATAGTAAGTACCAAATCAATTTTCCTCATTTAACCATTTAGCCTCTCAAGCCAATGAAGCAATATCAAATATACTTGGCCTCCCAGAATTAATACGAACGAATTATGTCGAGGACGTACGACCCGATCACAAAATACATATACATATACTGTGTTACTGCCGAGGGTCGAACGGCACAAACCATAGAGGCATCTATTAACCTGTCGAGGTGAACGACCCGCTCCCATGAGAGTAGTAAAAATTTACCCCGCTCGCGGAATATACTTGCGACGCGGTTGAACATAGATTTCTCAAATTATCATAATATCCCTCAACTCTTTCCAAAACAAGAAATTTAATAGAAAACTTTTTAAAATATTAAAATCCTCAACCTCAGCTCTATCCAAGACAATTAGTAAGCATAATCAATTAACGGTATCAGCAAAGCATGGTGTAAACCTAAAATTACCGAGACATAAGCATAATTAGTAGCTACGTACGGGCTTTTGTCACCTCGTGCTTACGTAGCTCACACAAATAGAAGCACATATTAATTACATTCACCTATGGGGTTAATTCCCTCTAACAAGGTTAGAAAAGAGACTTACCTCGTCTCAAGGCCTACTTTCCAGTCCAAGATTGTGCTTAAATCCTCAATTCGGTGCTGAACGACTTGAAACTAGTCAAATGTTATATAAAACAGCCAATAAATGTTCAAACTTTCATATCCCAATTATTACCCAACCCCAATTGAAAAATCCTAAAATTCACCCCCGGGCCCACGTACCCGGATTTAGGAAATTTTCAAAGAAAGTCGTTACCCATAACCTCAGGAACTCAAATATATGATTCTCACTAAATTCCATAACCATTTTCGTGGTTAAATACCATTTTTACCAAAACCATAGGTTTTTCATCCAACCCATGATTTTTTACTAATTCACATGTTATGATCTACCCATAAACTATGTATTTAACTCACATGCGGTAGAAATTACTTACCTCAATTGGTTGATGAAAATCCCTCTCTAACCAGATCCAAAATTGCCCCCAAGAAGTGTAAGAAATGAGCAAAAATGCCTAAGTCCCGTATTAAATAAAGGGTTCTGCCTTCTGTGGTTTCCGCATCTACGGCTCAACCATCGCATTTGCGGAAAGGGACTCGCAGATGCGGTCCTTCCCCTAGACGGCTCCTTCACTTCTACGACCAGTGGCTCGCTTCTGCGAGACCGCTTCTGCATTGTATGCGTCACACCTACAACCTCTGTCCGCTTCTGCGGTGCCTTCCTCGCACCTGTGCCTTCTCAGGTGCAGTCCATTTCCCCACTACTACGGCTGGTGGCTCGCTTCTGCGAGCTCGCACCTGCGGTTATCCATGCGCAGATGCAGTTACACCAAAAGCTGGGAGCTTCAGCTGTTGCTCCGAAGTTCCAACTTGGTCCGAGCCTCGTCCGATTAACTCCCAAGGCCTCCGGGGCCCCGCCCGAACATACCAACAAGTTTTAAATCATAAAACGGACTCGCTCGAACCCTCAGAATGCGTAAAACAACATCAAAACTAAGAATCATACCTCAAACCAAATTGATTCAACTTAGAAATTTCAAATTCTTCAAACTTACTCCGAACGCACCGAAACATACATAAACTACTCTGAATGACACCAAATTTTGCATGCAAGTCTTAAATCACCATACAGAACTATTCCCAGGCCAAGAATTCCGAAAAGACCTCAATTACTCCAAAACCTACTCCAAACCAATTTTAAATAACTTTAAAACCTTCAAATAGTTAACTTTCACTATTAAACGTCGAAACGCTCCCGGGTCGTCCAAAACCTGATTCGAACATACGGCCAAGTCTAAAATCATCATACGAACCTATTGGAACCGTCAAATCCCGATTTCGGGGTCGTTTTCTCAAAATGTTGACTTAAGTCAAACTTAACCTTTTTAAATTCAACTAAGGAACCAAGTGTTCCGATTTCAACCCGAACCCGTCCAAATCTCGAATTCACCATCCCCGTAAGTCATAAAACAGTAAAAGTACATACGGGGAGTCTTATTTAGGGGAACGGGGTTCTATAAAGCAAAACGACGGGTCGGGTAGTTACATCCTCCACCTCTTAAACAAACGTTCATCCTCCAACGGGTCTAGAATAGTACCTTATGTGCTGAATAAGTGTGGATATCTGCTCCGCATGTCCTCCTCGGGCTCCCAAGTCGCCTCCTCGACTGGTCGGCCCCTCTACTGAACCTTACCGTAGAAATCCTCTTGGACATCAACTGGCAAACCTGCTTATCAACAATGGTAACTAGCTCCTCCTCATATCACAGGATCTCATCTGACTAAATCGTGATGAAGTCTAACACATGTGACATGTCGGCATGATACCTCCGGAGCATAGACACGTGGAAAACTGGATGAACTTCCAATAGGCTGGGAGGCAAAGCAAGCTCATAAGAAACCTTCCCAACTCGTATCAATACCTCGAATGGACCTATAAACCTTGGGCTCAACTTGACCTTCTTCCCGAACCATATGATCCCCTTTATCGGGGAGACTTTCAAGAGAACCTTCTCGCCTACCATGAATGATAAATCACATGCTTTCTGGTTCGCGTAACTCTTCTGTTTAGACTGTGCTGTGCGAAGTCGATCCTGAATCAATGTTACCTTTTCTAAGGCATCCTTTACCAAATCAATACCATATAACTTAGCTTCGCCGGGATCAAACTATCTGATGGGAGAACGATATCACCGACCATATAAAGCCTCAAATGGAGCCATCTCGATGTTGGTTTGATAATTGTTATTGTAAGCAAACTCGGCCAAAGGCAAGAATCGATCCCACTGCCCTCCAAAGTCAATCACACATTCCCTGAGCATGTCCTCCAGGATCTGAACTATCCGCTCTGACTGCCCGTCGGTTTATGGGTGAATTGCTGTGTTGAGCTCTACCCGAGTCCCCAACTCACTCTGTATCGCTCTCCAGAAATGTAAAGTAAACTGAGGGCCTCTATCTGATATGATGGAAACAGGCACACCGTGCAACCAAACTATCTCTTGAATATAAATATGGGCTAACCTCTCCGAAGTATACGTGGTCACCACCGGAATGAAGTGTGCTGACTTGGTCAACCTGTCGACAATGACCCAAACTGCATCAAACTTTCACAAGGTTCGCGGCTACCCAACTACGAAGTCCATCGTAATGTGCTCACATTTCCACTCAAGTATACTCATCTGCTGGAGTAGGCCACCTAGCCTCTGGTGCTCATACTTAACCTGGTGGAAATTTAGACACCTCGTAACATACTCAACTATGTCTTTCTTCATCCGCCGCCACCAATAATGCTGCCTCAGGTCGCGATACATATTCGTAGCACCTGGATGAATAGAATACCGATGGCTGGAAAGAAAGACGACCTCACCTTCTCTGGTGTCAGTGAGAGCTATTTGAGTATCCCTCATTGACCTTCTTTTGTAAATAGAATCTTCAATGAGTGGAAACAAGCAACCTTACTAAGAAAGGTGCTTGTTATGTAAGGTCGGCTTTCGAGCCTAAGCCCCTTTACTAGGTTGGGCGCTTGAGCTCATCTTTCTCATATCGATCAAGGCTTTCCTTGAGTTTGAAATAAGGGGTGTGCCTCCTCTAGAATCCTCACCCTCAAGCCATCGACGTTAGGAACACATAGACGACTCTGGAGTCACAGAACACCATCCTCACCGATAGTAACCTCCTTGGCACCACCCCTATAGTACCGTTTCCCTAAGAACCAACAAGTACGAATCATAAAACTATCAAGCCTTGATCTGCTCCAATAGTGAAGACTGGGCAACGACACGTGCAAGACCTCGGCTGGGTTCTGAAATATCCAACCTCACAAGTCTTTTAGCCAAGGACTGAACGTCCAAAGCTAATGGACTCTCCTCTGCTGAAATAAATGCCAAGCTACCCATACTCTCCGCCTTTCTACTCAAGACATCCGCAACTACATTCGCCTTGCCCGGATGATAAAGAATAGTAATGTCATAGTCTTTTAGTAACTTAAGCCACCTGCGCTGCCTCAAATTGAGATCCCTTTGCTTGAACAAATGCTGCAAACTGCGATGATCAGTGTAAACTTCACAAGACACCCCATAAAGATAATGCCTCCAAATCTTAAGAGCGTGAACAATTGTAGCTAACTCCAAATCATGTACCGGGTAATTTTTCTCATGGGGTTTCAGCTGACGTGAAGCATATGCAATAACTTGCCCCTCCTGCATCAATAAACAACCCAAACCAATGTGTAAAGCATCGCAATACATGGTATACATACCCGAACCAGAAGGCAGCACTAGAACCGGTGTCATAGTTAAAGTTGTCTTGAGCTTCTAGAAGCTCGCCTCACAATCATCGGACCAACAAAACGGGGCACCCTTTTGGGACAGTCTAGTCAAAGGTGTTACAATAGATGAGAAGCTCTCTACAAACCGGCGATAATAACCTATTAACCCCAAGAAGCTCCTGATCTCAGTCGTCGTAGTAGGACGAAGACAACTCTGAACTGCCTCAATCTTCTTGGGATCTACCTCAATACCCTCACCGGACACCACATGCCCTAAGAATGCTACAGAATCTAGCCAAAACTCACACTTGGAGAACTTAGCATATAACTTCTGTTCTCGCAAGATTTGAAGCACCACTCTCAAGTGCTGCTCGTGCCCCTCCATGCTGCGCGAGTATATCAAAATATCATCAATGAAGACAATGAAGTACAAATCAATATAAGGCCTGAACACCTTGTTCATCAAATCCATAAATGTCACTGGGCCGTTAATCAAATCGAAGGACATTACTAGAAACTCATAATGGCCATATCTAGTCCGAAAAGCAGTCTTAGGAACATTCGAATCCCGAATCTTCAACTGATGGTACCCCGATCTCAAGTCGATCTTAGAGAACACCATGGCACCCTACAACTGGTAAAACAAATCATTAATCCGCTATAACGGGTACTTGTTCTTAATGGTAACTTTTTTCAATTGGCGGTAGTCAATGCACATCCGCATAGTCCCATCATTCTTCTTCACAAATAATACTGGTACACCCCAAGGTGATATGGTACGGTGGGATGGATATAGGCTGGGTACCTGGAGCTAAAATCAATGCAGAAATCGATGTCACGATCTTGTGGCATGCCTGGAAGGTAGAAGGAAACACATCGGAGAACTCCCGGACTACGGGTACTGAATCAATCTTCGGTGTCTCCACGGTAGTATCCCGAACAAAAGCTAGATAGGCCAAATAACTCTCTCGACCATGTGTCGAGCCTTCATAAAAGAGATGATCCGACTTGGTGTGCTAATAGACGAACCCTTCCACTCCAATCTAGGCAACTTTGGTATCGCTAAGGTAACAGTCTTGGCATGGCAATCGAGGATAGCGTGATATGGAGATAACCAGTCCATGCCCAGGATAACATCAAAATCGGTCATATCGAGCAGCAGAAGATTCACTCTAGTCTCATAACCACAGAATGTAATAATGCAGGACCGATAGATCTGATCTACAACAACAGAATCTCCCATTTGAGTGGACACATAAACAGGATTACCCAAGGACTCATTCGGGAACATCCAGGAAATAAGCAAACAAAGACGACACATATAAATAGGTAGACCCTGGATCAAATAATACCGAAGCATCCCTACCACCGACAGAATCTAGCTGGAGCACCACCTACCTGGCCTCCACCTCTAGGATGGACCCCGCCCACCTTCCCTCTGCCTCTGGGCGGCCGGACGGCTGGTGCGGCAACTGGTATTGTAATCATGGGTTGCTGACCGTGCTGCACTGCCTTGCCCCAAAGTCTGGGACAAAATCTCTTCATGTGGCCAGGATCTCCGCACTCGTAACAACCCCTTGGATAGGTGGTCTGCTGCCCTGAGGTCTGACCCTGATGGCCTGAATACCCACTGAAAGAACCCAGGATAGCTCGTAGGGGGTAGGAACTCTCTGGCATAGCGCTGAAATAGGGTCGAACTGGAGCCCCCCGAGGAGGCAGCGGTGCCGGATATGTAGGCCTGCTCGGCTGACCTCTCCCAAACTGACCTCTACCCCCAGATGGAGCACCATTGAATCCTCCCGAATGACGGAACCGTTTGTCCCGCGGCATCTGCTCTCGGTCCCGCTGACGATAACCCTCAATCCTCCGAGCTATCTTCACAAACAGCTGGTAAGAGGTCCCCATCCCAACCTCTCGGGCCATAGTGGCCTGAATATCATAGTGTAACCCCGCAACGAACCTTTGTACCCTTTTTGTCTCAGTAGGAAGTACCATAAGTGTATGATGAGACAATTCAGAGTACCTCACCTCTTAATCGGTCACTGACACCTGGAGGGTGTTTGGATGGGCTTAAAAGCTGGTCAAACTAGCTTTTAAGTACTTTTTAATTTTCTGGAGTGTTTGGCAAAAAAAAAAAAAAAGCTACTTTAAAAAAAAGCTAAAAAGTGCTTAAAAGGCCAAAAGCAACAAGTTGGTTGACCCCAACTTCTCTGATTTTGGCTTAAAAGCCATTTTAGTTTGACCAATAAAATTACTTTCTTGTCCATTATAAATTTTCGTAATACCAAAATTATCCTCAGTCAAATAAAACCCTAAAACCTCATATTTCTCCACTTTTCTGCACTTCTGAAGACAAGAGTCATCTTCTTTCCTCGTCCTCTCTGCTTCATCTTCATTTTTCTGCATTTTTCCTCAAGCATTTCAGCATAAATCAATCATGGTTGTAAGTTTTTGGTAAGGTACATGATGATATAAAAGGGCAATTCATCCCTACAATTTCTCTAATCACTTTAACCTTTGATAAAGGCACTCATATAGCCTAGTCTTTTATGTATGGAGTAGTATTATTTTTGAGAAACAATAATATTTTATCTCCTCCTTTATGTATTTAACCTTTTGATATTATGATATTTTGGTAAGTGCTCATGCCAAAATTCACTCTAAATCAGAAAGTTAACTCAAAAACAAAGAGAAAGCTTTGGAAAAGAAAGAGCAAGATCCGTAAATTTTAAAAGAGAACATATGCAAAATGAAGAAAAAACAGAACATAATAGCAAACCCTTTGAACTTGACAATAACGTTGCCACTAGCTGCTACTAGATTCTCTAAAAGAATTTGAGTTACTTAGGTTTTGAGGTTGGGCAGCGTGAAAAATGGACGTTCAAGAATTATATTTGTAAAAATTATCTAAAGTAATCAATTAAATTAAAATTAAAATATAAATTATTTTTGATTTGGATTAATTCATAATTAAATAAATTATAGTAATCAGCTCCTTTATAATGTTAACAATTTTAAGGATATTTCTGTCTTTTTAATAGAAAAAGCACTTGTTTACCAAATACTTCAACAACTATTTTTAAGCTTTAACACTTTTATCCAAACAAGTAACTGCTTATTTATAAAATAAGCTCCAGCACTTAAAAGCCGCTTTTAAGCACTTGTGCTTAAAAGCTTCTTTTTTCCAGCTAATCCAAACGGGCTCCTGGTCATGTCGAAGCTGCTCAAGAAAAGGCGTGTAAACTGATCCCAAGTCATGTGAAGAGAACCTGCTGGTCTGCCGAGAAGATGTGACTGCCACCATCTACGAGCCCTGCCCTCCAGCTGAAAAGTAATGAAATCCACCCCGTGGGACTCTAATATACTCATATTGTGCAGTTTGTCCCTACACCGATCAATGAAGTCCTGGGGATCCTCATGTCGCTCACCCCCGAAGACAGGAGGGTGTAGCCTAGTCCATCTGTCCAATAACTTTTGCGGCTTGTCGAATGCAGTTGGTCCGAGCTCAAGTATGACTGCTGCCACTGGCTGGGCTCCACCCAGGGGTAGTATGTCTGGGGTCTCATATATACGGCAGATACATGCCCAGGAGCCTGAGCAGGAGGGGTTTGTGCTCCCCCTGCCGCCTGAGATATGGCTAGGTCTACTGGAAATAAACCAGCATGGGTCATAGTATCCATGAACTGTAGCATACGGCCCATAACCTCCTGAAATCCTGGTGTAGACATGAAATCCACAGGGGCTAGCTCTGTTGTAGGAATCTCGCCCTGCTCCTCGATCTGCTGGATCCACTGGTGGTATAGCTGGGGCCACTCTCGGACATCCTCGTCCCCTACCTCTGGTCGGTTACCTCCCCCGGCCCCTGCCTCGGCCTATGGAAACAGGGGGAGTAGTCCTCCTGGGTCTGGAACATCCGCCGTGCGCGTTCGCACCATCTGTGAGAGAATAAGAGAAAGACACATAGTATAACATCAACAACACGATAGGAGATGAAGAAAGAGTAGTTTCGTAACACCCTATAGCCTCTCAAAGATAAGTACAGACGTCTCTGCACCGATCCGCAAGACTCTATTAGGTCTGCTCATAACTTGTAAGACCTATGTGAACCTAGTGCTCTGATACCATATTGTGACGGCCCAATTTCTCCTATAGGCCGTGATAGAGCCCAACGTTACCGCTAGGCAAGACAATCGGGATCTAACTCTATGATCCTCTCGTTTAAAGATTTGAAATAGTTGATTTTTAGTTTATGCATAAATAAGAAGTAAGAGTTTAATAGAAATGCGAGATCAAAATTTTTAAAGCAAGTGAGATAAGTAAACAACCCAAATCTATCAAGTGTCTACTAGCATAAATCTCCAAGACCTGGTGTCACAAGTGTATGAGCTACTAGTAGAATATACAAAAGAGTACTACACTGATGTTTGAAAAGAAATAGACAGAAAATAAAGCAAAGGAAGACTTCGACTGCTGCAGAACGGGCTCAGAAGGCAGCTCACCACAATGTCTCGTAGTAGTCAAGGATGTGCGCCGGACTGATATCCAGATACACTCGCCTCAGATCCTACACATTAAGTATAGAAGTGTAGCATGAGTACATAAACAACATGTACGTAGTAAATATCTAGTCTAACCTGGAAGAGGTAGTGACGAGGGGTCGACTTCGACACTTACTATGGGCCAACAATAAAATGTATAAAATTCTAATTAAACATGGAATATATAAATGACAATAGAACTCGGAAGAAAGAAATAAATAACAATCCTTTCACCGATAGTAAGTACCAAATTAAGTTTCCTCATTTAACCATTTAGCCTCTCAAGCCAATGAAGCAATATCAAATATACTTGGGCTCCCAATATTAATACGCACGAATTATGCCGAGGACGTATGACCCGATTCCAAAATACAGATACATATATTGTGTACACTGCCGAGGGTCGAACGACACGAACCATAGATGCATATATTAACCTGCCGAGGCGAACGGCCCGCTCCCATGAGAGTAGTGGAAATTTATCCTGCTCGCGGAATATACTTGCGATGCTGTTGAACATATATTTCTCAAATTATCATAATATCCCTCAACTCTTTCTAAAACAAGAAATTCAACTATAAACTTTTTCAAATGTTGAAATCCTCAACCTTAGCTCTATCCAAGACAATTAGTAAGCAAAATCAATTAACGGTGTCAGCAAAGCATGGTATAAACCTAAAACTACACAGACATAAGCATAATTAACCTCATGCATATGTAGCTCCCACAAATAGAAGCACATATTAATTACATTCACTTATGGGGTTAATTCCCTCTTACAAGGTTAGAAAAGAGACTTACTTCGTCTCAAATCCTACTTTCCGGTCCAAGATTGTGCTTAAACCCTCAATTAGGTGCCAAACGACTTGACACTAGTCAAATATTATATAAAACAGTCAATAGATGTTTAAAAGTTCATATCCCAATTATTACCAAACCCCAATTGAAGAATTCCTAAAACTCACACACGGGCCCGGATTTCAGAAATTTTTGAAGAAAGTCGTTACCCATAACCTTAGGAACTCAAATATATGATTCTCACTAAATTCCAAAACTATTTTCGTGGTTAAATATTATTTTTACCAAAACTCTAGGTTTTTCATCCAACCCATAATTTTTCACTAATTCACATGTTATGATCTACCCATAAACTTTGTATTTAACTCACATGCAGTAGAAATTACTTACCTCAATTGATTGATAAAAATCCTTCTCTAACCAGCTCCAAAATCGCCCCCAAGAAGTGTAAGAAATGAGCAAAAATGCCTAAGTCACGTATTAAATAAAGTGTTCTGCATTCTGTAGTTTCCGCATCTGCGACTCAACCACCGCATCTGCGGAAAGGGCCTCGCAGATGCGGTCCTTCGCTTCTGTGACTAGTGGCTCACTTCTGCGAGACTGCTTCGCACATGCGACCTCTGTCCGCTTATGTGCTACCTTCCTCGCACCTGCGCCTTCGCAGGTGCGGTCCATTTCCCAGCTTTTGCGGTCACTGGCAGCCCCCTTCTTGGCCGCTTCTGCGGCTCGTAGCTCGCTTCTGCGAGCTCGCACCTGCGCCTGTCCATGCGCAGGTGCGGTTACACCAGAAGCTAGGAGCTTCAGATATTTGTTGCTTCCAAGTTCCAACTTGGTCCGAGCGTTATCCGATTAACTCCTGAGACCTCCGGGGCCCGCTCGAACAGACCAACAACTTTGAAATTATAAAACGGACTCGCTTGAACCCTCGAAACGCGTAAAACAACATCAAAACTAAGAATCATACCTCAAACCAAATTGATTCAACTTAGAAATTTTAAATTCTTCAAACTTACTCCGAACGCGCCGAAACATACTTAAACTACTCGAAATGACACCAAAATTTGCGTGCTAGTCTTAAATCACCATACGAAACTATTCCCATGCCCGAAATTCCGAACGGACCTCAATTACTCCAAAACCTACTCCAAACCAAACTTAAATAACTTTAAAACCTTCAAATAGTTAACTTTCACTATTAAACACTGAAACGCTCCCGGATCGTCCAAAACCCGATTCGAACATACGCCTAAGTCCAAAATTATCATACGAACCTATTGGAACCGTCAAATCACGATTCCGGGGTCGTTTTCTTAAAAAGTTGACCAAAGTCAAACTTAGCCTTTTTAATGTCAACTAAGGAACTAAGTATTCCGATTTCAACTCGAACCCTTCCAAGCCCCGAACTCACCATCCCCACAAGTCATAAAACAGTAAAAGCACATATGAGGAGTCTTATTTTGGAAAACGAGGTTCTAGAAAGCAAAATGACCGGTCGGGTCGTCACATTTCAGGGCATGAATGAGCCAGTTTTTAACGGTGAGGGCAGTTTTAACAAAATAGGTGAATGAGGGGTATTTTAAATCAAAGCGAACATATTAGGAGTAGTTTTAACCCTTTTCCGTTGAATTAGACAAACATTTAATGGTAGAATCCAACATACAAATAACATCAATCATCATGATATAAACAACATTATTATTTTAAACGCAAAAGTTACATGTTTATCACTTGTACTGAGGTTTTTAAAGATGCTATCATGTAAAAACTAATATTGTTCATAAATTATAAAAGAATGCAAAGGTTTATCAATGCGATTGTTCTCACATTCTAAATAATTATCGGAAACTTATTTTCTATTTTTAAATTAATTTCTCAGAATGTAAAGTTATGAAAAAAGTGCTTCAATATTTTAATAGGAAAAATCTCATTCCATGCGTCTCATACAAATAAATGCATAAAACATACGTAAGTATATTCTCTTTATTTTTCCAAAATTTTTAAACTTGTTTTAAATATTAATAATCCTTTTTACGGACATGTTTTGATGCTCAAGAACCACGAAATATTGGACAATTAATCTTTTATAAATGAATATGCAAACTAACTAAAAAAGAGCGCCTAATAATTATGGGGACTTTACATAATTGTCACAGTTTAAAAGAAATATAATAAATTCTTAACATGAAACCCAATATTACAATTATGGCAGGAAAATATTTATATTTGTGGCACACAGTTCCATTAAAATAGGAATATTAATTATTAATTCCTAAACATAAGCAATTTGAATGGAAAGTCAATAATTCTTTATACAAAAATCATGCATTTTTTCTCTTTATCTATTAGCTTTCCTTCTCTTTTTTTTTCATCTTCTTAATTTTATTTTCTGCCGAAACCAATATATTTTCTAAATTTATTCCATTCGTTTTCTTTTTAATTATCTTTCTTAAGTTTTTCTCTTCCTTCTATCTTCCTTTCTTAACATAAAGATATTACTTCGATAATAATATATGTTAATATATACAAAATGTATATATAAAAAATATACATTGAACTAACATATATAAAATATACAAAAACTATACATAAAAAATACATCTTCAATTAAGATGACACTTAGACATGTGAAATATACATAAAAATATATCTTAAAATTAATTAAGATGGCATATAAATATACAAAAAAAATATACATAAAAAATATATCCGGAATTAAAATGGCACTTGACATATAAAATATATTTGAAATATACATTAAAAATACATCTTAAAATAAGATGGCACTTCACAAATAAATATACAATAATTATATACATAAAAATATATTTTGAATTAAAGTGATATTTGATATACAAAGTATAAAAGACGTATAAATTAATACATCTTGAATTTATGTGGCATTCACATATGCATCAGATTTTCAAAAATGGAGTGAAAAAGATGAATGTTGGAAAGGGAGAATGGAGATGGACAAAAACCGAACTTCATGTGATTAGTGAGTTAATTAACTTATTAAATATTGAGCTTAATTTTTATAATATGCTAATAATGAAAAAAAAGTATTTTTATGGAATAAATAATAAATGATGTAATTTTTTTAAATAATAGTTAAAAAGGGGATCGAGCGTGTAAAAAAGCCGATAATAATTATTAATTTTTTTCTTAATGAGCTGTTTGAACTATATGTCTCTACCTTGATCTTTTCATCTTCTAAATTTCAAACAAGATAGAGATATTACAAAAGGGAGACACAAGTGTTTTTCTCTCACCCTCTTTTATTGTTCTTTTTTACGTTTTGGTCACATTAAACCCAAAACGATAAACTTTAAAATAATAAGGAAAACATTCTCCAAAAAAAGGAACTTTTTAAAAGTTTTGATCCTCGTAAATTCTAGCCATAAATCCTAAAGCTTAAACTTTAAAAAATAAGATATATATAGAGAAGAAAACATGTTGTTAAAGAGTTTTTGTTTTAATTTTCTTTTTTCTTCTAAAATGATCATTATACTATATGTTATTTGTACTTTATCAATCTTAGTATCTTTAAGTTGTTGGACCTGGCATGTTTATTCTATATCAAATAAATTTTATTTTACATTTTTGTTTGTTTACATTATAACGTTAAGTTGTTTTAACAGCAGTGTCTTACCCTTTTTCTTTTTTACTTTGGATTGGCTAACTCACTTTAACATTTTTGCTGGTTAAATTATTATGTAAAGTTAGTTAGCTGTAATATTTTCTTTTTTGGCTTTTTATATTTTATTATACTCTGTCCGATGATCCAACCCACGAGAAAATCAAGGAAGAAAAACATAAACGAAAACTATAATGCATGTAATAGGCAACAATGGCAATTGAAGAGATGTAACAAAAGTTTCACGCTCTATCATACTCTTGAGCAGAAGCAGTAACGAGCCGGCCGGTCATTTTGAGTGTTGTAGCCCCGTTCTTCTATTTACTATTGATTATGTGCTCAATCGTTGTTATATGATTTGCCGGGGTGGTTGGTTTGGTTCCGAAGATGTTTCAGAATGAATTGGGATACTTTGTCCCAAGGTTGAAAACGTAAGTTGAAAGAGTTTATCAGATGTTGACTATTGAGTAAATGGCTCCGGAGTAGAGTTTGGATGGTTCTGATAGCTCTGTAGGATAATTTTTGGAGTTAGATGTGTGTTCGGATATTTATTTGGAGGGTCGTAGGTGATTTTGGCTTGAATTGGCGAAAGTTGAAAAAATAAAAGTTTGGAGAGTTGAGAAGTTTGACCGAGAGTTGACTTTGTGGTTATCGGGATCAGATTTTGGTTCCGGAAGATGGAATATATCCATTGTGTCATATAGGACTTGTGTGCAAAATTTGAGATCAATCGGGGTTGATCTGATAGGTTTCGGCATCGATTGTAGAAGTTGGAAATTCATTAGTTTTATTAGGCTTGAATTGGGGTGTGATTCATGTTTTTGATGTTGTTTGATGTGATTTAAGGCCTCTACTAAATTCGTACCGTATTTTAGGACTTTTTGGTATATTTGGTTGAGGTCCCTGGGGCCTCAGGTGGATTTTGGATGGTTAATGGATTGAAATTTGACTTGAAGAATTGCTGAAACTTCTCATGCATGTGCCTTTTGTTTCCTTGTATGCGATCGCGAGTGGAGGATCGCGATCGTGAAAAGTATTTTGGACAGCTGGGATTTTTGTGCTATGCGTTCGCATAAAGGTGTTTATGATCGCGTAGCTTGGGAAGGCAGTGCATCACGAATGCGTGAAGGGGGCCGCATCCGCGAAGAAGGAAAGGAGGAGGCTGGGGTTCACGCGAGTTGTTATTCGCAATCGCGTGAAGAGGTACGCAATCGCATAGGTCGGGGAGTCTGGGAGTCGCGTTCCCGTGGGGTTATTCGCTAGCGCCGTGCGAAGTCAATCCTGAATCAATTTAACCTTTTCCAAAGCATCTTGAACCAAATCAGTACCCAATAGCCTAGCCTCGCCTGGATCAAACCAACCCACCGGAGACCGACACCGTCTCCCATAAAAAGCCTCATACGGAGCCATCTGAATGCTCAATTGGTAGCTGTTATTATAGGCAAACTCTGCAAGTGGCAGAAACTAATCTCAAGAACTCCCAAAATCTATAACACAAGCGTGGCACATCTTCCAATATCTGAATAGTAATATCATAGTCCTTTAGCAGCTCCAACCATCTCCGCTATCTCAAATTTAGATATTTTTGTTTGAATAAATGTTGAAAACTCTGATGATCTGTAAATACCTCACAAGATACACCGTAGAGATAGTGCCTCCAAATCTTTAATGCATGAACAATAGCTACCAACTCTAAATCATAAACATGGTAGTTCTTTTCATGTGGCTTCAACTGGCGCGAAGCATAAGCAATCACTCTACCCTTCTGCATTAAGACACACCCAATACAGATTTGAGAAGCATCACAATACACTGTATAAGAGCCTGAAGCTGAAGGCAAAACTAGAACTGGAGCTGTGGTCAAGGCAGTCTTGAGCGTCTGAAAGCTCTCTTCACACTCATCTGACCATCTGAATGGAGTACCTTTCTGGGTTAATTTAGTCATAGGCGATGCAATAGACGAGAAGCCCTCCACAAAGCGACGATAATAATAGGTCAAGCCGAGAAAACTCTGAATCTTAGTAGCTCAAGATGGTCTGGGCCAACTCTGAGCTGCCTATATCTTATTCGGATCCTCCTTAATTCCCTTACTAGACACTATATGTCCCAAGAATACCACCGAACTAAGCCAGAACGCACACTTAGAAAATTTGGCATAAGGTTTCTCCTCCCTCAGCCTCTATAGTACAATACTAAAATATTGTACATGTTCCTCCCGGCTATGTAAGTACACCAGGATATCATCAATAAATATTACGTCAAACAAATCAAGATACGTCTAGAATATAATATTCATCAAGTGCATAAATGTTGCTGGGGCGTTGGTCAGCCTAAAATACATCACGAGAAATTCAAAGTGACCATAGCGGATCCTGAATGCCGTCTTTTGAATATCCGAATCCTGAATCTTCAATTGATGATACACAGACCTCAAATCGATCATAGAGAATACCCTCGCTCCCCGAAGCTGGTCAAATAAATCGTCAATACGTGGCAAAGGATACTTGTTCTTGATTGTAACTTTGTTTAACTGCCTGTAGTCGATGCACATCCGCATAGTACCATTTTTCTTTTTCACAAATAGAACTGGTGCACCCCAAGGCGATACACTAGGCTTAATAAACCCCTTATCAAGAAGTTCCTGGACTTGCTCTTTCAATTCTTTCAATTCAGCTGGTGCCATACAATATGAAGGAATAGAAATAGGCTGAGTGCCCGGCGCCAAGTCAATACCGAAATCAATATCCCTGTCGGTTAGCATACCCGGCAGGTCTGCAGGAAATACATCTGAAATGTCTCGTACTACTGGTACAGAATCAATAGCAGGAGTGTATACATCAACACTTCTCACAAAGGCCAAATATGACAAACAACCCTTCCCAACCATCTGTTGGGCCTTCAAATAAGAAATTACTATGCTGGGAACATAATCTAGAGAACCTCTCCACTCGACCCTCGGCAACCCCAGTATCGCCAACGTCACGATCTTTGCATGACAGTACAGAATAGTATGACATGGAAACAACCAATCCATACCCAAGATTACATCGAAATCAACCATACTAAGCAATAAGAGATCAACTCTAGTCTCCAGTCCCCCAATAGTTACCACACACGACCGATACACACGGTCCACAATAATAGTATCGCCCACCAGCATAGATACACGAACAGGTGAAACTAACGACTCACGGGGCATATCCAGATAACGAACAAAATATGATGATACATACGAATATGTAGATACAAGGTCAAATAATATAGAATCTTGTCTATGGCATACTGAGACAATACCTGTGATTATTGCATCTGAAGCAACAGCATATGGCCTGGCAGGAATAGCATAGAATCAGGCCTTACCGCCAACTGATTGACCTCCCCCTCTAGCTGCTTGAGCCCCACCCCAAGCTGGCTGGGCGGGTGGTGAAGCAACTTGTGCTGAAGTTGTAGTCTTACTCCTCTGCTGAGTTGAACCTCCCGTAAGGCGGGGGCAATATCTCTTTATGTGACCCAAATATCCACATTAAAACAACCCGTCTCTAAGAATGTCAGCAAGTACTGAGGTGGACCCCGATAACCAGAATAACTACCAGAAGAACCCGGTATAGATGAGCCCTGAACTGATGGTGCACGAGATGATCTCTGAGCTAGAAGTTCACTAAGAGAAAACTGACTCGTTCGTGCACTGTATGAACCATGGCTAGCTGATGCGCCATGATGAGCTAGATGAGCCATATGAGCAGGCCTATAAGGATGACCCTTGCTGTGATAGGTCTGCCCCCTAGAAGGAACACCGCTGGAATTACCCGGACCACGAGACCTCTTGGCCTCTCTCTCCTCACGCTCCTGAGTGCGGACCATTTCTAGCCGTCGAGCACTGTCAATCACCTCGTCGAATTTAGCACCTGCTACATTTCCCAGAGTCATAACAAAATAGAACTGATGGTTGAGACCATTAATGAACCTCCTCATCTTCTCCCTCTCAATGGGAACCAACCAAAGTGCATGACGACCTAATTCTGAAAATCCCATCTCATACTGAGTCACAGATAGGTCTTCCTGACGTAAATACTCGAACTGCCTGCGCAGTTCCTCTCTGCTGGTCTAAGGCACAAACGTCTCCAAACATAATACGGAGAACTCATGCCATGAAAGTGGTGCTACACCAACTGGTCTGCTCCTCTCATAAGTCTCCCACCATCTGAAGGCTGCTACGGTCAGCTGAAAAGTGGTAAATGAGACCCCATTGGTCTCCAGAATACCAGTTGTACGAAGCATCCGCTGGCATCTATCCAAGAAATCCTGGGCATCCTCTGACTAAGTTCTACTAAAAGTTAGAGGATGGAGTCTCTCAAACCTCACTAAACTCTTCAGCTCCTCGTCATTTATAATAGGACCCACCTGGGCCTGAGCAGCTGCAACCGGCTGGACTGGTAGTGCCCCTAGTATCTAAGTCCCTGCACTACCTGCTCTAGAGTACGGGCGACAGGGGTATGAGTACCTCCCTCGGCCTGAGAAGTGGTTGGTGCGACCTGAGCCAAAACCACCTGATCAAGGCCAGTGCAAACAGTCAATATATAGGTTAAAGCCTCTTGAAGGCTTGGAATCACAATAGGCATAGCTGGTGCCTGAGCTGGTCCCGCCGGCTCAGCTATATCTGAAACCTTCTCCTGAGCTAGAGCAACTGGTGGTTCTACAAGTGCTGCTCCAACTAGTGTACAAGCTACACCTCGACCTCTACCATGCCCCCGACGTCTCGTGGCCCTAACTGGTGGCACTGGTGGTTGGCCATCCAATCCGGTAGTACGTGTTCTCACTATCTGTGAGAAAATAGAATAACAGAAATTTAGTTTCTGGAATCAACAAATTCACATGAAAGAATACAAGAAAGAGAAATTTTCCTAAGGGTTCGGTAGCCTCCCGAAGATAAGTACAGACATCTCCGTACTGATTCGCAAGAATCTACTAAACCTGCTCATGACTCGTGAGACCTATGTAACCTAGGCTCTGATACCAACTTATCACGACCCAAAATCCACATGTCATGATGGCGCCAACTATCTCAATACTAGTCAAGCCGATAACCTCAATAAACCATAATTTCTTTTATGTTTGAAAATATAATATTTAAATTTAATATAAAATCCCATAAATAATGATATAAATACACTTCAAAAATTCAGTGACACTGTGTACATGAGCATCTAAATGATAACATAGTCTGACTGATAAAACACTATCTGGAAGTATAGAGCAGTACAAACAACTGAAAGGAAAGAGAGACAAGGTCTGCGGACGCCAAGCAACTACCTCGATAGTCTCCAATAGATAAAAACTCCAAAATCTAGTAGTCGTCGTATCCAAAAGTACCTGGATCTGCACACAAAGTGCACAGTATAGTATGAGTACAATCGACCCCATGCACTCAATATAAAATCAAACGCGCTCATTGTGGGGGGGACAGACTCCGGAGGGGCTCCTTCACCCCAAGCGCTATAATAGCCAGCTCCAGGAATAAATAAATAAAACATGTTGCGGTATGCAGCCTGATGCTCTAAATATCACTCAAAATTTTCAGTCTCTCGGGCTCTCAGTGACATGAAAATCAACATGACATGATGATATGATGTATCAATGAATGACAACAGAGACTGAGATATGATATGCAAATGATAGATTTGACTTAGTACAAAATTATAAATTTAAACAAGTAATCCAATAGCAACAAGACCTTCGTGGGTCCCAAAATATCGACATGTAGCCTAAACATGATCTTTAACATGAGTCTCAGCTCAATTTCCTCTAACACGTGGAGGTTATGTAGATAATGACATGATTATTTGATTATGCAACTCCACGGAATCAATTAAGTCACAATTTCTAGGATGCACGCCCACACATCTGTCACCTAGCATGTGCGTCACCTCCAAACAATACATATAACACGAAATTCAGGATCCATACCCTCAGAACCAAGTTTAGAGATGTTACTTACTTCAAACCGTTTAATTTTTTTTCCAATATGTCTTTGCCTCACAAATCGGCCTCCGAATGCCTCGAATCTAGTCATAATTAATTATATACAGTCAACACAAGTTATAGAAATCAGTTCCATATGAAATTACTAATTATCCAACAAAATCTGAAATTCAACTCAAAAATTGTCAGTGTGGCCCACTTCTCGGAACCCAATAAAATATACAAAATATGAACACCCATTCAACCACGAATCCAACCATACCAAATTCCGACATCAACTCGACCTTCAATCCTCAAATCTTATGTTCAAATCCCTAGACCCACATCCTCAAATTTCACCTCAAAAAATGTAATCTAGTCGAAATAATCGATGATAATTCAATATTATTGACTAACAATGATCATAAGTGACTTACCTCAAGTTTTCCCGTGAATTCTCTCAGAAAAATTGCCTCAATCCGTGATTGAAATGTCCAAAAAAGAGAAAATCTCGAACCCCTCTATTTTTGTAATCGGTCTAGTGCTTTCGCTTCTGCGGCATTGTTAGCCGCATCTGTGGTCACGCTTTTGCTGTTAAGTTTTCGCTTATGCGACAGACCTTCGCTTCTGCGGACAAGAGTCTGTTTCTGCGAAGAAGCATTCGCTTCTGCGGTCCAGTCCCTCCTTAGCCCAGGCCGCATCTGCGACCTCATGCTTCTGCGATGCCATGCTCGCTTCTGCTAGCTCGGACCTGCGAGCAAGTTTCCGCAGGTGCGATTGCACCAGAAGGCAAAATATCCAAATTTTTCCTTTAACTCCAAATTTGATCTGTTAACCATCCGAAACTCACCCGAGGCCCCGGGTATCTCCACCAAATATACCAACAAGTCCTAAAAGATTATACGATTAGTCGAGGTCTCAAATCACATCAAACAACGCTAAAACTGCAAATCGCACCCAAATTCAAGCCTAATGAAAACAAACAAATTCTAATTTCTATATTCGATGCCGAAACCTATCAAATCAAGCCCGATTGAACTCAAATTTTGCACGCAAGTTATAAATGACATATGAACATTTTTAGAACAAGATTCTGACCCCGAAATCAAAAAATCAACTCCAGGTCGAATTTCCAAACTTTAAATTTCAAACCTAATTTAACTACGGGCTTCTAAAAAAATTTTACAAACACGTTCCTAAGTCCAAAATCACCATACGGAGCTATTGAAATCATCAAAACTCAATTTCGGAGTTGTTTACACATAGGTCAACATCCGGCCAACTATTTCAACTTAAGTTTTAAATCTTGGAACTAAGTGTTCCAATTCATTCTGAAACCTCCCAAACAAATCACATAATTATAATTGAACAAAGGATAATAAGTAAATGGGGGAACGGGGCTGTAATACTCAAAATGATCGGCCGGGTCGTTACATTCTTGTAACGACCGGCCGGTCGTTTTGAAAATTTGAGCCCCGATCGCCTAATATCTTCCTTCCCCACATTTTTTTCTGCATTTGGGATTTTCTGGAGTGATTGGTTATGAAATTCTGGGAGTTTTGGGACAATTAGTCCCTAGTTTTTAGTTTAAGCCTTAGAATTTGGACCGTGATCGAAACTATGAAGACGGATTCGGAATAGAATTATGTCGACTCCGTTAGCTCCGTTGAGTGATTTTGAGCTTAGGAACGCGTCCGGAATGTGTTTTGGAGGTCTATAGTAGATTTAGGCTTGAATTGGCGAAAGTTAGTATTTCGGCCGATAGTGAAAATTTTGATATCGAGCTCGGAATGGAATTACTAAAGTGGCTGTAGGGTCGTAGTATTATTTGTGACCAGTGTGTAAAATTTGAGGTCATTCGGACTAGATTTGATGTGGTTCAGCGTCGTTTGTAGCATTTGGAAAATTCTAAATTCTTAGGCTTGGATCCGTGCTTAATTCATGATTTTGGTGTTGTTCGATGTGGTTTGAAGGCTAGACTTAGTTCGTATGATGTTATAGGTTTGGTTGAGGTTCTGGGGGCCTCGAGTGTATTTTGGATGCTTAACGGAATAAAATTGGACTTATGAAAATCTGATGCCTTTGCTGGTTCTGGTATTTTTGCACCTGCGGAAGGGGGGCCGCAGGTGCGAGAGCCGATGGTGCGGAGGAAGTGCGCATATGCGAAACTGGTGGGGCTGGTGATGGAGCACAGGTGCGCAAGTTTAACTGCACCTGCGAGCTCGTAGGTGCGCATGGAAAGCTCGCAGACGCGGAAATGGGCTTGTCAAGCTGAGCTTGCAGGTGTAACCCGAGCACCTGCGAGATCTGCGTCAGAGGAGCCCCCGGCAGCTCCAAGTTGAGGGCCAGCACCGGAGATCCCTATTGCTACTCCAGCCCTCCAGGAGACTTTAGCTCAGTTCATGAGCATGTTCAGCACTCTCGCTCAGGCTGGACTATTTCCGACAGGTCCCGCTACATCTCAGGCTGGGGGAGGGGCACAGACTCCCGAAGTACGCACTCCTGAGCAAAGGGTCCAGGTTGATTAGGCCCGAGAGTATATTCCTATGCCCCCAGTGGCTCCAGTTCAGCATGAGACCAGGGTAGCTGCTTCTGAGGCAGAGCAGCTCAGACTTGAGAGGTACAAGAAGTACCACCCACCTACGTTCAGTGGACTAGCTTCAGATGATGATCTGGGTTTTCTTGAGAAGTGTCATCGTATTCTCCGCACTATGGGCATTATGGAGACGAGTGGGGTTTCTTTCAGCGCTTTCCAGCTAAGGGGAGCGGCATATCAGTGGTGGCGTGCCTATGAGCTGAGTAGTCCGAACGAGGAAGCCTCACTCACTTGGACTCAGTTTTCAAAGATGTTCTTGCGTGAGTATGTTCCTCAGAGCCTCAGGGATGCTTGGCGCGCAGAGTTTGAGCAGCTGCGTCAGGGTGCTATGACTGTGTCGAAGTATGCAGCCCGTTTCAGTGAGTTAGCTCGCCATGCACCGGCTCTGGTTGCTAAAATCAGAGAGAGGGTTCGTCGCTTCATTGAGGGACTCCACCCCAGTATTCGAACCAATATGGCCAGGGAGTTAGATATGGACATCAATTATCAGCAGGCAGTGAGCATTGCCAGGGGGTGGAGGGCATGTTCGCCCGGGACAAAGAGGAGAGAGAGGCCAAGAGGTCTCGAGAGACTGGTCATTATTCAGGAGCTCGTACACCAGCAGCACACCATGGTAGGGGTTTTGTGAGTCGCCCTGTTCATTCAGCTCTTCCAGCAGCCAGCGATGTTCCAGCTCCTCCTAGACCTCAGGAGCCCTATTATACATGGCCAGTATCTAGTGTGCCTCTTGCTCGAGGTGCTATTACCGGCCAGTCCAGCAGGACAGGTCCGAGTTAGTATCAGCCGCCGTATCCTCTGAGATGTTGTTTTGAGTGTAGTGACACTCGTCACATGGTTAGATATTTCCCAGAGCGAGGATGGGTGCACCTTCACAGACTTATCAGCCTCCACGTGCTCCACTGGGTCCTCCGGCCATTCTTCCAACCCCAGCTACCACCCCAGCTCCTAAGCCAGCTCGAGGTGGAGGTTGGGGAGGTCGAGGTTGCCCTAGAGGTGAGGCCAGGCCAGGTACTATGTCTTTCTATCCCGTTTAGAGGTTGTCGCTTCAGATTCAGTCATCACAGGTATCGTCCCGGTCTGTCATAGGGATGCATCAGTATTATTTGACCCAGGCTCTACGTATTCATATGTGTCTTCTTAGTTTGCTCCACATTTAGGGATATCTCGGGATTCTTTGAGCTCCCCTGTTTATGTATCTACTCCCGTGGGAGATTCTCTCATTGTGGACCGCGTATATCGGTTGTGTTTGATTGCTCTTAGTGGTTTTGAGACCAGAGCCGATTTGTTATTACTCAATATGGTAGATTTTGATGTTATCTTGGGCATGGACTGGTTGTCGCCCCATTATGCTATTCTTGATTGTCAAGCTAAGACTGTGACGCTGGCTATGCCAGGCTTGCTGATATTAGAGTGGAGAGGTACCTTAGAGTATAATCCCCGCAGGGTTATTTCATTTCTTAAGGCTCAGCGAATGGTTGAGAAGGGGTGTGATGCGTATTTGGCCTATGTGAGAGATGTCAGTAGTGATACCCCTACAGTTGAGTCAGTCCCAGTAGTGAGGGACTTCCCTGATGTGTTTCTAGCTGATCTTCCGGGCATGCCGCCCGATAGAGATATTAATTTTGGCATTGATTTGTTGCCGGGCACTCGGCCCATTTCTATTCCTCCCTACCGTATAGCTCCTCCTAAGGTGAAGGAGTTGAAGAAGCAGTTGCAGGAGTTGCTTGATAAGGGTTTCATCAGGCCCAGTGTATCACCTTGGGGTGCTCCGGTCATATTTGTGAAGAAGAAGGATGGTTCTATGCTTATGTGTATTGATTATCAGCAGTTGAACAAGGTTACAGTGAAGAACATGTATCATTTGCCTCGCATCGATGATTTATTTGATCAGTTACAGGGAGCCAGGGTGTTTTCCAAGATCGACTTGCATTCTGGCTATCATCAGTTGAAGATTCGAGAGCCGGACATCCCGAAGACTGCTATCAGGACCAGATATGGTCACTATGAGTTTCTTGTCATGTCATTTGGGCTGACCAATGCCCCAACAGCCTTTATGCATTTGATGCATAGTGTGTTCCGGCCTTATCTTGATTCCTTCGTCATTGTGTTTATTGATGACATCCTGGTATATTCCCGGTCTCAGGAAGATCATGAGCAGCACCTGAGGACTGTGCTTCAGACTTTGAGGGAGAAGAGGTTGTGTGCAAAATTTTCTAAGTGAGAATTCTGGCTTGATTCAGTGGCATTATTGGGCCATATAGTGTCTTGTGATGGGATCAAGGTAGATCCGAAGAAGGTGGAGGCAGTGTAGAGTTGGTCTAGACAGTCATCAGTTACGGAGATCCACAGTTTCCTTGGTTTGGCGGGGTATTACCATCGCTTTGTGGAGGGATTTTCATCCACTGCAGCACCTATGACCAGGCTAACCCAGAAGGGTGCTCCGTTCAAGTGGACCGAGGAGTGTGAGGAGAGCTTTCAGAAGCTCAAGACAACTTTTACTACAGCCCCAGTATTAGTATTGCCTATAGGTTCGGGGTCCTACACTGTCTATTGTGATGCCTCGAGGATTGTCCTTGGAGCAGTATTGATACAGGATGGTAGGGTGATTGCCTACGTGTCTAGACAGTTGAAGATGCATGAGAATAATTATCCGATCCATGATCTCGAGTTAGCAACTATTGTTCACGCCCTGAAGATCTGGCGTCATTATTTGTACGGTATTCCTTGTGAGATCTACATTGATCACCGGAGTTTGCAGCACTTGCTCAAGCAGAAGGACCTTAATTTGTGTCAGCGGAGGTGGTTGGAGTACTTGAAGACTATGATATCACTATATTGTAACACCCGGGGAAGGCCAGTGTAGTGGCCAACGCCTTAAGTCACCGGGCTGAGAGTTTAGGGAGTTTGGTATCTTCCGACAGCTGAGAGGCCCTTAGCATGGATGTTCAGGCCTTAGCCAGCCAGTTCGTGAGATTGGATATTTCAGAGCGTGGCCGGGTATTAGCTTGTATGGTTTCTCGGTCTTCTCTTTATGACCGTATCAGGGAGCGCCAGTATAATGATCCTCATCTTCTAGTTCTTCAAGATAAGGTTCGGCGAGGTGATGCCAGAGTTATGACTATTGGTGATGATGGTGTGATGAGGATGCAGGGCCGGATCTGTGTGCCCAATGTAGATGGACTTTGGGAGTTGATCCTCGAGGAGGCCCACAGTTAGCGGCACTCCATTAATCCCGGTGCCGCGAAGATGTACCAGGATTTGAGATAGTACTACTGGTGGAGAAGGATGAAGAAGGATATATTTGGGTTTATGGCCAAGTGTCTCAACTGTCAGCATGTCAAATATGAGCACCAGAGGCCGGGTGGATTACTTCGGAGGTTAGAGATCCCACAGTGGAAGTGGGAGCAGATCACCATGGACTTTATAGTTGGACTTCCACGGACTTTGAGAAAGTTCGAAGCTATTTGGGTGATCGTGGATCGGCTGACCAAGTCAGCTCAATTTATTCCAGTGTTGACCACTTATTCTTCTGAGAGGTTGGCTGAGATTTACATCAGAGAGATTGTCCTCCTTCATGGTATTCCTGTACCCATCATTTCAAATAGAGGTACACAGTTAACATCACGGTTTTGGAGAGTCGTACAGCAGGAGTTGGATACTAGGGTGGAGCTGAGCATAACCTTTCACCCTCAGACGGACGGGAAGTCCGAGCGCATGATTCAGATTCTTGAGGATATGCTTTGTGCCTGTGTGATGGAGTTCGGAGGGTCATGGGACCAATACTTGCCACTTGTAGAGTTTGCTTACAACAACAGTTACCAGTCCAGCATCCAGATGGCACCGTATGAGGCTTTGTATGATAGGCGGTGCCGGTCCCCAATGGGATGGTTTGAGTCGGGCGAGGCCCGATTGTTGGGTACGAATTTGGTCCAAGATGCCCTGGATAAGGTGAAGGTGATTTAGGAGAGACTTCGCACAGCCTAGTCCAGGCAGAAGAGTTATGCGGACCGGAAGGTTCGTGATTTTGCATTTATGGTTGGTGAGTGCATCTTGCTTCGGGTATCGCCTATGAAGGGGGTCATGAGGTTCGGGAAGAAGGGCAAGTTGAGCCCGAGGTTCATTGGTCCTTTTGAGATATTGCGGCGAGTTGGGGAGGTTTCTTATGAGCTTGCCTTACCTCCCAGCCTAGCAAGAGTTCACCTGGTATTCCATGTGTCTATGCTCCGGAAGTATCACGGTGATTCGACCTATGTATTGGATTTCAGCTCAGTCCAGTTGGACAAGGATCTATCTTATATTTAGGAGCCCGAAGCCATTTTGGACATGCAGGTCAGAAAGCTCAGGTCAAAGAATATTGCTTCAGTAAAGGTTCAGTGGAGGGGTCAGCTGGTCGAGGAGGCGACTTGGGAGACCGAGCAGGATATGCGCATCCAGTACCCTCATCTTTTCACAGTTTCAGGTATGTCTTTATACTCGTTCGAGGATGAACGATTATTTTAAGAGGGAGAGGATGTAACGACCCGGCCGGTCATTTTGAAAATTTGAGCCCCGATCCCCTAATATCTGCCTTCCCCATATTTGTTTCTGCATTTGGGATTTGCCGAAGTGATTGGTTATGGAATTAGGGGAGTTTTGGGACACTTAGTCCTTAGTTGTGAGTTTAAGCCTTAGAAATTGGACCGTAGTCAGAACTGTGTGAAGACAGATCCGGAATGGAATTTTGTTGACTCTGTTAGCACCGTTAAGTGATTTTGAGCTTAGGAGCACTTCCAAAATGTATTTTGGAGGTCTGTAGTAGATTTAGGCTTGAATTGGCGAAAGTTAGTTTTTCGACCGATGGTGGAAATTTTTATATCAAGCTCGGAATGAAATTTTGAAAGTGGTTGTAGGGTCGTAGTTTCATTTGTGACATGTGTATAAAATTTGAGGTCATTCGTACTAGATTTGATGTGGATCAGCATCGTTTATAGAATTTGGAAAATTCTAAATTCTTAGGCTTGAATCCGTGCTTAATTCATGATTTTGGTGTTGTTCGATGTGGTTTGAAGGCTTAACTAAGTTAGTATGGTGTTATATGATTGGTTGGTAGGTTTGGTTGAGGTCCCGGGAGCCTCGGGTGTGTTTCGGATGCTTAACGGAATGAAATTGGACTTAGGAAAATCTGGTGCCTTTGCTGGTTCTGGTGTTTTCGCACCTACGGAAGTGAGGCCGCATGTGCGAGAGCCGCTGGTGCGGAGGAAGTGTGCAGATGCAAAACTGGTAGGGATGGTGATGGAGCACAGGTGTGCAAGTTTGACCGCACCTGCGAGCTCGCAGGTGCGCATGGGAAGCTCGCAGATGCGGAAATGGGCTTGTCAAGCTGGGCTCGCAGGTGCGGCTGGTTGTCCATAGAAGCGGAACCGCAGATGTGGCCCAGGGGTCACAGGTGCGGACCCAGCCCAAGTAATTGTACTTCGTACCTGGGATGGGTTTGTCCGCAGGTGCGGTCCTAGGTCCGCAGGTGTGGAAATCGCTGTGTTGAAGAGACAAATTAGAGGATTCATTCCTCATTTTTCACCAATTCGAATTTTAGCTCGGGAGAAGGGGATTTTGCAAGGGTTTTGAAGAGGAAATCAGTGGGTAACAATTCTTAACTCTAATTCGTGTATATTTCATTAATCTATTGTTGTTTTCCCTCGTCTAATTAAGGAATTTGAGGGTAGAAGTTTGGAAATGGGGGAAAAGGTTCCCCAATTGAAAATCTGAGATTTGAATGGGAATTTGACGTCAGATTTAGATGACTTTTGTTCGAGTGAACTCATGAGTGAATGGATGTTCATAATTTGTAGTTTTTACCCGATTCCGAGACGTGGGCCCGGGGAGACATTTTGGGCATTTTTCCTAATTTCACGTTTTAGCTTCGAATTAATTAGTTAAATTAGTTACTTGTAGTTATATTTACATTATGCAATTAATTTGAATAGATTCGGGCCATTTGGAGTCGGATACTCGTGGCAAGAACGTGATATCAAGTTGATTTGAGCGGTTGAGGTAACTGGCTTGCCTAACCTTGTGTTGGGGACTTTCTCCTTAGGATGTTTGATATTAATTGATGTGTGGGCGCCGTGTACGTGAGGTGACGAGTACGTACATGGGCTATTATTGCAAAAATCCCGTTTTTCCTTTCTAAATCATAAACTGTTTTCCCTTATTAAATTGCACTAATACGTTTAAATTGTTTAGCTTAGATTAGAGAAGCATGCTTACGTGTTTTAACTGCCTATTTGACATTCTGTGCGTCATGCTTAGTTAAGTCCCTACTTTCTTTATATGTGTTCAGTGTAAACTGTATAACCCGATGCCATACCTGTCATTTAATCTTGCGTTGCATATTTAATTTAGGACTACGGACGTATTCCTGGAGATCCCCCTGTCTTGCATATTTATTTTGGGACTACGGATGTATTCCGGTAGATCCCCCAGCACTGCATATTTATTTTGGGACTATGAACATATTTCGAGAGATCCCCCAATACTGCATATTTACTTTGGGACTACGGACGTATTCCGGGAGATCCCTCTGTACTGCATATTCATTCGAAACTACAGGACGGTATCCCGGGAGATTCCCTATTGTGTTTACCTTGTTCTGAGCCGAGGGCTCCCTTAACTATTAAATTTTTGAGAATTTCTTTAATTGTGTTACCGTAAACATTACTTATATCTTTTACTATTTAATTTATTATATTTACTCCGGTAGGGCCTTGACCTGACCTCGTCACTACTCGACCGAGGTTAGGCTTGACAATTACTAGGTACCATTATGGTGTACTCATGCCCTTTCCTGCACATGTTTTCATGTGCAGATCCAGGTGCGAGCTATCAGCCTCGGGGTTAGTGCATGATGCTGATTCTAGGAGACTTCAAGGTACTTCTGCTTGTGTCCGCAGATCCTCGGAGTACCCTTCTACTCCCTCTCCTAGAGACTTTCTTTATTATCTTCAGACTTTTGTATAGAGCTACATAGATTATAGCAGCTTGTGACTTATGTGATATTCCGGGTCTTGGGAAATTATTTTGTATATGCCGAGTGGTACTACTTTTGGTTATTCACAATATGCTGTTTATCTTTGAAATGTTATGTTTTCTTTACATTTATTTTGTAATATTAGGCTTACCTAGTCGTAAAGACTAGGTGCCGTCACGACTCCTTACGGAGAGTTAATTTGGGTCGTGATAATTCTCCCCCTCTTAAACAAACGTTCGTCCTCGAACGGGTTTAGAATTATACTTGGAGTCTCAAATAGGTGTGGATGTTTGTGTAGCATCTCCCGCTCAGTCTCCCAAGTATCTTCTCCGACTGGTTGGCCTCTCCACTGCACTTTCATTGAAGCTATGTTCTTTGATCTCAACTTTCGAACCTAACCGGTCCAAAATGGCCACCGGCTCCATATCATAAGTCAAATTACCATCCAACTGCACTGTACTGAAATCCAAAACATGAGACGGATCTCCGACATACTTCCGGAACATGGATACATAAAATACTGGATGTACAACCAATAGACTTGTCGGCAATGCAAGTTCATAAGCCACTTCTCCAATCCTTTTAAGTATTTCAAAAGGCCCAATATACCTAGGACTCAACTTGCCTTTCTTCCCAAATATCATAACACCCTTCATAGGCTAAACTCAGAGTAGTACTTTCTCTCCTACCATGTAGGCAACATCGCGAACCTTCCGGTCGGCTTAACTCTTCTGTCTAGATTGCGCCGTGCGAAGTCGATCCTGAATCAATTTAACCTTTTCCAAAGCATCCTGAACCAAATCAGTACCCAATAGCCTAGCCTCGCTTGGCTCAAACCAACCCACCAGAGACCGACACCGTCTCCCATAAAAAGCCTCATACGGAGCCATCTGAATGCTCGATTGGTAGCTATTATTATAGGCAAACTCTGCAAATGGAAGAAACTAATCCCAAGAAACCCCCAAACTCTATAACACAAGCGTGGCACATCTTCCAATATCTGAATAGTAATATCATAGTCCTTTAGCAGCTCCAACCATCTCCGCTGTCTCAAATTTAGATATTTTTTTTTGAATAAATGTTGAAGACTCCGATGATCTGTAAATACCTCACAAGACACACCGTTGAGATAGTACCTCCAAATCTTTAATGCATGAACAATAGCTACCAACTCTAAATCAAGAACATGGTAGTTCCATTCATGTGGCTTCAACTGGCGCGAAGCATAAGCAATCACTCTACCCTTCTACATTAAGACACACCCAATACCGATCTGAGAAGCATCACAATACACTATATAAGAGCCTGAAGCTGAAGGCAAAACTAGAACTGGAGCTGTGGTCAAGGCAGTCTTGAGCGTTTGAAAGCTCTCTTCACACTCATCTGACCATCTGAATGGAGTACCTTTCTAGGTCAACTTAGTCATGGGCGATGCAATAGACGAGAAGCCCTCCACAAAGCGACAATAATAACAGGTCAAGCCGAGAAAACTTTGAATCTCAGTAGCTCAAGATGGCCTGGGCCAACTCTGAGCTGCCTATATCTTCTTCGGATCCACCTTAATTCCCTTACTAGACACTATATGTCCCAAGAATAGCACCGAACTAAGCCAGAACTCACACTTAGAAAATTTGGCATAAGGTTTCTCCTCCCTCAGCCTCTATAGTACAATACTAAAATATTGTACATGTTCCTCCCGGCTATGTGAGTACACCAGGATATCATCAATGGATATTACGTAAAACAAATCAAGATATGTCTAGAATATAATATTCATCAAGTGCATAAATATTGCTGGGGCGTTGGTCAGCCTAAAATACATCACGAGAAATTCAAAGTGACCATAGCGGATCCTGAATGCCGTCTTTTGAATATCCGAATCCTGAATCTTCAACTGATGATACCCAGACCTCAAATCGATCATAGAGAATACCCTCGCTCCCCGAAGCTGGTCAAATAAATCGTCAATACGTGGCAAAGGATACTTGTTCTTGATTGTAACTTTGTTTAACTACCTGTAGTCGATGAACATACGCATAGTACCGTTTTTCGTTTTCACAAATGGAACTGGTGCACCCCAAGGCGACACACTAGGCTTAATAAACCCCTTATCAAGAAGTTCCTGGACTTACTCTTTCAATTCTTTCAATTCAGCTGGTGCCATACGATACGAAGGAATAGAAATAGGATGAGTGTCCGGTGCCAAGTCAATACCGAAATCAATATCCCTGTCGGGTGGCATACCCGGCAGGTCTGTAGGAAATACATCTGAAACGTCTCGCACTACCGGTACAGAATCAATAGCAGGAGTGTATACATCAACACTTCTCACAAAGGCCAAATATGACAAACAGCTCTTCAAATAAGAAATTACTTTGCTGGGAACATAATCTAGAGAACCTCTCCACTCGACCCTCGGCAACCCCGGTATCGCCAACATCATGGTTTTTGCGTGATAGTCCAGAATAGTATGACATGGAGACAACCAATCCATATCCAAGATTACATCGAAATCAACCATACTAAGCAATAAGAGATCAACTCTAGTCTCCAGTCCCTCAATAGTTACCACACACGACCGATACACATGGTCCACAATAATAGTATCGCCCACTGGCATAGATACACGAACAGGTGAAACTAATGACTCACGGGGCATATCCAGATAAGGAACAAAATATGATGATACATACAAATATGTAGATACAGGGTCAAATAATATAGAATCTTACCTGTGGCATACTAAGACAATACCTGTGATCATTGCATCTGAAGCAACAGCATCTGGCCTAGCAGGAATAGCATAGAATCAGGCCTTACCGCCAACTGATCGACCTCCCCCTCTAGGGCGACCTCTAGCTGCCTGAATCCCAACCTAACCTGGCTGGGCGGGTGGTGAAGCAACTGGTGCTGAAGTTGTAGTCTTACTCCTCTGCTGAGTTGAACCTCCCCGTAAGGCGGGGGCAATATCTCTTTATGTGACCCAAATATCCACACTAAAAACAACCCCTCTCTGAGAATGTCAGCAAGTACTGAGGTGGACCCCGATAACTAGAATAACTACCAGAAGAACCTGGTATAGATGAGCCCTGAACTGATGGTGCACGAGATGATCTCTGAGCTAGAATTTCACTAAGAGAAAACTCACTCGGTCGTGCACTGTATGAACCATGGCTAGCTGATGCGCCATGATGAGCGGGCCTATAAGGACGACCCTTACTGTGATAGGTCTGCCCCCCAGAAGGAACATCGCTGGAATTACCCGGACCACGAGACCTCTTAGCCTCTCTCTCCTCACGCTCCTGAGTACGGACCATTTCTAGCCGTCGAGCACTGTCAATCACCTCGTCGAATTTAGCACCTGCTACATTTCCCAGAGTCATAACAAAATGGAACTGATGGTTGAGACCATTAATGAACCTCCTCATCTTCTCCCTCTTAATGGGAACCAACCAAAGTGCATGACGACCTAATTCTGAAAATCCTATCTCATACTGAGTCACAGATAGGTCTTCCTGACGTAAATACTCGAACTGCCTACGCAGTTCCTCTCTGCGGGTCTAAGGCACAAACGTCTCCAGAAATAATACGGAGAACTCATGCCATGAAAGTGGTGCTACACCAACTGGTCTGCTCCTCTAATAAGTCTCCCACCATCTGAAGGCTACTCCGGTCAGCTGAAAAGTGGTAAATAAGACCCCATTGGTCTCCAGAATACCAGTTGTACGAAGCATCCACTAGCATCTATCCAAGAAATCCTGGGCATCCTCTGACTCAGTTCTACTAAAAGTTGGAGGGTGGAGTCTCCCAAACCTCACTAAACTCTTCAGCTCCTCGTCATTTATAATAGGACCCACCTAGGCCTGAGCAGCTGCAACCGGCTGGACTGGTAGTGCCCCGAGTATCTAAGTCCTAGCACTACCTGCTCTGGAGTACGGGTGACAAGGGTATGAGTACCTCCCTCGGCCTGAGAAATGGCTGGTGCGACCTGAGCCAAAACCACCTGATCAAGGCCAGTGCAAACAGTCAATATCTAGGTTAAAGCCTCTTGAAGGCTTGGAATCACAATAGGCATAGCTGGTGCCTGAGCTGGTCCCGCCGGCTCAGCTATATCTAGAACCTTCTCCTGAGCTAGAGCAACTGGTGGTTCTACAAGTGCTGCTCCAACTACTGTACAAGCTACACCTCGACCTCTACCATGCCCCCGACGTCTCGTGGCCCTAACTGGTGGCACTGGTGGTTGGCCATCCAATTCGGTAGTACGTGTTCTCACCATCTGTGAGAAAATAGAATAACAGAAATTTAGTTTCTCGAATCAACAAATTCACATGAAAGAATACAAGAAAGAGAAATTTTCCTAAGGGTTCGGTAGCCTCCCGAAGATAAGTACAGACGTCTCCGTACCGATTTGCAAGAATCTACTAAACCTGCTCATGACTCGTGAGACCTACGTAACCTAGGCTCTGATACCAACTTGTCACGACCCAAAATCCACATGTCGTGATGGCACCAACTATCTCAATACTAGTCAAGCAGATAACCTCAATAAACCATAATTTCTTTTATGTTTGAAAACATAATATTTAAATTTAATATAAAATTCCATAAATACTGATATAAATACACTTCAAACATCCGGTGACACTGAGTACATGAGCATCTAAATGATAACATAGTCAGACTGATAAAATAATATTTGGAAGTATAGAACAGTACAAACAACTGAAAGGAAAGAGAGACAAGGTCTGCGGACTCCAAGCAACTACCTCGATAGTCTCCAACAGATAAAAACTCCAAAATCTAGCAGCCGCCGTATCCGGAAGTACGTGGATTTGCACATGAAGTGCAGAGTGTAGTATGAGTACAACCGACCCCATGTACTCAATAAGTAACAAGACTAACCTTTAGGCTTAAAGTAGTGACGAGCTCAAAAGGTTCAGTCCAATATAGAAATAAATGTACAAAATGTAGGCATGATTTCAAATTAAACAGTTAAACTCAGTTCAAGTGAAATTGATCAATCCTAAATGATATGAGGAATATGACATCTCTATATCTACATGACAGTGTACATGTTGTATGTGATGAACCTCAGTGTACTCACAATCTAAAATACTCAATTACTCAGTACTGTATATGGCCAATCCAGCCCACGGAAGATCCATCCCAAATATATTTGTATATCCATCAACTGACAGTCAGTCACTCAATACTGTATAAGGCCAATCCAGCCCAGGGAAGATCCATCCCAAATATATAAATACTTCCCAAAATATAAATGATTCGGACACGATCCATGTCCAAGGAAGATTCATCCCTCAATATAAATGCTTCGGGCAAGATCCATGCCCAGGGAAGATCCATCACTTAATATAAAATGCTTCGGGCAAGATCCATGCCCAAGGAAGATCCATACCACAATATAAAATCAACCGCGCTCACTGTGGGGGGTGTAGAATTCGGAGGGCCTCCTTCAGCCCGAACGCTATAATAGCCAGATCCAGGCATAAATAAATAAAATATGTTGCGGCGTGCAGCCCGATCCCATAAATATCACTCAAAATCTCCAGTATCTCGGGCTCTCAATGACATGAAAATCAACCCTACATGATGATATGATGTATTAATGAATGACAACAGAGACTGAGATATGATATGCAAATGATAGATATGACTGAATAAAAAATTATAAATTTAAATAAGTAATCCAATAGCAATAAGACCTTTGTGGGTCCCAAAATATTGGCACGTAGCCTAAACATGATCTTTAACATGATTCTCAGCTCAATTTCCTCTAACACATGGAAGTTATATGGATAATGACATGATTATTTGACTATGCAACTCCACGGAATCAATTAAGTCACAATTTCTATGGTGCACGCCCACACGCCCGTCACCTAGCATGTGCGTCACCTCCAAACAATTCATACAGCATGAAATTCAGGGATTCATACCCTCAGAACCAAGTTTATAAGTGTTACTTACTTTAAACCATGTAATTCTTTATTCCAATATGCCCTTGCCTCGCGAATCAGCCTCTGAACGCCTCGTTTCTAGTCACAACTAATTCGATACAGTCAACACAAATTATAGGAATCAATTCTAAATGAAAATACTAATTCTCCAACAAAATTCGAAATTTAACTCAAAAACCGTCAGTGGGGCCCACTTCTCGGAACCCGACAAAAGTTACAAAATATGAACGCACATTCAACCATTAGTCCAACCATACCAAATTCCGACATCAACTCGACCTTCAATCCTCAAATCTTAATTTCAAATCCCTAGACCCAAATCCTCAAATTTCACCTCAAAAACACATAATCTAGTCGAAATACTCGATGATAATTCAATATTATTGACTAACAATGATCATAAGTGACTTACCTCAAGTTTTCCCGTGAATTCTCTCTGAAAAATCGCTTCAACCCGTGTTTGAAATGTCCAAAAATGAGAAAATCTTGGAGCACTCTGTTTTTGTAATATGTCTAGTGCTTTTGCTGCTGCGGCATTTTTAGCCGCATTTGCGGTCACGCTTTTGTGGTTAAGTTTTCGCTTCCACGACAGACCTTCATTTTTGCAGACAAGAGTACGCTTGTGCGGACTCGCTTCTACGGTCCAGTCCCTCCTTAGCCCAGGCTGCATCTGCGACCATTTTATTGCTTCTGCGGTCGCACTTCTGCGAGGTTTCGTCCGGTTCTGTAGACCTCACACTTCTGTGAGCTCGCACCTGTGAGCAAATTTCCGCAGGTGCGATTGCACCAGAAGGCAAAATTTCCAGATTTTTCCTTATGTCCAAATTTGATATGTTAACCATCCGAAAATCACCCGAGGCCCCCGGGATATCAACCAAATATACCAAAAAGTTCTAAAACATTATATGAACTTAGTCGAGGGCTCAAATTATATCAAACAATGCTAAAACCGCAAATCGCACCCCAATTCAAGCCTAATGAAACTGACAAATTCCACCTTCTACATTAGATGCCGAAACCTATCAAATCAAGTCTGATTGACCTCAAATTTTGCACACACGTCATAAATTATTTAATGTACTTATGAAAATTTTCAGAACTGGATTCCGACCCCGACATCAAAAAGTCAAATCCCGGTCAAACTTCCAAGCTTTAAATTTTCTATTTTCGCCATTTCAAGCCTAATTTAACTACGAACTTCCAAATAACTTTTCCGGACATACTCGTAAGTCCAAAATCACCATACGGAGCAATTGAAACCATAAAAACTCAATTTTGGAGTCGTTTACACATAGGTTAACATCCGGCCAACTATTTCTACTTAAGCATTAGATCATGGAACTAACTGTTCCAATTCATTCTGAAACCTCCCCAACAAGTCACATAGTTATAATTGAACACAAGATAAGAAGTAAATGGGAGAACGGGGTTGTAATACTCAAAACAGTCGGTCGGGTCATTACAATTTCATAATTTGATTTTGGGAGCATGGATTCAGGCGATTCTTGGAGTGATTTTCAAGGGATTAATTGGGGTAAGTGATTCTAACTCGGATTTGGTTAATATGCATGAATATATCATTGTTTTCATTATTTAATTAGTGTTTTGCATTGGAAAATTTGGGGAAAGTGTAGAAACTTCATAGGCCTAAATTTGAAGATTTGAAGGTCGAGTTGTGATCGGAATTGAGTAATTTTGGTATGGTTGGACTCGTGGTTGAATGGGTGTTCGAATTTTGTTAATTTTGCCGGATTCCGAGACGTAAGCCCGGGTTGACTTTTTGACCTTAGTTAAAGATCGTAGCTTTATTAATTGGAATCAATTCCTATAGCCTTTGTTTTTAGTATTACATTATTTTTGGCTAGATTAGATCCTTCCGAAGGTTGATACGCATGGGAAAGGCTTGCTAGCAGAGTAATTTGATTTTCTTGAGGAAAGTATCTTATTTAAACTCGATTGAGGCACTAGTTGCCTGAATTGTTGTGATAGCTACGTGCTATTGGGTGTGCACATGTGTGGGGATGAACCCATGTATGGGCACCGAGGACATGTATTCATGTTCGGGTTGTGCTCGGGCTCTTATATGCCTAGAATTGACTGTTAAGCTCTAAGCCATGATATTTCTCATATTTGTAATATTTTGTGTGATCTATTTGAACCATGTTGAGGCTGCATGGAGGTTTAATCCCTTAACAAACTTGATAAATGCTTTTTAGTGATGAAAATTTTGATTTTAGCTATGATAGCACACTTTGCACATGCCTATACGTTAGCATATCATTTATACCAGTCCAGGAGCATGCAAATTGTTAGTCATTCATCACATACATGTATACTTGTTTAATTGCTCTTGTATGATATGTTTGGGCTAGAGGCCTATGACCATACCGGGGGGTTGTGTTATTGGCACGTGATTTGTTCGTGCATCACGTGAGTTGTCCATGCGGATCCATATATTGATGTTATTGGCATGTGAGTTGTCTGTGAAGAACGTGAGTTGTCCGTGTGGGTTCTATTATTAGCACGTGAGTTGTCCGTGCAGTGTTTGGATACGGATCCATCCCCTAGGGTCACCCTCTCATGTTTCTCTCTTGATGGTGTACACTCAGTTATTGAGAATACTGATCAGTGGTTTGGAACGGATATGGAAAGTTTAGAGAATCCGGCAAGTGTTGTGTGGATTTTATATTTCCTTGATCATTTATCTGATTTAGCTGCTTATCACCTCTACATGCCATGATATTGTCTGAGCAATGTATTTGACTATACACATACACACACGGATGTTTTCTCACAAAACTTGATGAGTTAGTTTTCAATATTGTTTTGTGTCGGTTTAAAAGACGGAACTACACAGGTGATAGCTAGTATCATTAATAATTTATGATTCTCTTACCTTGCCGTATTTATTTACCATTCTTATTGAGTACATTAGGTTAGTTATACTCATACTACACTTTGCACTTTATGTGCAGATCCAGGTACTTCCAGGAGCGGAGGTTGCTAGTGTTGGAGCTTATTCAGTTTGGAGACTATCGAGGTAGCTGCCTTGGCATCCTCAGACCTTGACTCTCATACTTTTTCTTTTAGTTTCATTTGTATTATCTACCTTCCTAGATAGTGTTTCCTCAGTCAGACCATGTTATTGTATAGATGCTCATGTACTCAGTGACACCCGAATTTTGAGGAATTCTGTATTGAGTTCCGGTGTCTTTCTTCCAGTTATTATGATATTTTATTTACATAAGCCTATTTCAGTATGCTTTAAATTAAAGATGCATGTTATTTGTGATTTGTCGGCTTGGCTAGTATCGCAATAGGTGCAATCACGGCACATGGGATTTTGGGTCATGACAAGTTGGTATCAGAGCCTAGATTAAAAAAGTCTCATGAGTCATGAGTAGGTTTAGTAGAGTCTTGCGGATTGGTACGGAGACATCTGTACTTATCTTCGAGAGACTACCGAACCATTAGGAAAACTTTACTTTCTTGTGTTCTTATCGTGCAAATTTGTTGATTCCGAAAACTAAACTTCTTTTATTCTATTCTCACAGATGGTGAGGACACATGCTACTGGACCGGGCAGACGGCCACCAGTACCACCAGCTAGGTCCATGAGAGGCCGGGGCTATGGTAGAGGTCGAGGTGCAGCTCGTACAGCAGCTAGAACAGCACCTGCAGATCCACCAGTTGCTCCAACTCATGAGAAAATTCCAGATGTGGTTGAGCCGGTGAGACCACCTCAAGCACCAGCTGTGCCCATTACGATTCCAGGCATTTATAAAGCTCTGGCCCTAATATTGACTGTTTGCACTAGCCTTGCTCAGGCGGTTTCAGTTCAAGCTACACCAGCCACTTCTCAGGCCGGGGGAGGTGCTTAGACTCCCACCGCCCGTACTCTAGAGCATGTGATGTAGGGACTTCAGACACTGGGGTATTACCAGCCCAGACGGCTATAGTTGCTCAGGCCCAGGTGGGTCCCATTATGAGTGATGAGGAGCAGAAGAGACTAGAGAGGTTTGGGAGGCTCAAGCCTCCATCATTTAGTGGGGATGAGTCAGAGGATGCTCAGGACTTCTTGGATAGGTGCCAATAGATTGTTCGCACGGCGAGTATTCTGGAGACTAGTTGGGTCTCATTTACTACTTTTCAGTTGACGGGAGAAGCCTTCAGATGGTCGGAGGCCTATAAGCGGAGTAGGCCAGCTGGTGTTGCACCACTTTCATGGCACGAGTTATCCGTTCTCTTCTTCGAGAAGTTTGTGCCACCGACCCGTATGGAGGAGTTGCGTAGGTAGTTTGAGCAGCTATGCCAGGAGGGTATGTCTGTGACCCTGTACGAGATGAGATTTTCTCAGTTGGCTCGTCACGCGATCTGGTTGGTTCCCACAAAGAGGGAGAGGATTAGGAGGTTCACTGATGGCCTCAGTTATGGGCTGTATTTTGTTATGACTCGAGAGAATGCATCAGGTGCTAGGTTCGACGAGGAAGTTGATATTGCTTGGAGGCTAGAGCTGGTCCGTAGTTAGGAGCGTAAGGAGAGGGAGGCCAAGAGACCTCGTGGTTTGGATTGTTTCAGCGGTGTTTCTTCTAGGGGTCACTGCCACTACATCAGGAGTCGTCCTTACAGGCCTGCTTAGATGGCTCGTCCGGTTCATCGTGGTGCATCATCTATTCATGGTTTATATAGTGCCCGTTTGGGTCAGTCATCATTCAGTGTATTACCAGCACAGAGTTCTTAACATGCTTTATCTACCCAGGCGTCTACAGGCAGTTCCTCGGGTTATCAGGAGCAACAACTCCGTCAAAGGAGGGGTTATTTCGAGTGTGGGGAATTGAGTCATCTCAAGAGGGTTGGAGACTTTATTTGGATATACCCTGTGAGTCCTTAGATTCACGTGTTCATGTATCTACACCGCTGATCGATACTATTATTGTAGACCGTGTTTATCGGTCATGTGTGGTGACCATTGGAGGGTTAGAGACTAGAGTTGATCTCTTATTTCTTAGTATGGTTGATTTTGACATGATTTTGGGTATGGATTAGTTGTCCCCATGTCATGCTATTCTGGATTGATACGCTAAGACCATGATGTTAGCGATGCCGGGATTGCCGAGGATCAAATGGAGAGGTTCTCTAAATTATGTTTCCAGCGGTGTGATTTCATATCTGAAGGCCTAACGGATGGTTGGGAAGGGGTGTCTGTCATATTTGTCTTTTGTAAGGGACGTTGGTACTGATACTCTTATTATTGATTCTGTTCCGGTAGTGCGGGACTATCCGGCTATGTTTTCTGCAGACCTGCCAGGTATGCCACCCGACAGGGATATTGATTTTGGTGTTGACTTGGTGTCGGGCACTAAGCCCATTTATTTTCCTCTGTATTGTATGGCACCATCAGAGTGGAAGAAACTAAAAGAGCATCTTCAGAAGTTCCTCGATAAGGGGTTCATTAGGCCTAATTTGCCGCCTTGGGGTGCACCGGTTTAGTTTGTGAAGAATAAGGATGGTACTATGCGGATGTACATCAATTATAGTAAGTTGAACAAAGTTACAATTAAGAACAAGCACCCTTTGCTGCACATTGATGATTTATTTGACCAGCTTCAGGGAGCGAAAGTGTTCTCTATGATTGATTTGAGGTCTGGGTATCACCAGTTGAAGGTTCGGGACTCAAATATTTTAAATATGGCATTTAGGACCCGCTATGGTCACTATGAGTTCCTTGTAATGTCTTTTGGGAAGACCAACGCCCCAACAACATTCATGCATATGATGAACAGTGTATTCTATACATATCTTGATTCGTTTGTCATAGTATTTATTGATGATATCCTGGTGTAATCAAGTATCTAGGAGGAGCATGCACATCATTTGAGGATTGTACTACAGAGGTTGATGGAGGAGAAGCTTTATGCCAAGTTCTCCAAGTGCGAGTTTTGGCTCAGTTTGGTGGCCTTCTTAGGGAACATGGTGTCCAGTGAGGGGATTAAGGTGGATCCAAAGAAGATAGATGTGGTTCAGAGTTGGCCCAGACCGTCTTCATCTTCGGAGATTAAGAGTTTTCTCGGCTTGGCCGGATATTATCGCCGCTTTGTGGAGGGTTTCTCATCCATTGCAGCGCCTTTGAACAGGTTGACCCTAAAGGGTGCGCCATTCAGGTGGTCGGATGAGTGTGAGGATAGCTTTTAGAAGCTCAAGACTGCCTTGACCACAACTCTAGTTCTAATTTTGCCTTCAACGGTCGGGTTCCTACACAGTGTATTATGATGCTTCTCGGATAGGTATTGGGTATATCTTGATGCAAGAGGGTAGAGTGATTGATTATGCTTCGCACCAGTTGAAGTCCCATGAGAAAAAATACCCTGTTCATGATTTGGAGTTGGCTTCCATTGTATATGCATTAATGATTTGGAGGCATTATCTCTACGGTATGTCTTGTGAGGTATTTACGAATCATCGGAGTCTGCAGCACTTATTCAAACAAAAGGATCTAAATTTGAGACAGCAGAGATGGTTGGAGCTGCTAAAAGACAATGATATTATCATTTTGTATCATCCCGGGAAGGCCAATATGGTGGTCGATGCCTTGAGTAGGAAGGCGGTGAGTATGGGTAGCCTTGCATTTATTCATGTTGGCGAGAGACCGCTTGCATCAGATGTTCATGCCTAGGCCAATCAGTTCGTAAGGTTAGACATTTCGGAGCTCAGCCGGGTTCTAGCTTATGTGGTTTCTCGGTCTTCCTTGTATGATTGCATCATAGAGCGTCAGTATGATGATCCCCATTTGCTTGTACTTAAGGACACGGTTCATCACAGTGATTCCAAAGAGGTTACTATTAGGAATGACGGGGTGTTGCGGATGCAGGGTCAGATTTGTGTTCCGAATATAGATGGGCTACGTGAGTTGATTCTTGAGGAGGCCCACAGTTCGCGGTATTTCAATCATCTGGGTGCCACAAAAATGTATCAGAACTTGAGGCAGTACTATTGGTGGAGGAGGATGAAGAAAGATATAGTGGGGTTTGTAGATCGGTGCCTAAATTGTAAGCATGTGAAGTATGAGCATCAGAGACTGGGCGGATTGCTTCAGAGGCTTGTGATTCTAAAGTGGAAATAGGAGCGTATCACCATGGACTTTGTAGTTGGGCTCCCACGGACTTCGAGGAAGTTTGATGTTATTTCGGTGATTGTGGATCGATTGACCAAGTCCGCGCATTTCATTCCAGTTGGGACTACATATTCTCGGAGTGGTTGGCTGAGATCTACATTCGCGAGATTGTTCGCCTTCACGGTGTGCAGGTATCCATCATTTCAGATTGGGGCACACAGTTTAAATCGCAGTTTTAGAGAGCAATGCAGAGATAGTTAGGCATACTAGTTGAGTTGAGTACAACATTCTACCCTCAAATGGACGGACAGTCTGAGTGCACTATTCAGATGATGGAGGATATGCTACGCGTTTGTGTCCTGGATTTCGGGGGTTCTTAGGATTAGTTTCTGCCGCTTGCAGAGTTCGCTTACAACAACACCTACCAATCAAGCATTCATATGGCTCCGTATGAGGATTTGTATTGGAGACGGTGTCGGTCTCCAGTGGGTTGGTTTGAGCCGGGGGAGGCTAGGCTATTGGGTACTGACTTGGTTCAGGATGCTTTGGATAATGTTAAGTTGATTCAGGATTGGTTTTGCACGGCGCAGTCTAGACAGAAGAGATACGCCGATTGGAAGGTTCATGATGTTTCTTACATGGTGGGAGAGAAGGTATTACTTAGATTTTCACCCATGAAGGGCGTTAAGAGGTTCGGGAAAAAGGGCAAGTTGAGCCATCGGTATATTGGGCCTTTTGAGGTGCTTCAGAAGAATGGAGGGGTGGCTTACAAGCTTCAATTGCCGCCTAGTCTATCGAGTGTTCACCCAGTGTTTCATGTTTCCATGCTCCGAAAGTATGTCGGTGATCCGTCTCATGTTTTTTACTTCAGCACTGTTTAGTTTGATGGTGATCTGACTTATGATGTGGAGCCGATGGCCATTTTGGATCGACCGGTTCAAAAGTTGAGGTCAAAGAACATAGCTTCAGTGAAGGTGCAGTGGAGAGGTCAGCCAGTCGAGGAGGCTACTTGGAAGACCGAACGGGAGATATGGAGCATATATCCACGCCTATTTGATACTCGAGGTATGATTCTAGACCAGTTCGAGGATGAACATTCGTTTAAGAGGGGGGAGGATGTAGTGACCCGACCGGTCATTTTGAGTGTTGTAGCTCTGTTCCCCCATTTACTGCTTATTTTGTACTTAATCGTTGTTATGTGACTTGCCGGGGTGGTTGGTTTAGTTCCGGGGATGTTTTGGAATGAATAGAGACACTTAGTCCCAAGGTTGGAAGCCTAAGTTGAAAGAGTTGACCGGATGTTGACTATTGAGTAAATGGCTCTAGAATGGAGTTTTGATGGTTCCGATAGCTTTGTAGGGTGATTTTGGACTTAGGAGTGTGTTCGGATATTGATTTTGAGGTCCGTAGGTGATTTTGGCTTGAATTGGCGAAAGTTGAAAAAATGGAAGTTTGGAGAGTTGAGAAGTTTGACCGAGAGTTGACTTTATGGTTACCGAGCTCAGATTTTGGTTCCAGAAATGGAATATATCCGTTGTGTCGTGTAGGGATTGTGTGCAAAATTTTAGGTCAATCGGGGTTGATTTGATAGGTTTCGGCATCGATTGTAGAAGTTGGAAATTCATTAGTTTTATTAGGCTTGAATTGGGGTGCAATTTGTGTTTTTGATGTTGTTTGATAAGATTTAAGACCTCAACTAAGTTCATATCATATTTTAGGACTTGTTGGTATATTTGGTTGAGGTCCCGGGGGCCTCGGGTGGACTTCGGATGGTTAACGGATTGAAATTTGACTTGAAGAATTGCTAAAGTTTGCTGATGCATGTGCTTCTTGTTTCCTTGTATGCGATCACGAGTGGAGGATCGCAATCGCGAAGAGTATTTTGGGCAGCTAGGATTTCTTTGCTATGCGTTTGCGTGAAGGTGTTTGCAATCACGTAGCTTGGGAAGGCAGTACATCGTGAACATGTGAAGGGGGTCGCGTCCGCGAAGAAGGAAAGGAGGAGACTAGGGTTCATGCGAGTTGTTCTTCGCGATCGCGTGAAGAGGTACGCGATCGCGTAGGTCTGGGAGTCTGGGAGTCGTGTTCGCATGGGGTTATTCGCATTCGCGGAATGTAAATTTTGGCAGCTTGTGGATTTGTGCTTCGCGATCGCGAAGCATTTCCCGCGATCGCGATGAAGGGGCATTTGGGCAGAATATAAGAATTCAAAACAAGGGTTTGAGTTATATTTCATAATTTGATTTTTGGAACTCGGATTGAGGCGATTCTTGGAGAGATTTTCAAGGGATTGATTGGGGTAAGTGATTCTAACTCGAATTTGGTTAATATACATGAATATATCATAATTTTATAATTTAATTAGTATTTTGGTTTGAAATAATTGGGGAAACGTGTAGAAACTTCATAGTCTTAAATTTGAAGATTTGAAGGTCGAGTTGTGATTGGAATTGAATAATTTTGGTATGGTTGGACTCGTGGTTAAATGGGTGTTCGGATTTTGTTAATTTTTCCAGATTCCGAGACGTGGGCCTGGGGTTGACTTTCTGAGTTTGATTTTTGACCTTAGTTAAAGATCGTAGCTTTATTAATTGGAATCAACTCCTATAGCTTTCTGGATGAACTTGATAAATGCTTTTCAGTGATGAAATTTTTTATTTGAGCTATGATAGCATATTTTGCACATGCCTACATGTTACCATGTCATTTATACCAGTCCAGGAGCATGGGAATTGTTATTCATTCATCACATACATGTATACTTGATTAATTGCTCATGTATGATATGTTTGGACTGGAGGCCTGCGACCATACCAGGCAGATTGTGTTATTGAAACATGAGTTGTTCGTGCAGCATGTGAGTTGTCCATGCGGATCCATACGTTGATGTTATTGAAACGTGATTTGTTCGTGCAGCACATGAGTTGGCCGTGCGGGTGCTATTATTAGCACGTGAGTTGTCCACGCAGCTCATGAGTTGTTCGTGCAGCATGTGGATACGGATCCATCCCCCTAGGGTCACCCTCTCATGTTTCTCTCTTGATGGTGTACACGCGGCGTCATGACCCAAAATCCAACTAGTCTTGATGGCACCTAACCCAAACCGCTAGGTAAGCCAATAACCAACTATCTAATTTAATGAGATTTATTAAGAAAAGAAATGATAATACAACTGCTTTTATACAAGAATTTCAAAATGACTAGTAGTACAAATCATGGGCTTCTATAGAATTTATAAAGCTGGTTTAAAATAAAATACACCATCTGTTTGAAATATACATGAACAGATATGAAATACTAAAGCTACCACAATCTAGAGGTAACTATGACTGGAACTTAGGTACATCTTCAGATCCAGCTCCCACCGTACGTAGCTACATCAGCATCCAACATTTGCACACAAGGTGTTGAAATGTAGTATGAGTACAACCGACCCCATGTACTCAATAAGTAACAAACCTAACCTTAGGTTGAAAGTAGTGACGAGCTGGGACAAGGGTCAGAGTCCAACTCCAATAACCAGCAATAGTTCATAACAATATAATACAGATGGTACAAGAAATAACTTAGTTGGTTCACAGTTACGGAAAATAGGCATGCTTTTCAAGTATAACAGTAGATCCCAGATATTTCACCGAAAGCCTCAAAAATATATGAACAAGTTTGAAAATTGTGTTTTTCCCAAAAGCCTTTCAACAATAAATAAGATGTTTCATTTTCAGACAGCATGAGGAAAATACATCTCTATGCCTACATGTCAATATACAGGTGAAATCATGAATGTCACCAAAACCGGGTAGCATGAGGAAATGCATCTCTATGCATATATCTCAAGTACACATGTCAAATGTAATGCATCTTAATGATGAACTCATGTACTCACACTCTCAGATTACTCAATCTCACTGTATTATACGGGACAGGTCTAGCCCTAGGAAGATCTATCCCTTAATATAAATGTATAGGGAAAATCCATGCCCAGGGAACTCCATCCCAAATGTGAATATATAAGGCAACTCCATGCCCAGGGAACTCCATCCCAAATGTGAATATATAGGGCAACTCCATGCCCAGGGAACTCCATCCCAAATATAATATTCACTGCGCTTACTGTGGGTGTGCAGACTCCGGAGGGGATCCTTCAGCCCAAGCGTTATAATAAGCCAAGCATGGCATGAATCAATAATAACTACTACGGCGTGTAGCACGATCCCATCAATATCCTCAAAATAAGGCCCTCGGCCTCAATCTGTCATCAATCTCTCCAGTCTCTCAGGCTCATAATGTCATGAAAATCAGCCCAAAAATGATTATATGATGTATCAATAAATAGCAACAGAGACTAAGATATGATATGCAAATGAATGATTATGACTAAGTATATAACTGTAATTTAAGCAAATAACTACACAACAGATATGACTTCAATGGGTCCCAACAGAATAAGCATATAGCCTAAACATGATTTCTAACATGGACCACAGCTCAATGCTCTAATACGTAGAAATCTCATGTATAAAACAAGATTAGGTAACTACACAGTACCACAGAAACAACCGAGTCATAATTCACACGGTGCACGCCCACACGCCTGTCACCTAGCATGTGCGTCACCTCAACACCAAACACATATCACATATATTCAGGGGTTCATACCCTCATCACCAAGTTTAGAAGTATTACTTACCTTGAACAAGCCGAATTCAATACCGAGCAAGCTAAATAATACTCCAGAAATTCCATTCAGTGTGTATCAACATCCGAACGCCTTCCTATCTCCTTAATTCAAGCCAAACGATCTGAAACTAGTCAAACAACGTGCAAATTAATCAAAATATACTCCAATGCTTACAATTTAACAATTTATAAAAATTCTCAACTCCGCTCGAAAACTCAACCAAAAGTCAACAGTAGGGCTCACATCTCGGAACCCAATGAAACTAAAAATATCCGAAAACTCATTCAATTATGAGTCCAACCATACCAAAATTAGTCAAATCCGATCACAACTCGACTTTCAAATCCTTAAATTATAGTTTACTAAGTTTCTACAATTCTTCCCAAATTTCCATCGCAAAATACTAATTAAATGATGAAAACATTGATATATTCATGTATATTAACCAGGTCCGAGTTAGAATCACTTACTCCGATGAATTTTTTAAAATAACCACAAAACATCGCAACAAACCGAGCTCCCAAAGTCTAAATGTGAAATAATATTCTAACCCTCGTTTATATAGTACAAAATCTGACCTCCCATTGTGCTGACCGCACATTTTTTGTCGGTCCGCACATTTCAGGTTTCGCGGCCACAATCCAAATTGTGCGGTTGCACTTCAGCAATGACTGCACTACCAGGCTTCAGTAAATTGACCATAACGTTTTGTACAAATGTCCAAATAATGAATGGTTTAACTTTCTAAAAACTAGACGCAAAAGGACTACAACTTTCCTTTTTAGATCATCTCCAAATGCCTTGTAGATTAAAGGATATAAGCTTCCTAAGTCAGACCATCAACCTGCAGATTCTCCTTTCTACGGCCGCAAGAGGATTACTGCGATCCACACATTTCCTTTGCGGTCCGCACATGAGGCTTTGCCTCACCACTCCAAAATTTGCCCTCCGCACTTCACTCGCTCCAGAATATCATCAAAGTGCCGAAATGCCCAAACATGTTCAAAACTCACTCGAAACACACTCGGGGTCACCGGGACCCCATCCAAGCATACCAACAAGTCTTAAAATACACTACGAACTTACTCGAAGCCACAAATTACACATAACAATATCAAAACGACGAATCACACCTTAAATCAAACTTAAATGAACCTTGAACTTTCAACTTCCAAAACTTGCGCCGAACATATCAAATCAACTCAGAATGAACTCAAATTTTGAACACAAGTCCCAAATGACATAACAAAGATGTTTCAATTATCGAAACCACAATCTGAATCTGATATCATCAAAGTCAATTCTCGGTTAAACTTATAAACTTTCCAAACCTTCAAATTTTCCACTTTCGCCAATTAGTGTCGAATCCTTCTAAAAATATCCAAATACAAATCGGGCATACGCTCGAGTCCAAAACCACCATCCAGACCTAACAAAACTATCAGAACTCCGGGGTCAATTTACAAAATTCAAACATCGTCACCTCTTCCAACATAAAGATTCAATCATGAAATTCATTCTTCCAAATCGATTCCAAATAACCTAAAAATCAAAATCGACGATTCACACAAGTTATAATACATCATACGGAACTACTACTCATGCCCCCAAACTACCGAGAGAAGTAAAAATACTCAAAACGACCGGTTGGGTCATTACACGTGGTTATTGAGAATACTGATCAGTGGTTTGGAGCGAATATGGAAAGTTGAGAGAATCCGGCCAGTGTTGTGTGGATTTTGCATTTCCATGATCATTTATCTGATTTAACTGCTTATCACCTCTACATGACATGATATTATATGAGCTGAGTATTTGAGAAACTGTACACATGCACACACGGATGTTTTCTCATGAAACTTGATAAGTAAGTTTTCAATATCGTTCTGTGCTGGTTTAAAAGACAAAACTACACAGGTGATAGCTAGTATCATTAATAATTTATGCTTCTCTTATCTTGCCGTGTTTATTTACGATACTTATTGAGTACATTGGGTTAGTTGTACTCATAGTACACTCTACACTTCGTGTGCAGATCTAGGTACTTCCGGGCACGGAGGTTGCTAGTGTTGGAGCTTATTCAGTTCAGAGACTATCGAGGTAGCTGCCTTGGCGTCCGCAGACCTTGATTCTCCTCCTTTTTCTTTTAGTTTCATTTATACTGTTCTACCTTCCTAGACAGTGTTTTCGCAGTCAGACCATGTTATTGTATAGATGCTCATGTACTTAGTGACAACCAGATTTTGGAAAATTCTGTGTTTAGTTGCGTTGTTTTTCTTCCAGTTATTATGATATTTTATTTCATTAAGCCTATTTCAGTATGTTTTAAATTAAAGATGCATGTTATTTGTGAGTTATCTGCTTGCCTAGTATCGCGATAGGCGCCATCACGGTACATGTGATTTTGGGTCGTGAAAGAGCCGGATCCAGAATTTTAATTCTATGGGTTCATATTTTAAGGTTTGTAATATACCTTTTATAGTTTTAAAGTTATGGGTTCATATCTACTATTTTTTGTAATTTTAATAAATTTTTATATATAAATTTTTACTATGTGTCAGAAAGTTATGGGTTCATTTGAATCCGTCATTTATACACTACATACGACCCTCTCTTGAGAACTACACAATGCGTGTGTAATGAAAATTTGATGGTCCCATGTTTCGTACAAAATTGCAGCTGAATGACTGAAAAGGCAATGATACCCCGTGAAAGTCAGGCAAGCATGTTGACATGGAAGAGTATTTTAGGAAATAAACTGAAATTACTTGATTTTTCCGTCAATTCACTTTAACCGGAAGCTCCTCACATTTCCTAATATTAATTGTAGTAAATCATACACGTAATGCTCCTATAACAAGTTCTACACAAAGATTGTAACTATGTAAAATTAAAAGTTCTTCAAACTAGGTATCTTTACATAAATAGCCAGTCAGATTTACTGCTTACTTTTTCTAATCGATATATATATAAATTATACACATATTACACATGATTATACATATGTTATGCAGCCGCATCTATTTTTAGTTTAAGTTTTTGGGTGGACTGCTATTTAAGTTAATTATTCTTTAGACTATCCCCACTCGTGGGATTATACTGATTTGTTGATGTTGTTGTTATATTCTTCAAACTATCATATGAAGTCCATCTTGACAAGATAAATAATTGCAAGGCCCATTCTCAGCTTATATGGTAGAAATAATACTAAGTAGCTACTTATAGTACCCCCTATTTAAAAATATATCAGGCTTTAATAATTATTTTAAGTTTAACAAATTATGCTAAACTTCAGACTGAACCGGATATAGCTACTGCTGCTTTTTTCCTAAAAATAGCACGGGCTAGTCAGTTTTTGGACCGGTAATTCAAAAATAGTCATTATTTTTCTGCAACACGGACCGGTCCAGCATAATATACTGGAGAATGGTGCACCTGTGTATGAACTTCCAGCATATTATGCTGGAACTCCAATACGCGGAAAGTTCCAGCATAATATACTGGAGATTGGAGCACCTGTGTATGAACTTCCAGCATAATATGCTGGACCGGTATATTATACTGGAACTCCAGTATAATATGCCGATACTGGAACTCCAGTATATTATGCTGGAATATGAAAAGTGGCTAAATTTCGATTACTTTTGAAATTATGAATATTTTCCAATTAACATTTTAAATCTGACTATTTTTGAATTTCTCCCGCTTCTCTCTTCTTCTGATTCTGACCTTCGGGTCTAAAGTTGGGCTCTGCTAAATTCACCTCATACCCAAACGTCTAAAGTTTGAAAAAAAATCAAAGTTTAAATTTCAAGACCGAGGTTTGGAGTTATGCAGCCTAAGTTGATCCCAACTTTCGACCCGAAGGTTTTGGATTTGAAAACTTCATAGCCACGATTTCAACTCTAGACCTGCATGTGTAAAATTGAGTCTAAAGCGATAAAACTTTAAAGTTTATAACTTTTAACTATTCTTTAAATAGGGGTCCTAAAAACAGCTATTTGTGTACATTACTGCTTGTAAGTTGGACACTATTGTATGGGCTAAAATTCAAAAATAGCCATTTTACCGCTGGTATTTAAAAATAAGCCAAAAATTAAAAAGTAATCAAATTTAGCCATTTTTTAGGCGATTTTTTTTTTTTTTGGGGACAAAAAATCCCCTGACTTAAAAAGTGGCAAATACCCACTGTTTAAAATTTTACGCTTTTTCAAACTCTGGCATTTTATCTTGGAGTTTCACTCGTTAGAATTTTAAACTCCAACATTTTTCATCAACTTTAGCATTTTATCATTTTTTGAATTTTAGTATTTTTCATGAACTCTAGTATGTTTCTCTACATTTCAGCATTTTTTCGTGAACTCTAGTATTTTTTTCATGCACTCCAGTAACTTTTTTCTAAACTCTATATTTTTTAGGACTCTAATAATTTTCCTTCAAATTCCATCATTTTTGTTGAAGTCCAGTATTTTCTTTGGTAATCCATCATTAAACACCTGGGGTAAGGTAACTGCTTTCTTGGGCTTTATAACTAGCAAATTTGATTGTGGGTCTCTGATGATGATTGACCGTAACGACTCGATCGGTCGTTTTGAGTTCTAGCACATTGTTCGGCGGTTTGAGGCTATGAGTAGCTTCAGTTTATGTATTATGACTTGCACGTGTGGTTGGTTACTATTTTCAAGGAGTTCGAAGTTGATTTGGAAGAATAATTGTCAATTCGGAAGCTTTAAGTTGAAAGAGTTGGCCAAGGTTTGACTTTTAAGTAAACGACCTCGAAATAGGGATTTGAGGTTCTTATAGATTCGTAAAGAGATTTTGGACTTGGGCGTATGTTCGAGTTGCGCATCGAATGGTCCGGAAGCATTTTAGCTTATTGTGGAAAGTTGACATTTTTAAAATTTTAGAATTTCATAAATTTGATTTGAAGTGGACTTTGGCATTATCGATGTCCATTTGGGATTATGAGCCTTGGAATAGACTCATATTATGATTTGTGACTTCTACGTAAAATTTGGCGTCATTCCAGAATGTTTAAATGTGATTCACACGCATTGTCGAAGTTTGAATGTTTGAAAGTTGAAAGAAGGATTCTGATCGTCGATTCGTAGTTTTGATATTATTTGTGGCGTCTCGAGCCTCTGTATAAGTTTGGATAAGGTATTCGGACTTGTTGGTGTGATTGGACGGGGTTCCGGGGGCCTCAGGTGTGTTTCAGAGTGGTTTCAGACTATTTTTTCTTATTTTTGCAACTGCTGGTGCTGGTGTCTGGTGTTGTTCTTCGCGAACGCGACGGGATACACATGTTCGGAAGAAGGATTTATGGAAGCTGGGAACTTGTCCTTCGCATTCGCGAAGGTATGGGTCTGTAGTGAATCACCTTCGCGACAGTGTGTTCGTGTTCGCGTAGATGAAGCTGGACCTAGAAGCTTGGCCTTCGCATTCACGATGGTGTTGACGTGTATGTGATGTGGTAGCCTGGTGAAGCATTGCGTTCGCGAGCCTTGTCTCGCATTTACGAAGAAGAGTTTTGGAGCTGGAGCCGGTTGTACTTCGTGAACGCGAGGGTCACGCCACGTTTGTGAAGAAGGATGAACCTGACAGACTTGTTTTAATTCGGGACTTAGCTCTCAATTCTCTCATTTCCACTTGGGTTGGCCGAATTTGGGGAGCTATTTTGGGAGAATTTTCATCAAGAAACTCAAGGTAAGTAAATTCTACCCATTTGTGAGTTAAATACATGGATTATATATGAATTTTAACATGGAAATTTGTAGAAATTGTGGGATTTTGGAAGAAAATCTAAAATTTATATTTTTGAATTTTAACCATGAAATTGGACATGGAATTGGGAATAAATCATATATTTGAGTTCGTGGTGTTATGGGTAGTATTTATCTTTGAAATTTCGAAATCCGGGCACGTGGGCCCGAGGGTTGACTTTGTTGACTTTTCGAGTGGAGTTGGGAATTCTTATAAAATGTTAAATTACAAGTACAACAATAACAACATACCCAGTATAATCTCACATACTGGGTTCTGGGGAGGGTAGTGTGTACACAGACCTTACCCCTACCTTTGTAGAGGTAGAGAGGTTATTTCCATTAAATTACAAGTAATGGAGTATATTTTGATTCGTTTGCATGTTGTTTGATTAGTTTTGGATCGTTCGGCATCGGTATGAGGTGTTGCAAAGGCGTTGGAGCCAGTTATTGGATTTCGGAGCGATGTAAGTCTCCTGTCTAACCTTGTGAGGGGGAAACTACCCCGTATGTATTGTATTTCTTATGTGCTACTTGTTGTGGGGTCTACACACGAGGTGACGAGAGTCCGTACGTAGCTAGAATCATATTTATGTCCGGGTAGACTTAGGACTTTACCATGCAATAGTTGTATTACTTGGATTCAATTTGTTAGTTAAATTACTTAAAACTTATGATTGAAGTTTGATAGAGATCATGTTAGATCGAATCTCACTACCTTGTGATGTTTGGTGGGATAATTAGTTGATGGAAAATGTCATGATGTAATGATTCATCTAGTCGTTTTGAGAGTTGTAACCATGTTCCCCTATTTACTGCTTATTTTAAACTTTATAACTGCTATGTGACTTGCCAGGGTAGTTGGTTCGAGTCCGGAAAGGTTTCAGAATGAGTTGAGACACTTAGTCTCAAGGTTGGAAGCTTAAGTTGAAAAAGTTAACTTATGTGTAAACGACTCCGGAATGGAATTTTGATGGTTCTGTTAGCTTCGTTGAGTGATTTTGGACTTAGGAGCGTGTCCGGATTGGGATTTGGAGGTCTATAGTTGAATTAGGCTTGAAACGACAAAAGTTAGAAATTTGGAAGTTTGACCGAGGGTGGACTTTGTTGTTACCAGGCTCGTATTGGAGTTCTGGGAGTTGGAGTAGGTACGTGGTGTCATTTGGGACTTGTGTGCAAATTTGAGGTCAATCGGATGTGATTTGGTAGGTTTCGACGTCGTTTGTAGAAGTTGGAATTTCCTTAGTTTCAATAGGCTTGAATTGGGGTGTGATTCCCATTTTTGACGTTGATTGATGTGATTTTAGGGCTCGACTAAGTTTGTATCGTGTTTTAGGACTTGTTGGTATATCTAGTTGAGGTCTCGATGGCCTCGGGTGAGTTTCGGATGGTTAATGGATCAAAGTTGGAGTTTGAAAGGTTGTTGTAGCTGAAGCCTTCTGGTGCAATCGCATCTGCAGAAATTTGGTCACAGGTGCGAGATGTGAAGCGCAGAAGCAAAGTTTGGATTGGGGGGGGGGTGTGGAGCTCGAATGCGGACAAATTACAGCAGGTGCGGACTCGCACCTGCGCGTGGTGGATCGCAGAAGCGAAGAGGAATTTGGAGTCACTAGTCCGCAGAAGCGGTTGGTCGGCCCATAAGTGGCCTCTGCAGATGCGAATTGTTTACCGCAGAAGCGCGAAGGCCTGGCTAGAATATTAAATCGAGGGTTCCGTGAGTTTTCTTCATTTTTGAACATTCCAACTCAGTCTAAAACGATTTTTGAGAGGTATTTCGAAGGTTTTCTTGAGGTAAGTCACTTGTGGTTTAATTAATTCAATAATTATGTTTCCCCGTTGATTTTCCCACCTATATTATGTGGTTTTGAGGTGTAATTTTGAGGGTTGAGGCTAGGGATTCGGAGAGTTTAAATTTGGAATTTGGGGGTCTATTTGGTGTTAGATTTTAGCAAATTTGGTATGGTTGGACTCGTGGTTGAATGGGTTTTCGAATTTTGTGACTTCTATAAGAATTCGAGATGTGGCTCAGGAGCCGAATTTAGAGTGACTTTTTGACTTTTGATTTAAGAACTTGGTATTTTCTTATGGAATTGATTCCTTTACCTCGTGTTGATTGTATCGAATTATTTGTGGCTAGATTCAAGGTATTCGGAGGCCATTTCGCGAGGCAAGGGCTTGCTAGCAGAGTGATTCAAGTTGCTTGAGGTAAATATTGTATTTAAACTCGGTTGAGGCATTAGATGCCTGAATTGATTTGATAGCCACGTGCTTTTTGGTGCCCAAATGTGTGGAGATGATCCCATGTGGGGGCACCAGGGTTGTGTATTCATGTTTGGGTTGTGCTCGGGCTCCTATAAGCCCAGAAATGATTGTTAAGTTTCTAGTTTATATATCTAACATGTGGTAACAGTTTATGTGCTCTAATTGAGCCATGATGAGTCCACTTAGAGGTTTAATCCCTGAACGAACATGATAAATGCCTTTCATTAATGAAATTTCCAGATTGAGCTATGATAGCACACTTTGCACGTGCCTACACTTTAACATGTTATTTCATTCTTGATATACTTGTCCACTTGCTTCATTGCTTCTGTATTATATTTTGGACTAGGGCCTGTGGCCGGGCGGATTATGTTATTGGCACGTGAGTTGACCGTGCAATACGTGAGTTATCCGTGCGGATCCACATATTGATATTATTAGCACGTGAGTTGGCCGTGCAGCACGTGAGTTTGCCGTGCGGATCCATATATTGACATTATTGACACGTGAGTTATCCGTGTCGCACGTAAGTTGTCCGTGCAGATCCACATATTGATATTATTATCACGTGAGTTGTCCGTGCAGCACGTGAGTTTTCCGTGCACATCTATATATTGATATTATTGACACATGAGTTGTCCGTGTCACACATGACTTGTCCGTGCAGATTCTATTGTTAGCACGTGAGTTATACGTGCATCACGTGAGTTGTACATGCAGTGTGTGAAACTTGTAGTTTCTTGATCATTTATCTGATTTACTTGTTTTCTTTCCCCTACATGCCATAATACTATTGAGCAGGGTATTTGAGGACCAGTGCACATGCACACACGGATATTCGTATCCCGAAGCCTTATGGGCTAGCTTTAAATATCATAATATGTTAATCAAAAAGGATAGAATTGTACTGATTTAACTAGTGACTTCAACAAATTAAGCTCCTCTTACCTTGCCCTATTTATTTGTGATACTTATTAAGTTGGTTGTACTCACACTACACCCTACACCTCGTGTACAATTCAGGAATTTTCGGGCACGGCGGTTGTTGATCGTGGAGTCTACCTGTTCGGAGATCATCGAGGTAGTTGCTTGGCGTCCACAGACCTTGATCCTCATTTATCTATCTTTCAGTTTTATGTATTTTTGTCTTACTTTCCAGACTGTGTACCAGACTATGTTGTTATATATATAGATACTCATGTACTCCGTGACACCCAGATCTTTTAAGAGGATTCTTGTATTGATTTTGAGGTTCATATCCGGTATTTGTGGAATTCTCAATTATTTAAACTTACTTCTGCATATTTGAGTTTTAAAAGTGTTAGTATGTGTGAGATGTCGGATTGCCTAGTACTATGATAGGCGCCATCAAAACAGGTCGAGTTTTGGGTCGTGACAAGTTGGTATTAGAGCCTAGGTTACATAGGTCTCACGAGTCATGAGAAAGAAACTTGTAGTTTCTTGATCATTTATCTGATTTACTTGTTTTCTTTCCCCTACATGCCATAATACTGTTGAGCAGGGTATTTGAGGACCAGTGCACATGCACACACGGATATTCGTATCCCGAAGCCTTATGGGCTAGCTTTAAATATCATAATATGTTAATCAAAAAAGGATAGAATTGTACTGATTTAACTAGTGACTTCAACAAATTAAGCTCCTCTTACCTTGCCCTATTTATTTGTGATACTTATTAAGTTGGTTGTACTCACACTACACCCTACACCTCGTGTACAATTCAGGAATTTTCGGGCATGGCGGTTGTTGATCGTGGAGTCTACCTGTTCGGAGATCATCGAGGTAGTTGCTTGGCGTCCACAGACCTTGATCCTCATTTATCTATCTTTCAGTTTTATGTTTTTTTGTCTTACTTTCCAGACTGTGTACCAGACTATGTTGTTATATATATAGATGCTCATGTACTCCGTGACACCCAGATCTTTTAAGAGGATTCTTGTATTGATTTTGAGGTTCATATCCAGTATTTGTGGAATTCTCAATTATTTAAACTTACTTCTGCATATTTGAGTTTTAAAAGTGTTAGTATGTGTGAGATGTCGGATTGCCTAGTACTATGATAGGCGCCATCAAAACAGGTCGAGTTTTGGGTCGTGACAAGTTGGTATTAGAGCCTAGGTTACATAGGTCTCACGAGTCATGAGAAAGTTTAGTATAATCTTGCGGATCGGTACGGAGACGTCTGTACTTATCTTCGAGAGGCTGCCGAACCCTTAGGAAACTTCACATTCTTGTATTCTTCACAGTCTGTACTACCGGTCAGGATGGACAGCCACCAATACCACCAGCTAGGGCAACGAGAGGCCGAGGTCGCAGTAGGGGAACAGGTGCAGTTCGTATAACAGTTAGAGCGGCATCTTCAGATCCACCAGCTGCTCCATCTCACGAGTAGGTACCAGCTATGGTTGTTCCAGTGGGGCCAGCTCAGGCAACAGTTGTGCCCATTGTAATTTCAGGCCTTCATGAGGCTTTGGCTCAGATTTTGACTGTGTGCACCAACCTTGCTCGGGTGGTTTCTGTTTCGGCCGCGGCATCCACTTCTCAGGCTGGGGGAGGTACTCAGACTCCCACCGCCCGTACACCAGAGCCGGTGGTGCAGGGACTCCAGACACCGGGAGAACCACTAGCCCAGCCGGTTGTAGTTGCTCATGCCCAGGTGGGTCCCGTTATGGCTGATGATGAACAGAGGAGACTAGAGAGATTTGGGAGACTCCAGCCTCCATCATTTAGTGGGGTTGAGTCTGAGGATGCCCAAGACTTTTTGGATAGGTGTCATCGGATTCTTCGCACGGCAGGTATTCTGGAGACTAGTGGGGTCTCATTTACTACTTTTTAGTTTGTTGGCGCTGCCTTAAGATGGTGGGAGGCTTATGAGAGGCACACGTCAGTCGGTGCAACACCACTTACATGGCTTGAGTTATCCGTTCTCTTCTTGGAGAAGTTCGCGCAACAGTCTCACAGGGAGGAGCTGCGTAAACAGTTTGAGCAGTTACGTCAGGATGGCATGTCTGTGACCCAGTACGAGATGAGGTTTTTCGAGTTGGCCCGTTATGCAATTTTGTTGATTCCCACAGATAGGGAGAGGATTAGGAGGTTTATTGATGGCCTCACATATTAGTTGTGGTTGCTTATGACTTGGGAGAGCGTATCTGGTGCTACCTTTGACGAGGTGGTTGATATTGCTCGGCAAATACAGATGGTCCGTAGTCAGGAGCATGAGGAGAGGGAGGCCAAGACAACTGAGATTTTGGGTCGTGACAGTGGTGCTCCTTCTGGGGGCAGTCTTACCACAGCAAGGGTCGTCCTTATAGGCCCACTCAGATGACTCGTCCAGCTCACCGTGGTGCATCATCTGGCCACGGGTCGCACAGTCATCAACAGGGCCAGTCGTCATTCAGTGCAATACCAGCGCAGAGTTCTCACCATGCCTCCTCTGCTCAGGTTTCTACAGGCAGTTCCTCGAATTATCAGGAGCAACAGTTCCGCCAGAGGAGGGGTTGTTTTGAGTGCGGGTACATGGGTAATATCAAGAAAGATTACCTTAGATTGTTGGGTAGGGCTCCACAACAGAGTTCTCGGTCGATGGTACCAGCACCAGCAGTTCCACCACCTACCCAGCCAGCTCGAGGTAGAGCCCAGGCAGATAGAGGTCGCCCAAGAGGGGGAGGCCGATCAGGTGGCGGTCAGGCCCAATTCTATGCTATTCCTGCCAGGCCAGATGTCGTTTCTTCAGATGCAGTGATCACATGTATTGTCTCAGTGTGCCACATAGATGCTTCCACATAATTTGACCCTCGTTCTACTTATTCCTACGTGTCCTCCTATCTTACTTGTTATTTAGATATGCCCTGTGAGTCCTTAGTTTCACTTGTTCATGTATCTATGCCGGTGGGCGATACTATTATTGTGGACCATGTATATCGGTCATGTATAGTGACTATTGGGGGATTGAAGACTAGAGTGGATCTCTTATTACTTAGTATGGTTGATTTCGACGTGATCTTGGGTATGGATTGGTTGTATCTATGTCATACTATATTGGATTGTCACGCTAAGACCGTGATGTTGGCGATTCCGGGTTTGCCAAGGGTCGAGTGGAGAGGTTCTCCAGATTTTGTTCCCAACAAAGTTATTTCTTATCTGAAGGCCCAATGGATGGTTAGGAAGGGATGTTTTTCATAAATGGCCTTTGTGAGGGATGTTGGTGCTGATAATCATACTATTGACTCTGTTCTGGTGGTACAAGACTTTTTGGATGTGTTTCCTACAGACCTGCCGGGCATGCCACCTGACAGGGATATTGACTTTGGTATTGACTTGGTGCCAGGCACTTAGCCCATTTCTATTCCTATGTATCGTATGGAACCAGTTGAGTTGAAGGAATTGAAAGAACATCTTCAGGAACTTCTTGATAAAGGGTTTATTAGGCCTAGTGTGTCGCCTTGGGGTGCACCGGTTCTGTTTATGAAGAAGAAGAAGGATGGTACTATGCGGATGTGCATCGACTATAGGCAGTTGAACAAAGTTACAATCAATAACAAGTACCCGTTGCCGCATAATGATTATCTATTTGACCATCTTCAGGGAGCGAGGGTATTCTCTAAGATTAATTTGAGGTCTGGGTATCACCAGTTGAAGATTCGGGACTCGGATATTCGAAAGACAGCATTCAGGACCTGTTATGGTCATTATGAGTTCCTTGTGAGGTCTTTTGGGCTGACCAACGCTCAAGCAGCATTCATGCATCTGATGAACAGTGTATTTCAGCCTTATCTTGACTAGTTTGTCATAGTGTTCATTGTTGATATCTTGGTGTACTCTCGTAGCTAGGAGGAGCATGCCCAGCAATTGAGGGTTAAGTTGCAGCGGTTGAGGGAGGAGAAGCTTTATGCCAAGTTCTCCAAGTGTGCGTTTTGGCTTAGTTCAGTGGCGTTCTCGAGGAACGTGGTGTCCAGTGAGGGGATTCAGGTGGATCTGAAAAAGATTGAGGCAGTTCAAAGTTGGCCCAGACCATCCTCAACTACGGAGATTCGGAGCTTTCTCGGCTTGGCCAGTTATTATCATCGCATCGTGGAGGGTTTCTCGTCTATTGCATCACCTTCGACAGTATTGACCTAAAAGGGTGCTACTTTCAGGTGGTCGGATGAGTGTGAAGAGAGCTTTCGGAAGCTCAAGACTACCTTGACCACAGCTCCAGTTCTAATTTTGCCTTCAGCCTCTGGTTCTTATATAGTGTATTGTGATACTTCTCGAATTAGTATTGGGTGTGTCTTGATAAAGGAGGGTAGAGTGATTGCTTATGCTTCGCGTCAGTTAAAGCCTCATGAGAAGAACTGCCATATTCATGACTTGGAGTTTGTTGTCATAGTTCATGCATTGAAAAATTCGAGGCATTATCTCTATGGTGTGTCTTGTGAGGTATTTATAGATCATCGGAGCCTCCAGCACTTGTTCAAACAAAAGGATCTAAATTTGAGGTAGCGGAGATGGTTGGAGCTGCTAAAGGACTATGATATTACCATTATGTATCATCACGGGAAGGCCAATATGGTGGCTGATGCCTTGAGTAGAAAGGCGGTGAGTATGGGTAGGCTTGCATTCATTCATGTTGGTGAGAGACCTCTTGCAGTTGATGTTCAGGCCTTGGCCAACCAGTTCATGAGATTAGATGTTTTGGAGCCTAGTCGGGTTCTAGCTTGTGTGGTTTCTCGGTCTTCCTTATATGATCGCATTAAAGAGCGCCAGTACGATGATCCTTATTTGCTTATCCTTATGGAAACGGTTCAGCACGGTGATGCCAGGGATGTTACTATTGTAGATGACGGTGTATTGCAGATGCAGGGCAGGCTATGTGTGCCCATTGTAGGTGGTTTGTGTGAGTTGATTCTCTAGGAAGCTCACAGTTTGCAGTACTCCATTCGCCGCGAAGATGTATCAGGACTTGATACAACATTATTGGTGGAGGAGAATGAAGAAGGATATAGTGAGGTTTGTAGCTCGATGACTTAACTTTCAGCAAGTGAAGTATGAGCATCAGAGACCGAGTGGATTTCCTTAGAGGCTTGAGATTCCGGAGTGGAAATGGGAGCGTATCACCATAGATTTTATAGTTGGGCTCCCACAGACTTCGAGGAAGTTCGATGATATTTGGGTGATTGTGGATCGGCTGACCAAGTCCGCGCACTTCATTCCAGTTGGGACTACTTATTCTTCGGAGAGGTTGGCTGAGATTTACATCCGCGAGAATGTTCGCTTTCACGGTGTGCCAGTGCCCATCATTTCAGATCAGGGCATGCAGTTTACATCCTAGTTTTGGAGGGCAGTACAGCGAGAGTTGGGCAACTAGGGTGAGTTGAGTACAACATTTCACCCTCAGATGGACGGGCAGTCTATTCAGATATTGAAGGATATGCTACGCACTTATGTCATAGATTTTGGGAGTTCTTGGGATCAGTTTCTACTGCTCGCAGAGTTTGTCTACAACAACAGCTACCAGTCGAGCATTCAGATGGCTCTGTATGAGGCTTTGTATGGGAGACAGTGTCGATCTCCGGTGGGTTGGTTTGAGCATGGCGAGGCTAGGTTATTGGGTACTAACTTGGTTCAGGATGCTTTATACAAGGTTAAATTGATTCAGGAATGGCTTTGCACGACGCAGTCTAGATAAAAGAGTTACGCTGATAGGAAGGTGTGATATTGCTTTTATCGTTGGGGAGAAGGTACTGCTCAAGGTGTCACCCATGAAGGGTGTTATGAGGTTTGGGAAGAGGGACAAGTTGAGCCCTCGGTATATTGGGTCGTTTGAGGTACTTCAGAGGATTGGAGAGGTGGCTTACAAGCTTGCCTTGCACCAAGTTTGTCGAGTGTGCATCCAGTGTTTCATGTTTCTATGCTCCAGAAGTATGTCGGCAATTTATCTCATGTTTTGGATTTCAGTACGGTTCAGTTGGATGGTGATTTGACTTATTATGTGGAGCCGGTGGCCATTTTGGATCGACAGGTTAGAAAGTTGAGGTCAAAGGACATAGCTTCAGTGAAGGTGCAATTGAGAGGTCAGCCAGTTGAGGAGGCTACTTAGGAGACCGAGCGGGAGATGCGGAGCAGATATCCATGCCTATTTGAGACTCCAGGTAGATTTCTAGACCTGTTCGAGGACGAGCGTTTGTTTAAGAGGGGGAGGATGTAATGATCCGGCCAGTCATTTTGAGAGTTGTAGCCCTATTCAACCATTTACTACTCATTTTAAACTTTATAACTGCTATGTGACTTGATGGGGTAGCTGGTTCAGGTCCGGAAAGGTTTCGGAATGAGTTGAGACACTTAGTCTCAAGGTTGGAAGCTTAAGTTAAAAAGGTTGACCGGATGTTGACTTATGTGTAAACGAGTCCGGAATGGAGTTTTGATGGTTTTTTTAGCTCCGTTGGGTGATTTTGGACTTAGGAGTGTGTCCGGATTGTGATTTGGAGGTCTATAATTGAATTAGGTTTGAAATGACGAAAGTTGGAAATTTAGAAGTTTGACCATGGGTGGACTTTGTGGTTACCGAGATCGGATTGGAGTTTCGGGAGTTGGAGCAGTTCCTTGGTGTCATTTGGGACTTGTGTGCATAATTTGAGGCCAATCGGACGTGATTTGGTAGGCTTCGGCATCGTTTGTAGAAGTTGGAATTTCTTTAGTTTTAATAGGCTTGAATTGGGGTGCGATTCGCATTTTTGACGTTGTTTGATGTGATTTTAGGGCTCGACTAAGTTTGTATCGTGCTTTAGGACTTGTTGGTATGTTTAGTTGAGGTCCCGGGGGCCTCCAGTGAATTTCGGATGCTTAACGGAACAAAGTTGGAGTTTGAAAGGTTGTTTTAGCTGAAGCTTTCTGCTGCAATCGCATCTACAGAACTTTGGTCACAGGTGCGAGCTGGGAAGCGCTGAAGCGGAGTTTGGATTGTGCGTGGACAATGGAGCGCATATGCGTACATATTTCTGCAGGTGTGGACTCGCACCTACGCGCGGTGGATCGCACAAACGAAGAGGGATTTGGAGTCACTGGTCCGCAGAAGCGAGATTTCTGACTTCAAAAGCAGTTGGTCGGCCCTTAATTGGCCTCTGCAGATGCGAATTGTTGACCGCAAAAGCGGTACCGCAGAAGCGCGAAGGCCTGGCAAGAATATTAAATCGAGGGTTCCGTTGGTTTTCTTCATTTTTGAACATTCCAACTCGGTCTAAGGCGATTTTTGAGAGGCATTTTGAGGGTTTTCTTGAGGTAAGTCACTTGTGGTTTAATTTATTCAATAATTATGTTTCCCCATTGATTTTTCCACCTAGATTGTGTGGTTTTGAGGTGTAATTTTGGGAGTTGAGGCTAGGGATTTGGAGAGTTTAAATTGGGAATTCGGGGGTCGATTTGGAGTTAGATTTTGGTAAATTTGGTATGGTTGGACTCGTGGTTGAATGGGTTTCTGGATTTTGTGATTTCTATCGAAATTCGAGACGTGGACCCGGGGGCCAGTTTTATAGTGACTTTTTGACTTTTGATTTAAGAAGTTAGTATTTTCTTATGGAATTGATTCCTTTAGCTCGGGTTGATTGTATCGAATTGTTTTGTGGCTAAATTCGAGGCATTCAGAGGCCGTTTCGCAAGGTAAGGGCTTGCTAACGGAGTGATTCGAGTTGCTTAATGTAAGTATCGTATTTAAACTCGGTTGAGGCATTATTTGCCTGAATTATTGTGATAGCTACGTTCTTTTGGGTGCGCACGTGTGTGGGGATGATCTCGTGTGCGGGCACCAGGGTTGTGTATTCATGTTTGGGTTGTGCTCGGGCTCCTATAAGCCTAGAAATGACTGTTAAATTTCTAGCTTCGATATCTAACATGTGGTAACAATTTATATGATCTAATTGAGCTATGATGAGTCCACTTAGAGGTTTAATCCCTGAACGAACCTGATAAATGCCTTTCATTAATGAAATTTCTGGATTGAGCTACGATAGCACACTTTACACATGCCTACACCTTAACATGTTATTTATACCAGTTCAGGGATAGGAGAATCTTATTTCTTTAATGATATACTTGTACACTTGCTTCATTGCTTCTGTATGATATTTTGGACTGGGGCATGCGGCTATGCCGGGCGGATTATGTTATTGGCACGTGAGTTGTCCATGAAGATCGACATATTGATATTATTAGCACGTGATTTGTCCGTGCAGTACGTGAGTTATACCATGCAGCACGTGAGTTGTACCGTGTGGATCCATATATTGACATTATTGACACGTGAGTTGTCCGTGTCGCACGTGAGTTGTCCGTGCGTATCCACATATTGATATTATTAACACGTAAGTTGTTCGTGCAAGACGTGAGTTTTCCGTGCGGATCCATATATTGACATTATTGACACGTGAGTTGTCCATGTCGCACGTGAGTTGTCCATGCATATTCTATTGTTAGCACGTGAGTTGTACGTGTAGTGTGCGAAACTTGTAGTTTCTTGATCATTTATCTGATTTACTTGTTTTCTTTCCCCTACATGCCATAATACTGTTGAGCAGGTTATTTGAGGACCAGTGCACATGCACACACGGATATTCGTATCCCGAAGCCTTATGGGCTAGCTTTAAATATCATAATATGTTAATCAAAAAAGGATAGAATTGTACTAATTTAACTAGTGACTTCAACAAATTAAGCTCCTCTTACCTTGTCCTATTTATTTGCGATACTTATTGAGTTAGTTATACTCACACTACACCCAACACCTCGTGTGAAGATTCAGGCATTTTCGGGCACGACGGTTGTTGATCGTGGAGTCTACCTGTTTGGAGATCATCGATGTCACGACCCAAAATCCATTGAAGGTCGTGATGGTGCCTAACACTGTTTTCATGCCAGCCAACCTTGACTAATTAATTTAATTACTCAATTTAGTATTTTTGAATCGAAATTTTCTTCAATTAAATAGTAAAGATAGAACTCATAGAGTAAGTGATAAATATTTTTGCAACTAAAATTACTAAATATCCCATAACCACTCCCAAAATCCGGTGTCACAAGTGCATGAGCATTAACTAGAGAGTCAAATAAAATACATCATCTTTCCGAATTACAAATTAGATAGGAAAATATAAATAACTCTGAAGGAGACTTTGTTGGCTGCGGATCGTAATATAGAGTGCAGCTCACCTAATTCCCCGCATTTTAACCACACCTCTGCACCCGCAAGGCCTCTAGACATATTTGTACCTTCACAAAAATGTACAACAGGTGCAGCATGAGTACGTAAACAACGTGTACCCAGTAAGTATCAAGCCTAATCTCGAAGAAGTAGTGACGAGAGGTCGACTTTGACACTCACTAAGGGTCAATAATATTAAAAATGAAAATATTTAAATCAACATGATTTATAGAAATGACAATAATGTTCCTTAACCAGCAGAAATAATTAATTCATTAAATTCCAATAATTTTCCATTTATCAATTTGTTTCACAAGCTGCAATAAAATATCAATGTATCGTGTAATTATTATTATTAGGCATGATGTCTGCAGAGATCGTTCGGCCCGATCTAGAGTGTCGTGTACATTGCCGAGGGACGTGCGGTGCGATCCATAGATGTATCTATACTGCCGAGGCGTTCGGCCCGCTCCACAAGAAAGGAGGACATTTTCTTATGAACCTCCTGAATGAGAAGTTATTAAAAGGCTAACACGTAAGGATGTACAATTTCTATCAACATCTGATCGCACTGAATGTACAAATTTCTACAACAGTTAAATATTCTAAAGAAAATTTCAAGTATGTGAGATTTTAATCTTTTACAATTTTCTCTAAACAATTTGCAACATAATTCTATTGCTTTAATTAAATAAGGATACAATTATCACAAGTAATTCATGATTTGAGTCCTAAACTACCCGGACTTTAGCAATATTAGTAGATACGCACGGACTCTCATCACCTAGTGCGTACGTAGCCCCCACAATTAGCAACAATTATTAATTTAAATCACCTATGGGGTAAATTCTCTTACAAGGTTAGACAAGAGACTTACCTTGTCTCAAAGCCCACTTCCTGCTCACAATGTCGCGAAAAATCTCAATTCGGTGCCGAAAAATCTGAAACTATCCAAAAGTTATATAAAATAATTAATACATGCTCAATAATTCGAAATTAGACTATTAAATAAATTACCCTATCCAAAATGGTAAAATTCTTAAAATTTACCCTAGGCCCACGTGCCCGGATTCCGAAAATTGAGGAAATCATGACCCATAACCTCAAGAACTCAAATATACCATTTCCATCCAATTCCATAGCCATTTACGTGGTTAAAATCCAAAAATACCAATTTTTAGGTTTTTCTTCAAAATCCCAAATTTCTACAAATTTCCATGTCTAAATCCATATATAATCCAAGTATTAAACTTGCAATAGGTGGCAATCACTTACCTTGACATAGATGATAAAGATGGAGCTCCAAAATCGCTCCAGGATCGGCTCCCATGGCGGAAATGAAGTGAAAATGGCCAAAATCCAGTTTAAAACAACTCACTGCCCAGTACTGTCACCCCTTCTTCGCGTTCGCGACCAATGCCTCGCGTTCGCGAAGGCCAAATGCCGTGTCCCAAAATTATTCTTCGCGTTCGCGACCTCCTCGTCGCGTTCACGATGGCCAGCTGACCTTGCTTCTTCGCGTTCGCGTTCCACACTTCGCGTTCAAGAAGGCCAATGACCTCAGGCCCATCTCCTCCATTTCCTTCTATGCGTTCGCGACTGGCCGACCGCGTTCGTGTAGGTTCATTAAGCACTCCTTCGCATTCGCGAGGCCTTCTTCGCGTTCGCGAAGCACAAGATAGCAGCCACCATTTTCCTTCTTCGCGAACGCGGGACTCCCTTCGCGTTCGCGAAGAGCAAAACCAGAACAAGCAAACCAGCAACAGCTTTTCATCCAAATTCGATCCGAAACCAAACCGAAACACACCCGAGGCCCTCGGGACCCTGTCTAATCACACCAACCAGTCCCACAACCTAATACAAACTTGCTCGAGGCCTCAAATTACATCAAACAACATCAAAACAACAAATCATACCTCAAACCAAATTGATTCCACTTAGAATTTTTAAATTTTTCAAACTTACTCCGAACGCACCGAAACATACTTAAACTACTCGGATTGACACCAAATTTTGTGTGCAAGTATTAAATCACCATACGGACCTACTCCAACTTCCGGAATCGGAATACGAACCCGATATCAAGAAGTTCACTCCCGGTCAAACTTCTTAAAAACTTTTAAATTTCTAACTTTCGCCAAATAACTCCAAAAATGACCTACGGACCTCCAAATTAACATCCGGGCGCGCTCCTAAGACCAAAATCATCTCACGGAGCTATTCCCAGGCTCTGAATCCCAAACGGACATTGATAACATTAAAATATACTTCAATCCAAAATGCCAACTTATATAAAAGGCACCGAAACGTTCCTAGGTCATCCAAAACCCGATCCGAACATGCGCCCAAGTCCAAAATCATCATACGAACCTATTGGAATCATCAAATCTCGATTATGAGGCCATTTTCTAAAAATGTTGACCAAAGTCAAACTCGCCCTTTTTAAGCCAACTAAGGAACCAAGTGCTCTGATTTCAACCCGAACACTTCCAAATCCCGAACCAACCATCCTCGCAAGTCATAAATTAGTAAAAGCACATACGGGGAGTCTTATTTAGGGGAACGAGGTTCTAACAGTAAAAACGACCAATTGGGTCGTTATATTCTCTCCCACTTAAATATACGTTCGTCCTCGAACGTACTAAGAACTGCTCCGGAGTTTGCTGAAATCATTGTCTTGCCCCTCGTGCACCTAACCGTGATACCACAATTCAGTTGAGCACATTAGCCCGAGTAAATCTGAAGATCCTCCCCTTTATTAGGCAAATAAGCCTTAGAGCCAAATTCCAACATCCGAAATTCTCTACTAGGCCTGCTTCCAACATACAAACATTGTTTCAATTACTACATGATGTACCACTATATGATTGTATGCTCTCACTGAATTCACACCTTATTCACATGACCACAATAACATCCTATGACAACAATAGCCGAAATTCCAGGAATCTGATGTTCACAACACACCTCATAACACATATAAGTCATGTTCCAACTCTTGCAGTACTGCCATGATAGAAGAGATGTGTAGAAATTCATAACCAACTGCATAGTCAACAAATTATTTAGTCACTCCTCCTGATAGGAACCATTACATCATTATGAAACAAATAACGATATTTGCTCTTTAACATGCCTCAAATAAATCCGTTCGCACTGATCCCAGGTCCAAAATCTCGCCTCACCTAGTACAAGTCGTTCCGGTAATAAGCCACCACTATCACTACCAAAAGTCTTATATGATGCCACCATGTGCCAACAAGCCACAACTCGAATGCGATATATAAGGAAAACGAACTCTGGAAAGAACTACTCAACCTACGTAACAAATTAAATAACCGAAAAGGTGTTATGAACCTTCCTCGGAACATGAGAAATAAGACACGCAAGAATAGGTATAGGGAACTGTACTCAACATCATACTAGTGCGGCTTGCACCCCAATCCACGCATGATACCGTTACGGTGTGTAACCCGATCCAAACAACATACCCGTGGCAGCGTGCCACCCTATCCACACATGACAATAAATGGGGAAGTACCCATCAAGGCAAAATGCTTACACCTACGAAGTACCCGAATGTCAACCACAAGCACGCCAAGTGCATAATACCATCAGATAGCGCCATACGCTACAAAACTCAAGCACGACTAAGGTGCAATAAATGACCTGTATCTTGAGAGCCATCCTGCTCATATAACACCGCAAACTATACGGGATCTCAATACGAGTGTGAATAATCAAACTGCCTCACAACCCACATGGCACAATAGAGACCACACGGAAGGGCCGACAACAGAAATAACATCCAAGGCCCGAAGACCTCTTCGAAAACAATGTTATGCTAAAATGAACACATCCAGCCTGATATAGAGCCCACATTCATATTTAGATCCATCCACGGACCTCAAACCAATTTCTGATCGTACCGCACTGGGCTAATAACCTTTCAAGGATCCACAATAGCCCTTTTTCCCATGACACACAAGAACAACCGTCAAATCCGAAACAAACTTCCACATTCCAAAACCAAATAAACTGAGCGCCCTTCAGGAATAAATTCTCACATTAGCGATAGTACCATAATCTCCATACTTGGTTTTAAATCTTTAATCAATCAATTGACTACATGTCACGCTTATACAATCTCCCCGTGGGGTAGGCTCCCACGACCTTCCGCACCAGGTAGCAAAGTCTGCACATCCAAACCACCAGTCATACATTATTGTAAAGCGAATTGAAAGTCCGCAAATCAGTACACAAAGCCTCCTACACATGACACCGATCTAAGTGACGCTAAAGACAATACCAGCTCACTCTAAACATCTGAATCATTCCCTGCTCGTCCGAGTTCGTGACATCCCTGTCAACACCGAACAACAACCTTGATCCTCAACTTTCAAATTTCATGCCGCTCACCGCACCAATCTCACCAACACGTGAAAACTCAAGAATTTCATCATAACTTCTGAACCACTAATAGGATACACACTTTATCATATAGAAACCTTTCACTTTACTTGTTTCAGGAGAACCGTTGCAATACGTGACTGAATTCCCATAATCACAAAAAAGTGCAAACCTTAAGTCATGATCTAAGCCCCCATAACTCTTCCGAGATCCATTTACACGAACAAGCTATTCGAATCAAATACCTCCTAAGTTAACCAAGTGGTGGTGGCGCTCAAGCCCAAGTGTACAACCACAAACTACATGTATAACTTAACACACTGAAGGAACTGATCATTGCCACCATCATGCCAATTCAACCATTGCTAACCGATCCGACTGCTTCTAATTTTACCCTAGACTTTCCTTAGAAATAACAATAGATCCATTTAAATTATATCAAACTCAATCCGCACTCGCCTTGAGTGACTCCATTTCACGAGCCCACATTGCCTCAAAACCCGCGAACTAACTCATACCCTCCTTGTGCGCACATTCGCATCTTCAACTGGTACACCTATTCCGCTAATTCCTTTACGAATCCGAAGGTATTTTCTCCCATTTCTCTAATGCTACACCGCAGACCAAAGATAACATAGAACACTCCAAGCCTTTTTTATAATCCACTGCTAAAGCTCGATACTTAACCATACCACAAACTCGAAGTCCTTAGGCACCGCACTTTAATTTTTGAATCCACTAAAACCGTTGTTGAGAGTCACCTACTCTGACTTGTTCCCAAATATGATCAAACTCCAAGGCTCTGCTAGCACATGAACGCTCTCTCAAAGAAGCACCCGGCTGAATCACTTTCCTTGTACATCACATCTACACGAAGCATAAATCTTAAGTCTTCCCAAATCCTGAACATGAATCGATAAAGCCCAAGTATAGCACGCATTCCTCAAATCCTTCGCTCAAACTACTACTGACATTTTCTTTCCTTAGTCGTAATAACTCACCAATATGCAGATAACCAAAAACCTCACAAGTAGACAACCATGCAATCCAATCGTAGACAGTGAGGCTATCCCACTTAGCTTGAAGCTACAATTACATAACTCTGGAATCTACCAAGATTCCTTCTGCTTCATTGGCATGACCTCGCACAATCGACCCGCCAAATTTCTCGAAATCTTCCTATTAACCATTTCATGAACACTCTGAATCACTAGCCATATTTACATGCTCGACCTCTTACCGGATAGCCAGTAAAATTCTTCGTAGAAACTTCATCAACCACGCATTCGCTAACCTGCTCACAGTAGATATCCCACCTGTGGAAATTCCATGCCGACATCCTCCAACCACGCTGCACCGAGTACAATTACCATGAAACCGATAAATCATCCTGAGCCCGTGCTCGTTCACCAGTTGTTCAAGTCTGCTCACTCCTCATGGACATCAACTAAAGGTGCGACAATATATTTCAATCCAAAGTCATGTTGTATCCTTTTTCATATCACGCTACTCCTTTCTGTCGCATCAAATCCTCCGTCGTATAATAGCTAATATTCTAAATTAAGTCCATAGAACCAGTCATTGTCAACCATAAATCCCAAATCACTCTAAACGTTTCTCAAGGCGTATAGTCATTCTACCACAGAGCCCATATGCTACTCTGCCACTCTCCCACTTTGGTCAAACTCACTCCTTTAAGCAATTACTCGACTCCTGTTTCTCACGCTTGGCCTTCTAGAAGTTTAACCACCGCGAGACACCTCCCACATGTTCTTCCTCATCCTTCGCTGTCGAGTTGCTGCCTTAAGTCAAATTCTATCTCTGTAGCATTTGAACCAATTGATCGATACCAACTTTAAACCTCCCCGAAGATCATCTTCTTTGAGCCATCAACATTAGGATCACCGATTCGATTCTGAACCACAGCACACTGCGGCCCCTAACAGCCGCTTCCCCAACACCATTCACAATACTCTGCCCCAAAGGCGAATTAAAAAGGACCATAACACCAGCAAACTTAACACATTCCATCAAGGACGACGTCACCACATCACAGATGAAATATTCCACCACGCTCAAAAATACCAAGTCTCGTTACCCCGCCTACCGAAACCTGAGCATTCGTAGTCCGATTGTCTTTTCTCTGCCGGAAATAAAATACTGAATCTTTAAATCATGCACCGAGTAAAACCTCATTTCAAGTCATTCACTGCCTTGACGCATAGACAAGCATCCTACCATTACACAACAATGTGCGATAGCAACGCACGAATCATCATAATAATCAATGCCTAATCTCGAAACCTTAGGTAATACTGATACTGAGCTGAAATGACAGAACAACATTCCACAAGGCGACGACAATAGTCCAATCAAATACGCAGGGAGAAACATCCTGCACCACATCTGTAGTACCATTAAAATTCCTCGATTCCCAATTGATAACAAGCGCTTCACGTCACATAAGCTTGAATAGGAAAGAAACAAAGACATAAGCCTCAAAGGAATCAAATCACATGATAAGGGATCAAGAAAAGGAAGTGCTTCTAACAGCCTCGTAGCCTCTCGAAGATAAGTACAGACGTCTTCGTACCGATCCGCAAGACTCTACTAGAATTTCTCATGACTCGTGAGACCTACGTGAACCTAGTGCTCTGATACCCTGTTGTCACGACCCAAAATCCATTGAAGGTCGTGATGGCGCCTAACATCATTGTCCGGTCAACCAACCTTGACTAATTAATTTAATTACTCAATTTAGTATTTTTGAATCGAAATTTTCTTCAATTAAATAGTAAAGATAGAACTCATAGAGTAAGTGATAAATATTTTTGCAACTAAAATTACTAAACAACCCATAACCACTCCCAAAACCCGGTGTCGCAAGTGCATGAGCATTAACTAGAGAGTAAAATAAAATACAACATCTGACCGGAATACAAATTAGACAGGAAAATATAAATAACTCTGAAAGAGACTCTGTTGGCTGCGGATCGTAATATAGAATGCAGCTCACCTAAGTCCCCGCATTTTAACCACACCTCTGCGCCCACAAGGCCGCTAGACATATCTGTACCTGCACAAAAATGTGCAGCAAGTGTAGCATGAGTACGTAAATAACATGTACCCAATAAGTATCAAGCCTAATCTCGAAAAAGTAGTGACGAGAGGTCGACTTTGACACTCACTAATGGTCAATAATATTAAAAATGGAAATATTTAAATCAACATGATTTATAGCAATGACAATAATGTTCCTTAACCAGCAGAAATAATTAGTTCATTAAATTCCAATAATTTTTCATTTATCAATTTGCTTCACAAGCTGCAATAAAATATCAATGTATCATGTAATTATTATTATTAGGCACGATGTCTGCCGAGGTCGTTCGGCCCGATCCAGAGTGTCGTGTACATGCCAAGGGATGTGCGGTGTGATCCATAGATGCATCTATACTGCCGAGGCATTTGGCCCGCTCCACAAGAAAGGAGGACATTTTCTTATGAACCTCCGGAATTAGAATATATATATACATTTTTTATATTTAACACAGGAGAATGTACAAATTTCTACAACAGTTAAATATTCTGAACAAAATTTCAAGTATGTGAGATTTCAATCTTTTACCATTTCCTTTAACAATTTGCAACATAATTCTATTGCTTTAATTAAATAAGGATACAATTATCACAAGTAATTCATGATTTGAGTCCTAAACTACCCGAACTTTAGCAATATTAGTAGCTACGCCCGGACTCTCGTCACCTCGTGCGTACGTAGCCCCCACAATTAGCAACAATTATTAATTTAAATTACTTATGGGGTAAATTTCCTCTTACAAGGTTAGACAAGAGACTTACCTTGTCTCAAAGCCCACTTCCCGATCACAATATCGCGAAAAATCTCAATTCGGTGCCGAAAAATTCGAAACTATCCAAAAGTTATATAAAATAATTAATACATGCTCAATAATTTTAAATTAGACTATTAAATAAATTACCCTATCCAAAATGGTAAAATTTCTAAAATTCACCTTGGGCCCACATGCTCGGATTTCGGAAATATTCGGAGGAAATCGTTACCCATAACCTCAAGGACTCAAATATACCATTTCCATCCAATTCCATAGCCATTTTCGTGGTTAAAATCCAAAAATACCAATTTCTAGGTTTTTCTTCAAAATCCCAAATTTCTACAAATATTCATGTCTAAATCCATATATAATCCAAGTATTAAACTTGCAATAGGTGAAAATCACTTACCTTGACATAGATGATGAAGATGAAGCTCCAAAATCGCTCCAAGATCGGCTCCCATGGCGGAAATGAAGTGAAAATGGCCAAAATCCCGTTTCAAACAACTCACTGCCCAGCACTATCTCCCCTTCTTCGCGTTCGCGACCAATGCCTCGCATTCGCGAAGGCCAAATGCCCTACCCCAAAATTGTTCTTCGCGTTCGCGACCTCCTCGTGGCGTTCACGATGGACAGCTGACCTTGCTTCTTCACGTTCGCGTTCGCGTTCGCGTTCGCGTTCGCGTAGGCCAACGACCTCAGGTCCATCTCCTTCATTTTCTTCTACGCGTTCGCGACTGGTCCACTGCGTTCGCATAAGTTCATCAAGCACTCATTCGCGTTCGCGAAGCACAAGATAGCAGCCACCATTTTCCTTCTTCGCGAAAGCGGGACTCCCTTCGCGTTCGCGAAGAACAAAACTAGAACCAGCAAACCAGCAACAGCTTTTCATACAAATTTGATCAGAAACCAACCCGAAACACACCCAAGGCCCCCGGGACCCCGTCTAATCACACCAAGCAGTCCCATAACCTAACACAAACTTGCTCGAGGCCTCAAATCACATCAAACAATATCAAAACCACAAATCATACCTCAAACCAAATTGATTCAACTTAGAATTTTTAAATTCTTCAAACTTACTCCGAACGCACCGAAACATATTTAAACTACTCGGATTGACACCAAATTTTGCGTGTAAGTCCGAAATCACCATACGGACTTACTCCAACTTCTGGAATCATGATCCGAACCCGATATCAAGAAGTCCACTCCCGGTCAAACTTCTTAAAAATCTTCAAATTTCTAACTTTCGCCAAAATGACTCTGAAATGACCTACGGACCTCCAAATTAACATCCGGGCGTGCTCCTAAGACCAGAATCATCACACGGAGCTATTCCCATGCTCGGAATCCCAAACGGATATTGATAACATTAAAATACACTTCAACCCAAATTTATGAAATTCTTCCAAAATGCCAACTTCTACAATAGGCGCTGAAACGTTCCCGGGTCATCCAAAATCCGATCTGAACATACGCCCAAGTACAAAATCATCATATAAACCTATTGAAACCATCAAATCTCGATTCTGAGGTCGTTTTCTAAAAATATTGACTGAAGTCAAACTCGCCCTTTTTAAAGCCAACTAAGGAACCAAGTGCTCCGATTTCAACCCGAATACTTTCAAATCTCGAACCAACCATATAAATTAGTAAAAGCACGTACAGGGAGTCTTATTTAGGAAAAATGGATTCTAACAGTCAAAACGACCGATTGGGTCGTTACAATCGAGGTAGCTGCTTAGCGTCCGCAAACCTTAATCCTCATTTCTCTATCTTTCAGTTTTATGTATTTTTATATTACTTTTCAGACAGTGTACCAGACTATGTTGTTATATATATAGATGCTCATGTGCTCCGTGACACCCAGATCTTTTGGGAGGATTCTTGTATTGATTTTGAGGTTCATATCCAGTATTTGTGAAATTCTCAATTATTTAACCTTACTTCCGCATATTTGAGATTTAAAAGTGTTAGTATATGTGAGATGCCGGCTTGCCTAGTACTATGATAGGCTCCATCATGACAGGTCAAGCTTTGGGTCGTGGCACATGCTTACTTCATGTCCCTGGCCTTGTGTTGTAAATACGCGATCCGTAATTCGATAAGTTTCTTCTCTTCCTGGTTATCGGGCCGAACGCCTTGGCAGTATATATTGAGATACATCCATGGATCAAGCCGTACGACCTCGGTAGTATATGTACATGACTATATGGATTGAGCCGAATGACCTCAGCATAATTCGGCGTAAAATTTCTAGGAGTCTGAATATCCACGAGGCTACCCTCTTGATTGAGACATGGAAATTTCTTGATATTTTCTTTATGACTTGAGATCGGATATTTACTTAATGTTCTTATTTGGTGAGATGGCATGTGGTATTTGGGAATTTTTAAATTTATATTTTGTTAAAGGATGACGCCTTGTCATTACTTCTCCGAGGTTAGGCTAGATACTTACTGGGTACGCATTGATTTACGTACTCATTCTACACTTCTGCACTGATTGTGCAGGTATTTTTGGTGATCATTTGGGCATGTAAGCGCAGCTGCTGAGGGAACTTTCTGGTGAGATATATTTCATGCTACGATCCACAACACACAGAGTCTCCATCATATTTATTTATTTTATCATGTCTATCTTGTATTCCAGAAATATGTTGTATTATTATTGTACTTCCTAGTAGATGATCATGCATTTGTGACACCGAGTTTTGAGAAATTCTTAGTAGATGTTTATGCTTTTGTTTAATATTGTCACCTTTTTATTTTATATCTTACTCATATTGTATGCATCCATGATTTTCAATGCATTAACTTCTTTATTTAATAAAATTCATGATTTCAAAAGTTATAAAATGAATAATTAAGTTGATTGTTCACTATTGACTTGCCTAACGGTGACGTTGGGCGCCATCACGGCCTATAGTAAAAATTAGGTCGTGACATTGACAAAAAAAAATTATAATAATAATAGATGTTAGACCACTAATAAAACTCACGTACTCTATCGAAATTGATATATATATATATATATATATATATATATATATATATATATATATATATATATATATAGAGAGAGAGAGAGAGAGAGAGAGAGAGAGAGAGAGCTGAGGAGAAGAAAACTTTGTACAGAAAATCGAAAGCAAAAAGTATCTAGAGAAGAATAAACTCTACAGAGAGAGAAGAAGAAGAAGAAGAAGAAGAAGAGGAGGAAAAGAAGAAGAAGGGGGAGGAGGAGGAAGAGGACGAGTTAGGTTTCGTTGTGTAGTTTAGGAATATATTTGGCCAACTAACTATAAAATGGCTAAATTTCAATTAGCTTTGGAATTATGACTTGTTTTTCAATTATCCATCTGAAAATTATCCACCCCATGCTATTTTAATTATTGTAGGCATAATCTTCAATTTATTAGTCCAAATTACTTTTGGAAAACTATACAAAATACCTATTTGGGCCTATTTCATTATCCGTAATTACTCAAGAAAATATTTATCATAATATTTACCTATGCGGCCCAAAAGTGTTATCCAATCTACATATTCGTTAATATTCCTTTTCCTCTTTAATTTGTCGTACCCAGCATACCATCACTTCAACAATATACATTTCTACAATAGTATACTGCAAGAACATACATAATATATTGCAACAGTATACTGTAATAATATACTAGTATACAATATACTATAATAATAATAATAAACTTCAATTGCTATTGCTGAATCATTGGAGTGCTATTCTGCAAAGTTAAAATCATAGGTATGATCCAAATTTGATGGCTGATAACGGAAGAAAAACATAATTGGACAACCATTGAAGGAGCTTTGAAGTTTTGGATTTGAGAATTAAAAACATAATATAGTTGTAGATATTATTAAAAAATATTGTAAAATTTGTAAGAAATTGAATCTAAAGTTTAAATTCATCTAGAGCTGATTTAAAATGGGTTTGGTGGAAAATTTCAAGTTAAAAAACAGCTCCAGCGACGTTTGATCTCCGATTTTAAATTTTATGTTGTGCTTCTATGAAATATGGTAAGACTATGTTTGGTTCCTTTAAAATTGGTGCTGCTTTCAGCATTAAAATTATTTCTTTCGAAAAACATTAGATTCTGGTCTATGTTTGTTCATATAATTTTTTTATTTTGCCACAAAATATTAGACTATGAATTTTAGACCATAAATTTTATAAATTTTAGACCATGGTCTAGCATTTTCTCATAAGATTTTCAGCTTGCTCAAACGGGATCTTTAGAGGTCTAAAAGATCCATCAATTGCAAGAGATAGAAAAAATAAATGAATAAAAGACCATTTACTAAATAGTTGATACAAAAAAGGATAATATGCGAAAATTTCACCAATTATATCGAGTCTGCGTTGGTCGTTTTAATTGTTTAAAGGATATTTGAGAAAGTACCTCTCATAGCATAAATCTCCATCCTTCTCTTTTCTTTTTTAATCACTGTACAAACTTTTCCCGTTGTATTTTTTGAAAGAAAAGGAATATTATTTAGTGTTTCTGGACTATGCGCCTGCGCATATTGTACTATCACTTACTTCCGCCAAAGGCCAAGGTTACAATAGTATTTGAACTAGAAGGGAAAAAAGAGAGCCAAGAATCTTGTTGCGGATTTAAATCACTAGAAGAAACACTTACGCTTGATTTTACTTTTGGTTTAGTTTTAGAACAAAGTACAATGTTAGCTTTCTTTATATTTTACATAGGCAAGGTTAACATTAAACACAAACTTAATTGTTTTTTATATATTTATCTAAGATGAAAGAATTAGCTAGCTATAGACCTTCCTACTATCTTCTTTTTTTTTATCAATATATTATATATCAGTCTTTCCATTCATCTCATTATGAAATTTCAAATGGATTCTTATATATTCGAAAGGAGACCAATTTCTTTGTCCCTCGTTTAGCTCATCTGTAGGAGGAGCTCAATTTGTTGCTCGTCTAAGCTAACATTTTTCTTCCTTATAATTTATAATGTATGCTAGCAAGCTCAAAATGAAGTCTTAAGGCAATTTAAGGTGGAGAACTCATTAACCGACGAGAAAGAAATCGATGATCCATACATGATAATGACAAAATCCTCTGTTACATTTAAGGACATTTTTCAAAAGATACTATAGTTTAGAGCCTAATTACGATATGTAAGTATAGTTTGATTAATTATCATTAATGTATCTGTATCAAAAGCATAAAATCAAATTCAAATTTCGATGTATCAATCAGTTGCCATGTTGTATCAATAAATACAATTTTGATGGAAAAGTTATATCAAGTGTATTCATTCGCACAAAGTGGTTGTATCAATGAATACAATTTTGATGGAAAGCTGTATCAACTGTATTTGTTCGCACACAATGGCTATATTTTGGATACATAAAGCCTATGAGAGATTGGATACAAGCTAGAAAAATACATTCAATGTGTGAAAATCAGAATACAATTATTAAATAACTCAATCTTACATTGTATCAAAAAGCAACAACATTGATAAATAAAGTCAAATACAGCTACATTCTCAAGCATACACTGTATAAAAAAACTTTAAAAATAGAATTGTGAAGTCATCAGAAAATACATTGTATCAGATTGTATCCAAAATAAAATTCTCCATGTTCGAAGTCAATGAGTCATGAAGAAAGTTCGCCCACATCTAAGAATACATTGTATTTTACCTTTGAAACTCTAACCAGATTTGAGAATAAATTATATATATTATATTTAACGTTCTAAACTCTTGGCAGATTTGAATGATTGCATGCACTATATCCGGCCAGAATCTCATCACCTCTTTTTTCTTTTTTTCTACAGTCTATCAACACAAGTACAATTTGTGAGAATCATTCAGAATTTTGTATCAAAAAATTATTCCTTATGATCAATCGAGGTGGAGAATTCAAACTGAGCAGCAGATCTAATCTTCTAAGCTTCTATAGGCTCTCCATCACGTTCGTCGAAGTAAAGACTCAATCTAATTGGTGAAATTTTCGCATATTATCCTTTTTTGTATCAACTATTTAGTAAATGGTCTTTTTTTTTTCCTCTCTTGCAATTGATGGATCTTTTAGACCACGATCTAAAGATCCCGTTTGAGCAAACTAAAAATCTTATGAGAAAATGCTAGACCATGGGACTAAAATTTATAAAATTTATGGTCTAAAATTCATTGTCTAATGTTTTGTGGGCAAAATAAAAAAATTATATGAACAAACATAAACCAGAATCTAATATTTTTCGAAAGAAATAATTTTAATGCTGAAAGCAACACCAATTTTAAAGGAACCAAACATAGTCTTACCATATTTCATAGAAGCACAACATAAAATTTAAAGTTGGAGATCAAACGTAGCTGGAGCAGTTTTTTAACTTGAAATTTTCCACCAAACCCCATTTTAAATCAGCTCTAGAAGAATTTAAACTTTAGATTCAAATTCTTACAAATTTTACAATATGTTTTAATAATATCTACAAATATATTAAGTTTTTAATTCTCAAATCCAAAACTTCAAAGCTCCTTCAATGGTTGTCCAATTATGTTTTTCTTCAATTATCAGCCATCAAATTTGGATCATATCCATGATTTTAACTTTGCACAATAGTGTTGAGGTTTTTGTTATTTAAGATAAAATAGTCTTAAAATGAGGGTGAATGGGAAATGGAGGGAAAAATGAAATTTTTGAGTAAAATTTTAAGTTTTTCCCTCTTGACAATGAGACATTGTCCCATATTGGAAAAGGAAAAGATTTTTGGTGGGTATATATATAATTGCTCTTCTTGTAGCTCTTAAAGAGTTAAGAAGAAAGCAAGCCTCGCGCCGTCATCGTCGTCGTCGTCGCTCGCTCTGCTCGGCTTCGGCTTCGGATTCGGGCCGCCTAATGCTCTTCCTACCATGGAGGGTGGAGGGTCGTTCATCTTCAAAGCTGACTGCTATAAATATGTGCAGCAGCTGTTGAAGAAAGACACACCAAAACTGAAAACGCTCAACTTTAGCTATACATTGCACTCCTTCCTCTCAGCATTTCCATACGATTTTCTGAGTTTCTACTCCATTGTTCTGCATTGTTTTAACTTCAAACAAAGCAACTGTAAGTGTGATTTGCTATCGAACTTTGTGTTCGCTGAAACACTGGGGTTTGAAGTACCGCTACACCAGTGTATGATTCGTTCTATCCTGGGAGGAAATAATCCATAACCTTGGGTACTAGGAGGGGATTAAATTTCTTAAGGAAACACTGTGAATTCAGTGGGCTCGAATTAATTATTGTTTCATTACGATATAGTGGGCTCGAATTAATTATTATTTTATTAAATTCCCAGAATTATTATTTACAAATATAATAATATTTGCGGGACTAACAATCTTAAGAAATTTAATATTTATTTTTGTATTTGTGTTATTCTTATTATTCTGCAAACTAAAACCTTTGTGGTTTTGTGTACTCCCGTTTTGGAGAGTAAAGCCTTCGTTGCGTTTTGTTAGAGATTAAAATTCTACGTGATTTTTACTCCAGTTTGAAAACGTTTATTAAACGTTTGTTTGTGTCATTTTTTTACAGAAAAAATGACGACTGAAAGCGAAAACCAAGCTGTTCCGACGGTGACTGCCAACACATCGACAAGCCGAACATCGGCGTTGGCACCGGCAGAAAAACCCGAAAAAATTTTCGGGATTGATTTCAAGCGCTGGCAGCAGAAGATGTTCTTCTACTTAACTACGTTATGTCTACAGAAGTTCATCAAGGAAGATGTTCCTGATCTGCCAGATAAAACTCCAGAGAATGAACGCTTTATCGTGATTGAAACGTGGAAGCATTCTGATTTTTTATGCAAGAATTATATTCTTAGCGGACTGGATGATAATCTGTATAATGTATACAGTGGCGTGGAGACGTCAAAAGAATTGTGGAATGCGCTTGAAAAGAAATATAAAACTGAAGATGCCGGGATGAAGAAATTCGTTGCCGTAAAATTTTTGGACTACAAAATGGTAGATAGTAAGTCTATTATTACCCAAGTCCAGGAATTGCAAGTGATTATTCATGATCTATTTGCTGAAGGTCTTGTCATTAATGAAGCATTCCAAGTAGCAGCAATAATTGAGAAGTTGCCTCCGTTGTGGAAGGACTTCAAAAATTATTTGAAACACAAACGAAAGGAAATGTCCCTTGAAGATCTCATTGTTCGGTTGAGAATCGAAGAGGACAATAAAGCTGCTAAAAAGAGAGGCCGTGAAAATTCAACAATAATGGAAGCAAATATTGTTGAAGATAACAAAAAGAGGAAGAAGGCTTCTGTTCCGAAATACAACCCAAGCAAGAAGCGGTTCAGTGGAAACTGCTACAACTATGGGAAAATCGGACACAAATCTACGGAGTGTCGTGCTCCGAAGAAAGACAAGAAAAGGGGTCAAGCAAATATGGTAGTAAAGCATGATGATGTTGATAACTTGTGTGCCATGCTTTCTGAATGTAACTTGGTGGGAAATCCTAAACAGTGGTGGTTTGATTCTGGAGCCACTCGCCATGTTTGTGCAGTTAGAGAAGCTTTTGCTACTTATGCTCCTGCTGGACCCGGAGAGACAGTTTATATGGGAAATGCTTCAACAGCAAAAGTTGAAGGATATGGGAAGATATTTCTGAAAATGACTTCTGGCAAGGTCATGACTTTGAACAATGTCCTTCATGTTCCCGAAATGAGAAAGAATTTAGTCTCTACTGGACTTCTTGTTAAGCACGGTTTTAAGTGCATTTTTGTGTCCGACAAGGTTATCATAAGTAAGAATGAAATATTTGTAGGAAAAGGTTACCTCACCGAGGGCCTTTTCAATCTAAATGTAATGGTTGTGGAAAACAATAATAATATTTCAGCTTCTTCTTACTTACTTGAGTCAAATAATTTATGGCATGTACGTTTGGGTCATATCAATTATAAAACCTTGCGGAAAATGATTAACTTGGAAGTACTGCCTAAGTTTGAATGCGAAAAATTAAAATATCAAACATGTGTGGAGTCTAAGTATGTTAAACATCCTTATAAGTCAGTTGAAAGGAATTCAAATCATTTAGACTTAATTCACACAGATATTTGTGATATGAAGTCAATACCATCTCGTGGTGGAAAGAAGTATTTCATAACTTTTATTGACAGTGGTACTCGATATTTCTATGTTTACTTACTGAATAGTAAAGATGAAGCAATAGACGCATTCAGGCAATACAAAAATGAAGTTGAAACGCAACTTAACAAGAAAGTAAAAATGATAAGAAGCGATAGGGGTGGTGAATATGAATCTCCTTTTGAAGAAATATATTTAGAATATGGAATTATTCATCAAACAACAGCCCCTTACACGCCCCAATCTAATGGGATTGCGGAAAGAAAGAATCGCACATTAAAGGAGATGATGAACGCGTTGTTGATAAGTTCTGGTTTGCCACAGAACTTGTGGGGGAAGCCATTCTTACGGCTAATCGAATATTAAATCGAGTGCCCCATAGCAAAACACAATCCATTCCATATGAAAAATGGAAAGGAAGGAAGCCCAACTTGAATTATTTTAAAGTGTGGGGGTGTTTGGCAAAAGTGCAAGTTCCTAAACCCCAAAAGGATAAAGATAGGACCGAAAACCGTTGATTGTGTTTTCATAGGATATGCGACAAATAGTAAAGCATATCGATTTCTGGTTCATAAATCAGAAAATCCCGACATTCATAATAATACGGTTATAGAATCAGATAATACTGAGTTCTTTGAAAATATATATCCGTATAAAAAGGAATGTGAGTCGTTTGGTAAAGGATCTAAACGACCTCGGGAAGAAACAAAAGAAAGTATATGTAATCAGGAGGATCCAAGACGTAGTAAACGTCAAAGAACGTCTACTTCATTTGGACCAGATTTTGTGACTTTCTTATTGGAGAATGAGCCTCAAACATTTAAAGAAGCTATGACTTCTTCCGAATTATTGTTTTGGAAAGAGGCAGTCAATAGTGAAATAGAATCCATATTGAACAACCATACATGGGAATTGGTTGATCTTCCTCCTGGAAACAAAACCTTTGGGTTCTAAATGGATTTTTAAGAGAAAAATCAAAGATGATGGCACTATTGATAAATTCAAGGCAAGACTCGTAGTCAAAGGGTATAGACAATGAGAAGGTCTAGACTACTTTGATACATACTCTCCAGTTACAAGAATTACGTCCATACGGATGTTAGTAGCATTAGCTGCAGTGTATGGTCTTGAAATTCATCAAATGGATGTTAAGACGGCCTTCTTAAATGGAGAGTTGGAGGAAGAAATTTACATGGAACAACCTAAAGGGTTTGTGGTTCCAGGTAAAGAAAAGAAGGTATGTAGACTTGTTAAGTCTCTTTACGGACTAAAACAAGCATCCAAACAATGGCATGCGAAATTTAACCAAAGAATGTTGTCAAATGGTTTTAAGATAAATGAATGTGATAAATGTGTGTACATTAAAAATGTTCCAAATCACATAGTCATTGTTTACCTATATGTGGATGATATGCTGATAATGAGTAATGACATTGCCAACATAAATGCTACTAAGCGTATGCTCAATAGCAAGTTTGATATGAAAGACTTGGAAGTTGCTAATTTAATTCTGGGAATTAAGATCCATAAGACTCCTCAAGGTCTGGCATTGTCACAATCTCATTATATTAAGACAGTACTTGAAAAATTCAAGCACTTGAGCTTTAAAGTTGCAAAAACTCCAATTGACGTGAATCTTGCATTAGCAAAGAATAAAGGCCAAAGCATATCACAATTGGATTATGCTCGTGTGTTGGGATGCTTAATGTATATCATGAATTGTACACGACCAGATATAGCTTGTGCTATAAGTAAACTGAGTCGATATACGAGCAATCCAGGCCAATCTCATTGGATGGCAATGAAACGAGTTTTGGGATATTTAGAACATACCCAGAACTTTGACTTGCACTACAGTAAATTCCCTGTGGTGATTGAGGGATACTGTGATACAAATTGGATCACCGATTCAACTGATTCTAAGTCTACGAGTGGATATGTATTCACTATTGGTGGAGGAGCGGTATCTTGAAAGTCGTCCAAACAAACATTTATTGCCCGCTCTACAATGGAGGCTGAATTCATAGCCTTAGATAAAGCCGGTGAAGAAGCTGAATGGCTCCGGAATTTCTTGGAAGACATTCCATTTTGGCCCAAACCGTTGGCACCAATATGTATACATTGTGATAGTCAAGCGGCAATTGGAAGGGCTGGGAGCGTTATGTATAACGGTAAATCTCGTCATATACGATGAAGACATAAAACTATTAGGCAATTACTCTCTAGAGGAATTATCACGATTGACTATGTAAAGTCAAGTGATAATGTGTCGGATCCACTTACAAAAGGCCTAACTAGAGAGGTAGTTGGGAAATCATCAAGGGGAATGGGGCTATGGCCGAGAACAAGTCATTGTGGCGGTAACTCTACCTAGAAGACTGGAGATCCCAAGATCTAGGTTCAAGAAGATCAAACAAAGTCATTAATGACGGTTCAACATTGTCAAATAAAATTTTAGTCCGTTCTCGTGATGAGACAATGTTCAGTACCAAGGATAAAGCATTAAGGCTTTTTAATAATTTCTAAATTTGATACGGGGTATATCAAATAGTGTATCTACAGGATGACACGTTTAGGAATCACCTATGTAAGTGTGAAGTGTTAGCCACTTCAAGGAGAACTTTGTAAGGCCAGTTCTCTACGCACTTATGAAACCAGGCGATGTTCATGGCTGAAACGAACACAACAATGAGAGCCAAAGACGGTTAAGGGTCGGTTGTGTGACTTATGTTGTCTAGGTATACACCAAAGTTTGACGGTTCAAAAATATCAAATCTACCGATTGACCGAGTATATCCGACATAAGTTCACTACGGAAAGTTCAAAGGGAAACCTACTTATCCAGATGCGATTAATCCTTGCTTGCAAATCACACAGTTTTTCCATGCATACTTCCGTGATATAGCCATTCCCCATTCATGTGGGGGATTGTTGAGGTTTTTGTTATTTAAGATGAAATAGTCTTAAAATGAGGGTGAATGGAAAATGGAGGGAAAAATGAAATTTTTGAGTAAAATTTTAAGTTTCTCCCTCTTGACAATGAGACATTGTACCATATTGGAAAAGGAAAAGATTTTTGGTGGGTATATATATAATTGGTTTTCTTGTAGCTCTTAAAGAGTTAAGAAGAAAGCAAGCCTCGCGCCGTCGTCGTCGCTCGTTCGCTCTGCTCGGCTCGGCTTTGGCTTCGGCTTCGGATCGGCTTTGGCTTCGGCTTCGGATTCATTTGGATTTGGTCAAATGATCGATTGATTGATTAATTTTTTGGACCAAATTTATTTGTTAATAGTAAATATTAACGTAAGATTATCCGCATTTGTAACGGATATGTTCCAATCCGTGTATTGACCATCAGCTGCAATAGCAGCCGCCTAATGCTCTTCCCACCATGGCCAAGTGCTTGCTCCACAAACAAGCTAGTGCATGCTCCACCATGGAGGGTGGAGGGTCGTTCATCTTCAAAGCTGGCTGCTATAAATATGTGCAGCAGCTGTTGAAGAAAGATACACCAAACTGAAAACGCTCAACTTTGGCTATACATTGCACTCCTTCCTTTCAGTATTTCTATACGATTTTTTGAGTTTCTACTCCTTTGTTCTGCATTGTTTTAACTTCAAACAAAGCAACTGTAAGTGTGATTTGCTACCGAACTTTGTGTTCGCTGAAACACTGGGGTTTGAAGTACCGCTACACCAGTGTGTGATTCGTTCTATCCTGGGAGGAAATAATCCATAACCTTGGGTACTAGGAGGGAATTAAATTCCTTAAGGAAACACTGTGAATTCAGTGGGCTCGAATTATTTACTGTTTCATTACGATAACTTATATTTTACAGAATTATTATTTACAAATACAACAATATTGGCAAATATAACAATATTTGCGGGACTAACAAATAGCACTCAAATGATTCAGCTATAGCAATTGAAGTTTATTATTATAGTATATTATATACTAGTATATTATTACAGTATACTGCTGCAATATATTATATATGTTCTTGCAGTATACTACTGCAAAAATGTATATTGTTGAAGTGATGGTATGCTGGGTACGGACAAATTAAAGAGGAAAGGAATATTAACGAATAGGTAGATTGGATAACACTTTTGGGCCTAATAGGCAAATATTATGATAAATGTTCGCTTATATCAATTAACGGAATTAGCAGCCCATATTAAAAATAAACTTATAATAAACCTAATCTCATTTTATTACACTTAATAGTCATACGGTAATTTTACTTCAGATTTATAGCCACCTTCCTAATATGTCAATTTTCTCCTTTTCTTTCACAAGATTTCTCTTTTGTTTTGTAAAAAAAAAAAAAAAAAAAAAAAGCCTTAGACCTAACCATTCATCTCTCCCCCTCTCTCAAAATCAAGCCGTCTCTATCATCTTCTCCACCTTTTCCATTTTTTTGTTCTTATGGCCCACCTCACAAGACAAGAAAAAGACCATTTTTTTCATCTTATTCAAACCAAAATTATGGCAGCCGTTCCCTTTTTTCAGTAGTGATCCAAATCGACAATCAAAATCTTTTGTATAATTTGATCTTCATTATGCTCAAGCCTTGACAATTCTTTGTTGATTTCACAACCTTTTCTGAACTTGTGAGTCTAGCAACAATGGATCAATCCAGCAATAATGATGTTAGAGTCGATAATACATTTCGAAAAAGTTAAGAGGGGTAAATGAGTGGAAACTGACCAATAGGGACAGTTCAAGGAAATTGCCGGTGTGTAGGGACTCGTGTAGATGATAGAAAGGTATACCTTTGGGGTACTATTGGTTTACTTTATTGCCTTTATATTTTTTTTTATTACAAGAAAAAATAATTTCTCTATTTTGATCCGTGATTGTACGGAGTTCAAAATGTTTTTTTTTTCTTTTTCTTTCCAAACTCAATGACTTGAATTTGCATCAAAATTTCACGCTCCTTATAAAGGAGAATTTAATTTTAGATGGTAATGGTGTATACAAATATTTAGGTGCTGTTTGGTCTGTAGAACGGAAAAAAATAATTTTCATATAAAGGTTAGTGTTATTAATAAATTGATTGATTTTTACATTTTACTGCATGACATCATTATCATCGGGGGCGAATTTATCTTTACACCAAGCCGTGTCGTGCGACACCGTTTCGTCAAAAAAGTTTACTAAATAAGTATATATAATTAAAATACAAAAATAACAATTGTATAAATATAGTATAGTGACACCCCTTGGCACAAAAACCTAAGTAGTTCTCTTGGTCAGGCGTTCATTTTCTTGCGGAAAGCCAAGGTTCGAGTATTCCTAGCTTCATTTCCTTGATTTCGAAGGCTTTTTGCCTGCCTTCTATAAAAAAAATAACAAAATTTAGTATTATTTCTAATCAGGTTATTTTGAATACATTTCAAAAATGAAAGCTTCATAAAGAGTTCAATGATATACTTGAGTTGTGTTTTATTAATATGATTTAAATTTTGTTACTTTTTAATATGATATTATTATAATAATTTATTTATTTGTTCACCTCTTAAAATAGTGACGCCACTTATGAAAAATTCTGCGTATGCCACTGATAATCATAACAGCCCGCAAGAGTTGGTTGAGTGAATGGTTTCCTATAGGGGAGATCTATGATCGATTCACCTCACTAACAACCTTTTAAGTTAGAGCTCGCCGCACCAAACTAGTCTAGTGTGATTTGCAACTTTACATCTCCCAAAAAAAACATTAGCATAACAAATATGCGAGGATATATCCATTATATTTTAACTCCTAAATTACGCCGAAGCCGCAAAACTCCTAATCAATACAAGAATTCTAAATGAGGCAAAACTCCTAATCTATGCAAGAATTTTGAAACTAAATAAAACTCTTAATTTAGAAATATAAACATAGAAATCTTTGACTCGAGTATTTGGGGGTTAATTCATTCACATTCCCCCCCCATAAAATACGTTTACTAAAACTCTTTGACCCTCCAAATTTGATGTATTTTACTTTCAAGCAATTCACATATAATGGTAAATTAAATGTACATATTCATGCATCAAGGAACATATATATATATCTACTTAATTACCGAGTATACGAGAGCCTTTAATCTGCTAAGAGGGCGTACGCTCCAAGAATTCAAGTCTTTTTCAGTAATTAAAGAGAAAGCAGCACACAAAATTGTAATACAGCTGCTATAAAACAACATTACAATCAACTCTGCCGGGTATTTCTTAAGGACAAATGCCTGCAATTGCAAAACATGAAACAAAGGAAAAATTGATCATTTCACTTTAAAGTCTATTAAGGAAAGCACATTTCTTGGTAATATTAATTAATTACCTTTGAAATGATAAATACTGAAGCTATTAGAGAGGTAATCATCATAAGCAAACCCCCAATTACCCAAGCAGAAGATTGGTTGAGTAGAAAATGAGAAGGAGCTGCTAATATTGAATTCAAAGGGCTTCCAAAAACTTGAGGACCTTTATATAGAGTTGCAACAATTGCACCTATTATTGATACCAATGTCCCAACAGATTTAGCCATTGTGTTCAAACTCTTGTAGTCAAAGTTTTCCATCCTACAAAAAAGAAAACTTGTGAAGAACACCACAAAATTTGAATATTTATATAGAATTTGGACAAGTTTAATACTATAGAAACATTGTAATTAATTGGTTAAAAGGAAAGGTGAGTTTTAAACCTGAGAATGACGGCAAGAATGTAGGTGAAACCTGGAATTAGTTGTAATATTGCTGTGGAAAGTAATGAAGAGGAATATTGAAGTCCAAGAATTCCAAGCACTTGCATCAAGAAACTACAATATTGCACCATTAATAGTCATTTCCTCTCTAATAGATTTGTTGAAATGAGGCACAAATTTACATACCCCGTTAGGCCAAGCAAGAAAAATCCATAAAGAAAGGTTGGCCAAAGAGGTGGAAGAGCTGATCTGCATATACAAAAAAAAAAAAAAAAAAGAACAAATAAATAAAGAGTATGAAACAAGGAGTTCATTTCCCGCAAAAATGAATCTACTTAGAGGTGGCAAAATCAGTCATGTTTTAGTAATCCATTCAAGTCGTCAAAGTTTAAACGAATTGAGATTGATCCTTTTATTTGTTTAGCCCAACGAATTGAACTCGAAATGATTCATAAAACTATTACGTCAAAACATATCAAATAGTACTGTAACCCAACTAGTCAAATTTGGAAATTGAAAATAATGTAAATTTAGAAAAGCTTAAGCCAATAAATTTTAAAATATAAATAGCTTTCACATTAATTGTGTTCAGAAGGAAATGGGACATGTTGGATTTGCTGAGTTAGGACCCATTATTTGACCCATCCGATATTAATCCATTTAAATCCAAGTAGAGCTTGGACGAATTGAATTGTATCATAATATATAATTTGGCTTGTATTTGTTTAAGTTTGACCCAACTCGTATGAAATGATGTAGAAAAAGATACCTATGGAGCAGGAAGGACAGTGGAATAAGAATGAGAGTTGAAAAGGCACTTGAGTAGAAAGTAAAAGTGAAAGGAGTCATCCCACTTGACATAGCCACTTTAGCTGCCACCATAGATCCAATTTGTGCTAATTGCTGAACTACCATCGCTATAAATGGAACTGCGGTTTCCATCTTCTTTCACCTCTCACTCTCTCCTTTTGTTTTCTTTCGAATGAGAAATAAAGCAACTAAAAATGTTAAAAGGGAAGTTAATCACTAGTTCATCTGCTTAAAACCATGTTTTTTCTGATATTTCTCACACACACACACATTTAATTTGCTTTGTTTTTGTCAGCTTCAATTAAGTTGACGATGCTCTTCAATGAAGTCTCTTGCATACTTCCTAATTCTACTATTTACTTCGATCACAAATTGTACGTGTTGATAGACTGTAGAGAAAAAAAAAAAAAAAAGAGGTGATGAGATTCTGGCCGGATAGAGTGTATGCAATCATTCAAATCTGGCAAGAGTTTAGAACGTTAAATATAATATATATAATTTATTCTCAAATCTGGTTAGAGTTTCAAACGTAAAATACAATGTATTCTTAGATGTGGGCGAACTTTCTTCATGACTCATTGACTCCGAACATGGAGAATTTTATTTTGGATACAATCTGATACAATGTATTTTCTGATGACTTCACAATTCTATTTTTGAAGTTTTTTTATACAGTGTATGCTTGAGAATGCAGCTGTATTTGACTTTATTTATCAATGTTGTTGCTTTTTGATACAATGTAAGATTGAGTTATTTAATAATTGTATTTTGATTTTCACACATATGAATGTATTTTTCTAGCTTGTATCCAATCTCTCATAGGCTTTATGTATCCAAAATATAGCCATTGTGTGCGAACAAATACAGTTGATATAACTTTCTATCAAAATTGTACTCATTGATACAATCACTTTGTGCGAATGAATAAAATTGATATAACTTTTCCATTAAAATTGTATTCATTGATATAACATGACAACTGATTGATATATCAAAATTTGAATTTGGTTGTATGCATTTAATACAGATACATTAATGATAATTAATCAAACTATACTTACGTATCGTAATTAGGCTCTAAACTATAGTACCTTTTGAAAAATGTCCTTAAATGTAACAGAGGATTTTGTCATTATCATGTATGGATCATCGATTTCTTTCTCGTCAGTTAATGAGTTCTCCACCTTAAATTGCCTTAAGACTTCATTTTGAGCTTGCTAGCATACATTATAAATTATAAGGTAGAAAAATGTTAGCTTAGACGAGCAACAAATTGAGCTCCTCCTACAGATGAGCTAAACGAGCGACAAAGAAATTGGTCTCCTTTCGAATATATAAGAATCTATTTGAAAGTTCATAATGAGATGAATGGAAAGACTGATATATAATATATTGATAAAAAAAAAAAAAGATAGTAGGAAGGTCTATAGCTAGCTAATTCTTTCATCTTAGATAAATATATAAAAAACAATTAAGTTTGTGTTTAATGTTAACCTTGCCTATGTAAAATATAAAGAAAGCTAACATTGTACTTTGTTCTAAAACTAAACCAAAAGTAAAATCAAGCGTAATTGTTTCTTCTAGTGATTTAAATCCGCAACAAGATTCTTGGCTCTCTTTTTTCCCTTCTAGTTCAAATACTATTGTAACCTTGGCCTTGGGGGAAGTAAGTGATAGTACAATATGCGCAGGCGCATAGTCCAGAAACACTAAATAATATTCCTTTTCTCTCAAAAAAATACAACGGGAAAAGTTTGTACAGTGATTAAAAAAGAAAAGAGAAGGATGGAGATTTATGCTATGAGAGGTACTTTCTCAAATATCCTTTAAACAATTAAAACGACCAACGCACACTAGGGGTGTTCATGATTCGGTTTGGGTCGGTTTTCCCTAAAAAGAAACCAAACTAAGTAAATCGGTTTTTCAAATATTGAAACCAAATCAAACCAATTAAATCAATTTTTTATCGATTCGATTTTTATCGGTTTTCGGTTAGTTATCAATTTTCACTACCAAACGCATATTACGGCGACTAAATTTTTAACGTAACGCTATCAAACCAATTGCTCTTTGACAAATTTATCATTTGCCAAGATATATTGATGATAATTGACTCAAATAGTGATTAATAATTTAAGTTTCAATTAAAAATCGATTATTTTTAATATGAAATAAATTCTTGTACTTAGCAAAAGAAAACTATCAATAAAACTAAAAGGCATAGAATTAGATTATTATAATAGCAAAGAACTAGATTAAAAATACAAATGACTAATATGTACCATAAAATTTTAGAAACTTTATATATATATATATAAATATATGTGTGTGTGTGTGTGTGTGTGTGTGTGTGTGTGTGTGTGTGTGTGTGTAATAATAAATTTAAATAGCTACTTTTATAGTCGGTTTGGTTCAATTTTTTCGATTATTTTTTGATTAAAACCAAAATCAAATCAAATTTGATGTGTTTTTAAAATTTAAAACTAAAGCCAAACCAAACTTAAAAAGTATAAGATTTTTTGGTCCGTTTCATTTTTTAAAGTTTTTATGAACACCACTAACGCAGACATCGAAGTAAATAGTAGAATTAGGAAGTATGCAAGAGACTTCATTTTCAAATCCTGAAGAGCATCGTCAACTTAATTGAAACTGACAAAAACAAAGCAAATTTAAATACGCAAAAAAGGACAACAACAAAAACTGTGATGTTCCCTGATCAATCAGGGAGCCAAGAATAGATATTCCTTGTTTAGAACTTCAACCTCACTCTTTGATTCCTTCAAGAAAAACCCATTGGTCCAAGCCACTTGACCCTTTTATATATATGTGTGTGTGTGAGAAATATCAGAAAAAACATGGTTTTAAGCAGATGAACTAGTGATTAACTTCCCTTTTAACATTTTTAGTTGCTTTATTTCTCATTCGAAAGAAAATAAAAGGAGAGAGTGAGAGGTGAAAGAAGATGGAAACCGCAGTTCCATTTATAGCGATGGTAGTTCAGCAGTTAGCACAAATTGGATCTATGGTGGCAGCTAAAGTGGCTATGTCAAGTGGGATGACTCCTTTCACTTTTACTTTCTACTCAAGTGCCTTTTCAACTCTCATTCTTATTCCACTGTCCTTCCTGCTCCATAGGTATCTTTTTCTACATCATTTCATACGAGTTGGGTCAAACTTAAACAAATACAAGTCAAATTATATATTGTGATACAATTCAATTCGTCCAAGCTCTACTTGGATTTAAATGGATTAATATCGGATGGGTCAAATAATGGGTCCTAACTCAGCAAATCCAACATGTCCCATTTCCTTCTGAACACAATTAATGTGAAAGCTATTTATATTTTAAAATTTATTGGCTTAAGCTTTTCTAAATTTACATTATTTTCAATTTCCAAATTTGACTAGTTGGGTTACAGTACTATTTGATATGTTTTGACGTAATAGTTTTATGAATCATTTCGAGTTCAATTCGTTGGGCTAAACAAATAAAAGGATCAATCTCAATTCGTTTAAACTTTGACGAGTTGAATGGATTACTAAAAAATGACTGATTTTGCCACCTCTAAGTAGATTCATTTTTGCGGGAAATGAACTCCTTGTTTCATACTCTTTTTATTTATTTGTTCTTTTTTTTTTTGTGTATATGCAGATCAGCTCTTCCACCTCTTTGGCCAACTTTTCTCAATGGATTTTTCTTGCTTGGCCTAACGGGGTATGTAAATTTGTGCCTCATTTCAACAAATCTATTAGAGAGGACAACAACAAATAATGGTGCAATATTGTAGTTTCTTGATGCAAGTGCTTGGAATTCTTGGACTTCAATATTCCTCTCCATTACTTTCCACAGCAATATTACAACTAATTCCAGGTTTCACCTTCATTCTTGCCGTCATTCTCAGGTTTAAACCTCACCTTTCCTTTTAACCAATTAATTACAATGTTTCTATAGTATTAAACTATTCTATATAAATTCTATATAAATATTCAAATTTTATGGTGTTCTTCACAAGTTTTCTTTTTTGTAGGATGGAAAACTTTGACTACAAGAGTTTGAACACAATGGCTAAATCTGTTGGGACATTGGTATCAATAATAGGTGCACTTGTTGCAACTCTATATAAAGGTCCTCAAGTTTTTGGAAGCCCTTTGAATTCAATATTAACAGCTCCTTCTCATTTTCTACTCAACCAATCTTCTGCTTGGGTAATTGGGGGTTTGCTTATGATGATTACCTCTCTAATAGCTTCAGTATTTACCATTTCACAGGTAATTAATTAATATTACCAAGAAATATGCTTTCCCTAATAGACATTAATTTGATAAAAAAAAAGTGAAATGATCAATTTTCCTTTGTTTCATGTTTTACAATTGCAGGCATTTGTCCTTAAGAAATACCCGGCAGAGCTGATTGTAATGTTGTTTTATAGCAGCTGTATTACAATTTTGTGTGCTGCTTTCTCTTTAATTACTGAAAGAGACTTGAATTCTTGGAGCGTAAGCCCTCATAGCAGATTAAAGGCTCTCATATACTCGGTAATTAAGTAGATATATATGTTCCTTGATGCATGAATATGTACATTTAATTTACCATTATATGTGAATTGCTTGAAAGTAAAATACATCAAATTTGGAGGGTCAAAGAGTTTTAGTAAACGTATTTTATGGGGAAAAATGTGAATGAATTTACCCCCAAATACTCGAGTCCCTAGAGATAGATTTATTTTTAAAAAAAAAAAAAAATTTGGCAAGTGCAGAGTTTCTTTGGAAATGTATTCCAAGTGAGTATATGCTCATGGTGTGTGAGGAAAAGAGGACCTCTCTTTGTTGTCATGTTCCATCCAATAGGTATTGTGATTGCAATGGCCGCCAGCATATTCTCGGGTGAAACTATCCATATTGGAAGGTAAATCAGACATCTTTTAAAGTTTCTTTCCCTTCCCCTTTTTCTTTTTGTGGTCATTTGTGAGTTAAAGTTTCTAACATATGATTGCTAAACTTTATCTATTATTACAGTAAAGTCATTTTTATTACACTAAAGTAATTAATTTTTTTTTATTATAACATTGAAGTTCTGAATTTTCACATTAAAGTAACTGAACTTTACACACTAAAATAGTAAAGCCCCAAAACTTTATCCACTCCAACAATATAGCCATCTCGATATGTTTTCTCATTATAGTAGGTAAAATCTAGTAACCTTAATATTGGTTAAAGTTTAAATGCTCTAATGTAACAAAAAATAGTATTTAACTTTTCTATTACAGTGACTAAAGTTCAGTTTATTGCCGTAGTGAGTAATGTTCAATTACTTCAATGTGATATAAAATAGTGTTGTGACTTTAGTGACATATCAATAAAGTTTAGTAACCAATACGTTGAATTAATCTGCAAAATCAAAGGCACATTCAAGATTTTCAACTAGTGAGTGTTATATTACATACTTCTATGTGACACAACAATTGGTGTAAATTTAGTATAACTTTGTACTAGTATTTTTAAAATTTTCAACTGCCAAAAATGTGATTGTGCTTCCACTTGCTATTGCAAAGACAAATCTTCCCCTGAATGAACTAATTACTATAATTGTTAACCTTTAGTGAAATAAAAATCAGTGACCATCTTGTTCTTTGTTTAATGTAGTTTGTTGGGATCAATCATCATTCTACTCGGGTTTTACTCAGTGATATGGGGAAAAGCTAAAGAATGGAAAATGGGAGAGAACAATGGATGGAAGAGCTTGGAATCAAATAGCAACAACATGCCTTTATTACAAAACAAAGCTGATGATCTATCCATGATACAAAACCATTGAAGACTCGCACTTTGTTAGTGGGCATAGTGGAAGATATTGGGAAACAAATTCATAAATAACCATTTTTCAGCATATGTAATTGAAAAATAACTATTGTTACTGTGTTGTTAATTTTACTGGTGAAATTCTAGGACATTCTTATAGGATTTTTACCTATGAAATTCGAAACTTTATGTTAGTAGTTATTTTTCGATTACATAACTGTCACGACCCAAAATCCCACCACATGCGTCGTGATGACACTTAGTCTTCAAGACTAGGTAAGCCGATTACAATTATATTTCGAGCTATTTTTTTAAACATATAATTTAATACAAGTGTCAAAACCAAAAACAGAAACAAATATAAAAACCTCCCAAGATTGGTAATACTGAGTCACAAACTCTAACTAAATACATGCAATGATCTCAAGGATCGAGTATATATGTAACGACTCGACCGGTCGTTTTGAGAATTTGAGCCCCGATCCCCTAATATCTACTTTCCCATATTTGTTTCTGCTTTTGGGACTTGCCGGAGTGATTGGTTATGGAATTCAGAGAGTTTTGAGACACTTAGTCCCTAGTTGTGAGTTTAAGCCTTAGAGTTTGGACCGTAGTCGGAACTGTATGAAGACGGATCCGAAATAGAATTCTGTCGACTCCGTTAGCTCCGTTGAGTGATTTTGGGGGTTAGGAGCGCGTCCTGAATGTGTTTTGGAGGTCTGTAGTAGATTTAGGCTTGAATTGGCGAAAGTTAGTTTTTCGGCGATTTCGGCCGATAGTGAAAATTTTGATATCGAGCTCGGAATGGAATTCCAAAAATGGTTGTAGGTTCGTATTGTCATTTGTGACCCGTGTGTAAAAATTTGAGGTCATTCGGACAAGATTTGATATGGTTCGGTGTCGTTTGTAGAATTTGGAAAATTTTAAATGTTTTGGCTTGAATCCGTGCTTAATTCATGATTTTGGTGTTGTTCGATGTGGTTTGAAGGCTTGACTAAGTTCGTATGGTATTTTAGGATTGGTTGGTATATTTGGTTGAGGTCTTGGGGACCTCGGGTATATTTCGGATGCTTAACGGGTGAACGCTTGGACTTAGAGGAAATTTTGAGTTGCTGGTTCTGGAATTTTCGCACCTGCAGTGGGGAGTTCGCAGGTGCGCTTTTAGGCCTGGGAGTCAGTGGTCGCAGATGCGACAAGTGAGCCGCAGGAGCGGAGCCGCATCTGCGGAAGGGCAGTCGCAGATGCGGAGGTGAGAAGGACCCAAGGTTCCGCAAAAGCGGACAATTTAGCTCAGAAGCGCATCCGCAGGTGCGGACTCAAGCGCGCAGGTGCGGACGCAGCCCGGATAAGTGACCTTCTCACCTACGATGATTTTTTCGTAGATGCGTGACCGTAGGTGCGGTCCTAGGTCCGCAGGTGCGGAAATCATTGGGCAGAAAAGGGGATTTCGAGGGTTTGAAATTTCATAACACAAAATTCAATTTAAAGCTTGGTTGTGATGACCCAAAATATAATCTTTAAATTTAATAAGTAAGTCTATATTTTAAGACCTCGAAAAGTACCATTTATCATTTCTCGACTTGCGTGCGCAGTCCGAAATTTTTTTCGAAAAGTGTTTATATGAAAAATAGATTAAAATGTGAAATAAAGCTTTAAAACTCAACTGAGTTGACTTTGTTCAACATTTTGAGCAAACGGACCCGGATTAGTATTTTGACAATTTCGGTAGGTCCGTATCGTGATTTGGGACTTGGGCGTATGCTCAGAATCGAATTCCGAGGTCCCTAGCCGGAGATATGGAATTTTGATAAAAAATTAAAAGCTTGAAAGCTTAATAATTTTTAAGAAATTACTGATGTTGGATTTATTGACTTCGGGTCCGTATTTTGATTTCGGAGCCCGGTATAGGTCCACTATAATATTTATGACTTGTCTGCCAAATTTGGTGAGAATCGAAGTTGATTTGACGTGATTCGGACGTCCGGTTGTAAAAATATAAGTTTTAAAGTTTTCTTAAAAATTTCCTTTGATTTGATGTCCGATTCGTAGTTCTTGGTGTTATTTGGGCGATTTGATCGCGCGTTCGCGAAGGCCAAGCCAGGCAAGCATCGCGTTCGCGAGGTAGCCCTCGCATTCGCGAAGAGTAAAATTGGGCAGCAAAAATTTGTGCTTCGCGAACGCGAGGCACTGACCGCGTTCGCGAAGAGTAAAAATTCCAGAAATAGAACTTAGGTTCTAGAAAATGGGATTCGTCCCATTTTCAACCCTTTTCCATTTTTGAGCTCGAGTGAGGCGATTTTTGGGCGATTTTCACGGAAAAATATTGGGGTAAGTGTTCATTATCATATATTGATTATATTTCATGATTTCATACTCATTTATATCATGAATCCGTGAATTTATGGAAGAAAAATCAGATTTTTATAAAATCTTCCAAAAACGAAAATTTAAGATTTGAAGGTCCATTTGACATCGGAATTGGATAATTTTTGTATGGTTGGACTCGTCTCGGAATGGGTGTTCAGATTTCGTAAGTTTTTTCTGAGATTTGAGAGGTGGGTCCCACTGTCGAATATTTAAATGAATTTTGGATTTTTATCCGGAAAGTTAGTAAATTCATATGAAATTAATTACTATGATTAGTATTGAATATATCGAATTGTTTGTGGATAGATTTGAAGCTTTCAGAGACAAATTTAAAAGGAAATGTTGTGGTTGAATAATTGATTGGAATTTGCAAAGCGAGGTAAGTGTCGTGGTTAACCTTGACTTGAGGGAATAGAACCCTTAAATTATTTGTTATGTGAATAGCATGTGAACGACGTATAGGCGAGGTGACGAGTATCAATACATCGTCAAATTAATTGTTTGCATGCTTACTTGAAAAATCATAAATTAATTATTATAATAATTGTTTCTCTTCTATTCTTTATCAAATATTAATTCTTGTTTTCCTGCATTAATTGTGCTATTTGAATTATGTGTTTTAATTGTTATTTGACATTTAGCATATTAAATATTAAACTGCCTATTTTCTCCCTGATATCCATAATAATTTGCTATTTGTCGTTGTTTGTTTCATGATTAAATCATAATTATTGTATGCTTGTTGTCTCATAATTTTAAATTAATTGTTATATTTATTGGAAAAATTTCTTTTATAAGAATTGGTAAATGAATATGTTGGAGGAGCGGGTTGCATGCCGCAAGAGGATTGATTATAATGAATATATTAGAGAATCGGGTTGCACGCCGCAACAGACTTATTAAAAGTCCATATTGGAGGATCGGGTTGCACGCCACAACAGACTTATTAAAAGTCCATATTGAAGAATCGGGTTGCACACCGCAATAAACTTATTTAAAAGTCTATATATACTTGATTGAAATAAATATATGACAGACTTGATTAAAATGAATATATTGTGAGAGCGGGTTGCACACTGTAACAGAATTGAATGTGAATATATTGTGAGAGCGGGTTGCACGCTGCAACAGAATTGAATGTGAATATATTGTGAGAGCGGGTAACACGCTGCAACAGAATTGAATGTGAATATATTGTGAGAGCGGGTTGCACGCTACAACAGAATTGATGGAAATGACATTTGGTTATGAGTGCTGAGTTGGCTTCAATTATTATAAATGAATTACCTGATTTATTTCTATTATTGTTGTTGTTACTAATATTGCGTACAGGTAATGTAAGTGACCCGCCTTAGCCTCGTCACTACTTCGTCGAGGTTAGGCTCAGCACTTACCAGTACATGGGGTCGGTTGTACTGATACTACACTCTGCACTTCTTGTGCAGATTTTGGAGTTGGTCCCAGCGGCGTACCATAGACTTGCTCGGATTTCAGCTACTTAGAGGAGACTTGAGGTATAACTGCACGGTGTTCGCAGTTCTGAAGTCCCCGTCTACCTTATTTTAGTTGTATATTTGTTTCCAGATAGCTTTATTTTGTTCAGACCTTTATTTGTATTTATTCTAGAAGCTCGTGCACTTGTAACACTAATTCTGGGATGGTATTTAGACACCGTTGCATTTATGGATTATTTCACTATATTTCAAACTTTACTTCCGCTTTTGTTTCCTTGATTATTAATAATGTAAGGATTGTTTAAAAATTGGTTAATATTATTCTAACGTTGGCTTGCCTAGAAAGTGAAATGTTAGGCACCATCACGGTCTGAAGGTTGGAATTTCGGGTCGTGACAGTTGGTATCAGAGCACTAGGTTACATAGGTATCACGAGTCACGAGCAAGCTTAATAGAGTCTCAAGGATCAGTACGGAGACGTATGTACTTATCTCTCAGAGGCTATGAAGTTTAGGAACAATATCACTTCTTTCTTATTCTGTCGTGCGATTTTATCATATCATCGATGATTGAACCGTTCTACTCTTATTCTCTCGCAGATGGTGAGAACACGTAATACCTCTATCGATGGACAGGGACTAGAACCCCCGGTGGCAACTATGGCCAGGGGTAGAGGCCGAGGCAGAGGCCGAAGTAGAGCTCAGTCCAGAGCTCGAGCAGTTGCACCTGTTGAAGAACCTCAGGTGGACCTTCAGGAGGAGGTTCCAGTTCAGAATGTACCAGTTGGACCAGTTCAGGTCCCGGGAGGATTCATAGCCACTCCAGTACTTCAGGATGCTCTAGTCCATTTAGTAAGTCTTATGGTGGGCGTGGCCCAGAATGGTACATTTCCAGTGGCACCAGCCATCTCACAGGCTGGGAGAGGAGCACAAACTCCCACTACTCCCGCTCCAGAGCAGATGGCTCCCCAAAATCAGGCTCCAGCAGCCTCGCCAGTTGGGGTAGTTCAGCCAGTTGTTGCGGCACAGATTGGTGATAGGCCTGCCATGTCTTTTGAGGCCTTATTGAGACTGGATAAGTTCACTAAGCTCTTTTCAGTTCACTTCAGTGGTACACCTTCTGAGGACCCACAGGATTATCTTGAACGCTGCCACGAGGTGTTGCGGAACATGGGTATAGTTGAGACCAATGAGGTTGATTTTGTTGTATTTTAGATGACGGGTTCCGCCAAGAGGTGGTGGAGAGATTATGCATTGACCCGACCAGTCGAAGCACCTGCACTTACTTGGGAGCAGTTCTCTCAGCTATTTCTGGAGAAGTTCCTCCCTATCACACTGAGAGAGGAATTCCGCAAGCAATTTGAGCGTCTACAGCAGGGCAATATGACTGTTACTCAGTATGAGTCCTGTTTTGTGGATTTAGCCCGTCATGCTCTCCTTTTACTACCTACGGAGGGAGAGAGAGTGAGGAGGTTTATTAAGGGACTCACTCACCCTATCAGACTTTAGATAGCTAAGGAGACCGGAAGTGAGATTTCTTTTCAGGCGGCTGCTAATGTCGCAAGGAGGATCGAGATAGTTCTTGCACAGGAGAGAGAGCAGAGGTCCGATAAGAGGCCTTGTCGGTTCGGTGGTTTCAGTGGTGTCTCGTCTGGAGGCAGAGATAATTTTGGTAGGGGTCATCCTCCCAGACCGTTTCATTCAGCACTTCATGCATCACCCGGTGCTTCAGGGAGTCACGGTCCTATTATGCCTTACTCTGGGCAGCCGACATTCAATGCACATTCAGCTCCTATCAGTGCACCGCCAGAGTTACTACAGCGGCTATCTGGCCCATTTGGGTCAGCTTCAGCTTCAGCAGCCACGACATCAGTATGGGTGTTATGAGTGTGGAAACATTGGTCATATTAGGAGGCATTGCCCTAGATTGGCGAGTAACAGATCTCGACAAGATTCTCGTGCCATCATACCGGCACCGGTTGCTTCACCGCCTGCTCAGCCAGCTAGAGGTAGGGGTCAGGCAGCTAGAGGTGGAGGTCAGGCTATTAGAGGTGGAGGTCAGGCCATTAGAGGTGGAGGTCAGATCGTTAGAGGTGGAGGCCAGCCAGTCAGAGGCCGTCCCAGGGACGCAGTTCAGAGTGGTGGGTCCCAGCCCCAATTTTATGCTTTTCCAGCTAGGCCTGAGGCCGAGTCATCTGATGCTGTGATCACAGGTATTATTCCAGTTTTCCATAGAGATGCTTCAGTTCTATTTGATCTAGGATCTACTTATTCCTATGTGTCCTCCTATTTTGTTTCATATTTGGTTGTGCCTTGTGATTCTCTGAGTGCTTTTGTGTGTGTATCTACACCGGTGGTAGACTCTATTGTAGTAGATCATGTCTATCATTCGTGTGTGGTTACTATTGGTAATCTTGAGACTAGTGTGGATCTTCTACTTCTTGATATGGTAGATTTTGATGTCATCTTGGGTATCGATTGATGTCACCTTATCGTGCTATATTGGATTGTCATGCCAAGATAGTGACCCTAGCTATGTCAGGATTACCTCGGTTAGAGTGGAAAGGAACTCCTGGTCATTTTGCCAGCAGGGTTATTTCTTATATGAAAGCTCGGCGTATGGTAGAGAAAGGGTGTCTAGCCTATTTGGCTTATATTCGCGATCCCAGTGTGGATGTCCCTTCTATGGACTCAGTACCAGTTGTTCATGAATTTCCAGAAGTATTTCCTGCAGATTTGCCGGGGATGCCACCCGACAGAGATATTGACTTCTGTATTGATTTGGCTCCGGGCACCCAGCCCATTTCTATTCCACCATACCGTATGGCCGCGCCAGAGTTGAAAGAATTGAAAGAGCAGTTACAAGACTTTCTTGATCAGGGATTCATTAGACCCAGTGTCTCTCCCTGGGGTGCACTAGTGTTATTTGTAAAGAAGAAAGATGGCTCTATACGGATGTGTATAGATTATCGGTAGTTGAACAAAGCCACTATCAAAAACAAATATCTGCTGCCAAGAATTGATGACTTATTTGATCAGCTTTAGGGTGCCAAGGTATTTTCGAAGATTGATTTGAGGTCTGGTTACCATCAGTTGAAGATTAGGGCATCTGATGTCCCTAAAACAGCTTTTTGAACTCGGTATGAGCATTATGAATTCCTAGTGATGTCATTTGGGTTGACAAATGCCCCAGCAGCATTTATGGATTTGATGAATCGGGTGTTCAAACCTTATTTGGATTCTTTCATTTTTGTATTCATTGACGATATCTTGATTTACTCCAGCAGTCGAGAGGAACATGAGCAGCATCTTCGAAGTGTTCTTCACACCTTGAAGAATAATCAGTTATATGCCAAGTTTTCAAAATGTGAGTTTTGGTTAGACTCAGTTTCCTTTTTGGGGCATGTTGTATCGGCAGAAGGCATAAAAGTGGATCCTAAGAAGATTGAGACAGTTCAGAATTGGCATAGACCTACTTCAGTTACAGAGATCCGGAGTTTCCTGGGTTTAGCAGGTTATTATCGTCGGTTCGTGGAAGGGTTTTCATCTATAGCAAACCCATTGACCAGATTGACCGAGAAAGGTGTCCCATTCAGATGGTCAGACGAGTGTGAGTTGAGCTTTCAGAAGCTCAAGACCGCTTTGACTACGGCGCCAGTGTTGGTATTACCCACAGGTTCAGGATCGTATACAGTATATTGTGACGCATCTCACATTGGGCTTGGTGCAGTATTAATGCAAGATGGCAAGGTAATTGCATATGCATCACGGCAGTTGAAAGTTCACGAGAAGAATTATCCTGTTCATGACTTAGAATTGGCAGGCATTGTTCATGTGCTGAAGATTTGGAGGCATTACCTCTACGGTGTCTCGTGTGAGGTATTTACTGATCATCGTAGCCTTCAGTATCTGTTCAAACAAAAGGATCTTAATTTGAGGCAGAGAAGATGGTTGGAATTGTTTAAAGTCTATGATATCACCATTTTGTATCACCCCGGAAAGGCCAATGTGGTGGCCGATGCTTTGAGTAGAAAGATTGTGAGTATGGGCCGTCTTGCATATATTTCGGTTGGTGAGAGGCCATTAGCTGCAGATGTTCAGACTTTGGCTAATCAGTTCGTGAGGTTAGATATTTCAGAACCCAGTCGGATTCTAGCTTGCACAGTCACTCGGTCTTCTTTATATGAGCGCATCAGAGAGAGGTAGTATGGTGATCCTCATTTACTTGTCCTTAAGGACACGGTGCGGCACGGTGATGCCAAACAAGTTGCTGTGGGGGAAGATGGGGTTCTGCGAATGCAGGGTCGTATTTGTGTGCCTAATGTGGATGGGCTTCGTGAATTAATTCTTGAAGAAACACACAGTTCTAGGTATTCTATTCATCTAGGTACCGCCAAAATGTATCAAGATTTGCAGAAACATTATTGGTGGAGGAGAATGAAAAGAGATATAGTTGCATATGTAGCTCGGTATCTGAATTGTCAGCAAGTTAAGTACGAGCATCAGAGACCTGGTGGTTTGCTTCAGAAGTTAGAAATTCTTGAGTGGAAGTGGGAGCGTATCACTATGGATTTTGTTGTTGGGCTCCCACGGACTCAGAGAAAATTTGACGCAATTTGGGTCATTGTGGACAGGTTGACCAAGTCAGCACATTTCATTCTAGTGGCAGTTACCTATTCTTCAAATAGGTTAGCTGAAATTTACATTCGTGAGATTGCCCGCCTTCACGGTGTGCCCGTGTCTATTATTTCAGATCGAGGTACGTAGTTTACCTCACATTTTTGGAGGGATGTACAGCGTGAGTTAGGCATGCGGGTGGAGTTGAGTATAACATTTCATCCACAGACAGACGGACAGTCAGAGCGCACTGTTCAGATATTGGAAGATATGCTCCGCGCTTGTGTTATAGACTTTAGAGATTCTTGGGATCATTTCTTGCCACTTGCGGAGTTTGCTTATAATAATAGCTACCAGTCGAGCATTCAGATGGCTCCATATGAGGCATTATACGGAAGGCGATGTCGACCGCTAGTTGGTTGGTTTGAACCGGGAGAGGCTCGATTGTTGGGTACCGATTTGGTACAGGATTCCTTGGATAAGGTCAAGATTATTCAGGATCGACTTCGCACAGCTCAGTCTAGGCAAAAGAGTTATGCCGACCGTAAAGTTCGTGATATTGAATTCATGGTTGGAGAAAGAATATTGCTCCGGGTTTCACCTATGAAAGGTGTAATGAGGTTCAGAAAGAAGGGCAAGTTGAGCTCTAGGTATATCGGACCCTTTGAAATTCTTGAAAGGGTGGGTGAAGTAGCCTACAGACTTGCATTACCATCTAGTTTATCAGCGGTTCATCCGGTGTTCCATGTGTCTATGCTCCGAAAATATCATGATGATCCGTCCCATGTGTTAGATTTCAGCTCAGTCCAATTGGACAGAGATTTGACTTACGAGGAGGAGCCGGAGGCTATTCTAACCCGGCAGGTCCAAAAGTTGAGGTCTAAGAGTTATCCTTCAGTTCGGGTGTAATGGAGAGGTCAGCCGGTAGAGGCATCTACCTGGAAGTCCGAGTCGGACATGCGGAGTAAATATCCACACCTTTTCTCCAGCTCAGGTATTTTTTCTAACTCCGTTCGAGGACGAACGTTTGTTTTAGAGGTGAAGAATGTGATGACCCAAAATATCATCTTTAAATTTAATAAGTAATTTTGTGTTCTAAGATCTCGAAAAGCACCATTTATCATTTCTCGACTTGCGTGCGCAGTCCAAAAATTATTTATGTGTAAAATGGATTAAAATGTGAAATAGAGCTTTAAAACTTAACTGAGTTGACTTTGGTCAATATTTTTAGCAAACGGACTCGGATCAGTATTTTAAAAATTTTGGTAGGTCCGTATCGTGATTTGGGACTTGGGCATATACCCGGAATCGAATTCCGAGGTCCCTAGCCCGAGATATGGAATTTTGATGAAACATTAAAAGCTTGAAAGCTTAATGATTCTTAAGAAATTACTGATATTGGATTTATTGACCTCGGGTCCGTATTTTGGTTCCGGAGCCCGGTATAGGTCCACTATAATATTTATGACTTGTCTGCTGATATTGGTGAGAATCAGAGTTGATATAACGTGATTCGGACGTCCGGTAGTAAAAATATAAGTTTTAAAGTTTTCTTGAAAATTTCCTTTGATTTGGTGTCCGATTCATAGTTCTTGGTGTTATTTGGGCGATTTGATCACGCGAGCAAGTTCGTATGATATTTTAGGACTTGGGTGCATGTTTGGTTTGGAGCCCCGAGGGCTCGGATTGGTTTTGGGTGGTTAACGGATCATTTTTGGACTTGAGGAAACTGCAGAAACCTGCTTCTGGTTTCCTTTATTTGCGTTCGCGAGGGGAGTCTCGCGTACGCGAAGAGCAAATTGGGGCTGGCACGTTTTGTGCTTCGCGATCGCGGTAGCGATCGCGAAGGCTTGAGATTCAAAGCTTCGCGTTCGTGATCGAAGCCTCGCGTTCGCGAAGGGAAAGAGGCTGGCCAGGAAAATTAGCCTTCGCGTTCGCAAAGGGCATCTCGCGTTCGCGAAGGCCAAGCCAGGCAAGCATGGCGTTCGCGAAGAGTAAAATTGGGCAGAACAAATTTATGCTTCGCGAACGCGAGGCACTGACCGCGTTCGCGAAGGGTAAAAATCCCAGAAACAAAACTTAAGTTCTAGAAAATGGGATTCGTCCCATTTTCAACCCTTTTCCATATTTGAGCTCGGGTGAGGCGATATTTGGGCGGTTTTTACGGGAAAACAATGGGGTAAGTGTTCCTTATCCTATATTGATTATATTTCATGATTTCATACTCATTTATATCATGAATTCGTGAATTTATGGAAGAAAAATTAGATTTTTATAAAATCTTTCAAAAACGAAAATTTAAGATTTGAAGGTCCATTTGACATCGGAATTGGATAATTTTTGTATGGTTGGACTCGTCTCGGAATGGATGTTCCAATTTCGTAAGTTTATCCAAGATTTGAGACATGGGTCCCACTATCGAATATTTAAATGAATTTCGGATTTTTATCTGGAAAATTAGTAAATTCATATGGAATTAATTACTATGATTAGTATTGAATATATCGAATTGTTTGTGGATAGATTTGAAGCTTTCGGAGATAAATTTAAAAGGAAAAGATATGGTTGAATAATTGATTGGAATTTTCAAAGCGAAGTAAGTATCGTGGTTAACCTTGACTTGAGGGAATAAAACCCTTTAATTATTTGTTATGTGATAGTATGTGAACGACGTATAGGCGAGGTGACGAGTGTCTATATGTCGTCAAATTAATTATTTTCCTGCTTACTTAAAAAAATCATATATTATTTTAAATCATAAATTAATTATTATAATAATTATTTCTCTTATATTCTTTGTCAAATATTAATTCTTGAATTCCTGCATTAATTGTTACATGCTATTTGAATTATGTGTTTTAATTGTTATTTGACATTTAGCGTATCAAATATTAAACTGCCTATTTTCTCCCTGATTTCCATAATAATTTGCTATTTGTCATTATTTGTTTCATGATTAAATCATAATTATTGTATGCTTGTTGTTGCATAATTTTAAATTAATTGTTACATTTATTGGGAAAATTTCTTCTATAAGAATTGGTAAATGAATATGTTGGAGGAGCGGGTTGCACGCTGCAACAGGATTGATTATAATGAATATGTTGGAGGAGCGGGTTGCACGCTGCAACAGGATTGATTATAATGAATATATTGGAGGATCGGGTTGCACGCCGCAACAGACTTATTAAAAGTCCATATTGGAGGATCGGGTTGCACGCCGCAACAGACTTATTACCATATTGGAGGATCGGGTTGCACGCCGCAACAGACTTATTTAAAAGTCTATATATACTTGATTGAAATAAATATATGACAGACTTGATTAAAATGAATATATTGTGAGAGCGGGTTGCACGCTGCAACAGAATTGAATGTGAATATATTGTGAGAGCGGGTTACACGCTACAACAGAATTGAATGTGAATATATTGTGAGAGCGGGTTGCACGCTGTAACAGAATTGATGGAAATGACATTTGGTTATGACTACTGAGTTGGCTTCAATTATTATAAATGAATTACCTGATTTATTTCTATTATTGTTGTTGTTACTAATATTGCGTACAGGTAATGTAAGTGACCCGCCTTAGCCTCGTCACTACTTCGTCGAGGTTAGGCTCAGCACTTACCAGTACATAGGGTCGGTTGTACTGATACTACACTCTGCACTTCTTGTGCAGATTTTGGAGTTGGTCCCAGCGGCATACCATAGACTTGCTCGGATTTCAGCTACTCAGAGGAGACTTGAGGTATAACTGCACGGCGTTCACAGTTCTGAAGTCTCTGTCAACCTTACTTTAGTTGTGTGTTTGTTTCCAGATAACTTTATTTTGTTCAGACTTTTATTTGTATTTATTCTAGAAGGATGTGCACTTATGACACCAATTCTGGGATGGTATTTAGACACCGTTGCATTTATGGATTATTTTAATATATATTTCAAACTTTGCTTCCGCTTTTGTTTCCTTGATTATTAATAATGTAAGAATTGTTTAAAAATTGGTTAATATTATTCTAACGTTGGCTTGCCTAGAAAGTGAAATGTTAGGCGCCATCATGGTCCGAAGGTAGGAATTTCAGGTCGTGACGTCGGTGTAAGACGATTTCTCGAGGGATTTTGAAGGAGAACTATTGGGTAACTAAGTCTAACTCTATTTTGATTATAATACATTAATCTATTGTTATTTTTCTCGTCTAATTAAGGAAATTGAGGGTAGAAGTTTAGAAATGGGGGAAAAGGTTCCCCAATTGAAAATCTGAGATTTGAATGGGAATTTGACATCGGATTTAGATGATTTTTGTTCGAGTGAACTCGTGAGTGAATGGGTGTTTATAATTTGTAATTTTTACCCGATTCCAAGACGTGAGCCCGAGGAGACTTTTTGAGCGTTTTTCCTAATTTCATGCTTTAGCTTCGAATTAATTAGCTAAATTAGTTACTTTTAGTTATATTTACATTATGAAATTAAGTTGAATAGATTTTGGCCATTTGGAGTCGGATACTCGTGGCAAGAACGTGATATCGAGTTGATTTGAGTGGTTCTAGGTAAGTGGCTTGCCTAACCTTGTGTTGGGGACTTTTCCCTTAGGATGTTTGATATTAATTGATGTGTGGGTGCCGTGTACGTGAGGTGATGAGTATGTACACGGGCTATTATTGCAAAAATCTCGTTTTTCCTTTCTAAATCATAAACTGTTTTTTCTTATTAAATTACACTAATACGATTAATTGTTAAACTTAGACTGGAGAAGCATGCTTATGTGTCTTAACTGCCTATTTGACATTCGGTGCGCCATGCTTAGTTAATCCCTATTTTCCTTATCTGTGTTCAGTATAAACTGTATAACTCGATGCCATACCTGCCATTTCATCTTGCGTTGCATATTTAAATTGGGACTACAGACGTATTCCGGGAGATCCCCTTGTCTTACATATTTACTTTAGGACTACAGACGTATTCCGGGAGATCCCCCAGCACTGCATATTTACTTTGGGACTACGGACGTATTCCGAAAGATCCCCCAGCACCGCATATTTACTTTGGGACTACGGACGTATTCTGGGAGATCCCCCAGCACTGCATATTTACTTTGGGACTATGGACGTATTTCGGGAGATCCCCATGTACTGCATATTCATTCGGAACTACGAGACGGTATCCCGGGAGGTTTCCCACTGTGATTACCTTGTTCTGAGCCAAGGGCTCCCTTAACTGTTAAATTGTTCGAGAATTTCTTTGACTGTGTCACCGTAAATTTTACTTATATCTTTTACTATTTAATTTATTATATTTACTTTAGTAGGGCCTTGACCTGACCTCGTCACCACTCGATCGAGGTTAGCTTGGTACTTACTGGGTACCATTGTGGTGTACTCATGCCCTTTCCTGCACATATTTTCGTGTGCAGATCCAGGTGCGAGCTATCAACCTTGAGGTTAGTGCATGCTGTTGATTCTAAGAGACTTCAAGGTACTTCTGCTTGCGTCCTCAGATCTTCGGAGTCCCCTTCCACTCCCTCGCCTAGAGATTTTCTTTATTATCTTCAAACTTTTGTATAGAGCTACATAGATTATAGAAGCTTATGACTTAGTGATATTCTGGGTCTTGGGAAAATTATTTTGTATATGTCGAGTGATACTACTCTAGACTATTCACAATATGCTGTCTATCTTTAAAATGTTATGTTTTCTTTATATTTTTCGTAATAATAGTATTACCTAGTCGTAAAGACTAGGTGCCATCACGACACCTTACGGAGGGTTAATTTGGGTCGTGATAAGTTGGTATCAAAGCACTAGATTCATAGGAGTCGCGAGTTACAATTCGATTTATTAGAGTCTCGCGGATCGGTGCGGAGACGTCTGTACTTATCTTTGGGAGACTATGTAACTGTTAAGAACAATCATACTTCTTTGATTTCCTTATCGTGCGAGTTATTGACATCAAAAAAAAATCTAAGATTCTATTCTATTCTTTCTCACAGATGGTGAGGACCCGTACCGGGAGGACCGACGATCAGGCACCCAAGCCCTCTATCAGATCCGCCAGAGGCTGGGGTCGGGGTAGAGAAAGACCATGCGATGCAGCCCGAGCACCTGCGAGAGCTGCGTCAGAGGAGCCCCCAGTAGCTCCAGCTGGAGGGCCAGCACCGGAGATCCCTATTGCTACTCCAGCCCTCCAGGAGACTTTAGCTTATTTCTTGAGCATGTTCAGCACTCTGGCTCAGGCTAGACTATTTCCGATAGCTCCTGCTACATCTCAAGCCGGGAGAGGGGCACAGATTCCCGCAGCCCGCTCTCCTGAGCAGAGGGTCTAGGTTGATCAGGCCCCAAAGTATATTCCTATACCCCCAGTGGCTCAGGTTCAACATGAGATCAGGGTAGCTGCTTCTGAGGCAGAGCAGCTCAGACTTGAGAGGTACAAGAAGTACCACCCACCTACTTTCAGCGGACTAGCTTCAGATGATTCTCTGGGTTTTCTTGAGGAGTGTTATCGCATTCTCCACACTATGGGCATTGTAGAGACGAGTGGGGTTTCGTTCACCGCTTTCCAGTTGATGGGAGCAACATATCAGTGGTGGCGTGCCTATGAGCTGAGTAGTCCGGACGAGGCAGCCTCTCTCACTTGGACTCAGTTTTCAAAGATATTCTTATGTGAGTATATTCCTCATAGCCTTAGGGATGCTTGGCATGCGGAGTTTTAGCAGTTGCGTCAGGGTGCTATGACTGTGTTGGAGTACGCAGTCCGTTTCAGTGAGTTAGCTCGCCATGCACCGGCTCTGGTTACTACAGTCAGAGAGAGGGTTCGTCGCTTCATTGAGGGACTCCACCCTAGTATTCAGACCAGTATGGCCAGGGAGTTGGAGATGGACATCATTTATCAGCAGGCAGTGAGCATTGCCAGGAGAGTAGAGGGCATGTTTGCCCGGGACAGAGAGGAGAGAGAGGCCAAGAGGTCTCGAGAGACTGGTCATTATTCAGGAGCTCGTGAACCAGCAGCACGCTATGGTAGGGGTTTTGTGAGTCGCCCTGTTCATTCAGCTCTTCCAGCAGCCGGCGGTGTTCCAGCTTCTCCTAGACCTCAGAAGCCCTATTATGCACCGTCATTATCCAGTATGCCTCCTACTTGTGGTGCTATTACCGGCCAGTCCAGCAGGACAGGTCCGAGCCAGTCTCAGTTGCCACGTCCTCCGAGAGGTTGTTTTGAGTGTGGTGACACTCGTCACATGGTTAGAGATTTCCCCAAAGCCAGGAGGGGTACACCTTCACAGACTTATCAGCCTCCACGTGTTCCATTGGGTCCTCCGACCATTCTTCTAGCACCAGCTGCCACCCCACCTTCTCAGCCAGCTCGAGGTAGAGGTCGAGGTTGCCCTAGAGGGGGAGGCCAGGCCAGGTACTATGCCGTTCCAGCCCGTTCAGAGGCCGTTGCTTCAGATTCAGGCATCACAGGTATCGTCCCTGTCTGTCATAGGGATGCATCCGTATTATTTGACCCAGGCTCTACGTATTCATATGTGTCTTCTTATTTTGCTCCACATTTGGGGATATCTCGGGATTCTTGGAGTTCCCATGTTTATGTATCTACTCCCGTGGGAGGTTCTCTCACTGTAGACCGCGTATATCGGTCGTGTTTGATTGCTCTTAGTGGTTTTGAGACCAGAGCCGATTTGTTATGACTCAGTATGGTAGATTTTGATGTTATCTTGGGCATGGACTGGTTGTCGCCCCATTATGCTATTCTTGATTGTCACGCTAAGACCGTAACGCTGGCTATGCCAGGCTTGCCGAGATTAGAGTGGAGAGGTACCTTAGAGTATACTCCCCGCATGGTCATTTTATTTCTTAAGGCTCAGCGAATGGTTGAGAAGGGTGTGATGCGTATTTGGCCTATGTGAGAGATGCCAGTATTGATACCCCTACAGTTGAGTCAGTCCCAGTAGTGAGGGACTTCCCTGATGTGTTTCCAGCTGATCTTCCGAGCATGCCGCCCGATAGAGATATTGATTTCAGCATTGATTTGTTCCCGGGCACTCAGCCCATTTCTATTCCTCCCTACCGTATGGCTCCTCCTGAGTTGAAGGAGTTCAAGGAGCAGTTATAGGGGTTGCTTGATAAGGGTTTCATCAGGCCCAGTGTATCACTTGGGGTGCTCCGGTCTTATTTGTGAAGAAGAAGGATGGTTCTATGTGTATGTGTATTGATTATCGGCAGTTGAACAAGGTTACAGTGAACAACAAGTATCCTTTGCCTCACATCGATGATTTATTTGATTAGTTACAGGGAGCCAGGGTGTTTTCCAAGATCGACTTGCATTCTGGCTATCATCAGTTGAAGATTCGGGAGTCGGACATCCCGAAAACTATTTTCAGGACCAGATATGGTCACTATGAGTTTCTTGTCATGTCATTTGGGCTGACCAATACCCCAGCAGCCTTTATGCATTTGATGCACAGTGTGTTTTGGCCTTATCTTGATTCCTTCGTCATTGTGTTTATTGACGATATCCTGGTATATTCCCGGTCTCGGAAAGATCATGAGCAGCACCTGAAAACCGTGCTTCAGACTTTGAGGGAGAAGAAATTGTATGCAAAATTTTCTAAGTGTGAATTCTGGCTTGATTCAATGGTATTCTTGGGCCACATAGTGTCTTATGATGGGATCAAGGTAGATCCGAAGAAGGTGGAGGCAGTGCAGAGTTGGCCTAGACCGTCATCAGCTACGGAGATCCGCAGTTTTCTTGGTTTGGCGGGGTATTACCGTCGCTTTGTGGGGGGGGGGATTTTCATCCATTGCAACACCTATGACCAGGCTGACCTAGAAGGGTGCTCTGTTTAGATGGACCGAGGAGTGTGAGGAGAGCTTTCAGAAGCTCAAGACAGCTTTGATTACAGCCCCAGTATTAGTATTGCCTACAGGTTCGTGGTCCTACACTATCTATTGTGATGCCTCGAGGATTGGCCTTGGAGCGGTATTAATGCAGGACGGTAGGGTGATTGCCTACGCGTCTAGACAGTTAAAGGTGTATGAGAAGAATTATCCGGTTCATGATTTTGAGTTAGCAGCTATTGTTCACGCCCTGAAGATCTAGCGTCATTACTTGTACGGTGTTCCTTGTGAGATCTACACTGATCACCGGAGTTTGCAGCACTTGCTCAGGTAGAAGGACCTTAATTTGCGTCAGCGGAGGTGGTTGGAGCTACTTAAAGACTATGATATCACTATATTGTACCACCCAGGGAAGGCCAATGTAGTGGCCGATGCCTTGAGTCGCCGGGCAGAGAGTTTGGGGAGTTTGGCTTATCTTCCGGCAGCTGAGAGGCCCTTAGCCTTGGATGTTCAGGCCTTAGCTAGCCAGTTCGTGAGATTGGATATTTCAGAGCCTGGCCGGGTATTAGCTTGTGTGGTTGCTCGGTCTTCTCTTTATGACCGTATCAGGGAGCGCCAGTATGATGATCCTCATCTTCTAGTTCTTCAGGACAGGGTTCGACGAGGTGATGCTAGAGATGTGACTATTGGTGATGACAGTGTGATGAGGATGCAGGGCCGGATCTGTGTGCCCAATGTAGATGGGCTTCGGGAGTTGATTCTCGAGGAGGCCCACAACTCGCGGTACTCCATTCATCCCGGTGCCGCGAAGATGTACCAGGATTTGAGACAGCACTACTGGTAGAGGAGGATGAAGAAGGATATAGTTGGGTTTGTGGCAAAGTGTCTCAACTATCAGCATGTCAAATATGAGCACCAGAGGCCGGGTGGATTACTTCAGAGGTTAGAGATCCCAGAGTGGAAGTGGGAGCTAATCAACATGGACTTTGTAGTTGGACTTCCACGGACTTTGAGAAGGTTCGATGCTATTTGGGTGATCGTGGATCGGCTGACCAAGTCAACTCATTTTATTCTAGTGTTGACCACTTATTCTTCTGAGAGGTTGGCTGAGATTTATATCAGAGAGATTGTACGCCTTCATGGTATTCCAGTATCCATCATTTCAGACAGAGGTACACAGTTCACATCACGGTTTTGGAGAGCCGTACAGCAGGAGTTGGGTACTAGGGTGGAGTTGAGCACAACCTTTCACCCTCAGATGGACGGACAGTCTGAGCGCACGATTCAGATTCTTAAGGATATGATCCATGCCTGTGTGATGGAGTTCGGAGGGTCATGGGACCAATACTTGCCACTTGCAGAGTTTGCTTACAACAACAGTTACATTCAGATGGCACCGTATGAGGCTTTGTATGGTAGGCGGTGCCGGTCCCCAGTGGGATGGTTTGAGCCGGGCAAGGCCCGATTGTTGGATACAGATTTGGTCCAGGATGCCCTGGATAAGGTGAAGGTGATTCAGGAGAGACTTCACACAGCCCAGTCCAGGCAGAAGAGTTATGCGGACCGGAAGGTTCATGACTTGGCATTTATGGTTGGTGAGCGGGTCTTGCTTCGGGTATCACCTATGAAGGGCGTCATGAGGTTTGGGAAGAAGGGCAAGCTGAGCCCGAGGTTCATTGGTCCTTTTGAGATATTGCGGTGAGTTGGGGAGGTTGCTTATAAGCTTGCCTTGCCTCCTAGCCTAGCAGGAGTTCACCCTGTATTCCACGTGTCTATGCTCCGGAAGTATCACGGTGATCCCACTCATGTATTGGATTTCATCTCAGTCCAGTTGGACAAAGATCTATCTTATGTTGAGGAGCCAGTAGCCATTTTGGACAGGCAGGTCAGAAAGCTCAGGTCAAAGAATATTGCTTCAGTAAAGGTCCAGTGGAGGGGTCAGCCGGTCGAGGAGGCGACTTGGGAGACCGAGCAGGATATGCACAGCCAGTACCCTCATCTTTTCACAGTTTCAGGTATGTCTTTTTACTCGTTCGAGGACGAACGATTATTTTAAGAAGGGGAGGATGTAACGACCCAGCCGGTCGTTTTGAGAATTTTAGCCCTGATCTCCTAATATCTGCTTTCCATATATTTATTTTTGCTTTTGGGACCTGCCGGAGTGATTGGTTATGGAATTCAGAGAGTTTTGGGACACTTAGTCCCTAGTTGTGAGTTTAAGCCTTAGAGTTTGGACTGTAGTCAAAATTGTATGAAGACGGATCTGGAATGGAATTCTGTCAACTCTGTTAGCTTCGTTGAGTGATTTTGGGGTTAGGAGTGCGTCCGGAATGTGTTTTGGAGGTCTGTAGTAGATTTAGGCTTGAATTGGCAAAAATTAGTTTTTCGGCGATTTCGGCCGATAGTGGAAATTTTGATATAGAGCTCGGAATGGAATTCTGAAAGTGGCTATAGGTTCGTAAGTGTCATTTATGACCTGTGTGTAAAATTTGAGGTCATTCGGACTAGATTTGTTGTGGTTCGACATCGTTTGTAGAATTTGGAAAATTTTAAATTCTTAGGCTTGAATCCATGCTTAATTCATGATTTTGGTGTTGTTCGATGTGGTTTGAAGGCTCGACTAAGTTCGTATGGTATTTTAGGATTGGCTGGTATGTTTTGTTGAGATTCCGGGGGGCCTCGGGTGTGTTTCGGATGCTTAACGGGTGAATGCTTGGACTTAGAGGAAATTTTGAGTTGCTGGTTCTAGTATTTTCGCACCTGCGGTGGGGAGTCCGCAGGTGCGTCCTTGCAGAAGTGAGGCTTGGATCGCATGTGCGCTTTTATGCCGGGGAGTCAGTGGTTGCAGATGCGACGAGTGAGCCGCATCTGCGGAAGGGCAGTCGCAGATGCGGAAGTGAGAAGGACCCAAGGTTCCGTAGAAGCTGACAACTTAGCGCAGAAGTGCATCCGCAGGTGCGGACTCAAGCGCGCTGGTGTGGACCCAGCCCGGATAAGTGACCTTCGCACCTGCGAAGATTTTTTCGCAGGTGCGGTCCTAGGTCCGCAGGTGAAGAAATCGCTGGGCAGAAAAGGGGATTTCGAGGGTATGAAATTTCGTAACACAAAATTCGATTTAGAGCTCGGTGGAAGATGATTTTTCGAGGGATTTTGAAGGAGAACTATTGGGTAACTAAGTCTAACTCTATTTTGATCATAATACATTAATCTATTGTTGTTTTCCTCGTCTAATTAAGGAAATTGAGGGTAGAAGTGTGAAAATGGGGGAAAAGGTTCCCCAATTAAAAATCTGACATTTGAATGGGAATTTGACGTCAGATTTAGATGATTTTTGTTCTAGTGAACTCGTGAGTGAATGGGTGTTCATAATTTGTAATTTTTACCTGATTCCGAGACGTGGGCCCAGGGAGACGTTTTGGGCATTTTTCCTAATTTCACGCTTTAGCTTCGAATTAATTAGTTAAATTAGTTACTTGTAGTTATATTTATATTATGCAATTAATTTAAATAGATTCAGGCCATTTGGAGTCGGATACTCGTGGCAAGAACGTGATATCGAGTTGATTTGAGCGGTTCGAGGTAAGTGACTTGCCAAACCTTATGTTGGGGACTTTTTTCTTAGGATGTTTGATATTAATTGATGTGTGGGCGCCGTGTACGTGAGGTGATGAGTATGTACACGGTCTATTATTGCAAAAATCTCATTTTTCCTTTCTAAATCATAAACCGTTTTTCCTTATTAAATTGCACTAATACGTTTAATTGTTAAACTTAGACTAGAGAAGCATGCTTACGTGTCTTAACTGCCTATTTGACATTCTGTGCACCATGCTTAGTTAAGTCCCTATTTTTCTTATCTGTGTTCAGTATAAACTGTATAACTCGATGCCATACCTGCCATTTCATCTTGCGTTGCATATTTAAATTGGGACTACGGACGTATTCCGGGAGATCCCCCTGTCTTGCATATTTACTTTGGGACTACGGACGTATTTCGGGAGATCCCCCAGAACTGCATATTTACTTTGGGACTACGGACATATTCCGGGAGATCCCCCAGCACTGCATATTTACTTTGGGACTACAGACGTATTCCGGGAGATCCCCATGTACTGCATATTCATTCGAAACTACGGGATGGTATCCCGAGAGGTTTTCCACTGTGATTACCTTGTTCTGATCCGAGGGCTCCCTTAACTGTTAAATTTTTCGAGAATTTCTTTGACTGTGTCACCGTAAAATTTACTTATATCTTTTACTATTTAATTTATTATATTTATTCTGGTAGGGCCTTGACCTGACCTTGTCACCACTCGACCGAGGTTAGGCTTGGCACTTACTAGGTACCATCGTGGTGTACTCATGCCCTTTTCTGCACATGTTTTCGTGTGCAGATCAAGGTGCGAGCTATCAGCCTTGAGGTTAGTGCATGTTGCTGATTCTATGAGACTTCAAGGTACTTTTGCTTGCGTCCGCAGATCTTCAGAGTCCCCTTCTACTCCCTCGCCTAGAGATTTTCTTTATTATCTTCAGACTTTTGTATAGAGCTACATAGATTATAGCAGCTTGTGACTTAGTGATATTTCGGGTCTTGAAAAAATTATTTTGTATATATCGAGTGGTACTACTTTGGATTATTTGAAATATGTTGTCTATCTTTAAAATGTTGTGTTTTCTTTATATTTTTCGTAATAATAGGCTTACCTAGTCGTAAAGACTAGGTGTCATCACGACACCTTACAGAAGGTTAATTTGGGTCGTGACAATACAATACTATTCGGATAAGAGTTGACAGTATAATAAAAATGGAAAGACTCCAAGGGACTGCGACGGTCAAGCAGCTCTACCTTAAATACTTACGATCACAATATAACCTCTGCCTGAATCCGATATCTCTAATATCTAGCTCTGCACAAATATGTGCAGAAGTGTAGTATGAGTACATCACAATCGGTACCCAGTAAGTATCAAGACTAACCTCGGTGGAGTAGTGGGAAGTAAGGGTGGCAAATGGGCTGGTCTCGGGCCTAAACGGGCCAAGTGGGCCGGTCCAAACGGTCCCGGTCCCGGGCTAAACGGTCCTGGCCCGCAGGCTAAATAGGCTAAGTGGGCCCAACAGATTTTTTTTGTTTAAAAAAAATTAAATAGATATTAGAGACAAAAGGATGTTAAAAAAATATCTAAGGCAATACTTTGTAAATTTTATTATAGAATTGTGACCTAAATTTTATTTAACATCCTAAATTTTAATATTCAATATTTAATATCGAATATAACTTTTATATTTTCATATTTAATATTAAATATTTTTATACTAGCTAAAAAGTACCATACTTTGGTCCTTTCATGTTACTACTAAAAAGTATATATATACTAAGTGTATAGTATATAAGCTATATAAGATTACAGTTTCAACTAAAACTGAGTTGAGCTAAAACTTAATCTTCTATCATTCCATATTTATACTAGCTAAAAAGTACCATACTTTGGTCATTTCATGTTACTACTAAAAAGTATATATATACTAAGTGTATAGTATATAAGCTATATAAGATGTACATATAGTATAGTATAGTATAATATATATATATATAGATATATATACTAAATATATAAGCTATATATATATCGAATATAGCTTATATATTATACACTTAGTAATAATAAAGTAAGCAATAGTAGCAATTATAGAAGAAAATTAGAGAGAGATTGTGATAGATTGATGATTTTGTAAGAAAAATGAAAGAATGAAGGGGTATTTATAGTTGAAAATAGGGAAAAAATATAATTATAAAAAGTTTGGGGTTAAAACAAAGCTAAACAAAGTTGTGGGGAGGGGGGTTAAATGACTATTTTATAAATAGCCAACGGCTATTTTTGACAGCCCAACGGCTATATATATATATATATATATATATATATATATATATATATATATATATATATATATATATATATATATATATATATATATTTTTTTAAAAATATTTTTACAAAAAATTAAATATAGCCGTTAGGACCGTTTGGCCCGCTAAGGGACCGGTCCGGTCTCGGGCCGGTCCCGGTCCCTGACGGGCCAAATGGTCCCGGGCCTGGCGGGCCCAAAGCATAGGATCGGCACACGAGACCGGCCCAGGCCTACTAAAATCGGGCCTAATGGTCCTGGCCCGTTTAGCCCATTTGGCCCGTGATTCCGGTCCGGTCTCGGGCCTGGACCGGCCCACTTGCCAGCCTTAGACGAGGTACAATCAAGACACTCACTAGTCAAATAACTTGTGCAATTTAGCATACAAAAATAATAGAAAGACAAATATCAGTTATAGCAACAATAATCAACTAGTGATATAAACAGCAAGGCAGCAAGAACACCATAAATATTGCTCAAGCGAAAGTCCTTCAAAAATAAATCTTTCACATATAAGTTCTTCAAATAAAAATCATTCGAATATTATTCTTTCAAATAAAAGTCACTCTGTGACACCTCATTTCATAATCATAAAATACGGGTCTCAGGCCACTATCATATTTTCACGCCACTTCGTGCTCATATCTCTATTACAATCGCACGAACAATTCACGTACTAAAATATCAATGTATATAAGATCCATGTGATCAATTTATTTTTAATAAAGTAAGTTTATAATTTTTAAACCAAGTAAGAAATCAACAAAGAAATGAATTTATTTTTGAACTCGTTTGGGTGAAGAAAATAATATTTCAATTAAAATGAAGCATCTGATAGCTACTGATTTGGATATAAAATTTATTAAATTAAAATATAATAATAATTTTTTTTATTCAAAACAACTCAACCTCGAAAACCAAAAACATAAATCCTCAGAGTCTTATACAAAGAGCGAAAGCCAACACAATACAACAAAGAATACAAAACACATAATAAAATGGTCAAATACATACGCAATCGCTTAAACTTGTCCAATATTTTCACTTAGACACTTGTACTAAAGTCTGTACCTATTGAATACTCGATCATAATATAAATTGTACCTATTGAACACAAAATTGACAATGCTAGACCAAGCTAAGCGCGTGTCTATCACTTGCCAAACAAAACGAATAAAAAAATGACACGTGTCAAATCTTAAAAAAAAAGGGAGAGAGATATGGCCCCTTCGACAATCCTCGTCGTCTTCCCCAACAGAGCCCCCATTTCCTCCACAATCATTTCTCCATTTCCTCCATTGTGAGTTTCCCCTTTCTTTAATAAATACTCAATCAATAACCAAAAAGAAAAAACAGTAAAAAGATTGTAGCATCTTCTCTAGTTGAGCAATCGAATCAGTATAAACAATGAATCTAGGGGATGTTTCGACATTAACATCAGCAACTTCTAGATCAGCATCACAAGCTGCTTCTACAGCAGCAAATGAACTCGTTTACTGTCTAATGTTGTCGGTGTTGTAAATGGGTGATTTTTGAGGTGTAACTAAATGTTTGCTTTTATAAGTATTGATGACAGTAGATTGCCTTTGTAATTTGTGGCTACCACATTAACAGAGCTTCAAAGAAGCATTTTCTTTCTTTATTACCTTCTAGATATTACTAGAACTGTTTGTTCCCTCGCCTGATTTGGACGAATTGTTCGATCATTATTCATTTTTGTTTGAAGGAATTTCTTTTATATTTAAAGGAATTGTTAAACGGATTGGACCAATTGTCTTTCTTTTAATTTTAAGGAATCGATGGTAAAAAGGAAAAAAAGAACGGAAATTTATTTTTCAGGCAAAGCTCAATAGCTTCCGCGGAAGATCTTTTGTATTGAGATTTAGAGCTATGTCACGCTCCTAGAATCTGTGTTGTGCACGCGCTGTGCCATTTCAGCATATTGTGTTTAATAGGTATATTTTTGGTAGAGATAAGTGTTCAATAGGTACAAGCTTTAATATAGGTGTTTAAATGAAAAACATCGGACAAGTTTAAGGGGCGGCCACATATGTATTTGGCCGAATAAAATCAAATAATACATCACGGAAGAACACAAAAATTTAAACATCACGAAAAAATAAAATAACCAAAGGCAAGTATAACCATAGAGAAATATCAACAAAGGGCACTCCCGAAGAACCGCCTCGTAGTCCCAAATCATAAATAAATTTCAATCTTTCCTTATATCACCGCGGGAGCCTTCACATTTAGTTTTTAAAAATTATTTTTTCCCGAAATAGCATCTTGCGTTTTAGCCACCCTTATCAGACCGCATGGCTTTTAGAGTTCCCCTACTAGCCGCATGTATCAAGCCACCCTTATCTTACCGCATGCGTTTCAACATCCAGACCTTATACCGCCGCATGCGTATCAATATCACAATTCGCACCTCAAGTGCCCAATTATCACATCATAACACAACTTGCACCTCAAGTGCTCAAATATCACAACATATTATAAATTGCACCTCAAGTGCTCAAATATCACAACATATAACAAATTGCACCTCAAATGCTCAAATATTAATATCACAAATTACACATCAAGTGCTCAAATATCAAAACATATCACAAATTGTACCTCAAGTGCTCAAATATTACAACTTGCCACAGAAATCAACAATATATTATTTTTTACAATAAGGAGCCCATGGCTCGACCGTAATGTGCACAAAATCTTAACAAGATATCCGGGAGTGAACAACTCAACAAAATAATATTTTATAATTTAACACTTTACCTCAATATGATTTATGACCTTTATAACTCAATACCAATTTCAACAACATGAACTGGGAAGTATGTCACGACCCGAAATTCCCACCTTCGGACCATAATGGCGCCTAACATTTTACTTTCTAGGCAAGCCAACGTTAGAATAATATTAATCATTTCTAAATAATTTTTAAATTTATTAATAGCAAAGAAATAAATGCGAAAGTAAAGTCTGAAATATAATGAATAATCCATAAAATTAATGGTGTCTAACTACCATCCCAGAATTAGTGTCACAAGTGCACGAGCTTCTAGAATAAATACAAATAAAGGTCTGAACAAAATAAAGTTGTCTGAAAACAAACACACAGCTAAAGTAAGGTAGACGGGGACTTCAGAACTGCGAACGCCGTACAGTTATACCTCAAGTCTCCTCTGAGTAGCTGAAATCCGAGCAAGTCTATGGTACGCCGCTGGGACCAACTCCAAAATCTGCACAAGAAGTACAGAGTGTAGTATCAGTACAACCGACCCCATGTACTGGTAAGTGCCGAGCCTAACCTCGACGAAGTAGTGATGAGGCTAAGGCGAGTCACTTACATTAACCTGTACGCAATATTAGTAACAACAACAAATAATAGAAATAAATCGGGTAACTCATTTATAATAATTGAAGCCAACTCAGCAGTCATAACCAATTATCATTTCTATCAATTTTCCGTTGCCGCATGCAACCCGCTCTCACAATATATTCATATTCCATTCTGTTGCGGCGTGCAACACGCTCCTCCAATATATTCATTTTAATTATATATATATATATATATATATATATATATATATATATATATATATATATATATATATGTGTGTGTGTGTGTGTGTGTGTGTGTGTGTGTGTGTGTGTGTGTGTGTGTGTGTGTGTGTGTGTGTGTGTGTGTGTGTGTGTGTGTGTGTGTGTGTGTGTGTGTGTGTGTGTGTGTGAGTGGATCCTCGAATATGGACTTTTAATAAGTCTGTTGCGGCGTGCAACCCGATCTCCAATATATCCATTTCAATCAATTCTGTTGCGGCGTGCAACCCGATCCTCTAATATATCCATTTCAATCAATTCTGTTGCGGCGTGCAACCCGCTCCTCCAATATATTGATTTACCAATTCTTGTAGAAGAAATTTCCCCAATAAATGCAACAGTTAATATAAAATTATAAGACAACAAGCATACAATAATTATGATTTAATTATGAAACAAACAATAAAAAATAGCAAGTTATTATGGAAATCAGAGAGAAATTAGGCAGTTTAATATTTAATATCCTAAATGTCAAATAACAATTAAGACACATAATTCAAATAGCATGTAACAATTAATGCAAGAATTCAAGGATTAATATTTGACAAAGAATAGGAGAGAAACAATTATTATAATAATTAATTCATGATTTAAAATAATTTATAATTTTTCAAGAAAGTAGGCAAACAATTAATTTGACGATGTATAGACACTCGTCTCCTCGCCTATACGTCGTTCACATACATTTCACATAACAAATAATTTAAGGGTTCTATTCCCTCAAGTCAAGGTTAACCACGACACTTACCTCGCTTTGCAAATTCCAATCAATTACTCAACCACAACTTTTCCTTTTAAATTTGTCTCCAAAAGTTTCAAATCTATTCACAAACAGTTCGATATATTCAATACGAATCATAGGAATTAATTACATATGAATTTACTAATTTCCCGGATTAAAATCTAAAATTTATTAAAATATTTGACAGTGGAACCCACATCTCAAATTCCGGAAAAACTCGCGAAATCCGACCACCCGTTCCGCTACGAATTCAACCATACAAAAATTATCCAATTCCGATGTCAAATGGACCTTCAAATCTTAAATTTTTATTTTTGGAAGATTTTACAAAATTTCCAATTTCTTCCATCTAAATCCGAAATAAAAGATGAATATAGACATCGATTTATGAAATATAATCACTTTTGGTTATAGAACACTTACCCACTTCAAAGTAGTGAAAAATCTCTTTGGAATCGCCAAAATCCGAGACTCAAAACTCAAAAATGAGTAAAAATGGCTAAAACCCGATTTTATGTGTTTTGTCCGGCATTTCCGCTTCTGCGAAAAATTGACCGCGGGTGCGGTTCCGCTTTTGCGGAAAATGGACCGTAGGTGTGATTACAAAGTCCCGTAACATAATACGGACTTACTCGGGGTCTAATATCACGTCAAACAACGCTGAAATTATAATTCACACCCCGATTCGAACTTTGAGTTTTAAACTTTTCTATTTGCAAATCTTGTGCCAAAACATATTAAATGAATCCGGAATGACTTCAAATTTGGCACACAAGTCATAAATAATATAATGGAGCTATTTTAATTTCCAGAATCGGATTCTGGCTCCGATATCAAAAAATCAACCCCGTGGTCAAACTTAAAAATCTTTAGTCTTTAAATTACTAGTTTCCGTTAAATGGTCATAACTTGAGCTAGAGACCTCTAAATTAAATTTCGGGCATACGCCCAAGTCTCGAATCACGATACGGAGCTACCAGAATTTTCAAAATACTGATCCGGGTCCGTTTGCTCAAAATGTTGACCAAAGTTAACTCAGTTGAGTTTTAAGGCTTTATTTCACATTTTATTCCATTTTTCACATAAACACTTTTCGAAAAATTTTACGGACTGCGCATGCAAGTAGAGGAATGATAAATAGTGATTTTCGAGGTCTTAGAACACAGAATTACTTATTAAATTTAAAGATGACATTTTGGGTCATCACATTCTCCACCTTTAAAACAAACATTCGTCCTCGAACGGAGTTAGAAAAAGTACCTGTGCTGGAGAAAAGGCGTGGATATTTACTCAGCATGTCCGACTCGGACTCCCAGGTAGATGCCTGTACCGGCTGACCTCTCCATTGCACTCGAACTGAAGGATAACTCTTAGACCTCAACTGCCGGGCTAGAATAGCCACCGGCTCCACCTCGTAAGTCAAATCTTTGTCCAATTGGACTGAGCTGAAATCTAACACATGGGACGAATCACCATGATATTTTCGGAGCATAGACACATAGAACACCGGATGAACCGCTGATAAACTAGGTAGTAATACAAGCATGTAGGCTACTTCACCCACCCTTTCAAGAATTTCAAAGGGTCTAATATACCTGGGGCTCAACTTGCCTTTATTTTCGAACCTCATTACACCTTTCATAGGTGAAACCCGGAGCAATATTCTTTCTCCAACCATGAATGCAATATCATGAACTTTACGGTCGGCATAACTCTTTTGCCTAGACTGAGCTGTGCGAAGTCGATCTTGAATAATCTTGACCTTATCCAAGGCATCCTGTACCAAATCGGCGCCCAACAACCGAGCCTCTCCCAGTTCAAACCAACCAACGGCGATCGGTATCGCCTTCCGTATAATGCCTCATATGGAGCCATCTGAATGCTTGACTGGTAGCTATTATTATAAGCAAACTCCGCAAGTGGCAAAAAATGATCCCAAGAACCTCCAAAGTCTATAACACAAGCGCGAAGCATATCTTCCAATATCTGAATAGTGCGCTCTGACTGTCCGTCTGTCTGTGGATGAAATGTTGTACTCAACTCCACCCGCGTGCCTAACTCACGCTGTACAACCCACTAGAAATGTGAGGTAAACTGCATACCTCGATCTGAAATAATAGACACGGACACACCGTGAAGGCGGACAATCTCACGAATATAAATTTCTGCTAACCTTTCTGAAGAATAGGTAACTGCCACTAGAATGAAATGTGCTGACTTGGTCAACCTGTCCACAATGACCCAAACTGCGTCAAATTTTCTCTGAGTCCGTGGGAGTCCAACAACAAAATCCATAGTGATACGCTCCCACTTCCACTCAGGAATTTCTAACTTCTGAAGCAAACCACCAGGTCTCTGATGCTCGTACTTAACTTGCTGACTATTCAGACACCGAGCTACATATGCAACTATATCATTTTTCATTATCCTCCACTAATAATGTTGTCGCAAATCTTGATACATTTTGGCGGTACCTGGATGAATAGAGTACCTGGAACTGTGTGCCTCTTTAAGAATTAATTCACGAAGCCCATCCACATTAGGCATATAAATACGACCCTGCATTCGCAGAACTCCATCTTCCCCCTCAGTAACCTATTTGGCATCACCGTGCTGCACCGTGTCCTTAAGGACAAGTAAATGAGGATCATCATACTGCCTCTCTCTGATATGTTCATATAAAGAAGACCGAGCGACTGTGCATGCTAGAACCCGACTAGGTTCTGAAACATCTAACCTTACGAAATGATTAGCCAAAGTCTGAACATCTACAGCGAATGGCCTCTCACTAATCGGAATATACGCAAGACTGCCCATACTCACATCCTTTCTACTCTAAGCATCGGCCACCACATTGGCCTTTCCGGGGTGATACAAAATTGTGATATCATAGTCTTTCAACAACTCCAACCATCTTCTCTACCTCAAATTAAAATCTTTTTATTTGAACAGATACTGAAGGCTACGATGATCAGTAAATACCTCACATGAGACACCGTAGAGGTAATGCCTCCAAATCTTCAGCGCGTGAATAATGGCTGCCAATTCTAAATCATGGACATGATAATTCTTCTCGTGAACTTTCAACTGCCGCGACGCATATGCAATCACCTTGCCATATTGCATTAATACTGCACCAAGCCCAATGTGAGATGCGTCACAATATACCGTATACGATCCTGAACCTATGGGTAATACCAACACTGGCGTCGTGGTCAAAGCAGTCTTGAGCTTCTGAAATATCAACTCACACTCGTCTGACCATCTGAATGGGACACCTTTTGGGTCAGTCTGGTAAATGGGCTTGCTATGGATGAAAACCCTTCCACGAACCGACAATAATAACCTGCCAAACCCAGGAAACTATGGATCTCTGTAACTGAAGTAGGTCTAGGCCAATTCTGAACAGCCTCTATCTTCTTAGGATCCACCTTTATGCCTTCTGTCGATACAACATACCCCAAAAAGGCAACTAAGTCTAACCAAAACTCACATTTTGAAAATTTGGTATATAACTGATTATTTTTCAAAGTCTGAAGCACACTCCGAAGATGTTGCTCATGTTCCTCTCGACTGCTGGAGTAAACCAAGATATCATCAATGAATACAACCACAAAAGAATCCTAATAGGGATTGAACACCCGATTCATCAAATCCATAAATGCTGCCGGGGCATTTGTCAACCCAAATGACATCACTAGGAATTCGTAATGCCCATACCGAGTCCGAAAAGCTGTCTTAGGGATATCAGATGCCCTAATCTTCAACTGATGGTAACTAGACCTCAAATCAATCTTCGAAAATACCTTGGCACCCTGAAGCTGATCAAATAAGTCATCAATTCTTGGCAACGGATATTTGTTTTTGATAGTGGCCTTGTTCAACTACCGATACTCTGTACACATCCGCATAGAGCCATCTTTCTTCTTTACAAATAATACTGGTGCACCCTAGGGCAAGATACCGGATCTAATAAATCCCTGATCAAGCAAGTCTTGTAACTGCTCTTTCAATTCTTTTAACTCCGGTGGGGCCATACGGTATGGTGAAATAGAAATGGGCTGAGTGCCCAGAGCCAAATCAATACAGAAGTCAATATCTCTGTCGGGTGGCATCCCCGATAGATCTACAGGAAATACTTTTGGAAATTCACGAACAACTGGTTCTGAGTCCATAGAAGGAACATCTGCACTGGGATCACGAATATAAGCCAAATAGGCTAGACACCCTTTCTCGACCATACGCCGAGCTTTCATATAATAAATAACCCTGCTGGCAGAATGGCCAGAAGTTCCTTTCCACTCTAACCGAGGTAACCCCGGCATGGCTAGGGTCACTGTCTTGGCATGAAAATCTAATATAGCATGATACAGTGACAACCAATCTATACACAAGATGGCATTAAATTCTACCATATCAAGAAGTAGAAGATCCACACTAGTCTCAAGACTACCAACAGTAACCACACACGAATGATAGACATGATCTACTATAACAGAGTCTCCCACCGGTGTAGACACACACACAGAAGCACTCAGAGAATCACAAGGCACAACCAACTATGAAGCAAAATAGGAGGACACATAGGAATAAGTAGATCCTGGATCAAATAGAACTGAAGCATCTCTATGGCAAACTGGAATAATACCTGTGATCACAACATCAGATGACTCGGCCTCAGGCCTAGCTGGAAAAGCATAAAACAGGGGCTGGGCCCCACCACTCTGAACTAAGTCTCTAGGACGACCTCTAACTGGCTGGCCTCCACCTCTAACGGTCTGACCCCTACCTCTAATGGCCTGACCTCCACCTCTAATGGCCTGAGCTCTACCTCTAGCTGCCTGACCCCTACCTCTAGCTGGCTGAGCAGGCGGTGAAGCAACCGGTGCCGGTATAATGGCACGAGAATCCTGCTGAGATCTATTACTCGCCAATCTAGGGCAATACCTACTGATGTGACCAATGTTCCCGCACTCATAACACCCATCCTGATGTTGTGGCTGCTGAAGCTGAAGCTGACCCAGATGGGGCGGATAACCGCTATAGTAACTCTGGAGTGGTGGTGCACTGATAGGAGCTGAATGTGCACTAAATGAGGGCTGCCTATAGTAAGGCATAATAGGACCGTGACTCCCTGAAGCACTGTGAGATGCATGAAGTGCTGAATGAAACGGTCTGGGAGGATGCCCTACCTCCAGATGAGGCACCACTGAAACCACCGAACTGACGAGGCCTCTTATCAGACCTCTGCCCTCTCTCCTGTGCAAGAACCATCTCGATTCTCCTCACGACATTAGCAGCTGCCTGAAAAGAAATATCACTTCCGGTCTCCTTGGCCATCTGAAGCCTGATAGGGTGAGTGAGTCCCTCAATAAACCTACTCACTCTCTCTCCCTCAGTAGGTAGTAAAAGGAGAGCATGACGGGCTAAATCCACAAAACAGGACTCATACTAAATAACAGTCATACTGCCCTGCTGTAGACGCTCAAATTGCTTGCGAAATTCCTTTCCCAGTGTGATAGGAAGGAACTTCTCTAGGAATAGCTGAGAGAACTGCTCCCAGGTAAGTGCAGGTGATCCAATTGGTCTGGTCAATGTATAATCTCTCCACCACCTCTTGGCGGAACCCGTCATCTGAAATACAGCAAAATCAACCACATTGGTCTCAACTATACCCATGTTCTGCAGCACCTCATGGCAGGGTTCAAGATAATCCTGTGGGTCCTCAGAAGGTGTACCACTGAAGCGAACTGGAAAGAGCTTAGTAAACTTATCCAGTCTCAATAAGGCCTCAAAAGACATGGCGGGCCTATCACCGGTCTGTGCCGCAACAACTGGCTGTACTACCCCAACTGGCGGGGCTGTTGGAGCCTGATCCTGGGGAGCCATCTGCTCCGAAGCGGGAGTAGTGGGAGTTTGTGCTCCTCCCCCAGCCTGTGAGACGGCTGGTGCCACTAAAATTGTACCATTCTGGGCCACGCCCTCCATAAGACTTACCAAATGGACTAGAGCGTCCTGAAGTACTGGAGTGTCTATGAATCCTTCCGGGACCTGAACTGGTCCAACTGGTACATTCTGAATTGGAACCTCCTCCTGAAGGTCTACCTGAGGTTCTACAACAGGTGCAACTTCTCGAGCTCTGGACTGAGCTCTACCTCGGCCTCGATCTCTACCCCTGGCCATAGTTGCCACTGGGGGCTCTGGTCCCTGTCCATCGGTAGATGTATTACGTTTTCTCACCATCTTCGAGAGAATAAGAGTAGAATGGTTCAATCATCGATGATAGAATAAATTCACACGATAGAATAAGAAAGAAGTGATATTGTTTCTAAACTTCATAGCCTCTGAGATAAAGTACAGACGTCTCTGTACCGATCCTTCAGACTCTACTAAGTTTTCTCGTGACTCGTGAGACCTATGTAACCTATTGCTCTGATACCAACTGTCACGACCCAAAATTACTACCTTCGGACCGTGATAGCACATAATATTTCACTTGCTAAGCAAGCTAACGTTAAAATAATATTAGCCATTTATAAACAATTTTAAAATTTATTAATAACAAAGAAACAAATGCGTAAGTAAGGTCTAAAATATAATGAATAATCCATAAAAATAACGGTGTCTAAATACCATCCCAGAATTGGTGTCACAAGTGCACGAGCTTCTAGAATAATACAAATAAAGGTCTGAATAAAATAAAGCTGTCTGGAAATAAACACACAGCTAAAGTAAAATAGACGGGGACTTCAGAACTGCGGATGCCATGCAGTTATACCTCAAGTCTCCTCTGGGTAGCTGATATCTGAGCAAATCTATGGTACGCCGCTGGGACCAACTCCGAAATCTGTACAAGAAGTGCAAAGTGTAGTATCAGTACAACCGACTCCATGTACTGGTAAGTGCTGAGCCTAACCTCGACGAAGTAGTGACGAGGCTAAGGCGTGTCACTTACATTAACCTGTACACAATATTAGTAACAACAACAAATAATAGAAATAAATCGGGTAACTCATTTATAATAATTGAAGCCAACTCAGCAGTCATAACTAATTATCATTTTCATCAATTTTCCGTTGCCGCGTGCAACCCGTTCTCACAATAATGTGATGACCCAAAAAGGTCATCTTATATTTTAGAACTCGAATCTGCACTCTTAAGCCTTAAAAATCTTATTTTTACCCTTCTCGGTTTGCGTGCACAGTCCGGGCAGGTTTCCGAAAAGCTTTTATGTTGAAAACTGATGAAAATAAAAATAATTGCTTTAAAAATTGATTTTAGTTGACTTCGGTTAATATTTTTGGTAAAACAGGCCCGGATCCATGCTTTGATGGTCCCGATAGGTTCGTATCGAATTATGGGACCTGGGCGTATGCCCAGAATCGAATTCGGAGGTCCCTAGCTCAAGTTATGAATTTTTGATGAAAATTAAAAGTTTGAAATTAATTATTTTTAAGAATTGATTGATGTTTGGCATTGTTAGTACCGGGTCCGTATTTTGGTTTCGGAGCCCAATACAGGTTCATTATGATATTTAAGACATGTCTGTGAAATTTGGTGCGAAACGGAGTTGATTTGACGTGATTCGGACGTCTAGTTGAGAAAATAGAAATTTTAAAGTGTTCTTGAGAATTTCATTTGATTTGGTGCTAAATTTAGAGTTCTAGGTGTTATTTTGGCGATTTGATCGCGCGAGTACGTCCGTATGATGTTTTTAGACTTGTGTGCATGTTTAGTTTGGAGCCCCGAGGGCTCGGGTGCCATTCGGGCGATGCGCGAGTTGAGTTCAAACCTCAACAAGGCTGCTGGTGCACCAAATCTAGTGTGCCCGCACCTGCGAGCCTTTGGTCGCAGGTGCGAGCGAAAGCCCCGCAGATGCGACCCAGGCCTGAACTTTGTCTTTCCGCAGATGCAGACTTTTCTCTGCAGGAGCGGGATCGCAGAAGCGGAACCCTGTCCGCTGGTGCAGCCCCAGTTGGCCCAGTCCTTCTCCGTAGTAGCGCATATCCCGTCCGCACATGCGGATGCGCAGGTGTGACCAAAGCACCGCAGGTGCGAAGGTCGCTGGGTAGTGAGTATTTAATTCGGACTCCAGCCATTTTTTTCTTCTCGTTTTCAAAAGGATAGGAGGCCTAGGGCGATTTACAAAGACATTTTCTTTCCCAAATCATAAGGTAAGTGTTCCTTAACTCGTTTCTTTCAATATTTTAATTCATTTCACTAGAATTCAACCTAGAAATCTAGAGTTTCATGGTAGAATTAGGGGTTAGTGTAGAAAATAGGGATTTCGGGAATTTAGGGATTTGGACCTCAATTTGAGGTCGGATTCCAAAACTAATTACATATTCGGGCTCAGGGGTGAATGGGTAAAAGGATTTTGGTCCGAACCTCGATTTTTGACCAAGCGGGCCCGGGTCGATTTTTCGACTTTTTGGAGAAAAATTTGGGAAATTTAATTTATGCAATATAATTGATTCCTTTAACAATATTTGATATTATTAAGTCATTTTTGAATAGATACAAGTGGTTTAGAGGTGAATTCCAAAGAAAAAGTTATGATTAAGAATTAAGTGGCCTTCGGAGCGAGGTAAGTATTGTGTCTAACCCTGACTTGAGGGAATTAGGAACCTTAGCTTATTTGCTAAGTGAAATTCATGTGAGCGGCGTATATGTGAGGTGACGAGTACCTATGCGCCGTCAATTTACCTGTTCTTCCATGTTTCTCTGTTTTTCTGATATCGTCTCATTCCTATGCCAAATTGCTACGTGTTATACTAGTGTTGTTCAAATTATCGTTCTTATCATGTTTACAGAATTTTCTGGTGATAATTGAGTTTTTATTTCAAAGTTAAGATTGATATTATGGAACCAAATGTTGAAGTAAGGTTTGTACTTGTTATTCTCTCTCCCTGTTGTTATTTATGCATTGTATTATGGTAGGGGAGAGTGTTAATGCACGAAGGGTGATGCCGTGCCGTATTGTGAGTATTAATGCACGAAGGGTGATGCCGTGCCATATTGTGAGTGTTAATGCACGAAGGGTGATGCCGTGCCATATTGTGAGTGTTAATGCACGAAGGGTGATGCCGTGCCATATTGTGAGTGTTAATGCACGAAGGGTAATGTCGTGCCATGATATGAGAGTAAAAGCACGAAGGGTGATGCCGTGTCGTTTCTATTAATTTTATGGTGAGATTGAGAGTAAAAGCACGAAGGGTGATGCCGTGCATTCTTCTTTACTGTATTCACTATTCCTATTGATTCATGGTATATTGACTGCTCCGGTGATCATTCTGTTGTAGTTCTTTATCTTGTATTCCCCTCAGTATGTCTCCCCTCCCGACATTTTCTGTTTAGTTCTTCATTCCTGTTATTTGCATATACACTGTTAAATTATACTGGTTGATTGTAGGTGCCTTGCCTTAGCCTCGTCACTACTTCGTCGAAGTTAGGCTCGACACTTCCCAGTACGTGGGGTCGGTTGTACTGATGCTGCACTCTGCACTTTCTGTGCAGATTTTGATACCAGCTCAGGTTGATCGAGATTTGCTATTGGTCCGCTGTCCAGAGACTCAAGGTAGATCTGTCGGCGTTCACAGACCTTGAAATCCCCGTCTATCTTTTTATGTCCTACTGTTTTCTTTCATTCAGACAATTGTATTTCTTTCAGACTATTACTTGTAGTAAATTCTAGAATGCTCATGAATTGTGACTCCAGATCCGGGTGGTAGTAATTAATACAGTTTTACGATATTCCGCACATATTATTTTTCATTTGAGTTAATTATTGTTATTTACTGAATCAAAATAAGGAAATGGTTTAATGATTCTCTAACGTTAGCTTGAATGGCAAGTGAAATGTTAGGCGCCATCACGGTCCCGTCGGTGGGAAATTTCGGGTCGTGACAATTTTCATATTCCATTATGTTGCGACGTGCAACCCGCTCCTCCAATATATTCATTTTAATTAAGTCTGTTGTAGCGTGTAACCCGATCCCCCAATATATATGTGTATATCAACTTTTAAATAAGTATGTTGCGACGTGCAACTCGATCTTCCAATATGAACTTTTAATAAGTCTGTTGCGGCGTGCAACCCGATCCTCCAATATGGACTTTTAATAAGTCTGTTGCGGCGTGCAACCCGATTTCCAATATATCCATTTCAATCAATTCTGTTGCGGCGTGCAACCCGATCCTCCAATATATCCATTTCAATCAATTCTGTTGCGGCGTGCAACCCGCTCCTCCAATATATTGATTTACCAATTCTTGTAGAAGAAATTTCCCCAATAAATGCAACAGTTAATATAAAATTATAAGACAACAAGCATACAATAATTATGATTTAATTATGAAACAAACAATGACAAATAGCAAGTTATTATGGAAATCAGAGAGAAATTAGGCAGTTTAATATTTAATATCCTAAATGTCAAATAACAATTAAGACACATAATTCAAATAGTATGTAACAATTAATGCAAGAATTCAAGGATTAATATTTGACAAAGAATAGGAGAGAAATAATTATTATAATAATTAATTCATGATATAAAATAATTTATGATTTTTCAAGAAAGTAGGCAAACAATTAATTTGACGATGTATAGACACTCGTCTCCTCGCCTATACGTCGTTCACATGCATTTCACATAACAAATAATTTAAGGGTTCTATTTTCTCAAGTCAAGGTTAACCACGACACTTACCTCGCTTTGCAAATTCCAATCAATTACTCAACCACAACTTTTCCTTTTAAATTTATCTCCAAAAGCTTCAAATCTATTCACAAACAATTCGATATATTCAATACGAATCATAGGAATTAATTACATATGAATTTACTAATTTTTCGGATTAAAATCCAAAATTTATTAAAATATTCGACAGTGGGACCCACATCTCAAATCCCGGAAAAACTTGCGAAATATGACCACCCGTTCCGCTACAAGTTCAACCATACAAAAATTATCCAATTCCGATATCAAATGGACCTTCAAATCTTAAATTTTCATTTTTGAAAGATTTTACAAAATTTCCAATTTCTTCCATCTAAATCCGAAATAAATGATGAATATAGACATAGATTTATGAAATATAATCACTTTTGGTTATAGAACACTTACCCAATTCAAAGTAGTAAAAAATCGCTTTGGAGTCGCCAAAATCCGAGACTCAAAACTCAAAAATGAGTAAAAATAGCTAAAATCTAATTTTATGTGTTTTGTCCAGCATTTTAGCTTCTGCGGAAAATTGACCGCGGGTGCGGTTCCGCTTCTGCGGAAAATTGACCGGGGGTGCGGTGCCGCTTCTGCAGAAAATTGACCGGGGGTGCGGTTCCGCTTTTGCGAAAAATGGACCGCAAGTGCGATTACACTAGAAGGCCAAAATTTTAGATTTTTCCTTAATTCTAAATTTTTATCCGTTAACCATCCGGAATCTACCCGAGCCCCCCGGGACCTCAACCAATTATATCAACAAATCCCTTAACATAATACGAACTTACTCGGGGTCTAACATCACGTCAAACAACGCTGAAATTACAATTCACACCACGATTCGAACTTTGAGTTTTAAACTTTTCAATTTGCAAATCTCGTGCCAAAATATATTAAATGAATCCGGAATGACTTCAAATTTAGCACACAAGTCATAAATGACATAATGGAGCTATTCAAATTTCCAGAATTGGATTCTGGCTCCGATATCAAAAAGTCAACTCCGTGGTCAAACTTGGAAATCTTTAGCCTTTAAATTACTAGTTTATGTTAAATGGTCATAACTTGAGCTAGGGACCTCCAAATTAACTTTCGGGCATACGCCCAAGTCCCGAATCACGATACGGAGCTACCGGAACTGTCAAAATACTGATCCGAGTCCATTTGCTCAAAACGTTGACCAAAGTCAACTCAGTTGAGTTTTAAGGCTCTATTTAATATTTTAATCCATTTTTCACATAAATAATTTTCGAAAAATTTTACGGACTGCGCACGCAAGTTGAGGAATCATAAATAGTAATTTTTGAGGTCTTAGAACACAGAATTACTTATTAAATTTAAAGATGATATTTTGGGTTATCACAAAGTAATTCATCAAGGAACAACGCCTTCTTTAATCCAAATTTTTGGCAAATAGATTAATGCCTCCTTTTAAATGTATTTAATAAATTATTTGCAAATGAATAATTCATAATGATATTATCTCCAGTAAATATCAACTCAACAAAAATACGGGATTCACCAAATTATGATATAAAAACAAATTCAACAAACAAGGATTTACTATTTTCCAGCCATTTTCCAATTTTATACATAAGGGCGTTTACGAATTTCAACCAATGTAATTTGTACATATAAACCAAGTACGTGCTTTCACCTCGGGTACATGGTTTTCAATTACACAATTTTCACATAAGACTCAATGCCTATGGGGTAATTTTTCCCACTCAAGGTTAGGCAAGATATTTACCTTTTTGAAGTTAGGCCGATATTCCAAAATAACCTTCTTGCATGAAATGACCTCTGGACGGCTCAAATCTAGCCAAATAAATTATATAATTTCATTAAAATTCATCGGAAACAATTCGAGATAATAAAACGTCAACTTAAAAATTCACATTAAAAAGTCAACTAAAAGTCAACGTGGGGCCCACCTCTCGGAATCTGACAGAATTTTCACAAAATGTGAATACCCATTCCGATACGAGTTCAACCATACTAATTTTATCACATTCCGATAATGAATCGACCTTCATATCCTCAATTTAAAGTCTATAAATTTCTACCATTTTCAACCAAAAATACCAATTTAATGATACAAACAACAATAGATTCGGGTAATTTAACCAAAATTGAGTTAAGAATTCTTACCCCGATGTTTCCCTTGAAAATCTCCCGAAAAGCGCCTAAAATATCGCTTCAATCCGAGCTACATAGCTCCAAATATGTTAAAATGGCCGAAACCACAAAATATAGTATTTGTCGAGGCATTTACTCTTCGCGATCGTGAAGCACAAAATTTTCCAGCTCAAAATTTGCTCTTCGCGATCGCGAAAAATTTGCTCTTCGCGATCGCGATCGCCGAAACTCACCCGAGCCCCTCGGGACCCCGTCCGAACATACCAACAAGTTCCAAAATTTATTACAGACCTACTCGAGGCCTCAAATCACATATAACAACATCGAAATGATGAATCGCACCGCAATTCAAACTTAATGAAACTAAGAAATTCCAACTTCTACATTCAATGCCGAAATCTATCAAATCAAGTTCGATTGGCCTCAAATTTTGCACACAAGTCATAAATAATATGACGGGCCTATTTTAATTTCCAGAATCTGATTTCGACCCCGATATCAAAAAGTCATCTCCCCGGTCAAACTTCCAAACCTTCAATTTCTTATTTTCTCCATTTCAAGGCAAATTCAATTACGAACTTCAAAATAAATACTCAAACGCACTCCTAAGTCCGAAATTACCATACGAAACTATTGGATTCATTGAAATTCAATTCCGGAGTCGTTTGCTCAAAAGTCAAACTCTGATCAACTCTTTTTGTTTAAGCTTCAAAACTAAGAATTGTTCTTTCAATATAACCCTGAATCATCCGAAAACCAAACTCGACCATACACACAAGTCATAATACACAACACAAAGCTGCTTGTGACCTTAAGTCGCTGAACAAAACGCTAATTCTTAAAACAACTAGTCGGGTCGTTACAATAACTGCAAAATGGCTAGCTCACACTAATACTACAATTATCTTTCAAATGACGTTGAATGTGTTCATTCTAATTAAACACTCTTTCAATTGGAACTTTTACCTATATATGCAAATCAATAAACCTAATTATTACTATTAGGGAGGTTTTCATCTAATCACATAACTGTCACACCTCCTTTTTTTTTACGGAGAAATGAGTTTTTTCAATTTAAGTGACATTATTTGAAATGAGATTATTTATTTTATTTTTTAAGAATCGCCACTCGGAATTATTACGGTGTTCCGAGTCACCAATTATTTTGAATCTCAAATCAAGGAAAGTTTGACTATGTATAAGTCTGTGAAACACAGAAGATCTAGTTAAGGAATTATGTTAACTCGGGAGAAGGTGTGAGGCAATCCCGGATTCAGTGATTTTAGCACAGTCACTTTACAATTACACCTAGTTTAATTGTCTGATTATTACATGTTTATACCTATTTTGCATTTTTACCTCTTACTGCTTTTAACTATATATTTAAACCATTTTTGGTATTTTTATGGAATTTATTTGAACAAGTTATGATGTCGTACACTTGCCGTTTTATACACGTCGCAAATCACGCCACGTGAAACGTACCTGCAATTTACAACATGTTTATCTTTATTATAATTTTTGAATTTGGTTGGGGGGGGGGGAGGTCGAGTCACGCAAGCATGCACTCAAATTTTGGGGTTACGTATCATGATTATGCCACGGAAACTGTACCCATAGTCACGATAATTTATTATTAATCGCGCCTAAAGCAAGCTACGATGTTCATCAATTATTTATTTCCTAAGATTTGAGATTTGTTTGTGAAAGGTCAAAAGGTTATGAAATTATTTTTGGATAAACGTAGGTAAGGTTAAGGAAAAATGACACTGTATAGCCGCTGTAAAAATAATAGCCGAAAAGATGTGTACAATTTGTATATTTTTTGTATATATATACATTCTGTATGTTATATACAAAAATTATACAAGTTTTATACACTTTTTGGCTACTATATGTAAATAATTTCTGGCGCGGGCTAAAAGTGATAATACCCCTAAAGTTAATTGAAACTATTTGTTGGACACACATGATAGTGGCCCAATATTACATTAGCAATGTCAGATTACATTTTCTAATTCTTGCTCTTTTTAGCTGTTCAAAGTGACGACAGCTACAACTAAATGCCATGACATGGGATGGGTTTTGATTTGAAATTAACAAAGGACCTCTAACAGATTAAGGCAACTTACAGATGGGCTTCGATTGAGGCCCAAGCATTGCCTCTAAAAATGAATTAACCTTCAAAAAATTCAACAGGCCTTGTGTAAACCTCAAAAAAAAAAACGCTGGGCCATACAGATATAGAGTCAACTTAACTCCATCTTCAAGTACTGGCCCAGACACGTTTGGCAGAAAATAGCCTACCCCTTTTAATAAACCAACAGATCCTTTATGGACCTGAAACGGTTGGGCCATACAATTGTAGAGTCCAATGGACTCTAGAGTTTCTGGCACAGGCCCAGTGGCGTTTTTCTTTGCAACAAATGGAAACCAACTCCTGAAATTCAGATTAAAGATCTAAAATATTGGAAATGAACCCAGTAACACAAAATGATCATATTACAACCCAAATCCTAATAAAAGATACAATTAAATACATGAATAAGAAATTTAAATTTGACTATACATATAGTTACTAATCAGAACATGATTCACAAGATCACAACTAATGCCGATTTGCTCAGCCAGCTCGGGGTGGGGCACAGTCAGCTTGGGCTCGCCCAAGAGGAGGAGGCCGATCAGGTGGCGGTTAGGCCCGATTCTATGCTTTTTCTGCCAGACCAGATGTTGTTGCTTCAGATGCAGTGATCACAGGTATTGTCTCAGTGTGCCACAGGGAGGCGTCTATATTATTTGACCATGATTTCACATATTCGTATGTTTTATCATATTTTATTCATTATTTGGATATGCCCCGTAGGTCCTTAGTTTCACCTGTTCATGTATCTACGTTGGTGGACGATACTGTAATTGTAGACCGTGTGTATCGGTTGTGTGTGGTAATTATTGGGGGACTAGAGACCAGAGTTGATCTTTCATTGCTTCGTATGGTCAATTTAGATATTATCTGGGTACGGTGAGTTATCATATGTTTTGTTATATGGCTTTGAGCCAAGTGGGGGAGTCTGCTATCTATGATTTGATTGCACGATTATGTACGGTATCGGTTTCCGTCCGAGGCATACCTTTTTATTAGTTATGACTTGCAGAGGTTAAGATCAGGGATGACTTGAGTAAGAAAATTTCTTGAATGCGAGTTATATTGAACTTTATGAAAAATCATGAGATGATTAGATTATTATTTTGAAGGATGTAGTGCGCACCGAGTATGAATTTAATCGGTGGTGTTAAGGCAGGTTTATCTCCTCGAGTGTTTCTGTGCTAATAAGGCACGTGTCTTTCAGTACGTTTGGGCGGTGCAATTTTGATTTAAGCAAAGTAGGTGACTCCCGAGAAGGTTCTAACTGATTTAAAAATTTATATATAGTAATTGAGAATTTTTCGGATTGTGTATGGATAGAATCTGAGATTTACATTTAATGTCGTCGGCCTTACGGTAATTCTGTATGATTATAGATTCTACATTCCAGTATAAGAAGGGTAAAAGAATAAATTTAAATTCACATAGGGTATTTTCATAGTGGACGTTTCAGTTGTGGTACTTATGGAGGTGCTTAAGAAGAATACAATAACTTATGGGCATTAGGCGATGCGATTTTATGTTAGGGTGTCTTGTAGGGAGCTTTGGGTAAGGATCGTGGAGTTCTGACAAGGAGAAGTATCAACTTGAGGATAATTCAGAATAAACTCGAAGTAAATAGGACAAATGGGTAGTAGGCTAGACCAGTATGGTAATGGCATGCTCGGTTCTTTTGGGTAATAATGATGTGGAGGCTTTACAGATATTTTAGTGGCAATATTCTTGAGTTTCGGTGACCTGCGTGGCTTGAACGAGTTAGAGGAAACTAGTTCTGATAGCTTGATTAGGTGCAAATGGATTTCAAAGTGTTCTTAATAGTTTCTACCATGGTTTAAACCAAATATTTTTTACCGGTATGGAGAACGTGTTGTATATTGTGATTTTCTCATAGAAGGAAGCAAAGGGAAGGTTTCTAACTAACAGGGTATGTAAATTGTTGGTAACTCAAGATTGATAATGATATTCTTGTGCTTGTCACATGATGGCATGATAGATGTGGTGTGTTGTGATGGATTAAGATTTACATGTACAAGGTGGCAGTTCATTCTTGAAGGGAAGGTCACGAATTCTGGATAGAATGGTTAGCTTTATATATTTCGATGAATGTTATAACCGCTCGGTAATCCCTGAGAAGAGTGCGCATTTCAAAAGGCGCATTGTGTTCTGACTTTCAGATGTCATCGGTATTGCGATACTCACCTAGTTAATAAACTGCTGATATTCAAATTATTGATGTTATAGCACGTGAGTTGTCCGTGCGAGTGATGTTAATGTGAGCTCTAGAAGAGCTGGTTACTGTTATTAAATTCGTGTGTCTTGGTTCTACTGTATATAATTAGCTTATAGCATTTCGATTGTAGTAGTGCTTGTTGAACTTGCAATACAGTTCTCTACTTTGAGACATCTTCCATTTTGGGTACAAGGTTGCGCAGTTGTGGCTTGAGCTGTATTGGTGTGGCATGTCAATGAGATAGTTGTGTTTAATAATATAAGGTCATTGCACCTAGAGTGGGTACTATCAGATTTTGTTACGGTATATTGGGAGAATAATAGTGAAAGTCATCTTAGAAAGTGATTATGGTTCAGGTTGGGCGCGAGAGCTCCATGATTTGTTTATCTAATAAGTGGTTATGAGATTCCGCGTGTTTCTTTAAATACCAGCAACGTACAAAGGTTTTGGAACGAGGTTATGGCTTGATACAGCTTGTTCAGACTCATACAATGTGTAGATGTGAGATTCGGGTCATGAAAATAAATTGTAAATGTTGGAAATTGAACTCCAAGGTTTATGGGCTAGGGTTGCAATAATGATCTTCAATTACGTGGTATTGTCAGGCCTATATGGAATAGGGTGGCGTGGGATCACCCCCAGGTATGTGCGTGGTAGGTGGAATAGTGATGTGATCTCTTGAAAACAACTCTTGGCACGTTCGAGGACGAACGTATGTTTAAGTGGGGGAGAATATAACGACCCGATCGGTTGTTTTCAGCATTACAACCCCGTTCTCCCATTTACTGCTCAATTTATACTTTATGGTTGTTATGTGACTCGCCGGGGTGATTATTTCGGGTCCAGTGAGGTTTTGGGATGAATTGGAACACTTAGTTCCAAGGTTTAAAGCTTAAGTTAAAATAGTGATCGGATGTCGACTTATGTGTAAACGACCCCGGAATGGAGTTTTGATAATTTTAATAGCTCCGTATGGTAATTTTGGACTTAGGAGCGTGTCCGAAAAAGTTTTTGGAAGTCCGTAGTGGAATTTGACTTGAAATGGCGAAAATTGAATTTTTGGGAAGTTTGACCGGGGAGTTGACTTTTTGATATCGGGGTCGTAATCCAGTTCTGAAAATTTTCATAGCTCCGTTATGTCATTTATGACTTGTGTGCAAAATTTGAGGTCAATCGGACGTGATTTGATAAGTTCCGACGTCGTTTGTAGAAATTGAAAATTTTAAAGTTCATTAGGCTTGAATTAGGGTGTGATTCGTGTTTCTAGCATTGTCTGATGTGATTTGAAGGCTCGACTAAGTTCGTATGATGTTTTAGAACATGTTGGTGTATTTGGTTAAGGTCCCGAGGGTCTCGGGTGAGTTTTGAATGGTTAACGGATCAAATTCGGACTTAGAAGAAATCTGAAAAATTTCTGTCTTCTGGTGTGATCGCACCTGGGAGAAATTGGTTGCAGGTGCGATGCCGTAGATGCGGCTCATGTTGCGTAGAAGCGGCTGCTCCGTAGGCACGGGAGAAGGAGCGCAGGTGCGGCTTCGCAGGCGCGTGAGATGAAGCACAGGTGCAGAGTTTGGGAAACCAAGTGGCTTCCACAGAAGCGGAAATTTCACCGCAGAAGAGGTTCCGCAGGTGCGGATAGGGGGTCGCAGGTGCGAAAATCCTGGGCAGAATGTTAAAAACAGAGGAGTCCGAGATTTTTATCATTTCTAACATTTCCAACACGGGCTGAGGCGATTTTTGAGCGATAAATCATGGGAAATCTTGAGGTAAGTCACATGTGATCATTTCTATTCCATAATATTGAATTATCGTCGATTAATTTGACTAGATTACGAGTTTTTGAGGTGTAAATCGTGAATTTGGGCCTAGGGATTTGGAAATAAGATTTGATGATTTGGAAGTCGAGTTGATGTCGGAATTTGGTAAAATTTATATGGTTAGACTCGTGGTCGAACGAGAGTTCATATTTTGTAACTTTTGTCGGGTTCCGAGACATGGGCCCCATGGGTAATTTTTAAGTTAAATTTTGGATTTTATTGGAAAATTAATATTTTCTTATGGAATTAATTCTAATAAAATTTATTGACTGAATCGAATAATTTGTGGCTAGATTCGAGGCGTTTGGAGACCAATTCACGAGGCAAGGGCCTAGCGGAGTAAAGAATTACACGATTTGAGGTAAGTAACACTTCTAAACTTGGTTTTGAGGGTATGAATCCCTGAATTTGGTGTTATATAAATTGTTGGTGGTGACGCACACGATAGTTGACGAGCGTGTGGACGTGCACTATTGAAATTGTGACTTGAATAAATTCTGTGAAGTTATAAAAATTAAATAATCATGTTATTATCTGAACATTTCCCACGTGATAAAGATATTGAGCCGAGGCTTTTATTAAAGATCATGTTTAGGCTACGTGCCAATATTTTGTGACCCATGGGGTCGTGTTGCTATTAAATTAATTGTTTCAAAAAAATATATATACATTTCACACTCAGTCATATTCGTCCATTGTGAGGATATTTATGGGATCGAGCTATACGCCGCAGCAGGCCTTATTGGCTTTATATATATAATTACTATATGGAATGGGGCTGCTCGCCTACAACAGGCCATCGTTGCTTTATACATTATTATTATATGGATCGGGGCTGCCCGCCTACAGCAGGCTTTATAGGCTTTACTATTTTATGGATCGGGGATGCCCGCCTGCAACAGGCCTTATAGGCTTTATTATTATACCGATCGGGACCGCCCGCCTGCAGTAGGCCATATTGGCTTTATATTATGCTTGGGCTGAAGGAGCCCCTCCGGAGTCTATACACACCCCTAGTGAGCGTAGATGATTATATATATTCGGGATGAATTTCCCTGGGCATGGACTTGCCTTACTTATCAATATTGTGATGAATTTACCTGGAAATGGATCTTGTCCGTATCATTTTTATTTAGGGATAAATTTTCCAGGGCTGGATTTTCCTTATACGGTACTGAGTGACTGACTGTCAGTCGATGTGTATATATATATATTGAAGGTGAGAATTTTTGAAGATCTTTTGAAGGTGAGAAGTTTTGACTCTAAGGCTTATCGGTATTGGCATAAAGGGTAAATTATAGTTGAGATGGTGTTGTCAGGCTTATGTGGATTGAGGTGATGTGGGGTCACCCACGGGTGTATGTTGAACATGTGCTTTTAGTGATTTCAAGACTTCGAGGCGATGCTTAGCACGTTCGAGGATGAACGTTTGTTTAAGAGGGGAAGGATGTAACGACCCGGCCGGTCATTTTGAGAATTTAAGTCTCGTTCGGCGGCATAAGGCCCTGAGCAGCTTCATATTATGTGTATTGACTTGCGTGCGTGATTGAATTCAGTTACCGGTTGTTTCGGAGTGACTTGGGACACTTAGTCCCTAAAACGGGAGCTTAAGTCTTAGGATTTTGATCATAGTCGGAACTATGTGAAGACGACTCCGGAATAGAGTTCAGTCTGTTCCATTAGCTCCGTTGGGTGATTTTGGACTTAGGAGCGTGTCCGGACTGAAAATCCGAGGTCTGTAGCGAATTTAGGCTAGAAATGGCGAAAGTCAAATTTTTGGAGATTTGGACCGGAAGTGGACTTGTTGATATCGGGGTCGGAACGCGATTCCGAGTGTTGGAACAACTCCGTTATGTTATTTGGGACTTGCCTGCAAAATTTGACGTCATTCCAGGTTGATTTGATAGGTTTCGGCACAGATTTTAGAAGTTGAAAGATTTGAAATTTATAAGTTCGATTCATGGTGCGATGTGTAGTTTCATCATTAGTTGATGTGATTTGAGGGCTCGACTAAGTTCGTATAGTGTTTTAGGATTGGTTAGTACGTTTGGTTGAGGTCCCGGGGGCCTCGGGTGAGTTTCGGGTGCTTAACGGATTAAAAGTTTGATTTGTGTTGCTGCTAAGTCTTCAGGCTTCTGGTATTTTAGCACCTGCGGTGAAGAGGCCGCAGGTGCGAGAGCGCACATGCGGAGAGGCAAGCACAGAAGCGGAAAGGTGGAGGAGCGCCAGGGCTCACAGATGCGGATTTTGGCACGCAAAAGCGAGAGGAAGCGCAGGTGCGGCTTGGACGTGCGCACCTGCGGTCGCGCAGATGCGGCTAATTATGCGTAGGTGCGGTCACGCCTGGGCAGAAAAGAGAAATCCGAGGGTCTGGTTTCATTCTTTGTTTTTGGACTTGAGAGCTCAGAATTTGGCAATTTTTCGAGGGATTTTCAGAGGAAACTTTGGGGGTAATGATTCCTAACTCATTTTTGGTTGTATTCCATTAAACTATAGTTGTTTTCTCCATTTAGTTTTGGATTTTTGGGGTTGAAATTGGGAAAAATTGGAAGAACTTCTTCAATGAAGATTTCGAGTTTTGAAAGGGGATTTGTGGTCGGATTTGAGTAATTCCTATATGGTTGGACTCGTGAGTGAATGTGTGTTCATATTTTATAATTTTTACCCGATTCCGAGAAGTGGGCCCCACGGGGCGATGTTGAGTTAATTTCGGAATTTTCGTTAAAATGTTGATTTTGTTAATTAGATGAGTCTATTATTGTTGTAATTATGATATGTAATTTCTTTTGGCTAGATTTGGGCCATCCAGAGCCGGATATTCGTGGAAAGGACATTCTTACGGATTTATTGAGCTTGACTCGAGGTAAGTATCTTGCCTAACCTTGTGTGGGGGAACTACCCCTTAGGATTTGAGTTATCTATGTTGATTGTAATCTGTGTACGCGAGGTGACGAGTGCGTGCTCGGATCTATTTGTGGAAAGTTGGCATTTTAGGGTTCTTATGTCCTTATATTCACTGTGTATGATGTTGTTTTTGATACGTTTGAATTCCTATTTGCTAGTTTCACCTCTACATGCTTTGACTAGAGATAATTGCTTTAGGATTCACTCTTACTGTCTATTTGACCCTTATTCGACTTAACCAAAGATTTTACCTCTTCTATCGTCGTGCTATATTTTTCATAACTGCTTATATTTAATTGAGTATAATTGTTTAGTATTAATTGGAGTTATGATTATCTTTTTTTTTCACAACTGCTTATCTTTAATTAAAATCATTATTTTCTCACCCTATAATTGTTTAGTCTTAATTGGAGTTATGATTATCTTCCGCTGCTTATCCTTATTTGAATTGTTGAATTTTCCTCGTAATTGCTCAATCTTAAAAGGAGTTTAGATAACCTATATCTTAGTTGACTTGCCATTATTGGAACTATTTGACTCGTATTGGCTTCTTATTGTTGACTTGAATATTGTGGAATCGTTGCTACATTTTTGTTTTGTTTTCCCTTGTTAAGATGTTCTCCTTGTGCCTAACATTCTTTACTGTGGTTATTTCTTGTGAATGAGTTATACCGTTCTTGTGATTTAAATTCTTGAGTTGATTTGCTCGCCGTACTTTGCATTTCTGTCATTGTTGCTTTTGTACTCGTTGTGGTGATTTATGAGGTTTCTGTCGTGTTATAGTTGTTATCTCTATTGTTTGAGCTGCATATTTAAATTGGGACTACAGACGTATTCCGAGAGATCCCCCAGCACTGCATATTTAAATTGGGACTACGGACGTATTCCGAGAGATCCCCCTATCTTGCATATTTAAATTGGGACTACAGACGTATTCCAGGAGATCCCCCAGCACTGTATAATTAAATTGGGACTACAGACGTATTTCGGGAGATCCCCTTGTCTTGCATATTTAAATTGGGACTACAGACGTATTCTGGGAGATCCCCCTGTCTTGCATATTTACTTTGGGACTACGGACGTATTCCGGGAGATCCCCCTGCACTGCATATTTAAATTGGGACTACGGGCATATTTTGGGAGATCCCCCAGCACTGCATATTTAAATTGGGACTACAGATGTATTCCGGGATATCCCCCTGCCTTGCATATTTACTTTGGGACTACGAACGTATTCCGGGAGATCCCCCAGCACTGCATATTTATTTTGGGATTACGGGACGGTATTCCGGTAGATTCCCCACTATGGTTATATCTGTGTTTGGGGCTGCAAATCTTCCATGCTCAGGTGTCACAGGGTGACTTATACTCGAAGGATATGATTTGAAAAGTTTATATTTGAAAAGTATTTATCTCGAATGAACTATATTTGAAGATATTTATTTGAAAGGGTTATACTTGAAAAGTATTTATCTTGAAAGTACTATGTTTGAAGGCTAATTATTTGAAAAGTTTATATTTGAAAGGTTTTATCTTGAAAGAACTATGTTTGAAGGAAGTATATTTCAAAAATAATTTCTTATTGGAAAGGATTATATTCTAAAGACCTCAATTTAAAAAAACTAACGGGTGAAAGTTTACACTTGAAGGATTTTGACTAATTTATTGGGGTTGTTGGCAGAGACCTGATGTGAAAACTATGGCAGCTGCTGAGTTACTACTTGCCTTTACTGTATTATGATTTCTGGATTTGGGTTGTGTTTTCGTTCATTCTTCTGTGTCTTATTCTGGTTTTTCGCTGTTACTTGTTGTTTTTCCTTCCTTATTGCAGTTGCTATGTCGTTAGCCATATCTCGGGGTCTTTAGATAGATGTCATGTTCTATCATCCCTATACTTATACTTGTTCAGTTTATTAGACCAGTGGGTGTCTTGATTAGTCCTTGTCACTACTTCACCGAGGTTAGTCTTGATACTTACTGGGCACCGCTGTGTTGTGCTCATGCTACTCTTTTGCATATTTTTTTGTACAGATCCAGGTATTTGTTCGTTAGCTATCTGTGTGGACTGTTACTGTGGAGACTCAAGGTAAACCTGCTGCTGCGTTCGTAGGCTTTAGAGTCACCTTCAATTTTTCGTTTTGCACTGTTTATTCTTATTTCTAGACAGTTGTATTTAGAAAGTTTTCTAGCAAACACTCTGTAGAGCTTATGACTTGTACTACCGGTTTTGGGAGTTTTAAGAGATTCTATTTAAACAATGTTGTTTTAATTATTGTTAGGCTTACCTAGTCCCTAAGACTAGATGCCATCACGATACCCAGACGGAGGAAAAATTGGGTCGTGACAGATACTTACCTCAAAGAAGCTAGACCGATACTCTAAAATGACCTTCTCGAATAAAACAACCTCTGGGCGGCTCAAATCTAGCCAAAATAACTTCAAATCATAAATAAAACTCATAGAAAACAATTCTGGTTAATAAAACTTCAATCTTTAATTAAAACTAAAACGTCAACCCAAAAGTCAACCCCTGGGCCCGCACTTCGAAACCCAACAAAATTTACAAAACCTGAACACTCATTCCAATACGAGTCCAACCATACAAGAATTACCAAATTCCGATATCAATTCGTCCTTCAAATCATCATTTTATGTTTTAAAAGATTTTTACAAAATTTCACATTTTCCTCCTTTCAATTCACTGATTTAATGACATAAATAAGTATGAAATCATGAAATGTAATCATTTTAGGATAGAGAACACTTACCAAAATCAAACTCATGAAGAATCCTTCCATAATCGCTCAAAAACGAGGCTTCAAACTCAAAAATGGACAAAAATGCCAAACCCTCGAATATATGTGATTTTGCCCAGGTTTATTCGCATTTTCGAACAGAAACGCCGCATCTGCGGTCTCGCATTTGCGAGAAAAGGTTCGCGTCTATGAACCCAACTAGCTAGCCCAGTGGCCGCACCTGTGCAAGAATGAGTCGCATCTGTGACTCCGCGGAAACGCACAAACAGCTGCAGAAGCGGACATCTTCGCATTTGCGACCAATATGCCGCAAAAGTGGCCATCGCATCTGCGACAAAAGCACCATAAAAATGAAGCTTCCTCCCAGGCCTCAACATCACAGAAGCGATATAAACTTCGCAGAAGCGGCTCCGCATCTGCGATCAAACCTCCGCAGAAACGGATACACCAGAACTCTGCCCAACAGCCTTAACCAAAAATTACCAAAACGATCTGAAACTTGTCCGAAACTCATCTGAGCCACTAGGGACCCCGTCCGAATATATCAACAAGTTTCATAACACAACGCGGACCTACTCGAGACTTCAAATCACATCAAACAACGTCGAAACTATGAATCACACCTCGAATCGAACTTATGAACTTTTAAATCTTCCAACTTCCAAAACTCGTGCCGAAACATATCCAATCATCACGGAATACCGTCAAATTTTGCATGCAAGTTTCGAATGACATAACAGAGCTAATCCAACTCTCGAAATCGCAACCCGAGCCAAATGCATCAAATCCGGTCAAACCTATTAAACTTCCAAAACTTTAACTTTTCAATTTTCACCAAAATGCATCAAATTACCCTACAGACATCCAATCCGGACGGACGCCTAAGTCCAAAATCACAATACAAAACTATTGGAATCATCAAAATGCAATTTCGGAGTCGTCTACAAAAAGTCAAGACTCCGATCAACTCTTACCACTTAAGCTTCTAAAATAAGAATCCCTCTTCCAAATTGATCCTGAATCATCCGAAACACGAACTTGACCGCATACGCATGCCATAATACACAATACGAAGCTGCTCCAGACCTTAAGCCACCGAACGGGACGCTAATATTTCAACCATTTTTGATATTTTTATGGCATTTATTTGAACAAGTTACGATATTGTACACTTGCCATTTTATACACGTCGCATATCACGCCACGTGAAACGTACCCGCAATTTACAATATGTTTATATTTATTATTATTTTTGAAGTTGGGGGGGAGGGGTCGAGTCACACAAGCGTGCACTCAAATTTTGGGGTTACATATCATGATTATGCCACGAGAATCATACTCATAGTCATGATGATTTATTATTAATTGCGCCCAAGCTACGATGTTCATCAATTGTTTATTTCCTAAGATTTTAGATTTGTTTGTGAAAGGTCAAAAGGTTATGAAATATTTTTGTGATAAACGTAGGTAAAGTTAATTGAAACTATGTGTTGGACATACATGATAGTGGCCCAAAATTGCATTAGCAATGTCAGATTACGTTTTCTATTCTTGCTCTTTTTAGCTGTTCAAAGTGACAGCAACTACAACTAAATGCCATGACATGGGACGGGTTTTGATTTGAAATTATCAAAGGACCTATAAGATTTGTCACGTCCCGAACTACTCCTAGATATGACTGGCACCCAGCTAACACCACCTGTCAAGCGAACCATACCTTCTTACATTAGTCATTAAATTATAGCATTTAATTAATTAAATGAGTATCCAAATAATCAACAATTGATTACGAACAATTAATATTTCAAAATGTTATACTGAAACTCTAGCCCAAATTCCACACTAAATCATGGAGCATCTAGGAGAATTGTAAAAGACAACATATGACTAAATATAAAGACATTTTTGGCAGCCTTCACGAACTATGCGGCGACTCACCTCAATAATTGAATTAACTCTAGCGAACTCGTCAGTTACTAGCTCCGTCTTCACCAATAGTATCTGCAGACATGCAGGTAAGGAGTGAATATAATCTTGTAAGATCCTCGACCCGCCACTCTGAATACCTCTGGAACAAGTGTTAGAAAATACAAACACACAACGAGCACATAAATAATATGCACAGAAATTCTTTCACCATATAATTACTTTATAAGGTCCAAACAATTATTCAACAACATCATATATATATATATATATATATATATATATATATATATATATATATATATATATATATATATATATATATATATATATCTAGCACAATCTACACTAAGGACTTGTCATAAATGGCAGTGCAGGAAATTAACCAAACACATGTCGAGTCCACGACATCATACACAATGCCCAAAATCTATCATGGCGTCATACACAATGCCCCAAATACATTACGACAGCGAAGAAATAATTTCTAACGCCCCAAATACATTACGACAAATAAGAATTTGGATTGAATTACAACTTTGGAACCTTTCAGGCGAAACCATCACCGAACCATTATAACATCTGCCCCAGTTTTCACTTTTGGGGAATGTGAATTTTTTGTTTGGTGTGACCGAACCCTAGAGTGAGGCTGCCTACGTATCCTTTTAGAATCAGGTCGAGCGTAGTTCAATTAACTTGAACTTGTTTTGATTTTTGTTTTGTTTTTCTCTTCTTTCTTTTATTTTATTTCTTCTTGTTTTTTTTTCGTTTTTTTAATAATAACTTTCAGGTTCCAAAGAGGGTAATCAAAGAAATGGAACTGACTCAAAGGGTTTGCAAAAGGGTTAATGTTGTTTGGGTAGCAAGAAAGAAAGCCTTCGTCATCCCAATCAGAGAATGTTAAAACTGCGTAAAGGGTCAAACATAATACCTTTTTACCACATCTGCATTGACAGTTGTCTCGGGGAAATTTCCTTCGATGTCTCTCAAATACAACGCTCCATTTGGCAGCACTCTTGTTACAATGTATGGACCTTTCTAATTTGGAGCTAATTTTCCTTTAGCTTCTTCAAGATGTGCGAGAATACGTGTCAAAATGAGTTGCCCTACTTCAGATTTCCTGGGCCGCACTTTCTTATTGTAGGCACGTGCCATTCTCTGTTGGTATAACTACCCGTGGCAAACTGCGGCCAGTCATTTTTCATCAATCATTGTCAATTGTTCCAATCGAGTTTTGACCCATTCATCATCCTCGATCTCAGCTTCAATAATGATCCGAAGAGAGGAAATCTCAACTTCTACGAGTATTAAGACTTTAGTGCCATAAACCAATAAGCAAGGGGTGGCACCAACTGATGTGCGCACAGTTGTGCGATATTCCAATAGTGCAAAAGGCATTTTTTCATGCCACTGCCTGGAACCCTGAACCATTTTCCTGAGAATCTTCTTAATGTTCTTGTTTGCAGCTTCAACAATGCCATTGGCTTTGGGTTGATAAGGGGTAGAATTACGGTGCGTAATTTTAAATTGTTCGCATACCTCCCTCATCAAATGGCTATTCAGATTTGCAGCATTGTCCATAATAATAGTTTTAGGAATACCAAAACGACAAATAATGTTGAAGTGCACGAAGTCTACCACTGCGTTCTTAGTGATGGCTTTCAAAGTGACTGCTTCGACCCACTTTGTAAAATAATCAATGGCAACCAAAATGAAGTTGTGCCCATTTGAAGCTTTCGGCTCAATTGGCCCACTAACATCCATGCCCCAGGTAACGAACGACCACAATGCTGACATATGATGCAATTTTGAAGGCGGTGAATGAATCAGGTCACTATGTATCTGACATTGATGGCATTTCCGAACAAAACTGAAACAATCTTTTTCCATGGTCATCCAATAATAACCTGCTCAGAGGATTTTCTTTGCCAGTACATACCCGTTCATGTGAGGCCCACATACACCTGAATGCACTTCGTTCATGATCCTATCAACTTCTTGAGAATCTACACACCTCAACAGATTCAGATCCAGAGTTCTTTTATATAGGATCTCCCCACTCAAAAAGAAACTGCTTGCAAGCTTTCTGATGGTTCTCTTTTAATCCCTACTAGCCTACTCGGGATATTCTTTTGTTTTCATGAACCTTTTTATATTATGATATCATGGCTCACTATCCGGCTCTATTTCAATTGCATTACAATAACCATGCTTTTCTTGAACCTGAATTTCCAACGGGTCAATATGAGCATTACCCGAGTACGGCAGCATTGAGGCCAAAGTAGCTAGTGCATCTGCTAACTCATTGTGGAATCAAGGAATATACTTGAACTCAACAACTTAAACCGCTTATTGAGATCTTCCACATGTTGCCTGTAGGGGATGAGTTTGATAACCCGAGTTTCCCACTTGCCTTGGGATTGCCGGATAATTAAATAAAAATCCCCTATGACTAATAACTCTTGTACATCCAGATCAACCGACATGTTCATGCCCATGATGCAGGCTTCATATTCACAGTGATGTTTGTGCAAAAAGAATCGAAGTCAGGCTGTGGCCGGATAGTGTTGACCTGTGAGCGAGATCAGAATTGCCCCAATCCCTATGCCTTTTGTATTTACAGCCCCATCAAAGAACATTTTCCAGGCATTGATGTTCTCTGGAATTACTTCTACCGAGTTTAGTTCCTCATTCGAAAAGTAAGTGCTTAAGGGTTGGTATTCATCATCGATCGGGTTTTCAGCTAGATGATCCGCCAAGGCTTGAGCTCTTATTGCCGTGCGAGCTACATAGACAATGTCGAACTCGGTGGGCAGGATCTGCCACTTTTCTAACCTTCTAGTGGGCATCGGCTTCTGAAATATATACTTCAAAGGATCCATTCTGTTATGAGATATGTTGTGTAAGCCATCAAGTAATGTCTCAAAGTGTACTTGACTTTCACTCAAAGTCGAAGGATCCATCCTGGTCAAGTTCTTTCCAACAAAGTGTTCTTGACTTTATAACTAGTGAACTTCTTGCTCAGATAATACATGGCTTGTTCTCTCTTCCCGGTTACATCATGTTTGCCCCAGGACACATCCAAAAGAATTTTCTAAGACTATTAAATATAAGAATAGAGGTCTTCCTGGTTTGGGCGGAACCAAAACCGGCGGGTTTGACAGATATTCTTTGATTTTATCAAAAGCTTCTTGGCACTCATCTGTTCATTTGATTGCAGTGTCTTCCTTTAACAACTTGAATATGGGCTCACAAGTGGTGGTAAGCTGAGCGATGAATCTGCTGATGTAATTCAATCTTCTTAGTAGACTCATGACCTCTTTTTTGCTCTTTGGGTATGGAAAATCCCGAATCGACTTTATCTTTGTCGGATCTAATTCGATTCCCCTTTGATTGACTATAAACCCCAAGAGTTCCCTAGACAGAACTCCGAATGCAGATTTAGTTGGATTTAGCTTCAAATCGTACTTGCGCAACCTCTCAAAGAATTTCCTCAGATCTCGCACATGGTCTTCTTAAGTTCTAGATTTGATGATCACATCATCCACGTATACCTCAATCACCTCATGCATCATGTCATGGAAGATGGCAGTCATAGCTCTCATATAGGTTGCGCCGGCATTTTTCAGACCAAACGGCATGACCCTGTAATAGTAAGTGCTCCAAGGTATGGTAAAAGAATTCTTTTCTACATCTTCTTCATCTATCAGAACCTGGTGATACCCAGCATAACAATCCAAAAAAGACTGTATCTCGTGTTTAGCACAATTGTCAATACAAATATGGATATTTGGCAATGAAAAGTTGTCCTTGGGACTCGAGGTTTGGCCGATTCGGAGCCATAGGTTGTAATAAACCCAATTGGGTCAACTTCTGGAAAAAACTCGAGTATGATTATGGGGTGAAGTGGTTTCTTCTGGGGGATCTCGGGGATGTGGATTATACTGGGGTGTATTTTATGGTGGGCAAGGATTATATGGAGCTTGTTAAGGAAGTTATTTCTGGAAGGTGGAGCTCGATTTTGATTGTAATTTTGCTAGGGCTATGTGTAGAGTTTTGCGTTCATCACCGTATAGGGAGGCAGTGCCACGGAGTATGCAGCATCATGGTGCAGGTAGTAATGTTGTGGAGTTCGGGGTGGCATATAAGATTGGTTAAACGTTCTGGAAGACCCCCTTGAGCTCGAAGCCATCATGGTTCCCTTTTCTCTCTTTTTCCGATTGGCCAGACACCCGAGTCATTTTGGATGGCTTGCGATGTAGCTTTAAGGGCTGCCTGACTCAATATCCTTCTCGTTTTCAACTAATTTTCAATAATTTCCCCAATCTTTATGGCTTCAGCGAATGGTTTTCCCATGGCAGACATCATGTTCTGGAAATATTCAGTCTCTTGAGCCTACAAGAAAACCGTAACCATCTCTGCCTCATCCATTGGAGGCTTCACATGGGCAGCCTGCTTGCGCCACTTAATAGCATACTCACGGAAATTTTCTGTGGATTTTTTTCAGATTAGATAGGGAGTTTCTATCCAAAGCAATATCCACATTGTATTGAAATTGGCAAACGAAATCTCTGGCAAGGTCGTCCTATATGTGCCAGTGAGCGATTTCCTGGTCCATATACCATTCAGAAGCAATTCCCACTTGATTCTCTCCAAAGTATGCCATTAGAAGTTGCTCTTTTCCACCGACGCCCCTTAATTGGTTGTAGTACCTTTTCAAATGAGCGATTAGGTCTTCGTGCTCGTCGTGCTTTTTAGATTTTTGTGTTTTGAAACCAGTCGGCAAATGGACGTATGGAAACATGCACAAGTTGGAGTAGGAAACACTCTTTTTGGCCACTCAGGCCCTGCATGTTCTTTAAACTCTACTCCAGGCTTTGCATTTTCCAAGCAATTTCTTCCTACTCGGGATTTTTGACTATTCTTTCTGGTTCAGAAACTCATACTATAGATGTTGAGTATATGAGTCCGGAGTGATATAGGTCATATCCTGCTAAAATTGTAGGCCTTGGAATGTGAATGTCAGAGGTTCAAAACATGGACTTGACATGGTTGGCTGCACCGCGGTGAAGACAGGTGCTGCGGAGAATAATGCTGGAGGTGCCCTGGAAACCGGCGCCTGGGGGCAAACCACAGAAGGCATGCCAAGACCGTTAGATGACATTGGAGGGTACCCGTATGGGATGAACGGGTTGGACACAGGGACGTTGGTAGCCCCACCCAACCTCGGGATCAACTCAGGGAACCTAGGAATTGCACTTGGCGGTTCCCTACCATTAGACTAGGCGTCCGATATTTCCAACATGCGGAGACGAAACATTCTATTCTCTTCAGCAGTTGCTTATTCTGTTTGTGGAATAGCCGATGTCGGGCTATCCTCAAGATCGATAATTGGTAGATGACTTTCAAAGGCCATAGGAACCTTGCCTTTAGATATTGTGAAGTATGGATAGGAAGCCAGATTACCAAAAACAAACAACCACCTGAATAGAACCTAGCTAAATTACACGCACAACAACCTTGTTAGTTTTGAAACATTTAACAGATAGGAAATCGCACGTTGGGATGCAATGCACTTAAACAGTTAAACGCTTCTACCATGTGTTTGCAATGGTCACGTGTTTCATCCTAGCTTTTAAATGTCTGTACTCTTTTTTTCCATTTCTCGCTCTCTTTTGGTTTTGCCCCTCTTTGTTTTCTTTTTTGCTTTGGACACCCTTTTATTTTTCTCTTTTGTTTTGTCGCTCCTGGTTTTTCTCTATTGTCTTTTGTCATTCTTTATTTTTCTCTTTTTGTATTGTCACTTTTTGTTTTCTTTTCTTTTATTAGTTTTCTCTCAATTTCTCTCTCTTTTTGTGGAGTTTTCGCTCAGTTTTGTTTATGGCTATGATCGCATCCGATGGGGATTGCCTACGTATCATGACGCCGCATGAATCAAATCATTATGTAGTTCGGGGAAATAAATGTAAAATGAAAGCAAAGAAATTTTTGGCGGTTTTTCAATATTTCATTAATGGACAAGAGTGAGTTGCTCTAGTGGTGAGCACCCTCCACTTCCAACCAAGAGGTTGTGAGTTCGAGTCACTCCAAGAGCAAGGTGGGGAGCTCTTGGAGGGAGGGATTCGAGGGTCTATCGGAAACAGCCTGTCTACCCCAGGGTATGGGTAAGGTCTGCATACAAACTACCCTCCCCAGACCCCACTAGTGGGATTATACTAGGTTGTTATTGTTGTTGTTCAATATTTCATTAATAAAACCCCTTTGGGTTTTTTATTACATAGACTTAAAAACATCAACAACTGACTTTCATAGGAAAATGTATAGACTTAAAGTGAAAACAACAGACTCAAAATGGACAAAGGACAACAGAATCAACGCAAGAAAAAGTAAACTACAAACTCTATGACTGAACAATTAAAAACACATATGACTCTCAAACTCTAATCCAGGGTCCTGGGTGACATCAGTCGGTCATGGTGAGGGCCCACCTGGAAGCTCATCATGAAGGAACTCTAGATCGGCCATGATCTGGCGAGCGAAAGACAACACTGAAGCAAAGAACATAACTTTAGTCATATTTTCATATTCATTGCATTTCATCGCAGTGTAGTCAGCTATTTCTTTGATTCTAAGCTTAGTAGCACCCCGTTCCTGGAGCAACTGCCCAATATGCTATTCTCAGACATCCACTACTTGCATGGCCCTGTTGTTCTGGTTTTGCAAATTCAACACATTCCCTTCCAACTGGTTAATCAATGCATAGCAATGTTCCCTCTCCGTCTTGAAGTCTTTTATTTGTTGACCCATTTTATTTTCAAGAGCGGTCAACTCTTTCCTTAAAATCGCGACCTCTTTGTCATAATATTGCTTTGCTTGGCGTGCTAACCTTGTGCGTTCTTCCGCATCTTTCCCCAATTGGACCATCCTTGCCCGAGCTTTTGCTAAATCTTTTTAGTCCTTTTTCAGGTCGGCCGCATGGTCTTACACTTTTTGCCTCAAGTTGTCCATGATTCTTTGGTCTCTTTCACTTCTTACAGGCATCTCAGCGGCTATTTTCATTTCTCGGAGTTGGGCTTGGAGGGCTTCATATTCTCGAGCTAACCTTTTCTTCTCTCCCTCATCTTCGGCGGCTTGCGAATCTCTCTCAAATTTAATGGTTCTCACCTCATTCTCTAATTTGGTGATGGTGGCCCGATATTCTTTCTATTTGACTACCCAAGCCCACAGCTCTTGTGATGTATCAACAAACTCCTAGATATGAGGCCTTTTAGCCGACCTTTCAAATTCGTCATTCACTGTGACTCTTTTTCCATACCAAGCAGCATACCCAGGTTTAACCTTGCCCTTAGACAAATTATGTACTCGGGTGTTTGACCCCAAATACTGACACTCACTCCAAATTTGATGGACCGCGTCTTCGGGAAATTGAGCGTCAGAGCGGATTTTAACCACGTGAATACTAAGGTCCTCATTTTTGGGAACTATCTGGCACCTTCCCAACTGTCTCAAAACCCGGTATGGGGCATATGGCTGGATATGTGAAGACCAGTCAAAAGAAAGTAGGGACCAGTGGCCGGCATATGAACAATCTCATCGACAGGAAGCCAACTCAATGTCCATTTTATCTGATCCGCGATCAAATAATAAAGGCAGGTAATCCAATTCTTGACTCCCTTTAGCATTAGAAATCTAGTTACCATGTACCAAATTCCTCGATGCAGCTTTTTTCGGTAGAACCATAATTCATGTATCTGAGACGGTGACAAAAGGTGCTCGATCATCCACATCTATAGTGCCAAATTGCACCCCTCAAAACACTTAGTTCCCACCTTACAGAAGGTCAAGGCTCAGAATATATTCGATACAATCATAGGTGCAAGGGTACTCTTGGCCTTAGTAGTCAAAACATGGGCAACTCCAGCTACATGCAAATCAATGTCCTCGTCCTCCTTGGGAAACACCAGAAGACCTAAAATGCCACTATGAAGTCAAAGCATTTATGCGTCTCCAACTTTGATTGGTTACCTTTACTGTAGAGTCCACTTTCTGGGTTCTCGAATCCCTCTCGATGCCCGTATCGCTGGTATAGAAAATGAAGAGTGCAAACTCCACCTACTAGAATTTTTGTCTTAATCTGCCTATTGATTTTTAGTAAATCTAGAAACTTGTGGGGAGTGACGGTCCCTGAAGACACCAGATACTTGTGCTGCAATCCTTCTGTACTCCCGGCATAGCCTGCCATTTCTTCCAGAGTGGGTGTGAACTCAAAATCCGAGAAGTGGAAAACATTATGGCTGGGTCCCAAAATAGCACTAGTGCCTCTATCAAATGACTTATAGGCTGAATCTTCAACAGTCCGGTGAGCGCCCCCAAATACTGATTGACTCGATTTCGTCCTTATTTTCCAAAATCTTCCTACCACATGTGGAGTGTCAATGGAATCTGGTCCATAACCCTCATAGGTAAATTTTGAACAGTGCTCATTCTGCACATTTTAATAGGGCGACCGGGTTAAAAAAGGTAAAATTTGTTTAAAAATTGGCCATAAAACATTAATTTTACAAAATCCAAAATCGAAACAAACACGACTACTTTTGCAAATATGGCCTTTCAACACTTCGGAAGGGAAGATTTTAGGGTTGTACTTGCTAAGTGGCCTAAAATTTGAGAAAAGGACCATAGGTGGCTATTCTTGCAAAAATGGCCTTCTGGGACCCCCAACGGGACATTTTTGGCTGTTTGGACAAAAACGGTGTCACCTGACTTTAGTTTTGACAATTTTACTACATTTCATATTTTTGGTTATTTTTGCAAAAGGAGGGCCGAACCTGATGAAGGTTGCCTACGTATCTCACATTCGGTGAGAATTAGACTCGCGTAGTTCGTAAGTTTTGAAAAAACAATAAAAACTTGACTTTTGAAAATTATTTGCTCATTTTGAAATGACCTTTCTTCTTTCTTTTTTTTCCCAAAAATTCGGCAGAGTTTCGGGACTTTTCAGAAATCAGGTAAATTTTCTCTCTCATACCTCTCGCTCCTATGTTTTCTTGATTCTCTTTCCCTATTCTAGAAGCCGATCAACATGCAAGCCGAAATAAATAAATGTGTAAGTAGCACGTAAAGTGCATCAGGATGGTCTTTTAATTTGGGTACACTTGCCCTAGACGGACCCAACCCCTGTGTTGAGGCCCCAAAGTCAAATGCATGTGATGCAAACAAACGTTCTTACTAGGTATCCGACATGAGGATATGTTAATCTAGGTTTAAATCTTGGGGTATGTTATTCTAAACCTAGCTTACCCGAGCGGACAACTTGAGCTGGGGGGTGGGGGGGACGTACCAGGAACCAAAAGGCCATCTAGATTTGTAACTGATCTGATACTCGTTCTAAAATTAGGGATATGACACTCTAAAAGAAAAGAAGTCACGCTAGCATGTGCTTCCTAGAAGATGTAGAAAACTCAGAGAAAAGAAGGGTGTCGTAACAGTTTTATATACAGTTCAAACAATATCAAAGCGTTAAAAAACAACATTTAGCACATTAGGCCCAAACAAGTAATATCAGACAATCATAAGAAACCCAAGCATAACAGTTATCTAAGCTCAAATTTTGAACCCTAAATTAAAGATTCTAGGTTCTTGTCCCTAGCAAAGTTGCCAGAGCTGTCACACCTCATTTTTTACGAGGAAATGAGTTTTTCCAATTTAAATAACATTATTTGAAATGGGATTTTTTATTTTATTTTATTTTTTTAAGAGTCGCCACTCGGAATTATTACGGTGTTCCGAGACACCAACTATTTTGAATCTCAAATCAAGGAAAGTTTGACTCTGTATAAGTCTGCGAAACATAGAAGACCTGGGTAAGGAATTCTGTTAACCCCGAAGAAGGTGTGAGGCACTCCCGGATTCTGTGATTTTAGCACGGCCGCATTACAATTATACCTAATTTAATTGTGCGATTATTACATGTTTATACCTATTGTGCATTTTTGTCACGACCCTAGTTTCCCTCCGTAGGATGTCGTGACGGCACCTAGTCTCTATGACTAGGTAAGACTAACACCTATTGAATAAATTGACAAAAATTAACCAACAGAACTGTTAAGCAGAAATCGGATATTCCTAAACGAACTCAACATTTACAACATGAAATAACATCCCAAAACCGGTAGTACAAGTCATACGCTCCACTGAGTTTACTAGAAAACAATCCCTAAATACAATTGTTAGAAAAAGGATTAAACAATACAAGTAAAATATCAGAAGGTGACTCCGAGGCCTGCGAACGCGACAACAGGTTTACCTTGAGTCACCACAGCAATGCTCGACCAACTAGCTAATATTCAACAATATCCGAGGCAACTGGATCTGCACAAAAATGTGCAAAAGCTTAGTATGAGTACACCACAATGGTGCCCAGTAAATATCAAGACTAACCTTGGTAGAGTAGTGACGAGGGACAGTCAAGACACCTAACAGACTAAATAACATGAACAAGTGTGAAGGTGAACTAACAGAGAAACAATATTAATATAAAGCTAAGCAGGATAAGGAATAAAAAATAATACTTGCAATGATACACTGGTAACATCAATATTTAACAGGAAGAAGTCAGGTAATAATGTTGTAGAGTAAGCTGATCATAGTCTAAGTTCGGTGAAACCAAATAAAGGAAAAACCAGCAGCAACTCAATAAGAACAACCGCTTTATCACCAGATTCGTTCAAGCATTTCCACGAGGTACTGAACCTCATAATCACAGCTCACGGGTCCCAATTCATGAACCCTAAGCACTTGGCATCTTGTGCCCACATTACAACTCATAACCGCATGGACGACTCACGTGTCAATAAACAATTCTCACACAGTAGGCAAGTAGACAAAAGTACATATAATGGTCAATGACATCAGGATTCATCTTCTAAAACCCATATGGATGATTTAACTACGTGTATGCTTGTGCAACTGTTCTACCACAATTCAAGTCAACAAATAAGAGCAGAGACAATGAATGGTGCATAAGAAACGATCACCACACAATTTACAGTGTAATAAAGGCAGCAATGAGGTTTGAAGTAACGACTAGCACAACAAAATTAGCTACATAGAACTAAGCAAATAGTGCAACACAGAGGAAGACAATTAATAGTATGCTAAGGAGACAACAATCAAAGACAAGTACAAAAGAATGGGGAAATGACAACAAAAGCCCTACCGAGGTACCGCCTCGTAGTCTCAAATCAAATAAATGAATCACAATCTTTCCCGAAATAGCATCCCGCGGTTTAGCCCACCTTATCACACCATATAGCTTCTAGTAGTTCCACTACTAACCACGCGTTTCAAGCCTACCTTATCTCACCGCATATGTTTCAACACCTAGACCTTATACCACCGCATGCGTAGCAATAATAACAAAAACACGACAGTAACTTCGTACAACATAATAACAACAACACGACAGACCTCGTGCAAACACAATAACAATGGCACGGCAGAAACCTCGTGCAAACAACAATTATCTCAAAATAACACGTATGCCAAAACACAACATCTCAGATAAATGACTTTCACAAAATGTGCCCCACATGCCACAACATTTCCTCAAAACATTTTCAATATCACAACCACTCATAGACCTCGATTCAGTAACACTGCATACAACAGCAACAACGACAATAATACGAGGATACAACAAGTAAATCAACTCAGGAACTTAAAAACACAATAAAATAGAAGAACGAGCTCACAGTGAAAGACACAACATGGAATAATGGTTTCAACAAGAATAGCACAATAAGGAAGAGATAATGTGTGGCAATGATTCCACAAAAGTACAATTCAACAATAAGAGGGATAACATGAATTAATGATTCCAAATAAGGATAAGTCAACAATGATAAGGGATAACAAAACTTCATTTAGGGTTGAGCAATTACGAAAAAGATACAACAAATTTGATTAAGGATATGTCATGACCCCAATTTCCCTCCGTAGGATGTCGTGACGACACCTAGTGTCTAAGACTAGGTAAGTCTAACAAGCATGAAGAATAGTTGAAATAGTAATCTAAAAGCTCAAAACGTCAACAACTGTATAAAGTACAAACTGCAACTCAAAGTATAAACAACTCCCAAAATCCGGTAAGAAATAAGTCACAAGATCTAGATACAAAGTTGCATAAACCTATACATCACTCTCTATCAAGAACATAAAGAAATAAGGAAAAGACGGGATAGAAGGGGACTCCGTATCCTGCGGACGCGGGCAGGTGTACCTTAAAGTCTCTAAGCAGCATTGCGACACTCTAATATTGTGGCTGATAGGATGTACCTAGATCTGCACAAAACATGTCCAAAAGTGTAGTATGAGTACATGACAACGGTACCCAGTAAGTGCCCACATGCCACAACACTGAATACAACATCAACAACGACAATAATACGTGGAAACGACAAGTAAATCAACTCAGGAACTTCAAAACACAATGAAACGGAAGAACAGGCTCACAATGAAAGACACAATAGGGAATACTGGTTTCAACAAAAATAGCTTAACAAGGAAGAGATAATGTGTAGCAATGATTTCACAAAATTACAATTCAATCATAAGAGGGATAACATGAATCAATGATTCCAAATAAGGATAAGTCAACAATGATAAGGGATAACAAAACTTTATTTAGGGTTGAGCAATTACGGAAGAGATACAACAAATTCAATTAAGGATAAGCAGATTATAAAAAAGATAATAATAACTTCAATCAAGGATAAACAATTACGGAAAGGATAGCATGGCAATAAAAGAGGCAACAACTTCAGTTAAGGCACATAAGAGTTTAATCGGCAATAAGGGTAAAACATGAAGCAGTTATTTCAAAATAAGACACATAAGGGTGAATTTAGTAAATGGGGAATTTAACATGACAAAACAACTTTATATTAAATGGACATAAGAACCTAAGAGCCCTAAACGGTCAAATTTCCACAAATAATCATGGGTACGTACTCGTCACCTCTCGTACACTGCTTTCACATGACACAATTAGCACAAGTGACTCAAATCCTAAGGTGTAGTTCGTCCACACAAAATTAAGCAAGATACGTACCTCAAAGAAGCTAGACTGATACTCTAAAATGACCTTCTCGAGTGAAACAACCTCTGGACGGCTCAAATCTACCCAAAATGACTTCAACTCATAAATAAAACTCATAGGAAACAATTCTGGTTAATAAAACTTCGATCTTTAATTAAAACTAAAAAGTCAACCCCCGGGCCCGCACCTCAAAAACAGACAAAATTCACAAAACCCGAACATCCTTCCGATACGAGTCCAACCATATAAGAATTACCAAATTTCGATATCAATTCATCCTTCAAATCATCATTTTATATTTTTGAAAGTTTTTTTACAAAATGTTATATTTTCTTCCTTTCAATTCACTGATTTAATGATATAAATAAGTATGAAATCATGAAATGTAATCATTTTCTTATAGAGAACACTTACCAAAATCAAACTCGTGAAGAATCCTTCCAGAATTGCTCAAAATCAAGGCTTCAAACTCAAAATTGGACAAATATGCCAAACACTCGAATATGTGTGATTCTTTCGAGGTTTGTTCGTAGTTGCGAACAAAAATGCCGCATCTACGGCCTCGCATTTGCGAGAAAAGGTTTGTGTCCGCGAACCCAACTAGCCAGCCCAGTGGCTTCACCTACACTAGAATGAGTGGCATCTAGGACTCTGCGGAAGCGCACAACCAGTCGCAGAAGCGGACATCTTCCCATTTGTGATCAATAGGCCCCTAAAAGCGGCCATCGCATCTGCGACAAAAACTCCGCAAAAGCGAAGCTTCATCCTAGGCCTCAACATCGCAGAAGAGACAGAAACTTCATAGAAGTAGTTTCGCATATGCGATCAAACCTCCGCAGAAGCGGATACACCAGAATACTGCCCAACAGTCTTAACCAAAAATTTCCAAAACGATCTGAACCTCGTCCGAAACTCATCCGAGCCACTCGGGACCCTATCCGAATATACCAAAAAGTTCCATAACACAACGCAGACCTACTCTAGGCCTCAAATCACATCAAACAACGTCGAAACTACGAATCACACCTCTAACTTATGAACTTTCAAATCTTCCAACTTCCAAAACGCGTGCCGAAACATATCAAATCAACCTGGAATGACGTCAAATTTTGCATGCAAGTTCCAAATGACATAACGGAGCTAATCTAACTCTCGAAATGGCAATCCGAGCCCAATATCAACAAAGTCAACTACCAGTCAAACCTTTTAATCTTCCAAAATTTTAACTTTCCAATTTTTGCCAAAATGCATCAAATTGCCCTACGGACCTCCCAATCCAAATCTGGAAGCATGCCTAAGTCAAAAATCACCATACGAAGCTATTGGAATCATCAAAATTCCATGTCGGAGTCGTCTATACAAAATTTAAGACTTCGATTAACTCTTACCGCTTAAGCTTCTAAAATAAGAATCCCTCTTCCAAATTGATCCTGAATCATCCGAAAGCCGAACTCGACCTCACACACATGCCATAATACACAATACAAAGCTTCTCGAGACCTTAAGCCATCGAACGGGATGCTAATTCTCAAAACGATCGGTTGGGTCGTTATATTTTTCCCTTCTTAAAATAATGTTCATCCTCGAATGTGTCATGAACCATTCGGAAGTCATCAAATCACTGAGTGGACTTACCATACATACACCCGCGGGTGATCCCCCGTCACCGCAATCCACATAGGCCCGAAAACACCATCTCAACTGAAATTGTTTCCTTCCACCAATACCAATAAGCCTTAGAACCAAATTTCTCACCATCCGTTTACTTCCAAAAAACCTAATTCCTACATCCACACACGGTATCGGCCACAACCAGCTGCAACAACCCATGCCTATACCCACAAAGTACAACCACACGATGTAACACATCACACATATGCCCATAACCACATCTATGATCATGATAGATGTCCATAATCAAATCCAGCACCGGTAATTACCCCCATATCCGTTAGAACCTTGTTTCAAACCTTCCTAACACCGACAACGAGGCAAGAAACACGAAGATGCCATGACTATTCACTCAAATCAACAAGTCACACCTAACACCACCACTTGGACACATATCTCACAAGCTAAAACCCAATAAGCACAACACGGATATGACTGAATATACAAGGAAACACACGAAAGAACTATCAAATAAGCCCGACAGGCACAACTCCCTATTAGTACCATACTACGAACCAAATCCCACAAGGGAGAATCGAAAATATGAACTAATCGCAAGGATCTCATCCTGATATAACTCCACTGTGGCACGCAGCCCGATTCAGACACACCAAATCATATGAAACCGAGGGTATCACCCTCAACTTTGAATCACAAGTAGAATACATATCAAACCAACCAAAACCTTCCTCTAATTCAATTCCGCCAACAAAATCACAACACATACTGAACTCCCACACCGGTAGAGCATCTAAATCACAAGTTGTAACCAATAACCCAAAAATCACATCAAAACCTACTGTAACGAGTAGCAGGAAGTCATTTCTAGTCTCATAGCTCTCAGTAATGATTTAAAATAGCACGATAGACATGGGCTACCACTATAGAATCTCCCAACAGGGGTTAACACATAAGTAGAGTACAAATAACTCACCCGTATGTGGAGTAACATAGGAGGACTCACCCCGATAAGCAGAACCACAACAAAATACGAATGACGCTCCTCTATAACAAATCGAAACCATATCTGTACAATATCATCTGGTGCATCGACCTCAACCCTACCATAGAAAGCACACCAACGGGTCGAGCCTCCCCCTCTTGGGAACCCTCTACTCGCCTGACTTGCACCCCAAGCTAGCAGTGCAGGGATATCAGTAACTGGAGCAGAACTCATAACCTGAATACTCCGCCGTGACATATCTGTCTGGAGTTTGGAACAATATCTCACCATGTGGTTAGTATCTCCACACTCAATGCAACCTCTATGCTGAAGTGGCTGCGGAAGCTGTCCAGTTTGGGTACCCTAAAATCCATGGGTACCTAAAACACCGTGCGAAGCCTGAAGTGCAACTGAACTGGCTGATCCACAAAACCTCTACCATGTCATACCCTGCCTCCAAAATAGGGACCAACAGATCCTCCCGGTCTACAAGGCCTCTTAGCCCCTATGCCCTCCCTCTCTCCTGAACCTGCATGCCCTCTCTCTCCTGGTCCTACATGCCCTCTAATCGGCAAGCGATCTCTACTACCTGTTGAAATGGAATATCCGACTCCAACTCCTGAGCCATGCTGAACCGGATATCATAACTGAGCCCCTCAATGAACCTGCAGACTCGCTCTCTTACTATAGAAACCAAAACAGGTGCATGCCTGGACAAATCACTGAATCTAACAGCATACTCTGACACCGACATAGTGCCCTGGCGCAGCTGCTCAAACTTCACGTGCCACGCTTCCCGAAGGGTCTGCGAAACAAACTCTTTCAAGAACACCTCTGAAAACTGAGTCCATGAAAGTGAAGTGGCATTGGCCGGACTACCTAACTCGTGTGCTCGCCACCATTGATATGCCGCCCTCTTAAGCTGGAACATAGTAAAAGCAACCCTACTTGTCTCCATAATACCCATAGTGCGGAGAATACAGTAGCACTCCCCTAGGAACCCATGTGCATCCTCTGAAGCCAAACCACTGAAAGTAGCATGGTAATACTTCTTGAACTTCGCAAGTCTGAGTTGTTCTTCCTCAGATACAGCTGCCCTAACCACAGGCTGAACCGGGATAACAGGCTGTGTCGGCATAACACTTGGAACCTGACCAACGTGGACTCGCTACTCCGGAGTCCAGGCGGCGGGAATCTGAGCTCCTCCCCTGATCTGTGAAGTAGCTGGTGCAATCGGAATCAACCCCGCCTGAGCCAATGTACCAAACATGCTCCAAAACTATGCTAAAGTCTCCTAAAGTCCTGGGTTAACAACAGGCGCCTCCGGTACCTGTCCCCCAATAGGAGCTACTGGCGGCTCCTCAACTGCTACTCTGACAGGTGCTCTAGCTGTAGTACATGCTCCTCTTCGGCCTCTGCCTCTGCCTCTCCATCGGCCCTTAGCAACACCGGCTCTAGGGGCAGCGTCATCGGTAACTGCAGCTCGTGTCCTCACTATTTGTGAGAAAATAGAATGACAAAAGTTCAAACCCGGAGATCAATAAATTTGCACGATAGAAATAAAAGAAGTGAAACTGTCCTAATAGTTCTGTAGCCTCTCGAAGATAAGTACAGACGTCTCTGTACCGATCCGCAAGACTCTACTAAACTCGCTTATAAATCGTAGCACCTATGAACCTAGAGCTCTGATACCAACTTGTGACGACCCCAGTTTCTCTCCGTAGGATGTCGAGACGACACCTAGTCTCTACGACTAGCTAAGCATAACACTTATTGAATAAATTGACAGAAATTAACCAACAGAACTATTAAGTAGAAACCGGATATTCCTAAATGAACTCAACATTTACAACATGAAATAACATCCCAAAACCAAGAGTACAAGTTATAAGCTCTACTGAGTTTACTAGAAAAAAATCCCTAGATAACGCGACGTCAGGTTTATCTTTAGTCTCCACAACAATGCTCGACCAGCTAGCTAATACTCAACAATATTCGAGGCACCTGGATCTGTACAAAAATATGCAGAAGCGTAGTATAAGTACACCATAACAGTACCCGGTAAGTATCAAGACTAACCTCGATAGAGTTGTGACGAGGGACAGTCAAGACACCTACCTGACTAAACAACCTGAACAAGTGTGGAGGTGAACTAACAGAGAAACAATATTAATATAAAGCTAAGCAAGATAAGGAATACAAAACAATACTTGCAATGATACACTGGTAACATCAATATTTAATAGGAAGCAGTCAAGTAATAATGTTGTAGAGTAAGCTGATCACAGTCTAAGTCTGGTGAAACCAAATAAAGGAAAACCAGCTACAACTCAATAAGAACAACCACTTTCACACCAGATCTGTTCAAGCATTTCCACGAGGTACCGAACCTCATAATCATACATCACGGGTGCCAATTCATGAACCCTAATCATTTGGCACCTCTTTCCCACATTACAACTCATAACCGCACGGATGACTCACATGCCAATAGACAATCCTCACATAGAAGGCAAGTCGACAAGAGTACGTATAATGGTCAATGACGTCAGGATTCATCTTCTAAAACCGATATGGGTGATTTAACTACGTGTATGCTTGTGCAAGTGTTCTACCATAATTCAAGTCAACAAATAAGAGCAGAGACAATGAATGGCACATAAGAAACTATCACCACACAATGTACAGTGTAATAAAGACAGCGATGAAGTTTGAAGCAACGACTAGCACAACAAGATTAGCTACATAGAACTAATAAAATAGTACAACACGGAGGAAGACAATTAATAGTATGCTAAGGAAACAACAATCACAGACAAGTACAAAAGAATGGGTAAATAACAACAAGAGCCTTACCGAGGTACCGCCTCGTAGTCTCAAATCATAAAATGAATTACAAACTTTCCTTATATCACCGCGGGAGCCTTTATATTTAGTTTTTGAAAATAATTTTTTCCGAAATAGCATCCCGCGGTTTAGCCCACCTTATCACACCGCATGGCTTCTAGTAGTTCCACTACAAGCCACGCGTTTCAAGCCCACCTTATCTTACTGCATGTGTTTCAACACCCAAACCTTATACCACCGCATGCGTATCAATAATAACAACAGCACGACAGAATCTTCGTGCAACATAATAACAAAAACACGAAAGAAACCTCGTGCAAACACAATAACAATGGCACGACAGAAACCTCGTGCAAACAACATAACAATTATCTAAAAAATAACACATATGCTAAAACATAACAACTCAGATAAATGACTTTCACAATATGTGCCTACATGCCATAACATTTCCTCAAAACAGTTTCAATATCACAACCATGCATAGCCCTCGGTTCAACAACACTGAATACAATAGCAACAACGACAATAATACGAGGATACGACAGGTAAATCAACTCAGGAATTTCAAAACACAGTGAAATAGAAGAACGAGCTCACAATGAAAGACACAAGAGGGAATAATGGTTTCAACAAGAATAACTCAACAAGGAAGAGATAATGTGTAGTAGTGACTCCACAAAAGTACAATTCAACGATAATAGGGATAACACGAATCAATGATTCCAAATAAGGATAAGTCAACAATGATAAGGGATAACAAAACTTCATTTATAGTTGAGTAATTATGGAAGAGATACAACAAATTTGATTAAGGTTATGTCACGACCCCAATTTCCCTCTGTAGGATATCGTGACGGCACCTAGTCTCTAAGACTAGGTAAGCCTAACAAGCATGCAGAGTAATTGAAATAGTAATCTAAAAGCTCAAAATATCAACAACTGTATAAAGTAAAAACTGCAACTCAAAGTATAAACAACTCCCAAAATTCGGTAAGAAATAAGTCACAAGCTCTAGATACAAAGTTGCATAATCCTATACATCACTCTCTATCAAGAACCTAAATAAACAAGGAAAAGACGGGATAGAAGGGGACTCCGAGGCTTGCGGACGCGGGCAGGGGTACCTTGAAGTCTCCAAGCAGCAAAGCGACACTCTAATATCGAGGCTGATAGGATGTACCTTGATCTGCACAAAATATGTGCAGAAGTGTAGTATAAGTACACCACAACGGTACCCAGTAAGTGTCAAGCCTAACCTTGATAGAGTAGTGACGAGGTCAGGTTAGGGCCCAACTAGAGATAATAAGAACAAGGCAGAAGATATAATGATATAATAAGAATGACAGGGAAATGAAATAATAAAGAATTTATGGAAAACAGCAACACAGAATCAAGAAACAGCAAATACAGCACGAAAGGAAATAAGAATTTTACATGTTAAGGAAAACAAGTACCAAACAAGACAAGGAATAAAGAATATCAACAAGGCACTCCCTGTTGATATTTGTACCAAACAGGTACCGCCTCGTAGTCCCAAATAGTAAAAATAAATCACAGTCTTTCCTTATATCACCGCAGGAGCCTTTATATTTGTTTTGTTTTTTGAAAATCATTTTTCCAAAATAGCATCTCGCGTTTTAGCCCACCTTATCACACTGCATGGCTTCTAGTAGTTTTTCTACTAGCCACACGTATCAAACCCACCTTATCTCACCGAATGTGTTTCAAAACCCAGACCTTATACCACCGCATGCGTATTAATAATCACAACGGCATAGCAGAAACCTCATGCAACAATAACAGTCGTACGGCAGAAACCTCATGCAAACAATAAAAACTGCATGGCAGAAACCTCATGCAACAATAACAACAACATGGCAGAAATCTCGTGAAAACAACCAAACAATCACCTCAACAATAACACAAAAGCCAAAACACAACAACTGAATAAATGATATTCCAAGGATGGCAACTTCAAGTAAATAATTCTCACAATTAAGTAATGAATATGAAAATCAAAAAAGCACATAATTCAACTAAACATGTGATACAAGTTGCAAATAGGAGATAAGACAAGTAGACATGTAAAATTTGGCTAAACATGATGACTATAACGTGCTAAAGTAACTCAATTAAGGCATGGAAAGGAAACTACGTAGCAAAAACTGGAATTTCAACATTTAGCCTGTGTACGCACTCGTTACCTTGCGTACACGGCCTTCACATATCACAAATTATCACTAAAATACCAAATCCTAAGGGGAATCTCCCCCCCCCCCCACAAGATTAGACAAATTACTTATCTCAAATCACGCTCAATCAATCAATAAGAAGGCCTTTTCCTCGATTTTCTGACTCTGAACAGCTCAAATTTAGCCAAAAACAATTACATACTATAAATGTAACTATAGAAAACTAATCTAAATAATGAAATTATGATTTTTGCAAAGAAATGGAAAATCACCCCAAAAAGTCGGCCCAGGCCCATGTCTTGGAACCCGATCAAAATTATAAAATCCGAGCACCCATTCGATAACGAGTCCAACCATACAAGAATTACCCAAATTCGAACTCATTTGGCCCTTCAAAACTCAAGAATTCGGTCTAAGAACTTTTACACCTTTTTCTCAAATTTTCCAACCCAAATCCTTAATTAAATGAAGAAATCGAAGATAGATTAGTGGCATTTAGACAAAAACGAACTAGGAACTCTTACCCCAATAATTTCTCTGAAAATCCCTCAAATTATTTCCTTAATCCGAGCTCTATATCTCAAAATATGAAGAAAATGGCAAACCCTCAATTTTAACCTCTCTGCCCAGCACTTTCTGCATTTGCGGACAAAGATTCGCAACTGCTATCTCGCTTTTACGAGTAAGTCTTGGACTCACACCTGCGATAAGCCCACTGCAGATGAGGCCACGCACCTACGTTAATAATTCCGCAGAAGCGGAACTCCAGCCCAGGTCCAACATCACAAATGTGACTATACCATCACATAAGTAGCTCCGCACCTGCGCTCCATAATGCGCAGGTGCGACACACCAGAACCAGCCCAGCATCAGCAATCCTCGAAGTCCAAAAATTATCCGATAACGATCCGAATCACACCCGAGGCCCCCGGAACCTCAACAAAATATACCAACAAGACCTAAAACATCATACGAACTTAGTCGAGCCTTCAAATCACATCAAATAACGCTAAAACCCCGAATTGCGCATCGATTCAAGCCTAATGAACTTTTGAACTTCTAACTTCCACATCCGATGCCGAAATCTATCACATCCAGTTCGATTGACCTCAAATTTTATACACAAGTCCTAAATGATATGACGGACATATTCCAACTTTTGGAATAGAAACTGACCCCGATATCAAAAGGTCCACTCCCAGTGAAACTTCCCAAAATTTTACCAATTTCCAACTTTCGCCAATTAACGCCGAAATAACCTACGAGCCTCCAAACTAATATCCGGACACGCTCCTAAGACCAAAATCACCCTACGGAGCTACTGGAACCGTCAAAACTCCATTCCGGAGTCGTCTTCATACATGTCAAACTATGGTCAACTCCTACGACTTAAACTTCTAATTTAGGGACTATGTGTCCCATTTCACTCTGAAACACATCCGCAACCAAAATCAAACATCCTGGCAAGTCACATAACCACAGAAACACAGAGAAGGCAATAAATAGGGGATCGGGGCTAATACACTCAAAACGACCGGCCGAGTCATTACAGGATAAGGAGATTATGGAAAAGATAATAATAACTTCAATCAAGAATAAAAAAATTACGGAAAGAATAGCATGGCAATAAAAGAGGAAACAACTTCAGTTAAGGCACATAAGAGTTTAATCGGCAATAAGGGTAAAACATGAAGCAATTAGTTCCAAATAAGACATGTAAGGGTGAATTTAGTAAATGAGGAATTTAACATGAAAAAACAACTTCATATTTAATAGACATAAGAACCTAAGAGCTCTAAACGATCAAATTTCCACAAATAAGCCCGAGTACGTACTCGTCACCTCGCTTACACTGCCTTCACATGACACAATTAGCATAAGTGACTCAAATCCTAAGGGGTAGTTCGCCCACACAAAGTTAGGCAAGATACATACCTCAAAGAAGCTAGATCGATACTCTAAAATGACATTCTCGAGTGAAACAACCTCTGGGCGGCTCAAATATAGCCAAAATAACTTCAAATCATAAATAAAACTCATAGGAAAATAATTCAGGTTAATAAAACTTCGATCTTTAATTAAAACTAAAACGACAACCCAAAAGTCAATCCCCGGGCCCGCACTTCAGAACCCGACAAAATTTACAAAACTCGGACACCCATTCCGATACGAGTCCAACCATACAAGAATTACCAAATTCCGATATCAATTCGTCCTTCAAATCATCATTTTATGTTTTGAAAGATTTTTACAAAATTTCACATTTTCTTCCTTTCAATTCACTGATTTAATAAGATAAATAAGTATGAAATCATGAAATGTAATCATTTTAGGATAGAGATCACTTACCAAAATCAAACACGTGAAGAATCCTTCCATAATTGCTCAAAATCGAGGCTTCAAACTCAAAAATGGACAAAAATGCCAAACCCTCGAATATATGTGATTCTGCCCAGGTTTGTTCGCATTTGCGAACAGAAACGCCGTATCTGCGATCTCGCATTTGCGAGAAAAGGTTCGCGCCTGTGAACCCAACTAGCCAACCCAGTGGCCGCACCTGCGCAAGAATGAGTCGCATCTGCAACTCCGCGGAAGCGCACAAACAGTTGCAGAAGCGGACATCTTCGCATTTGCGATCAATTGGCCGCAAAAGCGGCCATCGCATCTGCGACAAAAACTCCGCAAAAGCGAAGCTTCCTCCCAGGCTTCAACATCACAGAAGCGACAGAAACTTCGCAGAAGCGGCTCCGCATCTGCGATCAAACCTTCGCATAAGCGGATACACCAGAACACTACCCAACAGCCTTAACCAAAAATTACCAAAACGATCCGAAACTCGTCCGAAACTCATCAACACACTATATATATATATATATATATATATATATATATATATATATATATATATATATATATATAACACAATCTACACTAAGGACTTGTCATAAACGACAGTGCATGAAATTAACCAAACACCCTCGACGAGTCTACGACAGCTTACACAATGCCCAAAATCTATCACGATGGCATACACAATGCCCCAAATACATTACGGCAACGAAGAAATAATTTCTAACGCCCCAACACCATAGCACGAGGCTACGCCACATTAAACCACACCACAAATCACTTATTAAATAATTTCAGCTTTTTCTAAAGTAATATATATTTGCGGTTGGTCTAAGACCACCGATTCTGCCAAGCGCACGCTTTTCCCAACACATGGACCAAGCAAAGAAAACGTATTTTCAAAACGAGTCTTAGAAAAGCAATCATCAAAACTTAAAGTCGCACTTACCTCGCTAACGAATAGTTTTCCAACCTTGCAACATTTAGAACACCAACCAAACAACCTCTAATGGCCTCAATCTATACAAATTATTAATTAACGATGTCAATTATGCTAGTCGCAGTCGTGATAAACTCTTAATATCCCTAACTTTGAATCTTAGAGCCGAATCTTAATATTCAAACTACAAAGTATCTTTTTATATTACTAAAATCATGTAACCACCGAAACTGCACCAATAAAGCGGTGCTTTTCCATAACATTGCATATATTTTATAATTAATTCACGAGCTTCATTCATCGCATTCATGACTCTATTAGTACTTTTTTTTTTCTTTTTCCTTCAGATCATGATATAAGTTGATAACTAAATATATTAATTCTTCCTCTAACACAGTCCTCAAATTAATTCTAAGAAACCAACGAAAATGACTACTACTACACGTTTTTAGTTGGTTTAGTAAAGAAAGACTAAAATCTTTTTCTTCCAATCATATGAATAAAATTTTCCTATACCAATTCAATGTTACGATTATCACTTTGGAAAAATTGTGCAATTACCTGATGAGTATTTTAGCTTTATTCCTTCACAAAAGATTCCTCACAATGTTACTCAAAATCAGTGCTAATAGTGAATCTCGTTTGTGCCGTCAATCAACACTATTTTTTTGTTCTTCTGTGTTTTTTCTAATAATTGGGAACTTAAGTTTCAACTATTTAATATACTATCTTATATATTATAAAACAAATCTATTTCCCTATTTTTATATTTTACCCAATAACTAAAAACAAAATTAATTCTCTAGTCTCGCCATTAATTAGTATATATATATTAACAAAGGACCTCTAACAGATTAAGGCAACTTACAGATGGGCTTCGATTGAGGCCCAAGCATTGCCTCTAAAAATGAATTAACATTCAAAAAATCCAACAGGCTTTGGGTAAACCTAAAAAAAAGGGAACTTTAAATAACTGTCACAGTTTAAAAGAAATATAACAAATTCTTAGCAGAAAACTCAATATTACAGTTGTGGCAGGAAAATATTTATATTTGTAGCACACAATTCTATTAAAATAGGAATATTAATTATTAATCCCTAAACATGAGCAATTTGAATGGAAAGTCAATAATTCTTTGTACAAAAATTATGCCTTTTTTTTCTCTCTTTATCTATTAGCTTTCCTTCTTTTTCTTCATCTTCTTAATTTTATTTTCTGCCGAAGCCAATATATTTTCTAAATTTGTTCCATTTATTTTTCTTTTTAGTTATATTTCTTAAGTTTTTCTCTTCCTTCTTTCTTCCTTTCTTAATATAAAGATCTTACTTCGATGATAATATATGTTAATATATACAAAACGTATATATAAGAAATATACATTAAATTAAAACATATAAAATATACATAAAAAATACATCTTCAATTAAGATGACACTTAGACATGTGAAATATACATAAAAAAATATATCTTATTAAGATGGCATATAAATATATAAAAAAAATATACATAAAAAGTACATCCTGAATTAAAAATGGCACTTGACATATAAAATATATTTGAAATATATATTAAAAATACATCTTAAAATAAGATAGCACTTCACAAATAAATATACAATAATTATATACATAAAAATACATTTTGAATTAAAGTGATACGTGATATACAAAGTATAAAAGACGTATAAATTAATATATCTTGAATTTAAATGACATTCACATATGCATTAGATTTTAAAAAATGGAGTGAAGAAGATGAATGTTGGAAAGGGAGAATGGAGAAGGACAAAAAAAGTACTTCCTGTGATTAGTGAGTCAGTTGACTTATTAAATATTGAGCTTAATTTTTATAATATGTTAATAATGAAAAGAAAGGTGATCTTTGTCGAATAAAGAGCTATTTTTTAAAATAATAGTTAAAAAAGCATTAAGCATGTAAAAAATCCAAAAAAGAACACGCTGGGCCATACAGATATAGAGTCCACTTAACTCCATCTTTAAGTATTGGCCCAGTCACGTTTGGCAGAAAATAGCCTATCCCTTTTGATAAACCAACAGGTCCTTTATGGACCTGAAACTGTTGGGCCATACAATTGTAGAGTCTAATTGACTCTAGAGTTTCTCCCACAGGCCCAATGGCGTTTTTCTTTGCAACAAATGGAAACCAACTCCTGAATTTCATATTAAAGATCTAAAATACTGGAAATGAACCCAGCAACACAAAATGATCATATTACAACCCAAATCCTAATAAAAGATACAATTAAATACATGAATAAGAAATTTAAATTTGACTATACATATAGTTACTAATCAGAACATGATTCACAAGATCACAACTAATGCCGATTTGAATCCGTGTCCAATTACACTAATCTTTCAACGAAAATGGCTTTCCTTAGCCATACACTTTCATTTCTCCAACAAATCTTCAATTTACAAAGACGCAAACAACAACAAACCAACAGACAAACAACAATTTAAATTAGTTTAACCCTGTGAGATCATTTTAAACATGAGCCATTGTTTTAGAAGATGAATCACTGTCAACCATAAGTGTTAACTCATTCAAAAGCTACTGAACAACATCAGACATTAAACAGAAAACAGAAGTTCAAGCAGATTTAGAGGTTAACAGACCGGATCTAGGAAAAACAAGCACAAACTTAATATGAACAAATCAGATTTCATTAATAAACATCAAAATAAAGGATAACAGATGAGTGTTCACATACCTAATAGCATAAAAAACAGATGATGATGACCAAATAAAGGTCTAAAAATGCAAGGAATGAGCTCAAGCTACTTGTTACAGCAAGTAACAACAATTTTCAGAAAAAGCTTGATCAACTTTGAAATTCCAGAAGTTGTAGGAATCAACAGAGAATGAACAGCACTTCAAAATCCACTTTTATTTTGTTTATTTTTTTCTATTGTTTTTTAGACTATCTGGAATTAAAAATCTGAGATGGTAATTATTAAGCTTTTGGGTGTGTTTTCAGCTTTTTTCATACGTATGAGCGGGTGAGAGGAATGTGAGAGCAAAATTATGTAAAGTGAGGTCTGTGAATTGTGAGGATGCATATTGTGTGTATCATATGAGAGTTGTGGTGATGTACGAGGTTTCTATCGTGTTATAGTTGTTATTTTTGTTGTTTGCGCTGCATATTTAAATTGGGACTACGGACATATTCCGGGAGATCCCCCAGCACTGCATATTTATTTTGGGACTATAGAAGTATTTCGGGAGATCCCCCAGCACTGCATATTTAAATTGGGACTACGGACGTATTCCGGGAGATCCCCTTTCTTGCATATTTACTTTGGGACTACGGACGTATTTCGGGAGATCTCCCATCACTGCATATTTATTTTAGGACTACGGACGTATTCCGGGAGATCCCCCCTGTACTGCATAATTAATTCGGGACTACGGGACGGTATCCTGGTAGATTTTCCATGTGGTTATATCTGTATTCGGAGCTTTTAATCTTCCATACTTAGGTGTCATAGGGTGACTTATACTTGAAGGATATTACTTGAAAAGTTTATATTTGAAAAGTATTTATCTTGAAGGAACTATGTTTGAAGATATTTATTTGAAAGAGGTATACTTGAAAAGTATTTATCTTGAAAGAACTATGTTTGAAGGCTAATTATTTGAAAAGTTTATATTTGAAAGGTTTTATCTTGAAACAACTATGTTTGAAAGATATTTATTTGAAGAAAGTATATTTCAAAAATAATTTCTTATTGGAAAGGATTATATTCCAAAGACCTCAATTTAAAAACTTATGGGTGAAAGTTTACACTTGAAGGATTTGACTAATTTATTGGGGTTGTTGGCTGAGACCTGATGTGAAAACTATTGCAGTTGCTGAGTTACTACTTGCCTTTACTGTATTGTGATTTTTGGATTTGGGTTGTGTTTTCGTTCATTCTTTTGTGTCTTATTCTGGTGTTCCGCTGTTACTTGCTGTTTTTCCTTCCTTATTGTAGTTGCTATGTCGTTAGCCATATCGCGGGGTCCTTAGATAGATGTCATGTTCTGTCATCTCTATACTTATGCTTGTTCAGTTTATTAGACCAGCGGGTGTCTTGACTAGTCCTCGTCACTACTTCACCGAAGTTAGTCTTGATACTTACTGGGCACCGCTGTGGTATGCTCATGCTACTCTTCTGCACAATTTTTATTTTTGTGCAGACCCATGTATTTGTTCGTTAGCTAGCTGTGTGGACTGTCGCTGCGGAGACTCAAGGTAAACCTGCCGCTGCGTTCGCAGATTTCAAAGTCACCTTCAAGTTTTTATTTTGAACTATTTATTCTTATTTCTGGACAGTTGTATTTAGAAGTTTTCTAGCAAACACTCTGTAGAGCTTATGACTTGTACTACCAGTTTTGGTAATTGTAAGAGATTTCTATTTATTTTGTTAGATGTTAATTAAATAATGTTAGGCTTACCTAGACCCTAAGACTAGGTACCATCACGATACCAAACGGAGGGAAAAAATTGGATCGTGATAGTTGGTATCAGAGCCCTAGGTTCATAGGTGCTACGAGTCATAAGCGAGTTTAGTAGAGTTTTGCGGATTGGTACGGAGACGTCTGTACTTATATTCGAGAGGCTACGGAACTATTAAGACAATTTCACTTCCTTCATTCCTATCGTGCGAGTTCATTGATCTTGAAGTTTGAAATTTACCATTCCATTCTCTCACAAATGGTGAGGGCATGAGCTGCGGTTTTTGATGATGTTACCCCCGGAGTAGATGCCGCTATGGTCAGAGGCAGAGGCCGATGAGGAGCACGTGCCGCAGCTAGGGCACCTACCAGAGAAGCAGTTGGGGAGCCGCTAGTAGTTCCAGTTAGGGGCAAGTTCCGGAGGCGCCTACTATTACCCCCGGACTTCAGGAGACTTTAGCACAGTTCCTGAGCATGTTTGGTATATTGGCTCAGGCGGGGATATTTCGGTTGCACCAGTTACTTCACAGACCGGGGGAGGAGCCCAGACTCCTGCCGCCCACACTCTAGAGCAGCGAGTCCATGTTGGTCAGGTTCCAAGTGTCGTGGTAACACAGGCCATGGTTCCAGTTTAGCTTATGGTCAGAGCAACAGCATCCGAGGAAGGGCAGCTTAGATTTGCAAGGATCAAGAGATATAACCCTCCTACATTCAGCGGTTTGGCTTCAGAGAGTGCACATGATTTTTCTGGAGGAGTGCCATAACATCCTTCGCACTATGGATGTTGTTGAGATGAGTGGGGTTGCTTTTACTACGTTCCAGATTAAGGGAGCGGCTTATCAGTGATGGCGGGCATATGAGATGGGTAGCCCAGCCGAGTTAGCTTCACTTACATGAGTTCAATTTTTAGAGATGTTCCTGAGAGAGTTTGTACCTCAGTCCCGTCGAGATGCATGGCGCGCAGAGTTTGAGTAGCTGCGCCAGGGCACTATGTCAGTGTCAAAGTATGCCGTGAGATTCAGTGATTTTGCCAGGCATGCACCTGCTTTGGTCGCCACAGAGTGTGTCCGTAGATTCATTAAGGGACTCAAGCATGATATTCGGTTCAGTATGGCTCGGGAGTTAGAGTCAGATGTTTTATTTCAGCAGGTGGTAGGGATCACTCGCCATGTATAGGATATACGGGGCCATCAAAGAGAGTAAAGGCGAGATCAGGAGAGAGAGGACAAGTAGGTGAGGAGGCCTCGTAGGCCGGAGAGATCTACTAGTCCTTATTTTGGAGGCAGGGTACGACATGGTAGAGGTTTTGTGGGTCATCTAGTTAGGTTTGTACTTCAGGCTTCGCATAGTGTGTCAGGTGCTCATGGGTCTCAAAGTACCCGTACCGCACAGTTCCCACAGCCACGTCAGCAGAGAGGTTGCTTCGAGTATGGAGATACTAGCCACATGGTGAGAGATTATCCTAGACTCCGGACAAGTGTGTCACAACGGAGTATTCAGGTGAGTAGAGGGCGCCCAAGAGGGGAAGGCTCGACCCGTTGATGTGTTTCATATAATAGGCTTGAGGCCACTGCGCCAGATGATGTCATACAAGTATGCTATTTATTTGTTACAGAGGGGCACCATTCGTATTTTGATTCGGTTCTGCTTATCGGGGCGAGTTCCCCTATTTGTTGTCCCACCTATGGGTGAGTTCATGACTTAGTATTATGTTTAGGTGTTTACCCCTATTAGGAGATTCTATGAGTGGTAGCCTGTGTCTATCATTTGTTTCTATTCATTATCGAAAGTTTCGAGACTAGAAGTGAATTCATGTTATCCATTATGGCAGGTTTGATGTGATTCCTGAGTAAATTGGTTACGATTTGTGATTTGATACTCTACTGGGGTGAGAGTTTAGTAAGTGTTGTGATTTTATTGGTAGAATTGAATTAGTGGAATATTTCCATTGGTATGATGTGTATTCGACTTGTGATTCAGAGTTGAGGGTGAGACCCTCGCGATTCCATGTGATTTTATATGTTTGAACCAAGCTGAGTACCGCGGTGGAAGTTATATCAGGATGGGACCCTTATGATTGTTCATATGCTTTAATTCTTTCCTTGTTATATTGATTTGTAGGTTAGTATTGATAGAGTGTTGTGCCTGTCGGGCTTGTTTGGTAGTTTCCTTATGTTTTTCCCTTTTCATATTCAGTCAATTTCGTTCGGTGCTTCTTGAGTTTTAGCTTGCGGGGTGTTTGCCCGGTGGTGTTAGTTATGAATTGTTGATTTAGGCGTATAGTTAAGAGGTCTTCGTGTTTCTTGTATCGTCGTCAGTGTTGTGGAGGTGTGAACAGGGTTCTAACGGATATGAGGCTAATTGCCGGTGATGGTTTTGATTACGTGCAACTATTGTGATCAGAAATGTTATTATGGGCCTATGTATGGTGTGTCTTGTTGTGTGGTCGTACCTTGTGGGTGTAGGCATGAGTTGTTACAACTGGTTGAGACTGATATCAGTTATGGATTTAGAATCGGGTCTTTTGAAGATAAATGGAAGGTGAGAATTTTGACTCTAAGGCTTATCGGTGTTGATAGAAAGGATAAATTACAGTTGGGATGGTGTCGTTAGGCTTATGTGGATTGGGGTGACGGGGGGTACCCCACGGGTGTATGTTGAATATATGCTTTCAGTGATTGAAGACTTCGAGGCGATTCTTAGCACGTTCGAGGACGAACGTTTGTTTAAGAGGGGAAGGATATAACGACCCGGCCGGTCATTTTGAGAATTTAAATCCCGTCCGGCGGAATAAGGCCCTGAGCAGCTTCGTATTATGTGCCTTGACTTGCGTGCGTGGTTGAATTCAATTACCGGGTGTTTCGAAGTGATTTGGGACACTTAGTCCCTAAAACGGAAGCTTAAGTCTTGGGATTTTGATCGTAGTCGGAACTGTGTGAAGACGACTCCGGAATGGAATTTTGTCGGTTCCGTTAGCTCCGTTGGGTGATTTTGGACTTGGGGGCATGTCCAGATTGTATTTTGGAGGTCTGTAGCTCATTTAGGCTTGAAATGGTGGAAGTCGAATTTTTGGAGATTTTGACCGGTAGTGGACTTTTTGATATCGGGGTCGGAATGCGATTCCGGAAGTTGGAGTAGGTCTGAAATGTTGAATATGACTTGTGTGCAAAATTTGAGATCATTCGGACGTGGTTTGATAGGTTTCGATATCGGTTGTAGGAATTTGAAGTTTCAAGTTCTTCAAGTTTTAATTGGAGGGTGATTCATGATTTTTAGCGTTAGTTGATGTGATTTGAGGGCTCGACTAAGTTCGTATGGTGTTCTAGGATTGGTTGGTATGTTTGGTTGAGGTCCCGGGGGCCTTGGGTGAGTTTCGAGTACTTAACGGATCAAAAGTTGGATTTGAGTTGCTGCTGAAGTCTTCAGGCATCTGTCATTTTCGCACCTGCGGTAGAGAGACCGCATGTGCGTGATCGCATGTGCGGGGAGGCAAGCGCAGAAGCGGAAGAATTGAGGAGTGCCAGGGATCGCAGGTGCGAGGTGAATTCCGGATCTGCGATGCCCGCAGATACGTTAGGGTCATCGCAGGTGCGCAAGGTCCGCAGAAGCGGAAGGGATTTCCGCAGGCGTGCACGCGCAGGTGCGGCCCTTTCATCGCAGGTGCGAAGGCAGAGGGGGTAAGTGATTTGCACAGATGCGCACTTTTTGTCCGCACAAGCGCACCTATAGGTGCGAGCCCCGGCTCCGCAGGTGCGGAAATACCTGGGCAGTGGTTAAAACCGAAGGGCTTCGAGATTTTTTGTCATTTTTTGGACTTTGCAACTTGGTTTAGGGCGATTTTTGAGAGCAGTTTCGAGAGCTTTCTTGAGGTAAGTCCCTTGTGCTTATTTCTGATCATTAATCATGCTTCCCCATGTATTTTCCCACCTAGTTAGTGTATATTTAAGGTGAAAATTGGAAGTTGGAGGCTATGGATTTGGGGAGTTGGATTGTGGATTTGGAGGACCATTTGGTGTCGGATTTTAATAAATTTGATATGGTTAGACCCGTGAGTGAATAGGCTTTCAGATTTTGTGACCTTTACCCGATTCCGAGATGTGGGCCTGTGTCGACGTTTTTGGGCAAATTTCAGAATTTTTGTTAAAGTATTGATTTAATTAATTAGACGAGTCTATTATGATTGTAATTATGATATGTAATTACTTTTGGCTAGATTTGGTCCATTTAGAGCCGGATATTCGTGGAAAGGGCATTCTTAGGATTGATTGAGCTTGACTCGAGGTAAGTATCTTGCCTAACCTTGTGTGGGAAAACTACCCCTTAGGATTTGAGTCATCTATGTTGATTGTAGTCTGTGTACGCGAGGTGACGAGTGCGTGCTCGGACTTATTTGTGGAAAGTTGGCCTTTTAGGGTTCTTATGTCCTTATATTCACCATGTATGATATTGTTTTTGATATGTTTGAATTCCTATTTGCTAGTTTTACCTCTACATGTTTTGATTAGAGATAATTTCTTTAGGATTCACTCTTACTGTCTATTTGACCCTTATTCGACTTAACCAAAGATTTTACCTCTTCTATCATCGTGCTATATTTTTCATAACTGCTTATCTTTAATTGAAATCATTATTTTCTCATCCTATAATTGTTTAGTCTTAATTGGAGTTATGATTATCTTCCACTGCTTATCCTTACTTGAATTGTTGAATATTTCTCGTAATTGCTCAACCTCAAAAGGAGTTTAGATAACCTATATCTTAGTTGACTTGCCATTATTTGAAACTATTTGACTCGTGTTGGCTTCTTATTTTTGACTTGAATATTGTGGAATCGTTGCTATATTTTTGTTTTGTTTTCCCATGTTAAGCTTTTCTCCTTGTGCCTAGCATTCTTTACTGTGGTTATTCCTTGTGAATGAGTTCTACCGTTCTTGCAAATTAAATTCTTGAGTTGATTTGCTCGTCGTACTTTCCATTTCTATCATTGTTGCTTTTGTACTCGTTGTGGTGATGTACGAGGTTTCTGTCGTATTATAATTGTTATCTCTGTTGTTTGCGTTGCATATTTAAATTGGGACTACAGACGTATTTCGGGAGATCCCCCAGCACTACATATTTATTTTGGGACTACAGACGTATTCCGGGAGATCCCCCAGCACTGCATATTTAAATTAGGACTACGGACGTATTCCGGGAGATCCCCCTGTCTTGCATATTTACTTTGGGACTACGGACGTATTTCGGAAGATCCCCCAGCACTGCATATTTATTTTGGGACTACAGACGTATTCCGGGAGATCCCCCCCTGTACTGCATAATTAATTCGGGACTACGGGATGGTATCCCGGTAGATTTCCCCTGTGGTTATATCTGTGTTCGGAGCTGCTAATCTTCCATACATAGGTGTCAGAGGGTGACTTATACTCGAAGGATATTACTTGAAAAGTTTATATTTGAAAAGTATTTATCTTGGAGGAACTATGTTTGAAGATATTTATTTGAAAGGGGTATACTTGAAAAGTATTTATCTTGAAAGAACTATGTTTGAAGGCTAATTATTTGAAAAGTTTATATTTGAAAGGTTTTTTCTTGAAAGAATTATGTTTGAAAGATATTTATTTGAAGGAAGTATATTTCAAAAATAATTTCTTATTGGAAAGGATTATATTCCAAAGTCCTCAATTTAAAAACTTACGGGTGAAAGTTTACACTTGAAGGATTTGACTAATTTATTGGGGTTGTTGGCTGAGACCTGATGTGAAAATTATTGCAGCTGCTGAGTTACTACTTGCCTTTACTGTATTGTGATTTTTGGATTTGGGTTGTGTTTTCATTCATTCTTCTGTGTCTTATTCTGGTGTTCCGCTGTTTCTTGCTGTTTTTCCTTCCTCATTGCAGTTGCTATGTCGTTAGCCATATCGCGGGGTCCTTAGATAGATGTCATGTTTTGTCATCCCTATACTTATGCTTGTTCAGTTTATTAGACCAGTGGGTGTCTTGACTAGTCCTCGTCACTACTTCACCGAGGTTAGTCTTGATACATACTTGGCACCGCTATGGTGTGCTCATGCTACTCTTCTGCACAATTTTTGTTTTTGTGTAGACCCAGATATTTGTTCGTTAGCTAGCTGTGTGGACTGTCGCTGCGGAGACTCAAGGTAAACCTGCCGTTACGTTCGCAGGTTTCGGAGTCACCTTCAAGTTTTTGTTTTGCACTGTTTATTCTTATTTTTGGACAGTTGTATTTAGAAGTTTTCTAGCAAACACTCTGTAGAGCTTATGACTTGTACTACTGATTTTGGGAATTGTAAGAGATTTCTATTTATTTTGTTAGATGTTAATTAAATAATGTTATTTCAATTAATGTTAGGCTTACCTAGTCCCTAAGACTAGGTGCCATCAAGATACCAAACGGAGGGAAAAAATTGGATCATGACAATTGGTATCAGAGCCTTAGGTTCAAAGGTGCTACGAGTAATAAGCGAGTTTAGTAGAGTGTTGTGGATCGGTACGTAGACGTCTGTACTTATCTTCGAGAGGTTACAGAACTATTAGGACAATTTCACTTCCTTCATTCCTATCGTGCGAGTTCATTGATCTTGAAGTTTGAAATTTACCATTCCATTCTCTCACAAATGGTGAGGACATGAGCTGCGGTTCTTGATGATGTTACCCCCGGAGTAGATGCCGCTATGGTCAGAGGCAGAGGCCGACGAGGAGCGCATGCCACAACTAGGGCACCTACCAGAGAAACAGTTGGGGAGGCGCCAGTAGTTCCAGTTGGGGGCAAGTACCGGAGGCGCCTGCTATTACCCCCGGACTTCAGGAGACACTTTTCCTCTGCCTCAGCACTCCAAAATGTGCCCCCTTCCCCCCCGCGCTTCCAAAGTTCTAGAACAACATCAGAGTGCCGAAATACACGGACTAGCTCAAAACTCACCCCGAAACACACTTGAGCAACTTGGGACCCGTCTGAATGTACCAACAAGTCCTAAAACACGATACAAACTTAGTTGAGCCCTCAAATCACATCAAACAATATCAGAAACACAAATCACACTCCAATACAAGCCTAATGAAAACTAACAATTTCCAACTTCTACATTCAATGCCGAAACCTATCAAATCAAGTCCGATTGACCTTAAATTTTGCACACAAGTCATAAACGACATAACAAAACTATTCCAAATTTCCAGAATTGGATTCTGATCCCGATATCAAAAACGTCAACTCCCCGGTCAAACTTCCAAACTTAAATTTTTATTTTAGCTATTTTGAGCCCAATTTAACTACGGACTTCCAAATAATTTTTCGTACATGCTCCTAAGTCCAAAATCACCATATAGAGCTATTGGAATCATCAAAACTCTATTCCGGGGTCGTTTACATGTCAGTCAACATCCGATCAACCTTTTCAACTTAAGCTTTAAACCTTGAATTCTATTATTCCAAACTAACTCTGAAATACCAGAAAACTAAAACCGACAATTTTCACAAGTCATAATACATCGTATGAAGCTATTCAAGACTTTAAATAGTAGAAAGGAGCGTAAATTCCCAAAACAACCAGTCGAGTCATTACGGGACTCGACCAGCATATGACAACTTCTTTGCTACCTATGAAGCCACCCTTGCAGTGATCTTGGAAATTAATGGTTGCCATTCTACCATCTTCAGCTTTCTTGTAGCTAGTGGAATCCCTAAATACCTAAAAGGTAATTCCCCTTGCCCATATCCCAATAGTTGCTGAATATCATGTTTGACAAGATCTCAGACTCCACCAAAATAGATAGCACTCTTTGACATGTTAGCTTGTAAACCTGAAGCATCTATGAAATTGCCAAATTTTCTGTGTAGTAGAACTACAGAAGTTAGATCTCCTTTGTCAAACATTAGTAGGTCATCCAAAAAACTCAAATGAGTGATATTCATTTTTGAACACTTAGGATGATACTTAAATTGCTTATTATCCCTCAGTTCACTAAGATTTCTGCTTAAGTACTCCATGACTATGGAAAATAAAAACGGTGACATAGGGTCCCCTTGCCCGAGTCCTCTTGCAGCATCAAATGGTTTGGTTGGTTCTCCATTGATTACTGTGGAGTAATTAATAGTTGACACACATTCCATCACCCATCTAACAAATTTTGGAGGAAAATGTATCTCTTCCAACATCTGCTTCAGGTACCTCCAATCTATTATGTCATATGCTCTCTGAATATCTACCTTGATCATGCATCTTGGTGAGATGTATTTCCTTGTGTATGCCTTTACCAATTCATGTGCCAAGATCACATTGTCTACAACTTTTCTCCCGGGAATGAATCCAACTTTTGTTTCTATGATGATGCTAGCAATAACCTTTCGTATTCTTCCTTCCAGGACTTTAGCAATGATTTTATAGAGAACAGTACAGCAGGCAATGGGCATATACTCTTTGATTGTAGCAAGGTTAACTACTTTTGGATTCAAAGTAACTGCTGTACAATTGATGCTTCTAAACATAGTACATGTTGTAAAGAACTCCTTTAATGCTTCTATAACTTCATGTTTGATAGTTGGCCATGATTGTTTATAGAATACTGCTTTATATCCATCCACCCCTGGTGCTTTGTCATCTTCTATGGAGCATAATCCTTCATAAATTTCTTGTTCTGTTACTGTTTCACATAGCTGAAGTTGCTGGGCATGATTCAGCCTTTTACCTCTTCTCATGGTCTTCTTATTTACTGCAGTCACACTGAGAATTGTTGTGCCCATGAGTGACTTGTAAAACTGAGTAATCTCTTCCTTTATAGCTGCTGAATCAGTCAATCTCCTTCCATCTAGAGAATCAATCTCTGTGATTTGTTTTCTCTGTTTCCTATCCCTCATGACTGCTGAGAAATAACTAGTGTTAGAATCTCCAAGTTTTATCCACATTGCCCTAGACTTCTGTTGCATAATAGTTTCTTCAATCAAGGGCCACTTTTCAAGTTGACATATTTTACTCTTCTCTTCTGATGCAAGTGCATCTGTGTAATGTGCACTTATCTTGGTCTGGATCTCTTGCAGGTCTTCCCTGGCTTGTTCAATTTTCATTGCAATATCCTTGAACTCAGTTTCATTTAGAATCTTCAGATTTGCTCTAAGATATTTCTGCTTCAGCCAATATTTCTCATTGTATCTAAATGCAAGCTTTGTGTCCAACAATCCTCCACTATCTTAAGAAAGATCTCATGTGTTTACCAAACATTAAAGAATTTGAATGGTGGCTTGATCTTTGGCTCCCTCAGGTTAGTATTTATCATCATAGGGATGTGATCTGAAATATGAGGTAGTCTGTACTCAGTAATGAGATGTCCAAACTGCATCATCCAGTCTGCATTTCCCATTGAGCTATTTTGCTACTAATTCTGCCTGCATTATGTTCCTTGACTCTTGTTTCCACTAATCCAACTAACTTTACTTTATTCTCTTTAAGGTATGTAACAATTTCCTTTTGTTTATACCATTTATTTAGCCTCCTCACATTCCATGCTAGCCAAGACATTATTGATGACTGTCACGACCGAAAATTCCCACCTTCGGAACCGTGATGTCGCCTAAAAGTTTACTTGCTAGGCAAGCCAACGTTAAAATAATCTTAACCATTTTTAAACAAATTAAATTAAACGGAAGTCAATTACAGAAATAAAGTGTGGAAAACCATAACTACCGAATTATCAAAATACATCCCCGAATCTAGTGTCACAAGTGTACGAGCTACTAGAATAATACATATAAAGGTCTGAATAAAATTCAAGCTGTTTGAAAGATAATATACAGCTAAGATAAGATAGAAGGGGGCTTCAGAACTGCGGACGCTGTGCAGTGATACCTCAAGTCTCCTCTGGGTAGCTGAATCCGAGCAAGTCTATGGTACGCCGCTGGGACCAACTCCAAAATCTGCACAAGAAGTGCAGAGTGTTGTATGAGTACAACCGACCCCATGTACTCCGTAAGTGTCGAGCCTAACCTCGACGAAGTAGTGACGAGGCTATGACAAGGCACGTATGTAAACAACCTCTACAAGTATATACAAATACGAAGCAACAATAACACAATAAATAATAATTTATAAATTTGGGAGGGAACACGCGAATGGGAATAATATGATAATTTCAGCAGGAGAAGTGTCACGTAGCAGCCAATTAATTTATCAACAATAAAATGAGCAGCTAATAATATAAAAATGGCACGACACCACCCTTCATGCTTTTACTCTCATTCTTCCCATAAATTTATAAATAAATAATAAAATTGACACGCCGTCACCCTTCGTGCTTTAACTCTCTTCTAGCACGGCATCACCCTTCGTGCCTTAACTCTCTTCTGGCATGGCATTACCCTTCGTGCTTTAACTCTCTTCTGGCGCGGCATCACCCTTCGTGCTTTAACTCTCTTTTGAAAATGGTACGGCATCACCTTTCATGCTTTTATACTCTTTCTCACCATGACAAGGATAATATAAATAATATAAATGGCACGGCATCACCTTTCGTGCTCTTACACTCTTCCTTACCATGAAAATAATAATATAAATTCAGAAAAGTATTTAAATGCGGGGATATATACTTATCAATCAATTCAATACCAGAATATCGACCTCACCTTCCAAAATATTCAACAATAATTAAACTAACAATAATCTCATGAAAAGTGATCAAATAAACAATAATAACTTAAGCAGGAATATCTTAATTAAATAGGCAATTATTCACAATAAAATAATTCCACCCACATGCTTTGACTCAAGCACAACACATAAGTACTCGTCACCTCACATATACGTTGTACCCGCATATTAAATGACGTAGCAAATAGACAAATAAGTCCTACTCCCTCAAGTCAAGGTTAACCACGACACTTACCTCGATTTGCAACCAACTCAAGATTCCAATACACCTTTGCCTCGCGAATTAGTGTCCGAAAGCTTCAAATGTAGTCACAAACAATTCAATATACTCAACACGATTCGTAGGAAATAATTCCACATGGAATTTCTAATTTTCTGAATTAAATTCCGAAATACATCTCAAAAATTAACAGTGGGACCCACGTCTCGAATCTCAGAAAAACTTATGAAATCCAAACACCCGTTCCGAGACGAGTCCAACCATACAAAAACCATCAAATTTCGATGTCAAAGGACTTTGAAATCCTAAATTTTCATTTTTGAAAAGTTTTACAAAAATTCTAATTTTTTCCATCTAAATCCGAAATAAATGATGAATATAGACATGGATTTATGAAATATCATCAATATATGAAAAGGAACACTTACCCAGTTCGAAGTCGTGAAAAATTTCTTCAAATCGCCCCAAAATCGAGGTTTTAAAACCCAAACAAAATGAAGAAAAATGACCATTTTTGACCCCTTATTGTTCTGCCCAGTCTCGCATTTGCGGGCAAAAGACCGCATCTCCGGCCTCGCATTTGCGAGACAAGGGACGCATTTGCGAAGCCAAGCAGCCAGACGAGTTTCGCATCTGCAGAAAATGAGCCGCATTTGCGACTGCGCCAAAGCGCAAGAAGGAGTCACAGAAGAGACGAGGTGCGCATTTGCGATCAGCTGCCCGCAAAAGCGGTATCGCACCTGCGATAAAAAATGCGCAGGTGCGATGCACCATAACTAGCACTAGACAGCATGTTCCAAATGGTCCGTGGCTCGTACGAAATGCATCCGAGCCGCTCGGTACCTCGTCCGAATATTCTAACAAGTCCTGTATCAGTAGACGGACTTATTTGGGGTCTTAAATCACATCAAATAACATCAAAATTACAATTCACACCTCGATTCAGACTTAGGAGTTTCAAACATTTCTATTTACAAAACTCGTGCCAAAACGTATTAAACGAAATCCGGAATGACTTTAAATTTGGCGCACAAGTCATAAATGACATAACAGAGCTATTCAAATTTCCAGAATCGGGTTCCAACCCCGATATCAATAAAGTCAAATCTGCGAGTAAACTTTGGAATCTATAACCTTTCAAACTTCCAATGTATAACAAATGGCGATAACTCAAGCTAGGGACCTCCAAATTAAATTCCGGGCATACGCCCAAGTCCCAAATTACGATACGGACCTACCAAAACTGTCAAAATACTGATCCGAGTTTGCTCAAAATGTTGACCGAAGTCAACTCAAATGAGTTTTGAAGCACTATTTCACATTTTAATCAATTTTTCACATAAAAGGTTTCCGGAAAAATTTATGGATTGTGCACACAAGTCGAGGAAAACTGAGTGGTACTATTTGAGATTTAAAAACACAGAAATAATTATTAAATTTAAAGATGACCTGTCGGGTCATCACATTCTCCACCTCTAAAACAAACGTTCGTCCTCGAACGGAATTAGAAAATTACCTGAGGTGGTAAAAAGGTGTGGATATCTACTCCGCATGTCCGACTCGGACTCCTAGGTAGATGTTTCAACCAACTGACCTCTTCATTGCAACCGAACTGAAGGATAACTCTTAGACCTCAACTGTCGGACCTGCCAGGCTATAATAGCTACCGGCTCCTCCTCGTAAGTCAAATCCTTGTCCAATTGGACTGAGCACAGATCTAACACATGGGACGGATCACCATGATATTTCTGAGCATAGAAAAATGGAACACCGGATGAATTGCTGATAAACTAAGTGGTAATGCAAGCCTGCAGGCTACTTCACCCACCCTTTCAAGAATTTTAAAGGGTCCTATATACCTAGGGCTCAACTTGCTCTTCTTTTTGAACCTCATTACACCCTTCATAGGTGAAACCAGGAGCAATACTCTTTCTCCAACCATGAATGCAACATCACAAACTTTACGGTCGGCATAACTCTTTTTCCTAGACTGAGTTGTGCGAAGTCGATCCTGAATAATCTTGACCTTATCCAAGGCATCTTGTACCAAATCGGTACCCAACAACCGAGCTTATCCCGGTTCAAACTAGCCAACTGGCGAATGAAACTGCCTCCCGTATAATGCTTCATATGGAGCCATTTGAATGCTCGACTGGTAGCTATTATTATAGGCAAACTCTGCAAGTGGCAAGAACTGATACCAAGAACCTCCAAAGTCTATAACACAAGCGCGAAGCATATCTTCCAATATCTGAATAGTTCGCTCTGACTGTCCGTCTGTCTGTGGATGAAATGTTGTACTCAACTCCACCCGCGTGCCTAACTCACGTTGTACAACCCTCCAGAAGTGCGAGGTGAACTGTGTACATAGATCAGAAATGATAGACACGGGCACACCGTGAAGGCGTATAATCTCGCGGATGTAAATCTCCGCTAATCGCTCTGAAGAATAGGTAACTGATACTGGAATGAAGTGTGCTGACTTGGTCAACCTGTCCATAATGACCCATACTGCGTCGAACTTTCTCTGAGTTCATGGAAGTACAACAACAAAATTCATAGTGATACGCTCCTACTTCCACTTAGGAATTTCTAACTTTTGAAGCAAACCACAAGGTCTATGATGCTCGTACTTGACATGCTGACAATTTAGACACCGAGCTACATATGTAACTATATCCTTCTTCATTCTTCTCCACCAATAATGTTTCCGCAAATCTTGATACATTTTGGCGGCACCTGGATAAATGGAATACCGGGAACTGTGGGCCTCTTCCAGAATTAATTCATGAAGCCCATCCACATTAGGCACACAAATACGACCCTGCATCCGCAGAACTTCATCTTCCCCCACAACAACCTGCTTGGTACCACCGTGCCGCACCGTGTCCTTAAGGACAAGTAAATGAGGATCGACATGCTGACGCTCTCTAATATACTCATATAATGAAGACCGAGCAACTGTGCAAGCTAGAACCCGACTGAGCTCTGAAATATCTAACCTCACAAACTGATTGGCCAAAGTCTGAACATCTGCAGATAATGGCCTCTCACCAACTAGAATATATGCAAGGCTACCCATACTCACAACCTTTCTACTCAAAGTATCGGCCACCACATTGTCCTTTCCGGGGTGATACAAAATAGTGATATCATAGTCTTTCAACAACTCCAATCATCTTCTCTGCCTCAAGTTGAGATCTTTTTGTTTGAACAGATACTGTAGGCTACGATGATCAGTAAATACCTAACACGAGACACAGTAAAGGTAGTGCCTCCAAATTTTTAGCGCATGAACAATGGCTGCCAACTCTAAGTCATGCACAGGATAATTTTTCTCGTGAACTCTCAACTGCCGCGACGCATATGCAATCACCTGCCATCTTGCATCAATACTGCACAAAGCCTAACGTGAGATGCATCACAATACATCATATAAGATCCTGAACCTGTGGGTAATACCAACACTGGCGCTGTAGTCAAAGTAGTCTTGAGCTTCTGCAAACTAGACTCACACTCGTCTGACTACCTGAATGGGGCACCCTTATGGGTCAATTGGTTAGTGGGGATGCTATGGATGAAAACCCCTCAACAAACCGGCGATAATAACCTACAAACCCAGGAAACTCCGGATCTCTGTAGCTGAAGTAGGTCTAGGCCAATTTTGAACTGCCTCAATCTTCTTAGGATCCACTTTTATGCCTTCTGCCGATACAACATGCCCCAAAAAGGCAACTGAGTCTAACCAAAGTTCAAATTTTGAGAATTTGGCATATAATTGATTATTTTTCAAAGTCTGAAGCACAATTCGAAGATGTTGCTCATGCTCCTCTCGACTGCTGGAGTAAATCAAGATATCATCAACGAATACAACCACAAAAGAATCCAAATAGGGTTTGAATACCCGGTTCATTAAATCCATAAATGTTGTTGGGGTTTTTGTTAGCCCAAATGACATCACTAGGAATTCTTAATGCCCATACCGAGTCCGAAAATCTGTCTTAGGGACATCGGATGCCCTAATCTTCAACTGATGATAACCAGACCTCAAATCAATCTTTGAAAACACCTTGGCACCCTGAAGCTGATCGAATAAGTCCTCAATTCTTGGTAACGGATACTTGTTCTTGATAGTGACCTTGTTCAACTGCCGATAATCTATTCACATTCTCATCGACCCATCTTTCTTCTTCACGAATAACACAGGCGCACCCCAGGATGAGACACTTGGTCTAAAGAAGCCCTTATCAAGCAATTCTTGTAATGTTCTTTTAATTCCTTCAACTCCGGCGGGGCCATACGGTATGGTGGAATAGAAATGGACTAGGTGCCCGGAGCCAAATCAATACAGAAGCCAATATCTCTGTCGGGTGGCATCCTCGGTAAAATCGGCAGGAAATACATCTGGAAACTCACGGACAATTGTGACTGAATCCATAGAAGGAACATCCGCACTATAATCGCGAATATGAGCCAAATAAGCTAGACAACCCTTCTCAACCATACGCCGAGCCTTCATATAAGAGATAACCATTATGGTAGAATGGCCAGGAATCCCTTTCCACTCTAATTGAGGTAACCCCGGTATGGCTAAGGTCACCATTTTGGCATGACAATCCAATATAGCATGATAAGGTGACAGCAAATCTATTCCCAATATAAAAACATAATCTACTATATCAAGAAGTAGGAGATCCACGTTGGTCTCAAGACTCCTAATAGTAACCACACACGAATAATATACATGATCTACCACAACAGAATCTCATACCGATGTGGACACACACACATAAGCACTCAGAGAATCACAAGGCACAACCAGATAAGAAGCAAAATAAGAGGACACATAGGAATAAGTAGATCCTGGATCAAATAGAGCTGAAGCATCTCTATGGCAAATTGGAACAATACCTGTGATCACAGCATCGGATGACTCAGCCTCAAGCCTAGCTAGAAAAGCATAAAATCAGGGTTAGGCCCCACCACTTTGAACCGCGTCCTAGGAACGACCTCTAATAGGCTGGCCTCCACCTCTAACAACCTGATCTCTACCTCTAGCTGTCTCACCCCTGCCCCTAGATGGCTGGGTGGGTGGCAGAACAGCTGGTGTTGGAATCATAGCACGATAACCCTGCTGCTGCATGCTGCCTTGAGACCTGGGGCAAAATCTAGCAATGTGCCTCGAATTACCACAAGTATAACAGGACCTCGGCTGCTGTGACTGATGACCCTGTCGAACTGAGTAACCACTTTGAAAGCTCAGGATCGGAGCTGCACTAATAGGAGCTGGTGGTGCATTGTAGGTTAGCTGGTCAGAATGAGACATATGAGGGCTGCGACCACCTGAAGCACTGTAGGACGCCTGGAGCGCTAAATGAAATGGCCTGGGAGGATGACCCCTACCAAAATTACCCCTGCCTCCAAACGAGGCACCACTGAACCCACCGAACTGACGAGGCCTCTTATCAAACCCCTGTCCTCTCTCTTGTGCAAGAACAATCTCGATCCTTCTAGCAACATTAGCAGCCGCATGAAAGGAAATATCACTTTTGATCTCCTTGGCCATCTGAAGCCTGATAGGGTGAGTGAGTCCATCAATAAACCTCCTCACTCTCTCTCCCTCAGTAGGAAGTAAAAGGAGAGCATGATGGGCTAGATCCACAAAATGGGTCTCGTACTGAGTAACAATCATACTGCCCTGCTGGAGACGCTCAAATTTCCTGCGGTAATCCTCTCTCAATGTGATAGGGAGAACTTCTCTAAATATAGCCGTGAGAACTGCTCCCAAGTTAATGTAGGTGACCCAGCTGGTCTGGTCAACATATAATCTTTCCATCACCTCTTGGCGGAACTCGTCATCTAAAATACAGCAAAATCGACCCCATTGGTCTCGACTATACCCATGTTCCACAACACCTAATGGCAGCGGTCAAGATAATCATGTGGGTCCTCAGAAGTTGTACCACTAAAGTGAACTGGAAATAGCTTAGTAAACTTGTCCAACCTCAATAAAGCCTCAGAAGACATGGTGGGTCTATCATCGGCCTGTGCCGCAATAACTAGCTGAGCTACCCCAACTGGCAGGGCTGATGGAGCTTGATTCTGGGGAGCCATCTCCTCCGGAGCGAGAGTCGTGGGAGTCTGTGCTCCTCCCCCAGCCTGTGAGATGGCTGGTGCCACTGGAAATGTACCATTCTGGGTCACACCCTCCATAAGACTCACCAAATAGACTAGAGCGTCCTGAAGCACTAGAGTAGCTATGAATCCTTCCGGGGCCTGAACTGGTCCAACGGGTACAGTCTGAACTGGAACCTCATCCTGAAGATCTACCTAGGGCTCCACTGCGGGTGCTACTGCTCGAGCTCTAGCTTGAGCTCTACCTCTGCCTCGGCCTCGACCTCTACCCCTAGTCATAGTTGCCACCTAGGGATCTGGCCCCTGTCCGTCGGTAGATGTATTACGTGTTCTCGCCATCTGCGAGAGAATAAGAATAGAATGGTTCAATCATCGATGATAGAATAAAATCACACGACTGAATAAGAAAGAAGTGATATTGTTCCTAAACTTCATAGCCTCTAGAAGATAAGTACAGACGTCTCCATACCGATCCTTCAGACTCTACTAAGCTTGCTTTTGACTTGTGAGACCTAAGTAACCTAGTGCTCTGATACCAACTTGTCACGACCTGAAATTCCCACCTTTGGGACCATGATGGCGCCTAACATTTCACTTGCTAGGCAAGCCAATATTAGAATAATCTTAACCATTTTTAAACAAATTAAATTAAACAAAAGTCAATTACTGAAATAAAGTGCAGAAGATCATAACTACCGAATCATCAAAGTATATCACCGAATCTAGTGTCACAAGTGCACGAGCTACTAGAATAATACAAATAAAGGTCTGAATAAAAGCTGTTTGAAAGATAATACACAGCTAAGATAAGATATAAGGGGACTTCAGGACTGCGGACGCTGGGCAATTATACCTCAAGTCTCCTCTGGATAGCTGAATCCGAGCAAGTCTATGGTATGCTGCTGGGACCAACTCCAAAATCTGCACAAGAAGTGCAGAGTGTAGCATGAGTACAACCGACCCTATGTACTTCGTAAGTGTCGAGCCTAACCTCGACGAAGTAGTGATGAGGCTATGACAAGACACGTACGTAGACAACCTGTACAAGTATATACAAATATGAAGCAACAATAACACAATAAAGAACAATTTATAAATTTAAGAGGGAACATGCGAAGGGAATAATATAATAATTTCAGCAGGAGAAGTGTCACGTAGCAGCCAATTAATTCATCAACAATAAAATGAGCAGCTAATAATATGAATATGGCACGACATCACCCTTCGTACTTTTACTCTCATTCTTTCCATAAATTTATAAATAAATAATAAGATTGGCACGGCATCACCTTTCGTGCTTTAACTCTCTTCTGGCATGACATCACCTTTCATGCCTTAACTCTCTTCTGGCACGGTATCATCCTTCGTGCTTTAACTCTCTTCTTGTACGGCATCACCATTCATGCTTTAACTCTCTTTGAAAATGGCACGGCATCACCCTTCGTGCTTTTACACTCTTTCTCACCATAACAAGGATAATATAAATAATATAAATGATATGGTATCACCCTTCATGCTTTTACACTCTTCCTTATCATGAAAATAATAATATAAATTCGGAAGAGTATTTAAATGCGGGGATATATACTTATCAATCAAATCAATACCAGAATACCGACCTCACCTTCCAAAATATTCAACAATAATTAAACTAGCAATAATCTCATTAAAAATGATCAAATAAACAATAATAAATTAAGCAGGAATATCTTAATTAAATAGGCAATTATTCACAATAAACAAATTCCACCCGCATGCTTTGACTCAACCACAATGCATAAGTACTCGTCATCTCACATATACGTTGTACCCGCACATTAAATCACGTACTCCCTCCGTTCTAACTTCTGTGAACCTGTTTGACTGGGCACGAAGTTTAAGAAAAAATGAAGACTTTTGGAATTTGTGGCCCTAAACAAGTCAAAAAGGGGTCCAGAGTATTTGTGTGGTTATAAAAGCTTCTCATTCAGGGTAGAATTGGAAGTTTAAGCTAAATTGTTTTCAAATTTAGAAAGGGGTCATTCTTTTTGGAACGGACCAAAAAGGAAATAGGTTCACATAAATTGGAACGGAGGGAGTAGCAAAAAGACAAATAAGTCATAATCCCTCAAGTCAAGGTTAACCACGGCACTTACCTCGATTTGCAACCAACTCAAGATTCCAATGCACCTTTGCCTCGCGAATTAGTGTAAGAAAGTTTCAAATCTAGTCACAAACAATTCAATATACTCAACACGATTTGTAGGAATTAATTCCACATGTAATTTTTAATTTTCTGAATTAAATTCTGAAATTCATCTAAAAGATCAATAGTGGGACCTGTCACACCTCCTTGAGGGGATAGGGAGTTTTTTCAATTTAAGTGACATTATTCGAAATAAGATTATTTATTTATTCAGAGTCGCCACTTGGAATAATTTATGGTTTCCGAAGTCATCGATTTATTTTAAAATCCCAAATCAAGGAAATTGACTCTATTTATGGTCCGAAAACACAGAAGACCAGGTAAGAAATTCTGTTAATTCGGGAGAAGGTGTGAGGGACTCCCGAGTTCTGTGGTTTTAGCACGGTCGCTTAACAATTAATACTTGGCCTAATTATCTGATTTTTATTTTTTTTAACTTTTTAATTATCTGATTTATTACCTGTTTTAAACCTATTGTGCATTTTACCTTTGACCGCTTTTAATTATGTATTTAAATCAATTTTTAGTATTTATGGAGTTATTTCTTGAACAAGTTACGATGTCGTACACTTGTCGTTTGGTACACATTGCAAACCGCGCCACGTGAAACGCACCCGCGATTTACAACATGTTTATTATTATTATTTGAAGTTATGGTCAAGTCGCGTGAAACGCGCACTCGAATTGGGATTTACGTATCGTGACCATGCCACGGGAACCGTACCCATGACCACGATAATTTATTAATCGTGCCTAAATCAAGCTACGAAGTTTATGAATTATTTGTCTTAAACTAATTTGAGATTTGTAAAGCCATAAGAGTATGTCATTGTAGAAAAATATGAAATAGATTAAATTAATTATTCAAGAACTACAAAAGGGGGCCATTGTATGAGATTAATGGGCATAGCAGATTTCTAGTTTTGGCCCAAAAATAAAATAATATTTTTCATTAGCTTATAGTAATGTAATGACCCGGCCGGTCGTTTTGACTATTGCAATCCCGTTCCCCTATTTACTGCTCAAATTGTGAATTACTGTTGTTATTTGGCTTGTTTGGGTTCAGTGAGGCTTTGAAATGATTTAGAGCGCTTAGTTCCAAGGTTTAGAATTTAAGTTGAAAAGGTTGACCGGATGCTAACTTATGTGTAACGACCTCGGAGAAATTTTGCTAAGGAAATTAAGTTTTGGTGGTGCCGAGGTAGATCAATTAGTACAAGCTCGCCGCGGCTCGGACTTTCTGGGTTGAACAATGCACCAAAGTGTAAAGGAAACTTTTATCGGAAAATGGTCATTTCTGTGACCACTATGCGGTCGCAGAATCACTCTACGGACCGCATAATGGTCGCAAAGTGGAACAGGAGGAGGGCAAGATTTGAGGAAAATCTGCGGCACACTATGCGATCGCAGACCTATTTTGCGGTGCATTATGCGACCGCAGAACAAGTATGCGGACCGCATAATGACTGCAGAATAGGTCAGTAACGCCCAGTTTTGGAGGCCAAATTATGCGGCCGGTATGCGGACCGCATACCTGTTATGCGATCGCATATGCGACCGCATAATTGCGTCGGAGCTTCCATTCTTTCTAATTTTTGACCTGACCCAACTTCGATTTATAGCCCTTGAAGCTTATTTTTGAGCCAAAAATCTGATATTTTAGAGAGAGCTGAGAGCATTTTAGAGAGAGAAGGTGAAGACTTAGTGATTTATCCATCAATTCTTTTTCAAGGTTTGAAGATTTCACAAGGATCTTGCTAGGGCTTCAAAGAGGTAAGAATTTCTTTCCTTAATTCTTCAATTTCGGATTTGGAGTAAAGATGGGTGATTAATAGTATGATTCTTGGGTGTAGAGTATCATATATACATACCAATAAGGTTGTGGAAAGATTGTTAAGTTCAAATGGGTAAGGATTGAGTTGAAAATGATAGAAATCTTCATAGACTTTAATTGAAGATTTGAGGGTCGAGTTGGTGTCGGATTTTGGTAAAATATATATGGTTGGACTCGTGGTTGGATGGGCGTTCATATTCTGTAACTTTTGTCGGGTTCCGAGACATGGGCCCTACGAGCGATTTTTGAGTTAATTTCGGATTTTATTAGAAAAATTAGTATTTCCTTATGGAATTAATTACAATAATTTGTATTGACTGATTCGAATTAATTGTGGCTAGATACGAGGCTTTTGGAGACCAATTCTCGTGGCAAGGGCATAGCGGAATAAAGAATTACACGGGTTGAGGTAAGTAACAGTTATAAATCTGGTCCTGAGGGTATGAAACCCCGGAATTTATGTCATGTGATTATTTTGGAGGTGACGCACATGCTAGGTGACGTGTGTGTGGGTGTGCACCGAAGGGATTGTGACTTGGTCCGTCCCGTGAAACTGTAAGGTTGAATAACCTGTTGTTAGCTATAAGCTCTCTTTGTGTTGAAGAAATTTGTCTGTAAATCATGATTAGAATCATGCTTAGGCTATGTGATAGTACTGTTGGGACCCACAGAGGTCGCATACTTGTTGAATTATGTGCTAATTGTTGTCTTGTACTCAGTCATGATTTTTCTTACGTATTATACCTCAGTCTTTCTGGATATTTGTTGATATACTATGTTATCTTTGTTTGGGTTGATCTTTGTGATTTCTGAGAGCCCGAGAGACTTGAGAGGTTGAGGACTGAGTAAGGCCGAGGGCCTGTCGGTGAGGTAAGGATATTATGGCACGTGAGTTGTCCGTGCAGCACGTGAGTTGTCCATGTAGATTATGGCGCTTGGGCTGTAGGAGCCCCTCCGGAGTCTGTACACACCCCCAGTGAGTGCGTGTACCCATTGAGTGTGAGTGCTGAGGGCTGAGAGCCGAGTGGTTGAGTTGTTGTGATGAGCTGAGTGACTGTTGCCTGAGAGGCTGTACTTGCTTTGCATTTGTTGTTACACTTGGTTGCTACTTGTCATTGTTGTGAAATCTCTAAAAGAATTTATATCCGGATTACTTAAAATTGAACTGTATAAAATTGATTTGACTTAAACTGCCGGATTTGAAAGCATGTCTATTCTTTGCTGGAACTATTGAAAGTGAACTATGACTGTGTAGCTCGTCATTATCTTCAGTTCCTTAGTTATTATTGTTACTTGCTGAGCTGGTTGTACTCATACTACACCCTGCACTTCGTGTGCAGATCCAGGTGTTCCTGAATATAGCGGGTGTTGATCATTTCGCGCAGTTTATTTTTAGGAGATTTTGAGGTAGCTGACGTGTTCCGTAGACCTTGTCTCTCATTCTCTATCTCCTTGTTTAATGTATTTGGTCTCATACTATTATAGACCGTATTTTCCAGACTTGTACTCATATTAGATGCTCATGTACTCAGTGACACCAGGTTTTGGGGAGTGCTTGTATTGTATTTAAATGTTATATTTTCAATCTTGAGAGAAATTGTGGTTTATTGAGATTTTCGACTTGGCTAGTATTGAGATAGGCGCCATCACGACGGGTGAGATTTTGGGTTGTGACAAGTTGGTATCAGAGCCTAGGTTACATAGGTCTCACGAGTCATGAGCAGGTTTAGTAGAGTCTTGCAGATCGGTACGGAGACGTCTGTACTTATCTTCGAGAGGCTGCCGAAACCATAGGAAAACTTCACTTTTTGTATTCCGTCGTGCGAATTTGTTGATTCCGGAAACTAAATTTCTATTAATCTATTCTCTCACAGATGGTGAGCACACGTACTACCGGATCGGACGGTCAACCACCAATAACACCAGTTAGGGCCACGAGAGGCCAGGGCCGTGGTAGAAGCCGGGGTCTAGGTAAAGGTCGAGGTGTATCTCGTACCACCGTTGGACCAGCACCTGTAGTACCACTAGTTGGTCCAGCTCAGGAACAGATTCCAGATATAGCTAAGCCGACAGGATCAGCTCAGGCACCAACTGTGCCCATTGAGATTCCAGGCCTTCAGGAGACTCTGGCCCAGATATTGGCAGCTTGCACTGGTCTGGCTTAGGTGGTTTCGGCTCAGGCCGCACCTGCCACTTCTCAGGCCGGGGGAGGTACACATACCCATGGCTGCTTATCGGGCAGATTGGGCGGTTAATTACTCTTAACGGTTTGGCTTAACGGTTATCGGCTTTTAAATGTATTAATCCGCTAGCCACCCGATAAGATATCGAGTAGATTGGTATTGGTTTAGCTCTTATCGGGCGGCTTATCGGCCTAATTCAATATATATTGCGTGCATTAATTGTGTGATGACCGCCTAGCATACAAATTCAGAATAGAAAATTACACATTTAGTCCAGACATACATGTCTGTTAATGCCTACATAAGAATGATGTAGTGTGTCGTGTGTTGTAGAGCGAAAAAAGCAGAACACATTGTAGGCTACATTACATCCCAAAGCAGACAACATATGAGTCCAGACATACATGTTTGTTAATGCCTACCATTAAATCCCAAAGCAGACTACATTACATGAGTCCAGAATACATATTTCAAAATGATTAATCCATAAATGAGCAGACTGCACATAAATGTTTGGCCTGCAGTTAACGCCTAACAGTGCTTGAATTTCTGCAGCTTTAAAGTTCAAACAACAACTTCAAATTTCTAACTTAAACTCTCAACCAAGCATTTCACGCTATATCATTAACCATACAAACAACACCAAGCAAAAGGTAGTTATGTATAGAAATAGGAATAGATTATAAGCAGTAAACAATTTACAGGAAACGCAGATGTGCTCTTTCCCCAGAACATCAAGACAGTACTATCATCAATATTGTGGGATAAAAGTTGTGGCACAGCACTGTTGTTCTTCTATTAAACATAGACCACATGCATTAGTTTAAGAAAACAAAAGCAGAGGTGAACCATAGACATCAGCTTAAACAATCTTGTTGTAGGGTGGGAGAATAAGCTAAGCTAATAGCTGGAAGAAGTGGAAGGGTTTTTGATATTTAATATATATATATATATATATATATATATATATTCTTAACGGGTTAACGGATTATCCGTTAAGAAAATTGAATAATCCGCCCCCAAACCGATAAGCCGTTAATAAAAAAATTTTAATCCGTTCCCCGTCCGTTAAACCGTTAACCCGATACCAATAAGACATTAAGCTTCGGTTTCGGTTCGATTTCCGCTTCTCAGGCCGGGGGAGGTACTCATACCCCCATTGCCCGTACTCCAGACCAGGTAGTACAGGGACTTCAGATACCGGGGGCACTACCAGCCTAGCTGGTTGTAGCTGCTTAGGCCCCGGTAGTTCCTGTTATGGCAGATGATGAGCAGAGAAGACTTGAGAGATTTGAGAGGCTTCGACCTCCATCTTTTAGCGGTGCTGAGTCAGAGGATGCCCAGGATTTTCTGGATAAGTGTCAGCGGATACTTCAGACAACGGGTATTCTGGAGACCAGTGGGGTTACATTCACTACTTTTCAATTTGCTGGGGCTGGCTTTAGATGGTGGGAGTCTTACGAGAGGTGTAGGTCGGTCGATGCAACACCCCTTACCTGGCAGTAGTTCTCCGGTCTATTCATGGAGAAGTTCGTACCTCAGTCCCGTACAGAGGAGTTGCGCAAGCAGTTTGAGCAGCTTCGTTAGGGTGATATGTCCGTGGCGCAGTATGAGATGAGATTTTCATAATTGGCCCGTCATACTATATGGTTGATTCCTACAGACAAGGAAAGGATCAAGAGGTTCATAGATGGCCTCACTTTTCAGCTGCGATTACTCATGACTAGAGAGAGAGTGTTTGGTGCTACTTTCGACGAGGTTGTTGACATTGCTTGTCAGATTGTGATGGTTCGCAGCCAGGAGCGGGTTGAAAGGGAAGCTAAGAGGCCTCGTGGTTCTGGTGATTTCAGCGGTGTTCCTTCAGGGGGTCAGTTTTACCGTGGTAGGGGCCGTTCTTACAAACACGCTCAGGCGGGTCGTCCAGTTCATCATGGTGTATCAGCTAGCCACGGTTCTTACAGTGCTCACTCAGACCAGTCTTCATTCAGTGCATTACCAGCACAGAGTTCTCATTATGCTTCGTCTGCTCAGGCTTCTACAGGTAATTCTTCGGGTTATCAGGAGCAACAGTTCCGTCAGAGGAGGGGTTGTTTCGAGTGCAGGGAATTGGGTCATTTCAAGAGAGATTGTCCTAGGCTGTTGAGTGGGGCTCCACAACAGAGTTCTCGACCAACGGCACCAGCACCAATAGTTACACCACCCGCCCAACCAGCTCGGGGTGGGGGTTAGACAGCTAGGGGTCGCCCCAGAGGGGGAGGCCGATCAGGCCTGATTCTATGCTTTTCCTGCCAGGCCAGATGCTATTGCTTCTGATGCAGTGATTACAGGTATTGTTTCAGTGTGCCACAGGGAGAATTCTATATTATTTGACCCTAGTTCTACTTATTCATATGTATCATCGTATTTTGCTCATTATCTGGATATACCCTGTGAGTCCTTAGTTTCACATGTTAGTGTATCTACACCAGTGGGTGATATTGTTACTGTGGACCGCGTGTATCAGTCGTGTGTGGTAACTATTAGGGAACTGGAGACTAGGGTTGATCTTTTATTTCTCAGTATGGTTGATTTCGATGTAACCCTGGGTATGGATTGGTTGTCTCCATGTCATGCTATTCTGGATTGTCATGCAAAAACCGTGACGTTGACCATGCCGGGGTTGCCAAAGGTTGAGTGGAGAGGTTCTCTAGATTTTGTTCCTAGCAGGGTAATTTCTTATTTGAAAGCCCAACGTATGGTTGGGAAGGGGTGTTTGTCATACTTGGCTTTTGTGAGAGATGTTGATGTAGATACTCCTACTATTGATTCAGTACCGGTAGTGAGAGACTTTCCTGATGCATTTCCTGCAGACCTGCTGGGTATGCCGCCTGACAGAGATATTGATTTCGGTATTGACTTGGCGCAGGGTGCTCAACCCATTTCTATTCCTCCGTATTGTATGGCACCAGCTGAGTTAAAAGAATTGAAAGAGCAACTTCAGGAACTCCTTGAAAAGGGGTTTATTAGGCCTATTGTATCACCTTGGGGTGCACCGGTTCTGTTTGTGAAAAAGAAAGATGGTACTATGCGGATGTGCATCGATTATAGGCAGTTGAACAAAGTTACCATCAAAAATAAATATCCCTTGCCACGTATTGATGATTTATTTGACCAGCTTCAGGGAGCGAGGGTGTTCTCCAAAATTGATTTGAGATCTGGGTATCACCAATTGAAAATTCGGGATTCGGATATACTGAAGACGGCATTCAGAACTCGTTATGGCCACTATGAATTTCTTGTGATGTCTTTTGGGCTAACCAATGCCCCAGCAACATTTATGCATTTGATGAATAGTGTATTTCAGCCGTATCTTGACTCATTTGTCATGGTATTTATTGATGATATCCTGGTATACTTACGTAGCCAGGAGGAGCATGCACAACACTTGGGTATTGTATTGCAGAGGTTGAGAGAGGAGAAACTTTATGCCAAATTCTCTAAGTGTGAGTTCTGGCATAGTTCGGTGGAATTCTTGGGACATATAGTGTCCAGTGAAGGAATTAAGGTGGATCCGAAGAAAATAGAGGCAGTTCAGAGTTGGCCCAGGCCATCTTGAATTACCGAGATTCGGAGTTTTCTCGGCTTGGCCGGTTATTATCGTCGCTTCGTGGAGGGTTTCTCGTCTATTGCATCGCCTATGACTAAATTAACCCAGAAAGGTACTCAGTTCAGGTGGTCGGATGAATGTGAAAAGAGCTTTCAGAAGCTCAAGACAACTTTGACTACAGGTCCAGTATTGGTGTTGCCTACAGGTTCGGAGTCTTATATTGTGTATTGTGACACATCGCGAATTAGTCTCGGTGCAGTGCTGATGCAAGACGGTAGGGTGATTGCCTATGCATCCAGACAGCTAAAGGTACATGAGAAGAATTATCCAGTCCATGATCTTGAGTTAGCAGCTATTGTTCATGCCTTGAAAATTTGGCGGCACTACTTGTACGGTGTCCAGTGTGAGGTGTATACCGATCATCAGAGTCTACAACATTTGTTTAAACAGAAGGATCTTAACTTGCGGCAGCGAAGGTGGTTGGAGTTGCTAAAGGATTATGATATCACCATTCTCTATCATCCCGGAAGGGCTAATGTGGTGGCCGATGCCTTGAGTCATAAGGCGAAGAGTTTGGGCAACTTAGCATACTTACCGGTAGCAGAGAGGCCTTTAGCCTTGGATGTTCAGGCCTTGACTAATCAGTTTGTTAGATTAGATGTTTCCGAGCCGAATCAAGTTTTGGCCTGTGTAGTTTCTCAGTCTTCTTTATATGATCGTATCAGAGAGCGCCAGTATGATGATCCATATCTGCTTGTCCTTAAGGACATGGTTCAGCACGGTGATGCCAAGGAAGTCACTATTGGAGATGACGGTGTATTAAGGATGCAGGGCAGGCTATGTATGCCTAATGTAGATGGTTTGCGTGAGCTGATTCTCCAGGAAGCTCACAGTTCACGGTACTCTATTCATCCAGGCGCCACGAAGATGTATCAGGATTTGAGGCAACACTATTGGTGGAGGCGGATGAAGAAAGATATAGTTGGGTTTGTATCTCGGTGTTTAAATTGTCAACAGGTAAAGTATGAGCATCAGAGACCGGGCAGATTGCTACAGAGACTTGAAATTCCGGAGTGGAAATGGGAGCGTATTACCATGGACTTCGTAGTTGGGCTCCCACAGACCTTGAGAAGGTTTGATGCTATTTGGGTGATTGTAGATCGGCTAACCAAATCTGCGCATTTTATTCCAGTTGGTACTAATTATTCTTCAGAGCGGTTGCTGGGATTTATATTCGCGAGATTGTTCGCCTACACGGCATGCCTGTGTCCATTATTTCAGATCGGTGTACGCAGTTTACCTCACAGTTTTGGAGGGCAGTGCAGCGAGAATTGGGCACACAGGTTTAGTTGAGTACATCATTTCACCCTCAGACGGATGGACAGTCCGAGTGCACTATTCAGATATTGGAGGATATGCTACGTGCTTATGTCATTGATTTTGGGGGTTCTTGGGATCAATTTCTGCCACTCGCGGAGTTTTCTTTCAATAATAGCTACCAGTCAAGCATTCAGATGGCTCTGTATGAAGCTTTATATGGGAGATAATGTCGGTCTCCGGTGGGCTGGTTTGAGCCGGGTGAGGTTAGACTATTGGGTACTGACTTGGTTCAAGATGCTTTAGAGAAGGTTAAAGCAATTCAGGAACGGCTTTGCACGGAACAGTCTAGACAGAAGAGTTATGCCGATAGGAAGGTTCGTGATGTTGTTCACATGGTTGGGGAGAAGGTTCTGCTCAAGATTTCACCCATGAAGGGTGTGTTGAGGTTCGGGAAGAAGGGCAAGTTGAGCCCTCGGTATATTGGGCCTTTTGAGATACTTAAGAAAATTGGAGATGTGGCTTATGAACTTGCCTTGCCACCTAGTATATCAGGTGTTCATCCAGTGTTCCATGTATCCATGCTCCGAAAGTATGTCGGGGATCCGTCTCATATTCTAGATTTCAGTATCTCTTCAAACACAAAACCTTTTATTTTTTGATGGCTTCTTACTTTAAACGTGTTGGTTCTACAAAGAACAAAATCGAGGACTCTATTCCTCTAACGGTGGGTTCCATCATCCCAAAAAAACTCAGTACCACAAACGACCTTGAAGAGAAATTCCCTACTGCTAATCCCTGTACATGGGCTGTTAGTAATTACCCTTCTTCCATTCGTCCTTCCAGTATTCCTACTGTGAAGGAAGACTGTCGCCGCCATGAGTTGGATATCATCGCTCGTGATTTGTCAGAGCGAGTGACCCTTCCCAAGGAAGGTTTTACATACTTTTACATGTATCCCTTTATTTTGGGTGCGTTTTCTTTGAATGGAGAGCTTGATCCCATGATTGCGGAGTTTTGCCTTCGCTACCAAGTGTGTTTGGCACAGGTAAGTCCTTCAGTGTGGAGGACGGTCGCCTGCCTTCGACGCTTGTTCCAGGAAACTGGAGAGGAGCTAACCTTGGCTCATATGATGAATCTCTATTCTTTTAAAGTCTTCCGCGGGGGACTGATAAACCTTTGAAAGCGTGGCAACCATGCTTTGCTGTCTAGCATGGATGATGACAACGACCGTGGATGGATGAAACGGTTCATTGTAGTTTCCACCAATGACATCATTCTGACAATGGCTTCATCCTTTCCGCCTGCTTGGAACCGCACTCGTAAGTTCTTTGTTTTATATTTATTCTTACTAGATATTCCTTTGTGGTAACATCAACTCTTCACCCTTCGCATGTTTTAGCAACTCGATAGATCCCACCGGTGGTGGAACGTTTGGACCGGTGGGTTCAGAAGATCTTGGATGTCACAACGCCCGAAACTCGTTTGTGAAAAGAACTGGCCCTTAAATACTGGTGGAAGGCCAAATATCATGGTAATTTTAATTTACCTTGCTTCCGTTTTTTGTATATGGAAAACTTGATTGAACCCTTCTATCTTGTTCACAAAATTGGGTCTACGTGCGGGCTCTGTTGTTGTCCCCGAGGAGGATGTTTTGGCAGATCCTGCTAATGCAGCGAGGCTACTTCAGGAAGCACTTACTCGAACAAGTATCTCCGGGCCTGTTTCGGGTGAAAACACTTCTTTAAGGAGTCCCCGGCCGGAGGATAAGCAACCAAAGAGAAGACGTTCCTCCGCGATCGGGGAAAAGAATAAGAGGGTAAAGACTGATGCCCCCGATTCATCTCCGGTGGTGATGACGACTGGTCCTCCTTCTAGGCCGGTCATAGACATCATGATGATTGATGATGATGAAGAAGCTATTGATGAGGGACCTTCTTTACATAGAAGGCGACGATCCTCATCATCTTATCATGATGCTTGACCTGTTGAGATAATTACACCAACTGAAGACGATGTCTCGGCACTTTAGGGAGAATCTGATTTGGTAGAAAATGTCAACTCCCATTTTCAGGCCCTAATTGCTGTTACCGATGTTGCGAGGTCGAAAGTTGAGATCAAATAATATAGCTTCGGTGAAGGTGCAGTGGAGAGGCCAGCCAGTCGGAGAAGCTACTTGGGAGGTTGAGCAGGAGAGGCGGAGCAAATATCCACATCTATTTGAGACTCCGGGTATGATTCTAAGCCCGTTCGAGGACGAACGTTTGTTTAAGAGGGGGAGAATGTAACGACCCGGCCGGTCGTTTTGACTATTGCAATCCCGTTCCCCCATTTACTGCTCAAATTGTGAATTACTATTGTTATTTGGCTTGCCGGGGTAATTGGTTTGGGTTCGGTGAGGCTTTGAAATAATTTAGAGCTCTTAGTTCCAAGGTTTAGAATTTAAGTTGAAAAGGTTGACCGGATGCTAACTTATGTGTAACGACCTCGGAGAAATTTTGCTAAGGAAATTAAGTTTTGGTGGTGCCGAGGTAGATCAATTAGTACAAAGATTATAGAAATTTCTCGCGGCGAGCTTGCTAGCCGCGGCTCGGACCTTTTGGGTTGAACAATGCACCGAAGTGTAAAGGAAACTTTTATCGGAAAATGGTCATTTCTGCGACCACTATGCGGTCGCAGAATCACTCTGCGGACCGCATAATAGTCGCAAAGTGGAACAGGAGGAGGCATGATTTGAGAAAAATCTGCGGCGCACTATGCGCCCGCAGACCTATTTTGCGGTGCATTATACGACCACAGAACAAGTATGCGAACTGAATAATGACCGCAGAACAGGTCAGTAACGCCCAGTTTTAGAGGCCAAATTATGCGGCCGGTATGCGGACCGCATACCTGTTATGCGGACTGCATACCTGTTATGCGATCGCAAATGTTACCGCATAACTGCGTCGGAGCTTCCATTCTTTCTAATTTTTTACCCGACCAACTTCGATTTATAGCCCTTGAAGCTCATTTTTGAGCGATAAATCTGATATTTTAGAGAGAGCTGAGAGCATTTTAGAGAGATAAAGTGAAGACTTAGTGATTTATCCATCAATTCTTGTTCAAGGTTTGAAGATTTCACAAGGATCTTGCTAGGGCTTCAAAGAGGTAAGAATTTCTTTCCCTAATTCTTCAATTTCGGATTTGGAGTAAAGATGGGTAATTAATAGTATGATTCTTGGGTGTAGAGTATCATATATACATACCAATAAGGTTGTGGAAAGATTGTTAAGTTCAAATGGGTAAGGATTGGGTTGAAAGTGGTAGAAATCTTCATAGACTTTAATTGAAGATTTGAGGGTCGAGTTGGTGTCGGATTTTGGTGAAATTTATATGGTTGGACTCGTGGTTGGATGGGCGTTCATATTTTGTAACTTTTGTCAGATTCCGAGACATGGGCCCTACAGGCGATTTTTGAGTTAATTTCGGATTTTATTGGAAAAATTAGTATTTCCTTATGGAATTAATTACAATAATTTGTATTGACTAATTCGAATTAATTATGGCTAGATACGAGGCTTTCGGAGATCAATTCTTGTGGCAAGGGCATAGCAGAATAAAGAATTACACGGGTTGAGGTAAGTAACAGTTATAAATCTGGTCCTGAGGGTATGAAATCCTGGATTTTATGTCATGTGATTATTTTGGAGGTGACGCACATGCTAGGTGACGTGTGTGTGGGCGTGCACCGAAGGGATTGTGACTTGGTCCATCCCGTGAAACTATAAGGTTGAATAACCTGTTGTTAGCTATAAGCTCTCTTTGTGTTGAAGAAATTTGACTGTAAATCATGATTAAAATCATGCTTAGGCTATGTGATAGTACTGTTGGGACCCACAGAGGTCGCGTACTTGTTGAATTATTTGCTAATTGTTGTCTTGTACTCAATCATAATTTTTCTTACGTATTATACCTCAGTCTTTCTGGATATTTGTTGATAAACTATGCTATCTTTGTTTGGGCTGATCTTTTGTGATTTCTGAGAGCCCGAGAGACTTGAGAGGTTGAGGACTAAGTAAGGCCGAGGGCCTGTCGGTGAGGTAAGGATATTATAGCACGTGAGTTGTCTGTGCACGATATTATAGCACGTGATTTGTCCGTGCAGATTATGGCGCTTGGGCTGTAGGAGCCCCTCCGGAGTCTGTACACACCCCCAGTGAGCGCGGGTACCCATTGAGTATGAGTGCTGAGGGCTGAGAGCCGAGTGGTTGAGTTGTTGTGATAAGCTGAGTGACTGTTGCCTGAGAGGCTGTACTTGCTTTTCATTTGTTGTTGCACTTGGTTGCTATCTGTCATTATTGTGAAATCTCTGAAAGAATTTATGTCCGGATTACTTGAAATTGAGCTGTATAAAATTGATTTGACTTAAACGCCTGAATTTGAAAACATGTCTATTCTTTCCTGGAACTATTGAAAGTGAACTATGACTGTGTAGCTCGTCATTATCTTCAGTTCCTTAGTTATTATTGTTACTTGCTGAGTTGGTTGTACTCATACTACACCCTGCACTTTGTGTGCAGATCCAGGTGTTCCTGAACATAGCGAGTGTTGATCATTTCGCGCAGTTAATTTTTAGGAGATTTTCAGGTAGCTGCCGTGTTCCACAGACCTTGTCTCTCCTTCTCTATTTCCTTGTTTACTGTATTTGGTCTCAGACTATTATAGACCGTATTTTCTAGATTTGTACTCATATTAGATGCTCATGTACTCAGTGACACCAGGTTTTGGGGAGTGCTTGTATTGTAGTTAAATGTTATATTTTCAATCTTGAGAGAAATTGTGATTTATTGAGATTTTCGGCTTGCCTAGTATTGACATAGGCGCCATCACGACGGGTGAGATTTTGGGTCGTGACAAGTAACCTCACAACTCCACTTATTTAAACAACCCATGTGTCTAGGCCCAAACATTGGATCTTCACCAGTGACATAATTCTAGTTAAACTTGTTTAACAACTTAACTCTATACTTTAGACAATTAACAACTTAATTTAAAACAAAGATGGAACTACTAAAGCTCGTTTATTAACACATGAATCACTAAATAACCAAATAGAGACATAACATTGCTTGAGCTTTCATTTTAATAAGATTTCTTTTTTTATAAACAATCACAACTCACTTATCAATTAGCAAATTTCATTAAACCATTCATGGATGAACCTTTTTTAAGAGAACATGCTAATGAACTAAAATAAATATACAAAGAGGAAGCTCAAAAATTGGCATGTTTAACAGAGAATAATTTCATTCATTCAAGATATAAATGAACACCAAAAGAAAAAGAAGCAACTCATATCATTAATCAAAACAAGATAAGAAGTGGGCCTCAAAAGTTGAATCTGAAACTTTACGATTTTACAACTTTGAATCTTAAACTCATTCAGACCGCACGCAAGACCTCAAACGGAGCATCGAAACTCGCCGACGACCTCAACTAAAAGCCTCACTATTTCGACTGGGTTTGGATAGTAGTTTATGGCATTAAAAGGGTTGTTCTATGGAGGTTTAAAGGCTGTTTTTGGGTGGTGAAGCTGCTGGTTTTTTCGAAAGAAAGACGAAGAAAGAATGACACAAGTAGAAATTCCCTTATCCTAAAAGAAGAAAATACATTTCTCTCAATTCCCTCCTCCCTCTTTTTTCTCTCTCCCTTTTTTTCCCTCACATTTCTCTTTTACTTATAGAAAATATTTTCGGAATTTTTAGATTTTTTATTTTATTTTTATTTTTAAATTCTTTTACTTTTATTTTTTTAATTTTTCACTTTCTTTTACTTTTTTATTAAATAATTTCCACCGACTTTTACTTTTACTTTTTAATTTTATATTTCTACTTTTCCTATTTTTTAATTCCCATCCAAAATTTGTTTTATTAAAAACGATTTAATTAATTTTATTTATTTTCGGTTTTTTAATTTATTTTATTTAAAAATAATGAAAAATAATAAAAATAAAAATAATACTAATATTAATAATTGACCTTTTAAATTATTATTAATTTTTACCCTATATAAAAAAATATAACAAAGCTAAAAAAATATATATTAAATTTCTAAAAATATTTACATAGTAGAAAGTGATAAAAATTCTAATATAGTCAAACATTAGGTGCTCATAGCTGCCCCTCTTTGCTTGAAAACATCAAGAGTTTTTAGGCAAAGACTAGGTGAGCCATGTGACTAATTATTTACCAAACCATTATTCAAAATGAAAAAAAATAAAAGATAGGGTGTAACCGAGTCCTGGTTTTGGACAGCCTACATATCCCGGGTTATAGGGGAATTAGGTCACGTGTAGTTCAAGGAGAATGGTGTAATGATGAGTTGAGGAGTCGAGTGAGGTTCCGTCGAGGCTCCAGTCCACGGTCCTGCTATTATATAGAAATAAAAAAGAAACTAAACAAGCTTATCAGTTATGAGTTACAAGATTCCTATCTATGAGTCTTCAGAAATTTGATCTTGAGTCTTGACTGGTTCTTCATGCAGACTCTGATCTAAACCTTGATGCTCGCTAGCTGTAGGTTCTAGTTCATTTTTCTATAGCTTCTTCTAATCAAAATGGGACTCCAATGCTCGTGGCTTCAGTCATGTCTTGAGCATTCCACATCTTTTCAATTGCTTTTGCATTTTGGATTCACTTATTTTTTCTTTTCTTTTATTCTGAATTGAGACTTCTTCTTTTGGTCATCTCGAACTCTATGCCTCGAGGTAAAACCTACCCAGACACCAAAACAAACAAACGAACGAAATATTTCTTCCCCAGTTTGCACTAGAAAAATTTCGTGAGTTATTGTAACAAAATTCTAAACTACTTCTTTATTGAAAGCAATAAAAGGTCGGAAGTGGTGTACCCTGAAAAAGTCAGGTTTATTTTTTGGATGGTGTTCTTTTATTGTCATAAGGATGTCTCAACTAAAGATTGGTGTACCTTATATTGGGAAAATGTGGCAAGGGAATGGGATACCCTATATTGGCAAAGATATCGGGGAGTGGTGTACCCTGCATTTAAGATCAAATCAACTAGGGAGTAGAGACCCTATGTTGGAAAAACAGACTAGGGAGTGGAGACCCTATGTCTAAAAATATCAACTAGGAAGTGGAGACCCTATGTTGGAAAAGCAACAAGGGATTGGAGACCCTATGTCTAAAATAATCATCAACTAGGGAGTGGAGACCCTATGTTGGAAAATCAAACTAGGGAATGGAGACCCTATGTCTAAAAACATCAACTAGGGAGTGGAGACCCTATGATGGAAAAGAGACTAGGGAGTGGAGACCCTATGTCTAAAATAATATCAACTAGGGAGTGGAGACCCTATGTTAGAAACATCAACTAGGGAGTGGAGACCCTATGTTGGAAATGAGACTAGGGAGTGGAGACCCTATGCCTATAATAAAATCAACTAGGGAGTGAAGACCCTATGTTGGAAAAGAGACTAGGGAGCGGAGACTCTATGTCTAAAAGAAATATCAACTAGGGAGTGAAGACCCTATGTTGGAAAGGAGACTAGGGAGTGGAGACCCTATGTCTAAAATAAAATCAACTAGGGAGTGGAGACCCTATGTCTAAAATAAAATCAACTAGGGAGTGGAGACCCTATGTTGGAAAGGGTGACTAGGGAATGGAGACCCTATGTCTAAAATATAATCAACTAGGGAGTGAAGACCCTATGTTGGAAAAGAGACTAGGGAGTGGAGAACCTATGTCTAAAAGAAAATCAACTAAGGAGTGGAGACCCTATGCTGGAAAAAAGACAATGGAGTGGAGACCCTATGTATAAAATAAAATCAACTAGGGAGTGGAGACCCTATGTTGGGAAAGAGACTAGGGAGTGGAGACCCTATGTCCAAAATAACTTCAACTAGGGAGAGGAGACCCTATGTCTAAAAACATCAACTAGGGAGTGGCGACCTTATGTTGGAAAAGCGACTAGGGAGTGGAGACCCTATGTCTAAAAACATCAACTAGGGAGTGGAGACCCTATGTTGGAAAAATGACTAGGGAGTGGAGACCCTATGTCTAAAATAATTATCAAGTAGGGAGTGTAGACCCTATGTTTGAAAATCAAACTAAGGAGTGGAGACCCTATGTCTAAAAACATCAACTAGGGAGTGAAACCCTATGTTGGAAAAGCGACTAGGTAGTGGAGACCCTATGTATAAAACATCAACTAGGGAGTGGAGACCCTATGTCTAAAATAATCAACTAGGAAGTGGAGACCCTATGTTGGAAAAGCGACTAGGGATTGGAGACCCGATGTCTAAAACATCAACTAGGGAGTGGAGGCCCTATGTTGGAAAAGTGACTAGGGAGTAGAGACCCTATATCTAAAATAACATCAACTAGGGAGTGGAGATCCTATGTTGGAAAGGATACTAGGGAGTGGATACCCTATATCTAAAATAACATCTACTAGGGAGTGAAGACCCTATGTTGGAAAAGAAACTAGGGAGTGGAGACCCTATGTCTAAAATAACATCAACTAGGGAGTGGAAACCCTATGTTGGAAAAGAAACTAGGGAGCGGAGACCCTATGTCTAAAAACATCAACTAGGGAGTGAAGACCCTATGTTGGAAAAACGACTAGGGAGTGGAGACCCTATGTCTAAAAATCATCAACTAGGGAGTGGAGACCCTATGTTGGAAAAGAGACTAGGGAGTGGAGACCCTATGTCTAAAATATCAATCAACTAGGGAGTGGATACCCTATGTTGGAAAAGCGACTAGGGAGTGGAGATCCTATGTTACAAAAGCAGACTAGAGAGTGGAGGCCCTATATCTAAAATATCATCAACTAGGGAGTGGAGACCCTATGTTGGAAAATTATCAACTAGGGAGTGGAGACCTTATGTTGGAAAAGAGACTAGGGAGTGGAGACCCTATGTCTAAAATATCATCAACTAGGGAGTAGAGACCCTACGTTGGAAAAGAGACTAGGGAGTGAAGACCCTATGTCTAAAATAACTTCAACTAGGGAGTGGAGACCCTATGTTAAAAAGGCGACTAGGGAGTGGAGACCCTATGCCTAAAATAATATCAACTAGGGAGTGGAGACCTTATGTTTGAAAAGAGACTAGGGGGTGGATAGCCTATGTCTAAAATAATCATCAACTAGGGAGTGGAGACCCTATGTTGCAAAAACATACTAGGGAGTGGAGGCCCTATGTCTAAAATATCATCAACTAGGGAGTGGCGACCCTATGTTAGAAAATCATCAACTAGGGAGTGAAGACCCTATGTTGGAAAAGAGACTAGGGAGACCTTATGTCTAAAATATCATCAACTAGGGAGTGGAGACCCTATGTTGGAAAAGAGACTAGGGAGTGGAGACCCTATGTCAAAATAACTTCAACTAGGGAGTGGAGACCCTATGTTAGAAAATCATCAACTAGGGAGTGGAGACCCTATGTTGGAAAAGAGACTAGGGAGTGGAGACCCTATATCTAAAATAAAATCAACTAGGGAGTGGAGACCCTATGTTGAAAAAACGCAGCTAGGGATTGGAGACCCTATACTAGCATGATTTTGAACTTTTTTTTTTCTTTTTTCTTTCTTTTCGTTATTTTTATTTTATTTCAGAGAATGAGTAAATGCGGGAAATAATTTTTTGGAGGAGACTTCCCTTTTGGAGTTGTTGCTGCAAAACTGTTTCTAGCCTTTGCGCAATTTCTTTTTGGTTGCACCTGCTTCTTGCAAGGTTGCTTTTGGATTGCACTTGTTTCCTTGGAGAACCTCTGGATTTTCCAGACTTTGCCATGATGGTCAGTCACGTGGGACTTAACCTTTCTAACTTTATTTTGCCTTTGTGGGCATTTGACTTTGAATTTCCTCTTTCAACAGTTTTTGATTTTGAAGCATCGGCCACCATGGCCAGTCGGAGTCGACTTGATGCCCCTTCTGAGACTGGGTGCCTTTTTTACATATTGGCTTATATCAAGTGAGAACCCTGTAAATCAGTCTTGCCATCCTTTCTTTGTCTTAGTTTCGAAACAGAGTTAGGCCGAAAGGATTCAAAGAAAAGCAAACAATGGAATGGACAAATGAATTTAGACGAGAGGTATCCCTTTTGGGGAAAAAAAAAGAAGGACTTATCTGGAGTGTATACGGACTTCAATGAACATAACATGCCTCTTGGACTAGATTCCTGATATGTGTAAACCGTCCAACTCTCAAAAATTCATCACAACTCTTGCCTTGAGACTGAGAAACTTTGCCCAGGACTGTGTCGATGCCAGTGACTGTGAGGATCCTCTTTTCGATCAGTAGCGCCCTTTGCGGGTTTTCACTAGCTGGCCTCTCTCATTTCTCTTCTCACCATCACCTTATAGTGCTCTTTGTGAGTTTTCACTAACAAAACTCTCTCATTTTCGTATTTCTCTGCTTACCATCGCCTTACGGTGCTCGTGAGGGTTTTCACCGATAAGACTCTCTCCTTTTATTTCTCTTATTTTATTGTATTAGATCCGGGTAACTGTATCCTCCCATTTTGAATCTCTTTGTCGATTGATCGGAAGGACTTGAAAAGGATTTGGGTAAAAAGAATTTGGATTGAATTACAACTTTGAAATCTTTCAAACAAAACCATCGCCAAACCATTATAAATTCTGCCCCATTTTCAACTTTTAGGGAATGTTGATTTTTATTTTGGTGTGACTGAACCCCAGAGAGAGGCTGCCTACGTATCCTTTTGGAATCAAGTCAAACGTAGTTCAAGGACGAGAACTTTGTTTTTGATTCTCTTTTGTTTTGGTTTTCTTTTCTGTTTTGGTTTCTTCTCTTTCTTTTTCCTTTCCTTTTTTCTTTTTTTTTTTCATTTTTCATTTCATTTTCTTTGTCTTTTCTTCCTTTTTTTATATTTTCTTTTTTCTTATCTTTTCAATTTTTTTTCATTCATTTTTTTAATGACTTCCGGGTTCCAATGAGGGTAATCAAAGAATGAGAGTCGGCTCAAAAAGGTTAGCAAAGGGTTAAATGTTTGGATAGTGAGAAAGAAAACCTTTTTCTTCCCAACCGGAGAATATTAATGCTATATAGAGGATCCAACATAGTTCCTTTTGACTGCACCTGCGTTGACAATTATTTCAGGGACATTTTCTTCAATGTGTCCCAAGTACAACGCTCTCTTTTGGCAGTACTCTTGTTCAATGTATGGACCTTTCCAACCTGAAGCCAATTTTCCTTTAGCTGTTCCGATTCTTTATTTTATTTTATTAAACCTATCTTCATTGCATTCTGATTCTTGATTCATTATTTCGAAGT